>NC_060141.1:388291442-388916442 GCF_021461385.2 Schistocerca piceifrons
TGTTCAGCATTAAAGTCTGACTTTAGTTCCGCCACAGTTTGTCGCCTGGCCTGTTTTACGAGTCTGCCAAGCCTACGACGTCCGACATCTGTGGTGAGGGGTGGCCGCTCAACCCGACGACGTCTGGACGTGATCTCACTTTGGTTTCGCCACGTGTTGGACACTCACCATAGCACTCCTCGAATACCCGACAAGTCGTGCAGTTTCCGATATGCTCGTGCCGCGCCTCCGGGCCATCACAATCTGCCCTCGGTCAAACTCCGATAGATCGCGCGCCTTCTCCATTCTACGCACGTACAGCACGCTCACTGATACTACAGGCACCGTGCGCGTGTCTGACTAGCAGACATTCCTCACCAGGTGACGCTGCTATCGCCTGGACGGGTTTATATCGATAGTAGGTCGGTGGTCATAATGTTCTTGCTGACCAGTGTATATTGTTAATAAAAGTAACAACATTTAAATTTTTAACCTCTTTTGTGCTGGTCACAATGCATCCCTATCTCCCCCCTCCCCCCCCCCCCCCCCCGCCAATCCCCCGACTGGGATGTGCAATACTGAAAAAACATTGGTCAGAGTTACGCTCTAGAGATCAGGCATACTATCATAAATTTTGAAGAGTTCTTTGCCGTATAATCGCATTTCTTACTTGCAATAGAATTCAACAGACAGATGTCGGTTAATGTGAATATTATGATCAAATATACATTATCACTAATGGGGTCTTTACCGGTGCAGTCCATGCCCGTAGTTCACATCCCAGTTTATTGCGGATCGTTTAGTTGTGTTGGAAGACATGTAAACAACCCAACAGCGAGAACGATCAACTAATCTGTTTGTTTGGATGGTGTTCGTTTTCTCTGAGTTTTCACTCCGAAACATCATTCTTAATTGTAAGTCTGATAAATATCTAGCAAGTATTTTTCCTCATCATCTGGGTCCATTTTTGTTTACGAAACCTGCGATATAAAGTGCGAAAGCTTTGTGTAAATACGCGTGTATTAAGAAAGAAAAGATGTGATGGAAAAAGGATTTTCTGAGGCTTGGAAAAACATGATTTTATATATTTGCAGCAAGTTTCAATGCAGTTCCGGCATGCGTCATTTGTGTTAGTTTTGAATAATCAGTTGTTCTTTACCCTAAACATTGTACTCAAGGTCGTGTGGAATGTGCAGGGATTTGTCGGCAAATCAATAAATAGCTCTCTGAAGAGAAAGTGACGTCGTACTGTTAAAATAAATAGTTATTTCCCAAAACATATTTGTAGCAGAGTATGTAATGCAGTATTTTCCTTTGTTTTACCTCTACTATGCGCACAGCTGAAGTTGTCGCTGTATTTTCTGTTCATTGGCTTCTTTTTGTCACCTGTCGTGAGTAATGCTTCTGTGATTTGCTGAACTATTCCTCTAATATTTCCATTTCAATCACAAGAGAGAAGTTTTCCTCCGCATCTGTTCAAAAACAAAGCAACAAATATATTTTCTGGAGATTTGTATGAACAATAAGACGATTTACATCACTTCTAGTGAAAACCATGAAACGAGCGAGGGCGTGGTGCGGTGTGGATGTGCTGCTTCGTCTGAGTCTTGCGCCCCGACGGCTTCCAGTTCAGCAGGAAGAGGACGATCTGATTGGTTTACATGGGCTGGGGGGACTCGACCGACTGACTGTGGGTAGGGGCTAGGCAAGTCATCTGCATGGTGCCTTCGCAGTCTTGATTCTATCGGTTCACATGTAACTAAACTGCGGGTAACAAATTACCTGACCACGATGTTATTGCAGTTGGCCTCTCGTGGTGATTATCGGAAACACGTGGTGACGTTACGATAAACAAATACTGTGGTGATTAAGGGAAACGCATCGCTCTGTGAATGATTTCAACGCAATTATCCATACGCTACCAAGTGAAATAACACGATAAAAAAGTCACGATAAGCTGACCGAATGCGCCCTCACTCACAGGTGCGGTAACACTGTGGTCGACTAACAACAGAATCACAGCTCTCTCTCTCTCTCTCTCTCTCTCTCTCTCTCTCTCTCTCTCTCTCAGACATGTAATCCCAAAGTAATATGTAAATAAATCAGAAACATTTAATTCAAATGCGAAAATTTTGAATTGTAATCGATTTTTTACATAGAACAAAATAATTCTACAAATTACTGTTCATAGTAATATTAAAATAAAAATAAACATTTAAAAGTATAATATAGAAATTTTACATTGTGCTATATCTGTTGTTTCTTCAATCATATGTCAGAGTAAAGTGGCGCACTGGTTAGCACTCAGGACTCCCATTCGGGAGGACGATAGTCCAAATTCAGGTTTTCCGTGGTTTTCCTAAACCGCTCCAGGCAAATACCGGGATTGTTACTTTGAAAATGGCGCGGACGATTTCCTTCCCAGTCCTTACGTAATCCAAGTTTCACCTCCGTCTCTAATGACCTCGCTGTTGACGGTATGTTAAAGTCTAACCCCCCTCCTGCATCATATTAATGAAAGCACGGCACTTTCAGACATTACCTTTCATTCTTAACCGGCCATAGTTGGAGCTTTCTATTTTTACTGTACAGCATTATATTGTTGGCAAACATATTATAAAATACATGATAACAACAATATGAAGCAAAAGGTGTTTATCTCAAGTTATTGGCCTATTTCTCCCGCCCTCTTGTTATGGTAGTGTGATCATTATTTTCAGTATGTTCATAAATAATTTTGCGTAGTTCTTGAGAAATCACATTGTTTGATGTTCTAATTCTGTGTATGAGTAATAATCGTTGAAAAGGACTGGTCAATGTAAGTAGCCGCGTGTCCGCTCATCCGAATTGCTGCGCTATTTTTGAATCGTGGGTATCGCAGCTCATACGACTTTACCATTTCCATTATGCCGAAGCAATTTGGACTTAAGATATCTGTGATCGCAGTTCTTCTTCGAATGTAAGAACAGATCTCGTATGTGGTTCCGCAAGTCAATCTGTGAATTAACGTATCGACGAGACCACGTTTCACCCGTGGAAGTTGTGCTGAGGTGGATGTTGTACAATTTTTCACAAGTTGCTATGTTTTCGTTGACAATCATGTAGCACATGGCCTTAACATTCGACGATAAAACGTCACTGTGTAGATTCCTCCATATAACATTCAACTTTCTCTGAGAGTAGACTTTCTTTAGGTGATTTCGTTTGGTGTTCTTCGCTAAAAAGTCACAGACATGTTCGTTAAGACATGATATGGATTGTGGTTCTTGCTTATCTAACTGAACTAAAAAAAATATGACATATATTTTAAAGCGCTTGTTATTAATTTTACGTCGACCGGCGCCTTCATGCTTAGTGATTCCCACCAGTCTTAATAATACTATCGTTCCCGTTTCTGTACCTTAGCTCATGTAGTTTATCTGGAGATTTTGCATTTTGCCTTAAGTACGTGACGTCTAGACCGTTCCTCATGACTGGCAGTGTTAAAGTTTCGTAACGCACTTTAAAAATATTTTCTCTCATGATAAGCCAACATAGTGACCGTTGGGTGCTACGTGCTACGGAAACAGACGCTGAAAGGATCTGCGCCAAGTAACCTTGTTTACCTATCATCTAGATTTTCAGTGTTTGCAATTTTTGTAATAAGATCGGCGGGCGTCGCAGAACAATTTGATGTTGGCTCTTATTTTGTTTGGGATGTCTGCCTATTTTCGTGTCGGGTACTGTCTCCCGGAGTATGTCGAGGGGCTTGCGGCAGCTGCTTTGTTGATACTGGCCACAGTGTCTTGTGTTACCGAAGCTTCTATCAATGTGCAACAGGAAGGGATGTTTTTCTATTATTTAGCCGAGCATTCGTTACCTCAGTAATTATTCGGGCCCGCAAAACGAGACCTTCCGACAACATGTATGTCATGGGTGCAACATTTCTTGACATTTCAGACTGACAAACCTGTTGCTGCGGTCGTGATGTTTATTAAGAGGAGCCCTACGGCGACGGCGTTCAGAGCAATCGAGAGTGGGCATCCTTGCCGTAGTGAATGCTCAGTTTTAAGCGTCCTGCTTAAATATCCACTAATCGATGCAAATGATGAAGCGTCTGCATTTGCAGTTTGACAGCGGCACTCATGACCGCGTGGTCAGAATTTAAGAGATGAATGGGCCTCATTTCAATATTCTTCTTGTTGCCTTTCTTAGATAGCGGCCGATGATGCCATCTTTGAATGCGAGACGTATATTTTCGGCGATCAATAGCTCGTTTACCATTTCCAGGAGTACAGGTCCGAAAAGGCCCCAGTAATGGCCGTAAAATTCTGCAGAGAGCCCGTCCTATCCTGATGATATTCCTTTTGCGGCATTGTTAGCAAATGATTTGGTACTGTCTTCGGTGAACGGTGCCTCAAGGTTCGCTGTTTAATTCTACCTCATTCGGCTGACAATGTTTTCGATCACTCCTGTCACGCTCTTGTTTACAGTAGAGGATGCTATAACACACCTGCACGTGGGTTATGATTTCGCGGTAATTTAGCTGTTTCCAGAAAGAAATTTTCGCTCTGCAGCGGAGTATGCGTGTAGCAGACTAGGTACTGGCGGAAATAAAGGTGTGAGGACGGGTCGTGAGTCGTAGTACTGTACCTTGGTGGTAGCTGACACGGTAGCTCAGCGTGTTCAGTCAGAGGGTTGGCTGCCCTCCGTAATAAGAAGAAAACCGAGTGAACGGATCGCGTGGGACGCACGCCCCGAAAAAATTCAACGATCAATAAAGGACAAAACGAGATACTTTTTAAAAAAAGTGGTAGAGCAGTTGCCCGCGAAAGGCAACGGTCTCGAGTTCGAGACTCGCGCCGGCACACAGTTTTAATCTGCCAGGAAGTTTCAATTTAGCTGTTTGTTTCCAGCTTCGCCGTTGATATGGTCCACAAAATTAGCATTGCAGCACCTGATCATTTACAGGTGGTGGTAAAAAGAAGCGATTTCCTCAGAGGCTGTATCTTCGGGCTGAGGTCTTAGTAGTTGGCCCCCATTTGTTGCTGCTGAAGGGCTGTTACTTTCTGATGTCCCTAGCGATGTCGACAATCAGGATCCTACTTCTTGAATATAAGTACTACAAACATAGATAATAAAACTCTGTTGTTTGTTTCTGCCTGCATGCATTTTGCCTGACCTATTGAATAACTGTATTCGTCATTTTATATTTAGTTATGCATTTCTGCCATTACAGAACAGTATCGTAGCGGTCTTTGCATCGCAAGACCTGATGCCAGACTCGCGTTGTTTCCTCATGTAGGCCCTGCAGGAAACTGACGTTAAGCCTCCATCGCGACAAACGTTTGTATGTACAGTCGTGCTCAAAAGTATCCGAGCGACCAGAATTGCATTTCGCCTGATTCGCATGCAACCCACACAATGCAGCTGTCTATCAGGTCTTCTAATCGCTCCTTGGTACAGTCGTTTGACTATTGAAAATGGTTCCAACTTGTCTACAAAGAAGCCATGGATTACTCGAGGAATAGGGATATCTTATAAAACAAAAAGAAAACTGTATCTTTCAATCCGAAACATTTCCAATGTTGATGCTATAGCACATTATAAGAAATACTGCAAAATATTAAAGACTGTAATACGGATGTCAAAGCAAATATATTACAAGCAAAAGATAGTCATATCAGATAACAAAATAAAGACAATATGGGATATAGTGAAGGAGGAGACCGGTAGAACCAGACATGAAGAGGAACAAATAGCATTAAGAGTAAATGATACGTTGGTGACAGATGGATATAGTGTTGCAAAACATTTTAACAAACATTTTATAACTGTTACTGAAAAGATGGGGTTGTCAGGTTCAGTAGATGCTGCTATGGAATACCTCAGACCAGACATTTCAAGTAACTTCCATAATATGAATTTGACCCTCACCATCCCAACAGAAATAATGTCCATCATAAAATCTTTAAAATCGAAAACATCTAGTGGTTATGATGAAATATCAACAAAGTTAATTAAAGAATGTGACTCTGAGCTAAGTAACATATTAAGCTATCTGTGTAACCAGTCGTTTATTTCCTGAATGGCAGAAATATGCTGAAGTTAAGCCACTGTTTAAGAAGGGAGATAAAGAAATAGCATCAAATTTCCGTACAATTTCACTGTTGCCAGCATTCTCAAAAATTTTCGAAAAAGTAATGTACAGTCGGCTTTATAACCATCTTATCTCAAATAACATACTGTCAAAGTCACAGTTTGGATTTCTAAAAGGTTCTGATATTGAGAAGGCTATCTACACTTACAGTGAAAATGTGATTAATTCATTAGACAAAAAATTGCAGGCAACTGGTATATTTTGTGATCTGTCAAAGGCATTTGACTGTGTAAATCACAATATCCTTTTAAGTAAATCAGAATATTATAGTGTAACAGGAAATGTTGCAAAATGGTTCAAATCTTATATCTCTGGCAGGAAACAAAGGGTGTTATTAGGAAAGAGACATGTATCAAGCTATCAGGCATCATCCAACTGGGAACTAATTACATGTGGGGTCCCACAAGGTTCCAATTTGGGGCCCTTACTTTTTCTTGTGTATATCAATGACCTTTCATCAGTAACATTACCAGATGCCAAGTTCGTTTTGTTTGCCGATGATACAAACATTACAATAAATAGCAAATCAAGTGTAGTCTTAGAAAGATCAGTCAATAAAATATTTGTGGACATTAATCACTGGTTCCTAGCCAATTCTTTGTCACTAAACTTCGAAAAACACACTACATGCAGTTCAGAACTTGTAAGGGGTGTCCCACGAGTATATGTCTAACATACGATGACAAGAAGATAGAAGAAGTGGACAGTGTTAAATTCTTGGGATTACAGCTTGATAATAAATTCAACTGGGAGGAGCACACAACAGAACTGCTGAAGCGTCTTAACAAATCTCCGTTTGCAATGCGAATTTTGTCAGACATAGGGGATATAAAAATGAAAAATCTGGCATACTATGCTTACTTTCATTACATAATGTCATATGGGATTATTTTTTGGGGTAATTAATCAAGCCAAGCTAAAGTTTTCCGGGCACAAAAACGTGCAGTAAGAGTTATATGTAGTGTGAACTCAAGAACATCCTGCAGAAGCCTGTATAGGGAACTAGGGACACTAACTACTGCTTCCCAATATATTTATTCCTTAATGAAATTTATCATTAAAAATATATCACTTTTTCAAATCAATACTAGAAATAAGAATAATCTTCACAAGGATTTAAAGTCACTTAGTCTTGTACAAAAAGGTGTGCATTATTCAGGAACACACATTTTCAATAACTTGCCAGCAACCATAAGAAGCTTAACAACCAATGAAATTCAGTTTAAGAGAAGCCTAAAGGATTTATTGGTGGCCAACTCCTTCTACTCCATTGATGAATTTCTCAGTAAAACCAACTGATTTTTATATAAGTACAATATAACTTCTGCACAATTTCAGTGCAGTAATGTGTTCATTGAAAATGTGTGTGTGTGTGTGTGTGTGTGTGTGTGTGTGTGTGTGTGTGTAAGTACAATCTAACTTCTGCACCATTTCAGTGCAGTAATGTGTTCATTGTAAATAAGTAATATAGTAGTTGTATTACATGTTTATTACCTTATAAATAAATAAAAACTTTTTTATTTTAAATTCAGTGCATTAGTATTCGTAAAATGACTCTTTCATAGCCCGCATCTCGTGGTCGTGCGGTAGCGTTCTCGCTTCCCACGCCCGGGTTCCCCGGTTCGATTCCCGGCGGGGTCAGGGATTTTCTCTGCCTCGTGATGGCTGGGTGTTGTGTGCTGTCCTTAGGTTAGTTAGGTTTAATTAGTTCTAAGTTCTAGGGGACTGATGACCACAGATGTTAAGTCCCATAGTGCTCAGAGCCATTTGAACCAAACTCTTTCATATAGTGTTCATTAAAAAATGACGATCATTCCACTTGGGACCTGTGGAGTGGTACATTAGCTTATTTGTTTTAGTTGTAAATATTTGTCATGTATTGTTGTTTTTCTGACATGTTCCACATCCTGGAGGACCTCCTCACTACGGATCAATTGGAATGAAAGTAAATCTAGTCTAGTCACCACTAGAAACACACTGCTCTGTATCGCAATAACTCAAGATGTAAAGTAATACCACGACACTGCAAATATCAGGGAACACTTTATCACAGATAAAACTGTCCTTAAGGCTTGTAAGCTCACATTTATTGTAATAAATGACATACCTGAAATGTTACCACTCTCATTATTACGTCAGATAGGTAATGCACATAATAAGTTCGTCGTATTCAAGATTTCCTCTTCAAAGTAACATACCATACTTGTTATTTAACACAAGATGACATTAAAAATTTAAGTTATTCACGAGCAGCTAGTTGAGAATATGTATGTACCTCAATGACACGACGAACCGCCTCGTTCTGCATATGGATTCAAACCCAAGTCATGCAGACTAAGATTTCGTGACTGACATGGGGCTAACAGTCATTCCTGACTAAGCATACAGAGAGTGATATACCTCAGTATCAGTTAGCAAATATTAACTTTAAATTACATAAGGTAAACATTGTTAGCGGACGCGAATTCCTACCCAGCATCTGTTGTCCCTGTTAACGAACTACGAGGGATGTTAAATATTGCTTCTTCACAAGTAACTTACTTGAAATGCCGTGAGTTAAAGTTGGAATAAGTGTCCTGTGACCCTACATAGCGTTTGTTTCGTCACTAGAAATATATAACTAGTATAAGAAAGGTTAGAGTTCACACATTTCGCCACTCCTGATTTTATTGTGGTTCAACCTAACGTTTACTTGGTAGAGAAGGAATATCATGTTTAATGTGAATTTCAGACCACAATGCCATTATACCGTCTTCACTTGGCATAGCCAGTCTCTCCCTATTAAAAATCATCGGCAGAAGATGGAACAGACCCCAGTCCATCATCACACGAACCTATCATCAATCCAACAGACCACCAAATCCCCTTCTCTCAGGGGCTCATTTTTCTATCATAACACCGTTGCGGCACACTCGATGAGAATTCTGACACACAGGCTCCCTGTAGTGGTTTGCAGCATGTTCAGTACATTCATTTATTTGGTTGACCGAATCGCCATGAACTAGTTGCCTCGGCTACCCAGTGCATACATTCGACTCTATTTTGTAATCAACGAAATAAAATCACGTAACTGCCACCTACACAGAACTTCCAACAGTATAGGATGCAGAAATTTAAATAGCAAGTGTTCCTTTCCATTTGAGCTACTCTATTGCGCTATCTGTTTGTTGAAAACGACGTGCAGTGCAAAAGAAAAGCTGTAACTGTCTGTCTCTCAGAAGTCTAGATCCGGCCATATGCATTATCTCACAGCACTGTGGAATGCAGAAGTTCTGGAGGAAGTGTTGTTGACTTCTGGAGACACTGTAGCTACATGACAGCTACTAGCGTAACAGTAAGCGTCGCGCACTGTAGATAAGACGTCGCGAGTTCTATTACATTCGCTGCTACATTTTAAAACGCAATTCTGCTGTCTTCTGAAGTTATCAATTTAATGGAACTTTGAACATAATTTCCTTCACTTCTCAATCCAAAATAGCCGCATGTGGAAAAAGGGCTAACTTCTGTGACATTTTGTTCTTTTCAGGTTTAATAGACAGCCAGGCAGCAGATGCATCTCGAAGCTTTTGTATTTTGTATGAGGAGAGTGCGTTGTGCCCAAATAGTCGGAAAAGTATTTTCTACATTAGCAGTCGTCTGGTAGTGGCATTATATTCTTCTTCAAACCTTGTTTGACAGCTTTAACTCAGAACACGTTTTCTACATGCATGTAATCAATAAACTGCATGTGCATTTTCAGACTGTTATAGATAACATCAGTGAATTCGCATATATCGTTGATGATTAATTTCTCTTTCATGGTTCAAATGGTTCTGAGCACTATGGGACTTAACATCTATGGTCATCAGTCCCCTAGAACTTAGAACTACTTAAACCTAACTAACCTAAGGACAGCACACAACACCCAGCCATCACGAGGCAGGGAAAATCCCTGACCCCGCCGGGAATCGAACCCGGGAACCCGGGCGTGGGAAGCGAGAACGCTACCGCACGACCACGAGATGCGGGCTCTCTTTCATGTTTAGTATTGTTTTAACAACACTGAAAGAAACCTTATGAAAGCTGTGCACTGTATTATAAGAAATGAAATAAAACTACCCACGATAACCTTACGACGAAAGTCTGTTTTAATAAAACTGAGCATCTGTACACAAGCGTGCCTCTATCGGCACGAATTAGTAAAATACTACTCACTTAGATTTCGATTGGGTCTGTGTTTAATTGGTATGCTGTGTCATACTCAACAGGTATGCAAATGTGGCATTTCATAAATAAAGTTAGGTATTCCTAGAAACCCAAAATTTGCTTGTCAGTAGCGGAAAGAGGCGTTACCTGTTGTGCAGCATTGTAAGTTTTTCACCATTGCACTATGAGCTGAAAGTATTTTCTTGCGATTTCCTTATCGATGTGTGATCTGAGTGCTTGTAGCTCTTTCACAGAAGGGATAAAAACGTTAAAGTCCGAGAGACTGGAACCGCGAACCATAACAGTTGCATTTTCACAGGTCAGCACGTCCCCACAGAGCTGGCGAAGAGGTATGTGTTGTGCCTTCCTCTTACGAGGCCAAGAGTGGCTAGAACTCGTAAACCGCTATTTAAAGGACGAGATTAGTAGCGATTTCCACGTGCAACGACTTTCCTGGGCTGAAAACCGTAAATTTACAATCTTTTGTTACACCTCAAGCGATAATAACTCAGATTATTCAATGGAAATGACAGGAAAAATCAAGTGAACTTTGAGGCTTAATTCCGTGCACACCAGGAAGTAACTCGCCGATCACAGAGTTGGCAAACATACCCTGCCTTGTTGCCAAATCTCAGTTACAGTACCAGCAGGAAGAAGACGAACCAATGTGATCCTACAGTGGGCTGGGAAGTGACCATAGCTGGCGTCTCTAAGACGCAGCTGCTACGGCCTGGAATACGTAATGCGTCTGATTCGTGTTACTTTAACTAGGTTTAGGGACTCGAGCGTAGTTACTAATAATACTCAGAACTGACTGCAAACCAAGCATCATAAGTCAGTAACTCTCATAGTTGTTTTTATATTTCTTTCGTAACTACTCAAAACTAAGAAACCCATTCACGGACGTTTTCGTGCCTCGCCGATACTCGAGCACATCAAACAAATAAAAATAAAAAAGAATGTGTGTGTGTGGGACTGGGGGGGGGGGGGGGGAGAGAGAGAGAGAGAGAGAGAGAGAGAGAGAGAGAGAAAATAAAACAGAATGAGAGAGAGGGTAAAAAATTGTTGTAAAGAAGTTGAATACCGGTATGTAAAGAAATCTGTCATTAAAATGACACGTTTGACATCATTACGAAATGTCGTATTCATAATCTATGGAACAAATATTAATCTAATCTAATTTCATCATATCATATTGCTGACTAGCCGTGAAGAGTCACGAATTACCGACATTTTCGCCAATATCAGTAACCAAATCTAAACTTGAAAATAAAAGACGACAGTTTTTGTAATAAACCGGGACTCCTATCAAGACACTTTCATCCCTGTTAACTAACCACGAAAGATGTCTGATATACCTATACTCAGAAGTGACAAAGTGTGTATGCATTTAAAGATAAAGCGCATGGTGTGAACTTCTGTGACGGAGATACGAACCCAACGAATAATCGTTCTTGGCCAACTACTTCTGTAATGACCAAAAGCCCTTAAATGATCTTCAAGCACACGTGTTCCAGCAGCCGTACGAAGAAAATTATAGTAATAATGATTGTAATAATTGAATTACCTGGTAACTTCACATTTCACATTGGAATTTCTCGAACTAAGAAATTTCCTGAATTAGTGAAAACATCAAAATGGCTTCACATCGAGGCTATGATGTCCAGAAAAGTCTTTGCATCCTGTTGATGTGAGAATAGCATAATCTCCATGTCAGAAGCTTGGTTCTACTTAACCATTTAATAGACTCGCATTTTTTCCACCATGATTAATTTTGTAAGCTAAGCACATCATCCATTACAGCACACTCCTGGGGCTGGGAAATGTGGCCACAATGGTCTGGTGGAACGAACTATCACAAGTGCAATGCGTGGGCTCAGGCGTTTACTTTTAAAAGGCACAAACAGATTTACTTTACCACTGGTAACCTCAAAAGAAAGATGTTATAATCCAGAATTCAATAAATACCGGTATTCAACTTATTTACAACAATTTCTTACCCTCTCTCTCATTCTGTTTTATTTTTTCTCTCTCTCTCTCTGCGGATCTCTGCGCCTGATATTTACGACCAATGTCAACTGCCAGTCGCTACACCAGTCCTCGTTCTTCTGCCGGTCTTCCTGCATTTCGCTACAGTCTTCTGGCCTTATAGACAGCAGTATCGTCCGCGAATAGTCGCACGAAACGTCCAACGTCATCATCTAGATCGTTAAGACAAAATGTAAATACAAGGACCGATCAAAAGATTTCAGTACGAAGTTCGTGCAGTCCAGAATCGGTATGGCAATTAGGCAAAATCGCCGTGAGCGGTGGCGCAAACACATCACCGATGCACCAGGCTGAAGACATGCGTTTGATAAAACACCGTGTCCTGCTGTGTGAAGAAGTCCGTAACTGCCTGCTGCACACCCTCGTCCGACAGGTAACGCCGACCACTCAAGGCCTTTCTTAAGGTAGCGAAAGCGTGATATCCGATGGGGAGAGACCAAGATTATGGGGTGGGTACTCGTGTGCCTCCCACTTGAGTTAATAACAGCAAGTTGGTCCTGCTTGGGACGCATTCTGTAAAAACGTCGCCATAGTCTACGTTTTCAGATTTACTGCACGCACGTCGGAAAGACACGAACGCCAACCTAATTCCTAATTGCTTATGTAGTCCACTCTGAGTCGCGCTGTGTAGTATACAGGGTGTTACAAAAAGGTACGGCCAAACTTTCAGAAAACATTCCTCACACACAAATAAAGAAAATATGTTATGTGGACATGTGTCCGGAAACGCTTACTTTCCATGTTAGAGCTCATTTTATTAATTCTCTTCAAATCACATTAATCATGGAATGGAAACACACAGCAACGGAACGTACCAGCGTGACTTCAAACGCTTTGTTACAGGAAATGTTCAAAATGTCCTCCTTTAGCGAGGATACATGCATCCACCCTCCGTCGCATGGAATCCCTGATGCGCTGATGCAGCCCTGCAGAATGGCGTATTGTATCACAGCCGTCCACACGAGCACGAAGAGTCTCTACAATTGGTACCGGAGTTGCGTAGACAAGAGCTTTCAAATGCCCCCATAAATGAAAGTCAAGAGGGTTGAGGTCAGGAGAGCGTGGAGGCTATGGAATTGGTCCACCTCTACCAATCCATCGGTCACCGAATCTGTTGTTGAGAAGCGTACGAACACTTCGACTGAAATGTGCACGAGCTCCATCATGCATGAACCACATGTTGTATCGTACTTGTAAAGGCACATATTCTAGCAGCACAGATAGAGTATCCCGTATGAAATCCTGATAACGTGCCCCATTGAGCGTAGGTGGAAGAACATGGTGCCCAATCAAGACATCACCAACAATGACTGCCCAAACGTTCACAGAAAATCTGTGTTGGTGACGTGATTGCACAATTGCGTGCGGATTCTCGTCAGCCCACACATGTTGATTGTGAAAATTTACAATTTGATCACGTTGGAATGAAGCCTCATCCGTAAAGAGAACATTTGCACTGAAATGAGGATTGACACATTGTTGGATGAACCATTCGCAGAAGTGTACCTGTGGAGGCCAATCAGCTGCTGATAGCGCCTGCACACGCTGTACATGGTACGGAAACAACTGGTTCTCCCGTAGCACTCTCCATACAGTGACGTGGCCAACGTTACCTTGTACAGCAGCAACTTCTCTGACGCTGACGTTAGGGTTATCGTCAACTGCACGAAGAATTGCCTCGTCCATTGCAGGTGTCCTCGTCGTTCTAGGTCATCCCCCAGTCGCGAGTCATAGGTTGGAATGTTCCGTGCTCCCTAAGACGCCGATCAATTGCTTCGAACGTCTTCCTGTCGGGACATCTTCGTTCTGGAAATCCGTCTCAATACAAACGTACCGCGCCACGGCTATCGTCCCGTGCTAATCCATACATCAAATGGGCATCTGCCAACTCCGCATTTGTAAACATTGCAATGACTGCAAAACCACGTTCGTGACGAACACTAACCTGTTGATGCTACGTACTGATGTGCTTGATGCTAGTACCGTAGAGCAATGAGTCGCATGTCAACACAAGCACCGAAGTCAACATTACCTTCCTTCAATTGGGCCAACTGGCGGTGAATCGAGGAAGTACAGTACATACTGACGAAACTACAATGAGCTCTAACATGGAAATTAAGCGTTTCCGGACACATGTCCACATAACATCTTTTCTTTATTTGTGTGTGAGGAATGTTTACTGAAAGTTTGGCCGTACCTTTTTGTAACACCCTGTATACACGGCAGCAATGCTCTCGACTTTTTGATCGCCCCTTATACGAGGGGTGTTCAATAAGTAATTCTATACATTTTTTCTGAAAGCAGGTTTGTTTTCATTGAGGATTCCAGTACAACATTTTATTCTCCACTGTTTTGGCTACAATCCCTATTTTTCAACATAATCTCCGTTTAATGTGATGGCCTTACGCCACCTTATTGGGAGAGCCTGTATGCCCGCACTGTACCACTCTACTGATCGACATCGCTGCCAACGTCTTGCTGCATCAGTAACCTCCCCATCAACCACGTACTGCTTCCCACGGAGTGCATTCTTCATTGGGCCAAACAGATGGAATGCGAAAGGTATGAGATCGGGGCTGTAGGGCAGATGCGAAAATGACAGTCCAATGACATTTTGTGAGCTCCCCTCGGAGACGCATACTTGTGTGAGGCTTGCGTTGTCATGGGGGAGGAGAAGTTCGTTTGCAGTTTTCTGGCAACGAACACGGTGAAGTCGTTTCCTCACTTTTCTGAGGGTAGCACAATACACGTAATAGTTGATCGTTGCACCATAATGGAGGATATCAAACAGAGTTCCAGAAGACCGCTGCCAAGACTTTACCGGCTCAAAATGAAGCTTTGAGCTTTTTCTTCAGAGGAGAGGTGCTACGGCGTCACTACATGAATTGCAGTTTTGTTTCTGGTTCGAAGTGATGAACCCATGTTTCATTGCCTATGACGATGTTCGACAAAAGATTGTCACGATCAGCCTCGTAACACGCAAGTAATTCCGCGCAGATGGGGCTGCGTTGCTCTTTATGGTCTTCTGTTAGGCGCAAGGAACCCAACGGGCACAAACCTTTGAGTGTCCCAACTGGTGGACGATATCTCACCACTACCAAAAGAGACGTCCAATTGAGCAGCGAGGTGTTTCATTGTGATCTGTCGATAACCTCGAATGAGAGTGTCCGCACGTTTCCAAGACTGCAGGAGTCACAGCTGTGCGGCCGGCCGGCACGCGGGAGATTGGACATGCTTGCGCGATCTTGTTGCGATGATGACTGGCGTCTCGCCCTACGACTCACTGTGCTTTTGTTCACTGCCAGGTCTCTGTAAACATTATACAAGCGCCTATGAATATCTGCGATGTTCTGGTTTTCCGCCAAAAGAAACTCAATGACAGCTCTCTGCTTGGAAAGTACCTTCGCTACAGACGCCATTTTGAAGGGTATGTATAGCGTCACCACCTATTGGCACTCTATGGGAACTATTGGGGCTGGACGGGAATATTCCACGATGTCTCACAACAAATTCCACATTTTTTCAAGCGAAGCTAGCCGCGAAAAAAATGTGTTGCATTAATTATTGAACCCCCCTCGTAGTAGCGACCCCATAACATTCGCCTGGGGTACTCCCTAAATTACCTTTACATGTATCGGTTTTGTTGCGTTAAGAATGACGTGCTGGACTCTTATCTGCAAGGACGTCTTGCATCTAACTACAAATTTGGTCGTGGTCGGTAAACTCGTACTTTGTTCACTAAACGACATGGCACAACAGTATCGAATGCCTCTCGCATGTTAAGAAACGCTTCATCAACCTCGATGTCCTTGTCAACGGCGCCCTGTATTTCTTATACGAACAAAGTAAACTTTGTTTCGCAAGATCTCTGTTTGCAGAATACATACTGGTCTTTACAGATAAGATTTTCGTTCTCTAAAAACTTCATTAGGCGTAAGCACTAAACAAATCACATAAGAATAGGAGCTATTGGCATCTCTGATACAGGGTCAAAATTAACAGCATCTTTCCGACAATCGCTGCGCGGGATTAGCCGAGCGGTCTAGGGGGCGCTGCAGTCTTGGACTGTGCGGCTGGTCCCGGCGGAGGTTCGTGTCCTCCCTCGGGCATGGGTGTGTGTGTTTGTCCTTAGGATAATTTAGGTTAAGTGGTGTGTCAGCTTAGGGACTGATGACCTTAGCAGTTAAGTCCCATAAGATTTCACACACATTTGAACTTTTTTTTCCGACAATCCTTCTTGTAAACAGGAATAACCTGCGCTTTTTTCCAGTTGTTACGGCGACCTAGACGATAAGCTGTTGCTAGAAGGGGAGCAAGTTCTTTCGGATAATGTCTGTAGACCCCCACAGGTATCTTATCTGCTCTAGTTGCCTTCTCAATGTTGAGCAGTTTTAGTTGATTTTCTGTTTTGAGATCGCTTACGTCAATAGCCGCCATTTCAGCGATGTCTGAAAAGAGGAATCGTATTATGATTTTCCATAGCGAAAACATTTGGAAGACGGAATTCATTATATCAGACTTGTCTCTGTCATATACTGTTTCGCTGCCAATATAGTCACTGAGCGCTGAAACTTACTTAAATACGGGGCTACTATAAATGGTTGATTTGTCTTCAGAGCTCTGTATTTTCCAAAGTATTGCATGTACAAATATGACTTATGTGTGAATAAACTCACCAAATTTGAATTTTGCACTCTACAAATGTTCTATAAGTGCACTTCTGGTCACGTCGTGTCACATCCAAGCGACAGTCACGTTCGTTCCATACCTTACGTAGCAACAGCCTGTCTATCGTCATCATAGTAGCACTGATGCAGTCTCTGAGCTGTTCCAGCGTTCTTGGCAGTCGGGGCACATAAACACGCAGCTTTGTGCGTCCCAAAAGGAAAAAGTCACGGTCGAAGTAAGGGGACAAGGGAACAGAGCCAGATCGTCTTCATCACGACACCCAATCCAAGGATGCGGAAGTTCGTTGTTTAGGTAGCGACGATCATCGATGCCGCAGTGAGGGGATGCACCGTCTTGTTGGAAGATGAAATTTTCGGAATCAGCCGTCAGTTCTGGAACCAACCACAATTGCAACATATCAAGGTAATATTACGCGTCACTGTCTTCTTACGGAAGAAAACCGGCCTGTACAGCTTTATCTGGGACACTGCGCAGAAAACATTAACCTTCGGCGAATATAGTTCATGTGCCGTCATTTCATAAAGATTTTCAGTACCCCACATCCCACAATGTGGCGATTAACCTTCGCATATAAACGAGAGGCTACTTCGTCGCAATGCAGCTTGGAGGCGAAATGTTCTTCCTCATATGTTTTCTCCATTGTGGTGCAAAATTGAAGGCGCCAGCCATAATATTCCGGTTTTAATTGTTGCACGAACTGCAGATCGTACGGTTTGAAACGTAACCGCAATCGTAAAATCTTCCACACAGTCTCCTACGGTATTCCACGTTCGTGGCTTGCGCGGACCGTTGACTTTTTTTTGACTGGGCATGAAACTTTCCCTCACCCCCTCTACGGTTGCATCTGGCACACCTGATCGATCACAAATAACATTTCTCTTTACAGGGACAACAAAAGTCCCTAAATTGTCGATATAAGCGTAAAATGCTCTGTTTACATGGCGGTTCTTTTCCGTAATTCCTTCTGAATGCACGTGCTATCACGCGTATTCAAAAACACCTAATCTCTTTTTTTACTGTGTGGCCATTTTGTCAAGGCACTGCACAAGTGCCCGCATCTCGTGGTCGTGCGGTAGCGTTCTCGCTTCCCACGCCAGGGTTCCCGGGTTCGATTCCCGGCGGGGTCAGGGATTTTCTCTGCCTCGTGATGGCTGGGTGTTGTGTGCTGTCCTTAGGTTAGTTAGGTTTAAGTAGTTCTAAGTTCTAGGGGACTGATGACCATAGATGTTAAGTCCCATAGTGCTCAGAGCCATTTGAACCACTGCACAAGTAATACCAAGTGGTGGGTGCAATTCAGAGTGCATCATTCATATTTGTACATGGAATACTTAGGAAAATATGAGAGCTCTGAAAACGAATGAATTAGCCCTGTAAAGCTAAACGCCGTTAAGGTTCCGCTCATGAAGATAAATTACACAAGAGCAGAGGGTTATTCAATCATTAGCCTGTCTTAACATGCGACTCGCGGAAAGAAACTCTCTCATGTAACTCTCTGAATGTCTCTCTCTCTCTCTCTCTCTCTCTCTCTCTCTCTCTCACACACACACACACACACACACGCACACACTGCTATGATTTGCATGTCTGGATGCACTGTGGAGACGGCGGGCCCGGCTATAGGATGCTATATATATCGCACGGGAGGAGAGCGCAGAGGCTGCGACAAGCTCTGGTGCGGCCGCTGCGACGGGCACGCAGCGGCGGCAGAGGAACGACGCCGTGGCGTCGCGGGCGTCCGCCGTTCGATCTTGGAGCGGCGCCAGGCGCCGGCGGACCGCGTTGCCAGATGCCGGCTGATCTGGCGCCGGCCTGACGACGCCGACGCCGACGGAGCCGTGGGTGTACCGGCGCACCGAGGGGACGCTCAACTCTGCGAGGCCGCTACAGGACGCTGCGTCGAGTTTTACCCACTGGCAAAATGGAAAACTTGCGCTACCTGCTCTCGCTAAACTGTCGATTGTACATAAAACAGTTCAGCGGGATTGCAAGCAGATTCCAGTGACCTCATATTGTTCTAATTTTGTTGTGGAAACAACAGTATCATGGACTGTGTGGCTGGTCCCGGCGGAGGTTCGAGTCCTCCCTCGGGCATGGGTGTGTGTGTGTTTGTCCTTAGGATAATTTAGGTTAAGTAGTGTGTAAGCTTAGGGACTGATGACCTTAGCAGTTAAGTCCCATAAGATTTCACACACACAAACAACAGCGTTACGAGAGGCTATGCAGTTTGTTTCTCATTTGGTCTCCATTTCAAACGTACTTATAAATGGTGTTCAAATCAAATGGCTCTGAGCACTATGGGACTCAACTGCTGAGGTCATTAGTCCCCTAGAACTTAGAACTAGTTAAACCTAACCAACCTAAGGACATCACACACATCCATGCCCGAGGCAGGATTCGAACCTGCGACCGTAGCGGTCTCGCGGTTCCAGACTGCAGCGCCAGAACCGCGCGGCCACTTCGGCCGGCTATAAATGGTGTCCCTTGAGCTTTTGACTATTTATCATTTTATTAGACCTTTCTTGCCAAGCAGGTTTCTCGTTCACGTTGTATGTTACAATTTCTCCTAGGCATTTGTTTCACTATTTTTATTTTTCTGTTGTTTACTATTACCTGGCTTGTTTCTGTTACCATCAACTCAATCTTTTCGAATGATATGCGGTGTCCCATTTTTGGTTTTGTATTTAGTAAGTTTGTTATTTGATTCTTGGTTTCTTTTATGCTGTTAGCTAGAAACCCTAAGTTGTCTGCGAGTCCTAAGGGTTTGCTTGAAATTTCTTGGTTACAATTTGTAATTTCTTTGAATTTTCCTTGCACTCTCTCATCAAGTTTTACAGTGCACAGCTGAAGAGCGGTGGGGATACACCATCACCCTGTCTTACCGCTGTTTCAACCGTAAGTAGCTCAGATAGTTCTGTTTCAACCGTAAACAGCTCAAATAGTTCTCATATGAATTTTACTTTGGATCTGGTGTTTGTGAGGGTTAATTTTATCGTTTATATTAATCTGCGATGAAGTCCAAAATTTCTTAATATATCCAACATTGAGGAAATGTGGATGCATTCATAGGCTTTACTGAAATTTGAAAAGGTTATGATTTGCTTTTTTTTGTCTTCTTTTGTACTACTTTGAGAGTGATAATCTGTTCTGGGCAGCTTTCCAGGATCTAAATCCTCCTCAGTAGTCCCCTAGTTCCTGTTCAGGTTGATCTTTACAGCGATTGTACAGGATTTTTGAAAAGACTTTATACAGGGCGTCCTAGGAGGAATGGTCAAAATTCAGGGAAATGACAGGAATGACAATTCGAAGTGAAAAAGTCTAGTGCTCTAAAATGCATACCTTACGAGTTATGAACACTTCTTCATCTTCGATGCTGTAAAATAAATTTCTTCTACGTCAGGCTCTTCGCTTTCCACATTTTGAGAGGTGACAGTAGGAATCAAAACAAGAAAAACGTCCAGTCAACAAGGGATCTTATGTGCACACTTTAAGAGCTACGAGCAATTATTCAGTAGGAGAGATGTGTTGCACACTATCGAAGATGAAAATGCATTCATAGCTTTTCAGGCATGCATTTTAGCGCCCATGTTTACTACAGTCTTTTGCTTTGAATTATAGTTCCTGTCATATCCATGAACACTGACCATTCTTCCTGGGAGACCCTTTAGTATAATATCTAGTAGATGAAAAGGTTAAAACACACTTTTCTTAAAACAAATTATAGCTAAGAGCAACATATATCAAGTACAAAAAAATGGAAGAAGAATTACAGGCCCTGTTGTATAGAATGAACAGTCTAATCAGTACAGAGCATGGATTGAAAGTAAAAAAAATGGTTCAAATGGCTCTGAGCACTATTGGACTTAACATTTGAGGTCATCAGTCCCCTAGAACTCAGAACTACTTAAACTTAACTAACATAAGGACATCGCACACATCCATGCCCGAGGCAGGATTCGAACCTGCGACCGTAGCGGTCGCGCGGTTCCAGATTGAAGCGCCTAGAACCGCTTGGCCACACCGGCCGGCTATATCAGGTACAGCTGCCCAACTTTTAACACAAACCTTAAGTGTCAACATATGTAAGGCACTGCTCGTCCACACTCTTAGCCGCATCGTAAGAGTACGCAACATGAGTCAGAGAGTACGCACTAACATAAATCACAAGAAAATATAGCGTGTTCTTCATAACCTGCGCATTCTTCGTGCCACCACTAGGAGCAATTATCAGACTTAAATCCGGTTTTCCGCGATAGGCTCCTTGTAGACTTCACCGCACCGTACGTAATTCAAAACATGAGATCCCTCCTTGGATTTGCATCTGGTTGTTCCTGAAGATGCTGGCGCGGTGAGATTCTGCGTTGTTGGTACTGTATTTTGCATCTCCTTGGTTTTGTCTGGTTTAAATTTTTTTTCTAACAATGCATTTTTGCACGGAAAACGACAAAAAATTCCGGTTTTTTCTCCACTTTCTTTTTTTTGGGGTCGGTCATATTGGCAGCGGTTAAATATTGGACAGGCCTACACCTGTCCGTACATCAGCTCTGTGAACTTCGTTTGTGTCACATTCTTGTTTTTTCCTGTTGACTGCACAGACAAATCATCTGTCACTGAGGAGCAGCATTTATCCATGAGCATCTGTTAATCTCCTCTGACTTCTTCAGTTGTTGGAAATTCGACTCTCTCAGTGTTTTCTGACGGAGCAAACTCTTCTGCTGTGAAGACATCCATCCGGACTGAACGGGAATACTCCCGTTGATTCGAAGGGTTTCTCCGCTGTTTGAATTCCTGCTACTCTAGAAAGTGCAGCTCGGGACAAAACGCTCACTTCTGTGTGCCTTATTAATCTTCCTGTAGTAGTAACTGCTAGAAACGCTATCTTACAGCGTACTCTTAACCGATCCGCCACACAGTTAAAAAAATATCACAAATGACAGTCATTGCTTGGTTTCGCTGTTTGTCGTGCAAAACAGTGATTCTTTTGGCAAATAATTTTATTTTCTAGTAGATAATGCTTATTGCATACGATATACTACTTAAATATAGCGTTATTTGACACAAAAACCTATATTTACCGGCTACAACCAATAAATCTGGCGGAGCTCTTCAAGATTACACGGGAAGGCGGCGCTACAGAACCAACAACCAAATGTAGTTTTTCGTTGTCGGTCAGTGTTTTCACTGTAGAGCAAATGCCACTGCGAATTCTTACCAGACGCGTACTCCTATCCGAACTTACCCTATACCAATTCGGTTCCTTTCGGAGAATGCTGATGAAATAGCTCCTTTTTTGACAATCATATACACTGAAGAGCCAAAGATACTGATACACCTTCATAATATCGTGTAGGGCCCCCGCGAGAACACAGAAGTGCCGCAGCACTACGTGACATGAACTCGGTTAATGTCTGAAGTAGTGCTGGAGGGAATTGACACAACGAATCCTGCACAGCTGTCCACAAATCCGCAGGAATACGATGAGGTGGAGATCTTTTCTGAACAGCGCGTTGCAAGGCATCCCAGATATACTCAATAATGTTCATGTCTGGGGAATTTGGTGGCCAGCGGAAGTGTTTAAACCAAGAACAGTGTACCTGGAACCACTCTGTAGCAATTCTGGACGTGTGGGGTGTCACATTGTCCTGCTGAAATTGCCAAAGTCCGTCGGAATGCGCAATGGAATGAGTGGACGCAAGTGATCAGACAGGATGCTTATGTACGTGTCATCTGTCAGAGTCGTATCTAGACGTATCAGGGCCCCATATCACTCCAACTGCACACGCCCCACACCATTACAGATTCTCCACCAGCTTGAACAGTCCCCTGCTGACATGCAGGGTCCAAGGATTCATGAGGTTGTCTCCATATCCGTACACGTCCATCCGCTCGATACAATTTGAAACGAGACTCGTCCGACCAGGCAATATGTTTCCAGTCATCAACAGTCCAATGTCGGTGTTGACGGGCCCAGGCGAGGCGTAAAGCTTTCTGTCGCGCAGTTATCAAGAGTGTACGAGTGGGCCTTCGGCTGCGAAAGCCCGTATCGATGATGTTTCGTTGAACGGTTGGCACGCTGACACTTGTTGATGGCTCATGATTGAAATCTGCAGCACTTTGCGGAATGGTTGTCTTCAGTCACGTTGAACGATTCTCTTCAGTCGCCGTTGGTCCCGTTCTTGCAGGATCTTCTTCCGGGCCGCAGCGATGTCGGAGATTTGATATTTTACCGGATTCACGGTACACTTATGAAATGGTCGTACGGGAAAATCCCCATTTCACCGCTACCTCGGAGATGCTGGGTCCAATCGCTCGCGCGCCTAATATAACACCACGTTCAAACACACTTAAATCTTGATAACCTGCCATTGTAGCAGCGGTAACCGATCTAATAACTGCGCTAGACACCTTTTGTCTTATATAGGCGTTGCCGACCGCATCGCTGTATTCTGCCTGTATTTGAATACGCTTTGGCGCTTCAGTGTACAACAGCTCGCTATACAAAAAATTCGTACCTAATGATTGGAAAGTTGCACATTTCACACCAATATACAAGAAAGGAAACAGAACTGATTCACTGAATTATAGATTCATATCACTGATTTTGATTTGTAGTAAGATTATCAAACGCATACTGTGTTCCAACGTCATGACATGCTTTCCAGAAACCGATCTATTGGCACACATCTATGACGGACTGAGAAAATGTCACTCTTGTTAAACACAAGTGGCCCTTTCTTCACACGAAGTGATGAGTACTATTGACACGGGATCTCAAATTAGTTCCCTGTTTCTAGACTTCCAGAAGGCTTTTGATACCTTCCTGACAAGCAGTTTCTAATCAAATTACATGCCTGTAAGGTCTCATCTCAGTTGTGCGAATGAATCCGTGATATCTGGTCAGAAAGGCCACAGCTCATAGTAATTGATGGGAAGTCATCTTGTGAAACCCAAGTGATATCTGGGGTTCGCCAAGGAAATAATATAGGCCCCCAGCCATTCTTGATCTACATAAATGATATAGGAGATCATTTGAGGTGCCCTCTTAGAGTGTTCGTAGATGATGCTGTCGTTTGCCATTTTGTTAAGTCATCAGAAGATCAAGACGGATTACAAGATGAGATATCTAACGGTGCGAGTGAGAGACAGGGGTATGATAAGCTAGTTGGGATTGTAGCCATTAAAACAAAGGGATTTTCCGGTGCAGCGAGATCTTTCCAGGAAATTTCAATTACGAACTTGCTTCTCCGAATGCGGAAATATTCTGTGGTCCCCCCCCCCCCCTCCCACCACTTAGGTTGAAATGCCCGAACGGAAGTATTTAGGTGTTCACTTTTCACACGTGCTTTTCGACAGTGGACGGGTCAAAATTGTATGAAGCCTCTGCCAAACACTTAAGTTTGAATTCTAGAGTAATTTTGCACATGTCGTTATTATCCACCGACATCCAGAACAGAACAGTAAAATCAACTTCCAGACTTCGTAAATCTTACGAGAAACATCATAGAACAAAAGACGAGGTATGGAAATCTCCTACCTTTGGGTGCCAGGTCACGTAGGCCTTGTTTACAATGACAAGGTGGAGCAACTGGTCAAGCGGATCAGCGTCTCTGGCCCTATAATTAACATTAATCTATCTCCCTCTTATTTCAACACATCGTTACGGAATCCGGTTGACCAGGAGTGGGAAGAATTTCTTTGTTTTTAAACCTGCCGTAATTACGTCACGTCATACCGTAGGCTTCTTGGAAACACTCCCTTGTTTCGAAAATTTCAGTGAAGTATTACCCTGCTATGAACGCGTGTCATTCATGGTTCAGTTCTTTCCCAGTTATAACGGACTGGTGTCAATGATCACCGTTCCTGAGAATGTCAGAAGAAATAAGGAGGAGATGTAAGCCACTTTCTGTGTTCCTGCACTATTTCCAAAGTACAAATCTTGTGAAAATGAAGGTGACCTCCCGTCAAAGTGTGCCGATCCTTCTGTTCTCGACGATATCGTAGAATATAACGTCCGTTTTTATACGAGATATTAGCGTGTGCTTATAAAATTTGGTATATTGTCAATGGTTGTATTAAACCTAATCTCCAGGCGTGTGTTCCACAAACTCAGTTGACACCTCTTTTTGTATTCTACTCAGTTGCAGTTGGTGTCATGTCACGATTTTTTAAAACCGTAAGTTACGTTGCTATGTGCACCCTGTAGAAAACTTTAAATTTACATTTATTTATATTTATGGGTTCATTGTATCACTTGAGTCAATCATTTGCTGGTCATCTTCTTATCTTCTGCGATAAGTGTATGCTTCGTTCCTTCCGAATTGCCCATTACCTTTTCATTAATTCTCATCATTTCCGTCTTTCCTTGTCTGCAAATACTCTTTCCACAGTGTGTGTAATTTGTCAATTTTTGGTTTAAATCTTATTTTGTTGTTTCTCATTTTCTTGAGATTTTCTGTTTTTTTTTGCATATCATCCAGGCTTACTCCTACTTCTTCGATATCATTTCTAAACTCATTGGTTCATGCTGTTTGTTGTTTCAGGTTCCATAATTTCTCTACAATTCTTCTTGTTAATCTGGTTTTGGTGTTGTCATGATGTGGCCAAAGAAAGAAATACTCTTCTTCTGTAACAGGCTCCAGTTCCCTGTACAGCTCTTCATTTGGCACTACCCTTCATTGCCCATCTTTTTGATATTTTTTATTTATAATGTTCTAAACATTCTTCTCCCTGCTTTTAGGATATAGTCGTTTTTGTTTCTCCGAGAGATTTAAAAAGAGTTTCACTTGTGTATTTACCTCTGGCTGAACCACTGTTTCGTAGTGTTTTAATTTTGTCTGACTGAAAAAAATATTTTACTGTATGTAGGCCACGTTATTTTTTGATCCTTTATCATTTCATTATTTCTTTCTTGCCAAGCAAGTTTTTCGTTCAAGTTGCATTTTATAATTTTTCCTAGGTATCTGTTTCACTATTTTTATTTTTCTGTTGTTTCCTGTTTTGTGGTTTATTTCTAGTGGGTCATTATCATCACCTCAGTCTTTTCGAATGATTTCTGGAGCCCTATTTTTTTAGTCTTTTCGAATGATATCTTGAGTTCTATTTTTTTTTTTTTTTTTTTTTTTTTTGTGCTGCGTTCTGAAAGCTTGTTATCCGATTTATGGCTTCTTGTATGTTGTTAGCAAGTAACGCTAAGTCGTCTGCGAGTCCTAACTGTTTATTTGATCGTTCTTGTTTCCAATTTGTATTTTCTTTGAATTTTCCTTGCACCACTCTGTCACCATTACAAAGCACAGTTGAAGAGTAGTGGTGACAGATAATCAGTATGTTTTAATTGTAAACTGCTCATATAGTTCTCACATGAATTTTACTTTGGATTAATTTGGGATGAAGTCCAAAATTATATCTGCAGCTTTTACAGTCATTATTGAACGCCTAGGCAATTGCGCTCTGAATCTTACTATTTATATAATCACTATTTTGACAATAAACTGAACATTCATTGATTTCTTAAATATAGCAGTGTTGCCGCTATTGCATGATGCCCTCATATTTCAATAACACTGAATTTATTGTATGTGTTCCTGTTGTATTTTAGACAAAAAAAAAACCATTTTAAATATGTCTGAAGCGTGTGTATGTTGACAGGATCAGTTTCATGACTTTAGGTAAAAAGATAAAGGTAGTGATCTGAAACAATGGATAGACATGTTTAGGGTACATAAGCGGTACCATCCACTGCAGGGTAAAAAGCTCGACAAGACAGGAAAAAATGATTAAAGTTTTACAGAAACTACAGTTCTCCAAGTATTTCTGCAAAGTAGTGAGTATTGATTTCCAACCAGAAGAATACAGATCCCCAAATAAAATATCTTAAGAAGAAGTGGAAGGTATTGTTGAACAAATCATACAAGAAACGAAACTGTACGTCAAGAACTGAAAGTAGAATCAACTGAAAGCAAAATGAATATGTAACGCAACACACAGCACGAACACACAAAAATCACGAATAACACACGTTTAGAAATTTATGTTTAATTATAAGTCAAATGAAAAAATGCACGCAAGCAAACCACAAAAGAGAGATGAAAAGATAATTTGTGAAAAAAGAATAGGTTTCTAGCCTAGTCCATGAAGGGCACAAAAAGAAGACGAAAATGAATGAAATTGAACATTCCCAACTACTGCAAAAATTATGAAGGATATTTTACCTCACTGTGGCCCAGTTTCATTATTACAACAACGAATAATTATTTCGACACACATTTCCAATACGTCACATTTTTATAATCACAATGACTAGTCAGAAACAACTACAACGCTATTAATTCGGTTTTCAAAACCTTACACTGTGTGGGACATCCCGTTCACAGTTCTTCTTTGTCTTTGAAGTAGGCAACAAATAGCATAAATCGTCAGATGGATCTTCCCGTCTTTATTTGCTCGCTGTTCTTATGCGAAACGTTCAGCAGTCTCTGTACCATAACAAACCTGCTAAACTCCTCAGTCCCTTATAGATGCTAAACTCGCTGGATGTGCAAAGGTTCACTTTGACAAGGGCAGATTCGCCTATATCTACTGCTGCTCTGTCTATAAAAATCACAAAGCAACTATTTTATAAATTAGGTTCTCGAAGAAACGTGAAGGACCGCGTAGAAGTAAACAACAATTCTTTGGAAATCAAAATTACAAAACGCTATTGGTGAATAAAGTAATATAAAATAAAATAAATGGACGCTAAGGCATCTCTCACAGTACACTGTGCCTCAATGGTGAACAAATACGTCAAAGGATAGCAGCATGAGTTAGGGTGTAAGTTCGCGAAAAATGTGCCGGAGTGAACTCAAGAGAAGCTGAGATTGATGACCACTTGAGTTTGTTAAACACTGCCTAACACAAATTTACTGAGTTCCTATAAACTAACATTTCGTTAGTGATTCAAATCTGAGGAACTACGCCGTAATTTAAATTGACTGAAATAAACTTTCGCTATCAAATACACAGTGCACAGACACGTTTTTAGTTGCTTTTCCAGCTGCATGTATGTGAAAGCAATTTAGCTGTCGTGCAATGTAGATTCCAATTTCTCGTCAGGTGAACACAAGCTTTTGTCTCCCAACACAGTTTACCTACCTATCTATGCAACCCACATTACCCTGTCGTCTTGCGGGCAACCTACACGCTAGGCGTCTACCACTGCACGCGTAAATTTTGAGCTATACTTAGTCAACTGATTACCGTTATGTCGAAGTGTTTTTCATTTTGTATAATGCATAAGACACTACCACATACGTGAATAGTTTACTCTTTGTTTTCCTGAAAAGTGACATACGTCTGAGATCACAGGGTTGTTCTTTTTCACTCATACTCGAGAATAACCCTCCATTTTTCAGAGAATTGACTGGAGCATTCCGCTTGCGTACCACTTTTAATAGATTTCAGTGAATCAGTAATCTGAGAAAAATCTGAGGTGACAGAATCGGCACTTTCCGCTGCCCAGTGGTCATATGGGTCGCCTGCTAGGAAGCAATTTTGAATGTTACTTAGTTTTTACAGCTGGGGACAGCTCACCGCTCTAGCTTGTACAGATACATCACGTGATAATGTAAGTGAAGGGATACTTCCTGATCCACGCACTAATCATCATAATGTTAACTCTGAGTTTAAGTTGCTGAATGCGAAAGACGGACAATTTTGTTTTTCTTCTCCTTCTTGTCTACATCTATACATAAAATCTGCAAACCACTGCACAGTGTAATGTAAAGGGTACTTCGTACCAAAGTTAACCATTTATGTTATATTCCATTCGCATATTAAGCAAGGGAAAATGACAGAATATATGCCTCAGTGTGCGGCCTTCCTTTCATGTTCCTTACGAAAACTGTACGATGAACGCAGCAGAACTGTGTTCTATGAATACCGGTTCTCTTAATTTATCCAATAGCGTCGACATTCTCGTTTAAGTACTCTGAGCATCTTTGTTACACTTTTCTATTGGCTATATGGAGCTATTACCCTTGCAGTGCGTTTCAGAATTCGTGCGACGTCTGTTGTGGCGCCTATCTGGTAGGGACACCAAACGTTAGACCACTTTTTCGCCTTGGGCGAGTTTTCCTTGATGAATGTACTACACTTATCCACAACCCTCCCAAAAAATTTAAGTTTCTCATTTGTCTTCCCTACTACCGATTATAAACGTTCATTCTATATCATACTGCTTGTTAAAATCGCCCCTAAATATTCAAATAACGTGACGAGATCCAGAAGTTTACCACCAATCTTTCAATCGGATGCTATCTAGAGAGACGCAATCTACCTGTTCGCCTGTATCTATTCTTTGTAAGATATTGTGTGTGTATAAATTAAGGTGTGTTAACTGCCTGATCTGTTGGTTCTTGGGAGAATATTTTGTACATTACAAATGAGAAACACACGATATTTGTGTAATAATCTACACATTTATTCTTTAACTATGCGGTTGCAGGTTGTTAGGCCATCATCATCATCATATACAAAGATAAATACGTGTGGTTGTCAAACTTGTGAGAACAAAGATTTTAAATTAGTTGCATACAAACCATCTCTCAATTGGCAGTTAGAGATGACAATTATTAATATTTGATACAAGACTAAAGTGAGAATAATTACTTCGGTATAAATGTGAAGTAGAATGATTCAGTTTAGATAAAATACACACTTCTAACCGACTGAAGCAATACTACAGACGATGCAGACTTTGAAAAGAGGACTCTGACTTTGTAGGCCGCCTGCTTAAGGAAGCAAAGGTGCTGCATGATAGTTTGTACAACACCCAGAAATCGCAAAAGATATACCATCTTGAAATACGGTAACTGTAATGATCGGACACAGTTTCCTCACTCACCACTTCTAAACACAGATACTGTAAATAAATACACCCAGCCTGCTTTGTATAGTAACCCTCTTACTTACATGTTCAAAGTTTACTTTATTTCATTTACCGTTTTCTACTTGAAAGATAATTTTACTTTGCACAATGAGAGTTGTTTCACTTACCAGTTTAGTCTCGTCATATGTCTCACTAGTAATATTGTTCTTGATTAAGACAATATTATCTTGTTCAGTCAGGCCTTTGGAACATGTCCCTGAAATTTGCTGCATTTTGATCAATTTGTTTTTCTTTTCTGAATAACTGTTGTAGTATGACAAGCACTTCATTAACTTAATGTGTAATACATTGATTTATGGGGCCCAGCGCAAATTATCAATTCTTCTGAAATATTCTACTGCTGATCCATAATCGCAATTTGGGAGTTCATTCTAAATTGGATGCAGCTATTGATCTTCAACGCAGCATCGCAGACACTGCGCTGCAGTCAATCTAAATAATTATGCTTCACATTTTTACCGAAATAATTCGTGTCACTATAGCCTTATATCGAACGTTAATAATTCCATCTTCGACACCCAAACGAAACCCTCTAGATGCACCTATTTTAAAATCTTCGTTTTCACAAATTTGACAGCCACATCTGATGATAGCCTAACAACCGAGAACTGATTAGTTAAATAATAAATGTGTAGAATATTACACAAGTGTGTCTTTCATTCGTAAGTGCTTCTCAAGGCAAGTTTTCTCCTGAACCCGTTTCACTTCTTTCCCTCCAGGAACGTCGTAATGCTCGACTTTACAATATCCTCTAGGACTCTGCAACAGAAGAAAGTTAGCGATATTAATCTGTAAATCTGTGCATGTGCTATTTTACCCCATTTGTAGATGGGAGTGATCTTCCTGAACAAGGCGGATGCCGCCCCAGGAAGTACAGATTGGCGTCCACCCATTTTAGCTTGTCCTCAGCGCGGGGACACCTCTTCCAATAGTAGCTTCCTCTTTCCTGACAGCACTGGACATGTCTCCTGTACATGTTGCTTCTCTACTAACGACCTTCAGTTTCACATACATACCAACCAGACCTGAAGATATCAGTAATGAAACCGTTCAGATGAATAACGATATGTCTCCAGTATTCAGATGGGTGCAAAAACTAAATGGAAAGATGTCTCAAGTAATTTTAGTGTCCTGTCATAGCTTAATTCCGGGAACGATTGTCTCCTTTTTTCTCAGCGGTAGCCCAATATGATATCGGAAATCGGTGAAGACGGTGTGTGCGTGTAGCTTCGGAGGAAAACCTCTTCTAAGTAGAAAATACAGTCTCCACTTGCAGAAAGACTTGCCTTTTGCCCGTCCTTTGCAGCTGTTTGGGAACATGGTTCAATAGCAAGTGAAACGTAGACTTGTGTAATCACTCCTTCTGCCAAATCTTTACTGCTGCCACGTAACGCAGCACGCACGAGTAGTGAAAACTGTAGAGGCGATTAGAACTACCGTCAATGATTTCGTGTGCTAAATCTGCGACATTCGTCTGTTAGTGCTTCATACACCCAGTTAGGACGGTGGTGGCCATACGCAACATTTACTTCATCGGCTCCTCAGTTATGTCCATCCAAAAAACAAAAATATTCGTAAACGCCTTCTCTGTTGCTGCTGTCCGCCTCTGGAACACGCTACATTACACTTGCGCACACTTCAGTGCCCTGTTGCGTACAATGACTGAAGCGCTTCCTTTTTGTTAACCTCGTAACTTTCCCTAAAAGAAATTAACATATACTGTCATTTCTCTATGCCAAACGGTGGAGTAAATACGATCTCTCCCAGTTACGCTTCTTTGTCATTTCCTTTCCCAGTCTGTCACGGCAGTTTGTTTCCTATCTCATCATTACTTTTCGTGCTTTCACGTCTCCCCCTCTTCCCTTCTCTCACGTCTAATTCTATTTGTACCCACATTTCAGATGTAGCTACCAGTAACTTTCATTAGTGTTACATTTTTCACATATGAACAGGAAGTATATTTAACGCTGCTGTAGCTGTTACACTTCGCCTGAATAGCTGAGTGGTCAGCTTGTCTGACTGCCAAGCAGAGCACCCGGGTTCGATTCCCGATACTTCTAGGGACATTTCCTGGGTAGGACTGTGACTCATAATGCCACACTCAGCTCCATAATGCCAATTGCGAAGTAGCGGATCCAATGTTTGGAGACTGACCAACCCCCTGCAAACTGCATCCGAATGATTTCACTGGTTGAGGATGATACGGATACAGATCGGCACTGAATGGTTCGTCAGGGTGGCGCCCCAGGACTATCAATGAAAAAGAATATTTGTTACCATTTTCACTATTTGTAGTTACAACTATATATGTAGTTACAACTACAAGGGCTGTTCGGAAAGTAAAGCCCGATCGACCGTGAAATGAAAACCACGGTGAAAATAACTTTTTTTAATCGCAACGATTAGCCACGCCTTCGAGCTACCTCTCTAAATAGTCGCCACTCCGGTTTAGACATTTGTCGTGGCGTTGTACAAACTTTCCAGTACAATCGTCACAGGAAGCAGCCACTTGTGCTCTCCGCTGATTCTCTACGCTGGTCTACCTTTCGTTGTTTGTGCCAAAATGTTGCCCTCGGAGCCAGTGGTTCATGTGAGCAGAGATGAACGACGGAGGGAGCCAATTAAGGGCTGTATTGGGGGTGATCAAACACTTCCTATCGAAAACCCTGCAGGAGCGTTTTCATTGCCCCTGCAGAATGCGTCTGGAAATTGACTTCAAGAAAGAAAAGCATGACATTTATGTTATGTGGGCTGCGTAGCTTCAGGCGAAATCTCACACCAGAACCACACAGGAAGACGCTGCTGTTTTAGGCATTTCTACGTGATCACTTTGCGCTCTGAACTGTGCAAAGTTCCATCGGATTTTCACAGAGATTTTCATTTCGCGCCTAATCTGACCTTACTTTCCGAATACGCCTCGTATTTCCAATTGTTCGACTTTATATCTAACAGCTTCCATCTACATCTACATACATATTCGGTGAACAACCATCGGGTGCACGGCGGAAGGTACCTGGTACCACAGCTAGTCATTCCCTTTCCCGTTCCAGTCGAAAAACAAGCGAGGAAAAAACCATTTATCTATAAAGGTATGCTTCCGGGCGAGACGCGATTTCACATAGTTTGTCCTCGTGGCCTTTACGTGAGATGCATATTGGTGCACATAAGATCGTTCTGCAATCTGTCACAAACGCCGGTTCTATAAACTTTCTAAATAGTGCTTTGGGAGAAGAAAGTCTTCTTCTCTCGATGAATTCCCGTTTGAATTCACGGAATATTTCCGATTTGTTGTTGTTGATCGAACCAACCTGTGACAAATCTAGGAGCACCTCTGTGATTTGCTTAGGTGTCTCCGACAAGATGTGGGATCCCAAACACTCGAGCAGTACTCAACAACGTGTCGCACAAGGGCTCTTGCGCTGTAAGTAGTCCACTTCACAGATGAGCTGCACTTTCATAGAATTCTCCCAGTAAAGCTAAGTCGAGAATTTGCCTTCTGTGCAACTGATCTTTTTAAATGTCGCCGTTTATCTTAACAACTACATATTTAACCGAGGACACTGTGTGAAGTATCAAACTGCTAGTACCACATTCAAACATTACAGAAATGTGTTTCCCACCCATCTGCATTAATTTACATTTTTCCACATTTAGAACAAGCTGCTATTCCTCACTCGAAACAGAAATTCTATCCAAGTAATCTTATACCTTCTACACTCAATCAACAACGGCACTTTCCTGTACAGCACGGCTTCATCAACAACCAGAGACTGCTGCTCACCCTGTCCGACAGATCGGATAACCTGTGTCGTAATGAATGTAATGAAATAATATGAAGTCTGGTGAAATGCAATAGATGGCCAAGTGGCCCTAATTCCGCCACGACAATAGAATAAAAAATGTATTTGTGTGCTGACTTCCTTCAACATTGTACTTTCTTCAATGTTCCGCCATGTATAGTGAGTTATATTAAGGTTCTGTAGTAGTTCCATTTCTACTGAACGACTGAAGCGCTGACGGTCTTCACTGGAAAAGCAGCAGCTGCTCTTGAGGCCTCCAGAAAGGCTAAAACTGCCTGCCAGACTGAGACCCTGGAGCAACCGAGCTTAACTGAGATCTCCAGTCTTCTTGGTATGAACGTTTCTCACGAAAACTAGAGCTCCTGGTTACGGGCCCACTACTGCATAGATTTATAGCTTTTCCGGAATTTTCTGTGCAGCAGCAGCAGATTCACGGTACCACAGTTCTTCACAGCGTAGAAGTCTTATTACTTAATTAAGCTGACACAACAGCAGACAGGTGAATAGCCCGCAAGGGCATCCCCCCCCCCCCCAAGTGGAAAGTTACTGTCGTCGTTAGGGTCAGCTTTTCCCGGTGACAGCTTTGGTGTTTACGTATACACGTATACTTTCGGACTGTGGATGGGCGACGTTCATGTGGAATTACACTGACGGAGAAAATTCGCGACACAAAAAAATAATTAATGTAGAGTAATGAAATTCGGTGAAGACGTCTCGTCTAGGTAACATATTTAAGTGATCAACATTGCAACATCACAGTTTAATGTAAGCGCGAGATAAGCCATTGCGAATGTGAAATGCTGGTGCATTAATAAGCCGTGTAACCTCCAGAACGTTCAATGCAAGCTCGCAAACGTGCATGAATAGTGTTGTACAGGTGGGATAGAGTTCCATGCCTGTTGCACTTGGTCGATCAGTTCATCGACGGTTAAAACTGGTTGTGAATGACGCTGGAGTTGTCGTCCGATGATGTCCCATATCTGCTCGACTGGAGACAGATCAAGGAAACATGTCGACACTTTTCAGAGCATGTTGGGTTAAAACAGTGGTTTGTGGGCGAGAGTTATCCTGTTAGAAAACATCTCCTGGAATTCTGTTGATGAATGGCAGCACAACAGGTTGATGCCCTATATAGACGTACAATTTTACAGTCAGGTGCGTGGGATAACCGCGCGAGTGCTCTAGGTCCAGTGTGCCTAGCACGCAGACAGATTGATTGCAAGCCGTCAACTGGCCTAACCAACACACAGCCATCACTGGCACTGAGGCAGAACCGGTTGTTATCAGAAAAAACAACAGACCTCCAACCTCGCTCTCCAATGAGCCCTCCATTACAGCACTGAAGTCGCCAATAGTGCTGGTTTGAGGTCAGCGGAATGCGCACTACAGGGTGTCCGTCTCGGAGCTGTACTTGAAGTAACCGATATGTAACAGTTCGTTAGTTGCGTTGGTGGCAACTTCTGATCAGACTGCTGCTGCAGAAGCAGTACGATGCGCCAGAGCCATACACTGAATACGATGGTCTTCCACCTGGCTGTCCGGGCCCTGGTCTTCTTGCGATCGTACATTCTCATCTAGATCTACATCATACTCTGCAAGCCACCTAATAATTTGTGGCGGAGGGTGCTTTCGTAGCACTAACTGAGCCCTCCAACCCTGTTTCACTCGCGATTAGCGCGTGTAAAGAATGACTTTCGGTAGGCCTCTGTATTGGCTCTAGTTTCTCGAATTTTCTCCTCGAGGTCATTACGCGAAACGTATGTGGCGGAAAGTATTATGTGTCCCACTCTTCCCAGAATGTACTCTCCCGAAATTTCAATAGTAAATCCCTCCTTGATGCACAACGCCACCCCCCCCCCCCCCCCCCCCTGTAACGTCTGTCAATGGAGTTTGTTGAGCATCCCTGTAACGCTCTCGCGCCGGCTAAAAGATACCGTGACGAAACGCACCGCTGTTCGTTGGATCTCCTCTATCTCTTCTATCAGTTCTACCTGGTGCAGATAGATGAACAATACTCAAGAATCCGCCGAACAAGTGCGTTACAAGCCACTTTCTTCGTTCATGAGTTACATTTCCTTAAGATTCTCCCCATGAATCTGAGCCTGGAATCTGCTTTTCCCACTATTTGTTTTATGTAGTCATGCCACTTAAGCTCGTGCCGGGTAATTATCCTTAGATATTTTATGGTAGATATTGTTTCCAGCGGTTTGTCGTCAATAGTGTAGTTGTAAATAGTGGATTTCATTTCCTATGTATGCGCATTGTTATATTTATTTACGTTCAGGGTAAACTATCGGAGCCTGCACCATTCATCAATTCTCCGGAGGTCATCCTGCAAATCGTTATTATCTTCTGGCGTTGCTACTTTGTAACAGACAACCGTGTCATCTGCGAAGAGCCTTAAACACCATCCGACGCTGCCAGCAACCATGTACAGTGGCTACTACATGCCCGCCATGCCTTTCTGCAGCATCACAGAAGGAACATCCAGCTTCTCGCAGCTCTATTACACGACATCGTTCAAACTCAGTGAGCTGTTAATGATCGCGTCTTTGTCGCCTTAAACGTATTCTTGACTAAGAATGAGATTTTCACTCTACAGCGGAGTGTGCGCTGATAGGAAACTTCCTGGCAGATTAAAACTGTGTGCCGGACCGAGACTCGAACTCGGGACATTTGCCTTTCGTGGGCAAGTGCTCTACCAACTGAGCTACCCAAGCACGACTCACGCCCCGTCCTCACAGCGTTACTTCCGCCGATACCTCGCCTCCTACCTTCCAAACTTAACAGAAGCTCTCCTCCGAACCCTGCAGAACAAGGAAAACTAGGAGACGAGGTACTGGCGGAAGTAAAACTGTGAGGACGGGACGTGAGTCACGCTTGGGTAGCTCAGTTGGTAGAGCACTTGCCCGCGAAAGGCAAAGGTCTCGAGTTCGAGTCTCGGTCCCGCACACAGTTTAAATCTGTCAGGAAGTTTCATATCAGCGCACACTCCGCTGCAGGGTGAAAATCTCACTCTGGAAACATCCCCCAGGTTGTGGCTAAGCCATGTCTCCGCAATATCCTTTCTTTCAGGAGTGCTAGTTCTGCACGGTTCGCAGGAGAGCTTCTGTTAAGTTTGGAAGGTAGGAGACGAGGTACTGGCGGAAGTAAAGCTGTGAGGAAGGGGCATGAGTCGTGCTTGGGTAGCTCAGTTGGTAGAGCACTTGCCCGCGAAAGGCAAAGGTCCCGAGTTCGAGTCTCGGTCCTGCACACAGTTTTAATCTGCCAGGAAGTTTCATTCTTGACTAACATCAACACACCACGACCAGTCTCAAAGGTAACTACACTCGCGACAGTTAAAGCGTGTATTTAAAGCAAATCTGATTTGCGTTTCATACTGGCGCTACTAGCGCCACTCTTATGCGACTGGCGTGAAATTTGAATAGACATCATCTTCCAGATGTAGAAACACGCCAACCACCATTCGTTTATGTAGCACAACTCCTTCTTGGTGTTGCGATATTTTTCTATTTGCAGGGAGACCATGAGGCTCACCTCATACCTCTCCTCTGCTAGATGGGAGATAACTGCATCAAATGTGCAACACTGGAGGCAAATGACTGTGACGGCTGCATCCGAAATGAAGCGGTGTAATTGCATTATTGTCGGTGGAAGCGGGCGAACGGTGACGGGGAAATGGGCTGCCGGCGCAAAGCCACTTATGCCCGAATGGCATCTCGTGGTCCGTCAGCTTTAACGTCTCTATCCGACAGATCGGTCACCGCCGTGCCGACAGGCGGAAGTTGTTACAGAAGGGCTTTCATTCCGAAAATCATATTCACAGGATATGTCGAGCTAGAAAAAGCATTCGCCTGTGTAAAATGGTGCAAGATGTTCAAAATTCTCTGGAAAACAGGAGAAAGCTACGGAGAAAGAAGGGTAATATACAGAATATACCAGAACCAAGACTGAAAAAGGTGAATGGAAGACTAAGAACGAAGTGCTCGAATTACAAATGGTATAAGACGGGGTTGTAGTCTTTTGCCTCTGTTGTTCAAAACATACACCGAAATAGCAAGGACGTAAATAAATGAAATGTTCAAGACTGGGATAAAAAGTCAGTGTGACAGGATATCAACGATAAGATACGTTGATCATATTGTTATTCTCAGTGAAAGTGAGGAAGAATTGCAGGACCTGTTGAAGGGAATGAGCAATGTAATGTGCACGCACTATGGTTGAGTGTATATCGAAGACAGACGCAAGTAGTAAAGAGTAGCAGAAAAGACTTCAGAGACAAACTTAAAATAAAAATTGAGAACCAAGAAGTAGACGAAATGAAGGCATTCTGTAACCTTGGAAGGAAAATAGAAAACAATAGACGAAGCATGGAGGATATGAAAAGCAGACTAGTACAAGCAAAGAGAGCGTTCCCGGCGAAAAATTCAAGACATGTTCATTGGAGCTGTCGGCCCATAAAAAACTTTCGAAAAATTAGAATGGTACAAGGTGTTCGAAATCCTGAGTAAAATATGAGTAATCTACAGGGGAAAAGGGGTAACATACAATGTGTAGAACCAAGACAATGAAGGACCAAGAACGAAGTGCTCCGATTAAAAAGGATGTAAGACAGCGATGCAGCCTTTCCCCCCTAGCGCTCAATCTGCAAATCGAGAGGAAATGACAGTAATAAAAGAAAGTTTTAAAGGTCGGATTGAAATTCAGGGTTAAAGGATATCAGTGATAAGATTGACTGATGACACTGCTGTTCTCGGTGAAAACGAAGAAGAATTACAGGCCCTGTTGAATAGAATGAACAGTATAATCAGTACAGAGCATGGATTGAAAGTGAAAAAAATGGTTCAAATGGCTCTGAGCACTATGGGACTTAATATCTTAGGTCATAAGTCCCCTAGAACTTAGAACTACTTAAACCTAACTAACCTAAGGACATCACACACATCCATGCCCGAGGCAGGATTCGAACCTGCGACCGTAGCAGTCCCGCGGTTCCGGACTGCAGCGCCTAGAACCGCACGGCCACCCGGCCGGCGATTGAAAGTAAGCCGAAGAAAGACGAAAGTAACGAGAAGTGGCAGAAACTAGATTAGAGGTAAACTAAACATAAAAATTGGGGCCCACGAAGTAGATGAAGGGATTTCTGCTATCTAGGAAATAAAATAACAAATTACGGACAATGCAGGTAGGACATAAAAACAGACTACAAAGGCAAAATATTTCTATTAGTACAAAACTTAATTTGAGGAAGAAATTACTGAGAATGTACGTTTGAAGAACAGCATTGCATGGTAATGAAACATAGGCTGTGGCAAAACCGAAACGGAATAGAATCGAAACATTTGAGATATTGTGCTGTAAAAGGATCCTGAAAATTAGATGGACTTATAAGATAAGAAATGAGGAGGTTCTCCGCAGAACTGGTGAGCAAAACATGTACAAGAAGAAGAAACATGGTGATCGGACATGTGTTAAGACATCAGGGAATATCTTCCATGGTATTAGAGGGAGATGTAGAGCGCCAAAACTGCAGAGAAAGACAGAGATTGGAATATTTCCAACAAATAATTGAGGACGTAGGAGGTAAGTGCTACTCTGAGATGAAGAGCTTGCCACACGAGAGCAAGTCGTGGCTGGTCGCGTCAAACCAGTCAGAAGACGGCTGATAAAAAATAAACAAACAAAAACTCACACAACTTTGACTTTTAATTTTCTATTTAACTGAAATCCTCTCATTAGAGACGTATAATAGTTGCTGACTGTTAACCAACTGTCAAATCATCTTCTCACCCTATCCCTTCCACACGATACGGAGCAGCTCCCTCATGGCCGAACACAATTGTAAAATACAAAGAGAAAACGATTCCTCGATGAACTGCAGAATGAGAAGGCGTGATGATTAAGAGCAGGGTCATTAATTCCCCCCCCCTCGCCCCGCCCCCCCCCCCCCCACAATTTTTTACGGTGACTTCTGGAGGGTTTCTTTTAAGAGGGTGTACGACCTTCCATTCTTTTTTCTCTGTGTAATTTCACTGCTACTATTTTGCTCCGCATTTCGAATTAGCCCATACTATCGACGGAAATTATAAATATACATATAAGTTCACACGTGCAGCTGGCGAGAAAAACGCGCTTCAGATAATGTGCCCCACTTAATGAGTGGTCTCTGTTTACCTACTGCTTTATTTCTTCCTTCTTATCCCCCACGGCAAGTAATGATCGTATTCGCGAGGCAAGCGTGCTCTCGTAGTTTCAGTAATAGCTACTGCGCCCGTGAACTAATGATTCTGGCAGCTGCAGCTGGCGCCACGCGGTCTCAGGCACGAAGGCGAGATGGAACGTCTGCCCGCCCCCCCCCCCCCCCCTCCCGCCGCTAACTCCCCTCTCCCGCCACTAACCCTCTGACCCTACATCGCCTTTGATCACAGGTCAGTGTCTCATGGTTGCCTTGTCGCTAACGGACGTATCTACGGCTTGGCTGGCTGCAATTTCGGCAGTCCTGTCACTCCAAATACAGACCTTCATCGTCAAAGAGTCTAGACTGCTTTATTCTTCATAGCACACACAGTATCAAAATGAGATTTAGTTGTCTTGGGAACAAGTTCTCGCGTAGTTAGAGTGATAATTAAATTGTCTGAAACTTCTGATTGAAGGAATCCGGCTGTTTTAGCTGTAGTTATTGAATATATAGTGAACCGTTTTTTACTGTCTATTAGATACTGCGAGTCAAGTGTTTAAGAGAATGTACAACCACGTTTATTGATCATGCGAAGCGTAATATGAGTGATAAATGGTAAAATAAGTAGTGAATTCGATGTAATAACGATCACCAGCTCCTGTACACCCTTGTTTCACTATTTTTATTTGAGTTTCCCTAAATCGCGATTATGAGGATATACACAATTATATTCGAAAAGCGCCAGTTTTACGCTGTTAAGTTCGTGTATACTATCTAGATAAATATCAGTGGCAGAACGTAAGATTAGTAGGGAGTAGACGTAATAACGCTCACCAGTTCTGTGTGGCCTTCTGTACTTATAACTGAGTTTACCTAAGTTATGGCTACCATCAGGATATACCACGGTTATCTTTATAGTACTCAGCTAATGGTGAGCTTTTCATCCAAGTCAAAATTACTAGAGCTTGTACTGTATACTTCAAGAGAATAACAGCAAGCGAATTGCTAAAGAAACATACATAGCTCTGTTGGGCTGCAGATGTATTCTTAAACAGCGACAATGAATTCAAGCTAGAAGCCAATCCACTGTACTGAGAGACGTGAAAATATGCTGAGACTACGTCGTTGGTACTAATGTACTAAAACCCATAAACAGTTCATAAATACCATGTATCCGTGTTGCTGAAAGTCTGGAGATTATCAGTTTAGTCGAAAATGCTTGAAACATCAAAACCACACAATACCCGACTGCACATCTTCAGATATGGGTTGACTACTCCCTGGACGGTTATTACATCAAGTGTCACAACAGTGATCAGCCAGAACACTAAGACCACCATGGCCGCACGGTGATACCTAGGTCTTGTGGAACGTATGCAGTGCACTGGATACGTAAATAATAGGTGGCGTGATTCAGAGATATTACTGACTGAGTCTGTGTGAAAGAACTGGGAAAAACCTTGAGTTATACAAAGGTGAGATAGCAATCGTGGGCCTACATGGAGTCAGGATACGGAAATAGCGAGGTTCGTCAGACGTTCATCTGCACCTACATGCATACTCTGCTAGCCAAAACACGATTCATTGCGGACGGTACCTTGTACCATTGCTACCCACTCTCTTTCTTGTTCCAATCTCCAAAGGAGTGGGGGGAGAAACGACTGTCTATACGCTTTCGTACCGGCCCTGGTTTTCAACGTGCACCACATGTTTTGATTTACAACATTATGAACTGTATATTTGTTTTCGTATGTAGTAAACCAAAACATATGGTGCACATTGATAATTCGTTTTGTGACCGAACGAAAGTGGCAGTGCAACATTCGTGACTGTAAAAATACAAACATCCTTGAGAATGTATTTCACTGCAAGAAAACTGCAAAAGCAAATGCGCCAGACGGACATTTCACGTAAGTTGCATTCCAACACAAATGTGTAGCGCAGCCATTTTGGTTATACGTTTCTAACAGCGAATTATTGTTTATCCTAGGGCAAGTCACAGGAAATCAATATATAGTTTGTTTCGAAGAAAGCATGAAAAAACCGTCTGATGATGAATTCTCAAAAATTGGACACCGGTAACGGCACGTTCTGAATGAAGTAACCTAAAACCAACTTGTTGCTGGTTGCTGTACAGCATCAACAATTTATTAAAAGGAAATTATGTCAAGCCATCCAGTACTCTACAACAGTTATTCAAAGACGACACTTTCCCGTGCATTACAGTATCAACGAGCAGTCGCAAACCGCTGCCCATCCTGTTTATCAGATCGTTTATGTACGTAGTGAACTAGAAAGGTCCTGTCATACTCATGGGGCACTCTGCGTATCCTACGCAGCGAGTATGGTATGAAGAACAATCCTGTTACGTTCGAATACAGTATTAGTTATGTGCTGCTTGACACAGTCACGCCGATTAAATATCTAGGTGTTCCACTGCTCGGCAACGTGATGTGGAACGAGCACGTAAGGTCGGTTGTCGAGAAGGCGCATGGACGATTTCAGCTTACTGGAGGAATTTTAGGAAATTCTAGTTCATGTATGAGAAGAATGGAAGACTCGTGCGACTACTTCTTGGTTACTGCTCGAGCGTTTGGTATTAAACGAAGACATGGAAGCAATTCATATGCGTGTTGCTAGATTGGTTACCGATAGGTTCCACAAAGGTACGAGTATTACGGAAATGCTCCGTGAACAGAAACGGGAATTCCTGGAGGGAAGAAAACGTTGTTTTCGAAAAGAAGCAATTCAGAAAATTTAAAGAAGCAGCATTCGTGACAGACTGGAGAACGGTGTTACTTGCACCAATATGCATCTCGCGCAAGGGCCGCGAAGACAAGATAGGAGAAACCAGGGCTCGTAAAACAGACAGTCTCTTTTCCCTCGCTCCATTTGCGAGTGGAACAGGAAACGCAATGACTAGCAGAGCTACAAGGTACCCTCCGCCACGCACCGTATGTAGGTGTAGAGGTAGGATGTCTTAGACAGCATACACTGCCGGAAAAAGTTATTATACCAGGAAAGTCGACGTCGATTTTCACCCCATGAAGGCGTGTGGCACGTGAGGGGTAATAGATGTACTAATAATCGTTTCAACGTCGTCCGACAACAGATAGCGTTGTGACGTGGCTACCAGAACGCCATTTACGTCTACCCTTTAATAGCAACTGCTCACTGTAAGAAGGCTCAGTGTAATGCAAACGTGTGAATCAAACTGGCAACCATGCCATGAAGACGCACTCGTGCTTCTATTGGCAGCTGAGGGAGTTTGGAAGGGGTCAAATTGTGGCCTTTTCAGTGGCGGGATGGTCCTCTCGGAGAACTGCCACACAAGTTGGACGTGCTGCGTCAGTTGTGCAACGATGCTGCAGTTGTGCAACGATGCTGGTGTCAGTGGTCACGTGAACATGCAGTAGTGGCAGATCGTACAGCTGCCACAGCACAGAAAAAAGGGCGTGTGAGCCCAAATGCTTTAAGACGAACTGTTACAAACCGGTTATTAGCAATGAGACTACGGGTACGCACACCTCAAGTCCATTTTGCAGTCACACCATAGCGACGACGTGCACAACTCAACTGGTGCCGTCAGAGGATCACTTGGAAGATGTAATGCCGCATCGTGATCTTCAGCGATGAAAGAAGAGTCTGCCTGTACGTTTGCGCGTACGATGTGGACATGGTGAGCACTGTCTCTTAGAGTACAATCGTCCAAAGCAAACTGGTTCCACCCCAGGCCTTATGGTCTGCGGTGCGGGGATGCTAACCAGCGTTTGGTACGTGCAGAATATTGTTAGACCCGTTCTTTTGCCGTTCTTGCAACAAGAAGGCTATGTGTTGTTCCAGCAGGATAACGCTCACCCACACACTGCCCGTGAAACTCAACGTGCTCTGCAAACGCGCAGCAACTTCCCTGGCCAGCACTACCTCCGGACTTGTTTCCAATCGAGCACGTTTGGAATGTGATGGGACGAGAAGTGACTCGTGAGACTCGTCAACCAAAAACTCTTACAGAACTACGTGAACAGATCGAGCGGGCACGTCGAAGTATCCCAGGCCAGCCTTCGCCATCTATAAGATGGACTGAATACCAGAGTCAGCAGTTGCATTGCCGCCCGTTGGGCTTCATCACGTACTGGTATGGGTGTTTCGGCATGGGTCGATACCTGTACCTCGAAACCGCTTGTGCCATTGGTCTGTAAATGTAATCATTTCACGTACTCCATATGCCTTGTTGCAACAATGAGTCTTAAGTGAATTGGAAACCTCTACAACGATATACTATTTTTTTTCCAGCAGTGTATTTCCTGGGTATTAATCCAATCTAACAAACATGGAATGTCATCAATAAACAACTCAGAACATTAAGATCACCTTCTATTAATCTGTAGGAATTGTGTTACCTGTCATTGATAATATGTGATCATAAATTATGATTGACGTTCTAGAGAGTCGAGTGGTTAAGGGCCAGCTGCCATCTAAACGTAGCTCTGCTCAAGCGCCACGGTTTCGGGGTGCTGCATCTTTTATAGGAAGCTGCAGAGTCTTGGGCGAGGCAGCCAGCAGCTCGCTGCCTCAAACCGTCACTCGTATAGCTATGTGACGACAACCTGCAGCTGTATTGTGTACGGAAGGTAGAGTTAATGGTATATGATTGGTAAGCTGATATCATGTGAGATTATTTCATATCACGTAGAAATCTAACACTTTGTGTGAAAAGATTTGAGAGTTGTTTCGTGTGCCCCGTGCGTCAATGTTGTGCTTGTTAGAGACGATTTATCTGCAGCGAACATATGTTATATTCTCACCATTGCCGACATATTCGTCGAGAGAGAGACTTTGTGACGATGTTTATATTTAAAATGTATTCTTTATTTTGCCGCCTCAGCTGGACATACATATATCTGAAATCACTAGTTTTCATCTGAAGATGACAAACTTCGATCGAAACTAATCGTATCGGAAAAATTATTGTGCAACTCAGGCGGCAACATAAATGATCAATTTTAAATATACTGCATTACTTGAGTGTTTCGTACAACTTTTCTAAGAATGAATACAAATAGTGTGACGTGAACTAGTGCGTTTTTATTCCGTGAGTAGAGCAGGTAAGGTGTAACATGGAGATCGGCTCAGAATGATGCAGTTAACTACCTAAAAACCGCACCATAGCACTTCTATATATTAGACATTTATCTCAATTCTATTTTTGGGTTCTTCTTTCCCACTTCATATCTTTTCCTGCTCTGGCGCCTACATTCGTTTATTCGATTGCTTAATTCATTCTTTCACCTGTGCTCATATGAAGTTATGAGTTCGTGTATCAGTATGTATAACCATTCGCGTTCTTATTTTACAAGCTGTCTGAAATTTTCATTTATATTTTGAAAGTAGCCTCTAAATTGTTTTTTCAGTTTCACTGCGAAACTGCAGTCCTGTCGGTTTTGTTTTGTTTTTGTAATTATGACTATAATTCACTACTTATACGAAGGCGTCCTGGAAACTAATGCCTCTGATTTTTTATGTGAAAAGCCATGATGCTTTTTAAATAAAACAAACGTTATCAACATTCTATATATTTAATCTTCATGCCTACACATTCGCAGGTCTCTGCCGCTAGAGAGCACCGAATTGTAGCATAAAACATGGCGGTGTGTAACGTACTGTGTTGGTGCATGAGAAAAATCGCACTCTAATCGAGTTTCGAATTCGAAGAGTTCTTTCACACATGAAGCACTCTCCTCGACTGTAGCATGGCAATGTCAAATCGACACGACGCTGCGACATCTGCAACAATCGCTGCTGTCATCGATATTTCTCTATATAGTCCCGACTTCGCATCATCCAATTTTCATCTGTTTCCAAAACTTAACGAGCACCTTCGATGACTTCACTTTGATGGTGTTGGAGTGGTGAAAGCAGAGCCGAGGTCGTGGCACCGTCAATAAAATCAAACAATCTACAGTGACGGTATCAACAAACTGCCCTCTTCGTCGCCAGCCAGGGAGACTATGTTGAGAAATAAATGTGTAGCCATGAAGAATAATGATGTAGGATGTTAATAATATTTGTATTGTTTAAAAAGCTTTAACAGTTTTCAAATAAAAATTCGGAGGCATTGTTTTTCAGCATGTCCTCGTACTATGTTAAACTACTATATGAGCAGCTTTGTAAAAAACTAGTAAAAAACAAAAAAAAGAAAGAAAAAAAGAACCACAGTACAGAAACGACAAATTTAATACCACGGCGATAAGAAGAGAGATTTTCGTTCAAAATAAGACGTAGAAACTGGCAGATATTTTTGCTTTTAATTCGTCGTTTGAAACTTCGATCATTTGTACAGTGTCCCTCGGGTGCTTGCCCACTCCAATACGGGTCAGATCTCTGTGTCCTCTTATACATCCGCTGTAAGTAGGCTATACACACGCCTCCCTGTTGTGTCTTGAACGACTGTCACTGTTGATCTTTCGTTATCTCTAAAAAGAGTCCAGCACATCGCACCGCCTAGTCCTTGGTGATTACTTTACCGGCAGACGGATACAAACCGTCTGTAAACAAGCTCCCTGTACACCAGGTTATCTCCTGTCTTCCTTATCTAGTTGGGTGTCCCCAATCGTCCTTCCAATTAAGGTTTATACACTCCCCACGACTTTTTCGGCCTTCTGTCTCGTTCCTTTGCATCATTCCTACTTTGACGACGTACGTCACACGCACTAGTACATTGTAGATTTCCCATTAATATATTTCTACGGCCAGTTACATTTCTGTCACCACACACCATTTGCTGTAAGATGGAGAGGGATATTCGTGCATTCCACTTGTCTGAATATAGTGTAATTTTGTCTGGTATATTTCCTCGTTTCAGTGCGTTGTGTTTCAACGGTAGTCAACAGGAATCAGCCTCGCAACTGTGTAAAGTATGTGGGAAGCCCTTAAAAACACACTACGCTGGCAGAGTATATGAACTACTGTTGTGTATCTGGCGCTTGTGTTCAATCAGGGTTCGAGTGATCTATATGCCTCACAGACCAGGAATCTATGCTTTATGCTGCAGGTACAGGCTCAGATTTTTAGCGAGTAGGCTCTTATAATAATTTGTCTGATCTAGTAGTTCTCTACTCTGCTAGACGATCCTCGGATTTTATTTTACTAGGACCTTCATTGGATTATTTTCTGACCTTTCAACTACTAAACATTTTCCGAAGGCGATTGCCAACAGCTTTTAAGTATTTTATGGATTATTTACATGCAGCCTTCTACGTGCCTTTACTATCACTACCGCTTTCAGTTAATAATCATCGTCAGTCACCATACAGAAGTTCATATATTATTTACGTATCAAATCATGTCATATCAATATGACAATGTTATTAATACCGCACCGTCAGAACCACTGCAGGTATCCTTACTCAAGAGAGAGTATATCAGATGTGAGAATTTAGTTATAACTGCTCAGCACCACAACCGGGCTGTATTTAAACTTTGAAAAAACACAGCTCATTCAGTTATGGACTGTCAAAAATATCACACGTATTATGCAGTATACCAACAACACATAAAAAACCAGGGGTGAAACTTCTCAGCTTTTGGGTGTGCATATAGATGAAATTTTAAAGTGACATGTTAAAACGTTTAGGTTCGGCTATTTTTGCTGTAAGCGTAATTGACAACTCTGACGTTATAGATGTGAGTGACATAACATGTCTTCTATATTTTCGTTCACTGACATCTAATGGGATATAATTCTGGCGTTTCTACTTAAGGGGCTCCGGAAAGGCTCAAAATCATGAAAAGTTCAATTTTTACTTTTTTGCGTTTTCTGAATCTGCAGACTATTACCTTTTAATAGATATATAATTTATTCAATTCCGAAGACTACAACTATTTTTAAATTTTTTTTTGAAATGTGTTCTACATGGGCGTGACTCACTGTGGCGCTGTTAAACTGCTGTCAAATGGTGTTATTATAACGTCCGTGTTCATCAGGTACATTTTAGTGATGTGAGATAAAGTATGTGTTGTGGCTAACCTGTGATGGTTCAATATATATCGCTGGTGTGATTGTCGATTGTTTCATGTTTATTTACTCTGTCGTTATCTCGAAAATGTTCGTAATTAATTCTGTTTTTTGAGTCTCTGTTTTGTTGAAGTATAATAATCAGTAAAAGTAAAGTTATTAGAAATCCTCTGAAGGCTTTTAAGAAAAGGAGAAATGTTGGAAAGCCAAAGGTATGTGTTATTACTGTAAACAATAAAGACGATAACCAAGTGAGTGAACCTAACCTCTCAAGTACACCTGCCCATAGCAGTCAAAGTGGGAAAGAAAATACTTCACAGAAGAAGCTTGGTTCAATGAGTGAAAACTATGACTGTTTTATGGGCGAATCGGATGTGAATGAAATATTTGATATGTCGGTTCTCAAAGGAATTTTTTCAAACTGTGTAAGATGTATTCATTGTAGTGAAGTTGGTCTGGAACTCTCCATAATAAAGCACGTAGGACTTGCTAGTGAAATACAACTGAAATGTGATAAGTGTTCATACATGACCACCTTTTGGAACAGTGTTGCAGTAACTGCAGCTGAAGAAAATGGTAACAAAATCTACGAACACAACAACAAGCCATGCTTGCTTTAGACAAGGAACGATTTCGGGCTGCAGACAGGGCTGTAAAGAGTCTAGAAATACAAGCAAGATTAAACAGGAGGAGGAACAAGAGGAAGCTGGAGGAGGAGTTTGCAGAGGATGAAGATAATCCATCCTATGGACCTGGAATGCACTAAAAAGTTAATCCAATCTTTGTCGCTCGATTCCCAAAACTTTTATTTTCTCATACAAATTACATGTTTTCTAAGGATCTTCCAAACATATTTGTTTCAAACTTTCAGTAAATGTTACACAGTACCTTCTACATAATTTAACACAGCCTTTTTCCAAAAAACTGTATATTTTTGAATATATAAATAAAAAATTGCAAAAAAATGTTGCGAATTTTCATTACAATTGAAAAAAAATCATCTTTAATAACTGAACTAAAATTTTGTATAATCCCTGTGTTAAGTTGTAGCCCATATTCCAATAAATAATCTGTAAAAAGTTCAACTTCCTACCTCAAATACTTTGTGAGGAAAGATGTAATTTATAAGCGTTATTTTAACATTGCAAGTATAGGGCGTTCCGGAGCCCCTTAAGCAAAAATCATTCACTGAACACACGAAAGTAAATAAATGATGATGATGTTTGGTTTGTGGGGCACTAAACTGCGCGGTCAACAGCGCCCGTTCAAGTCCCAATTTTTAAGCAGTCCAAACCAGCCACTGTCACCAATGATAATGATATCATGAGAACAACACAAACACCCAGTCTCCAGGCAGAGAATATCCCTAACCCGGCCTTCCCATGACACCTGTTTAAGTTCATTGTTGATCCGTTCACTCAGTTTTTCTTTTTACAGAGGGCAGCTAACCTTCTGACCGAACACGCTGAGCTACCGTTCCGGCATGAGGATGAAAGAATGATGAGGAAACACAACACCCAGTCCACGAGTGGAGAAAATCTCCGACCGGGTCGGGAATCGAACCCGGGCCCAGTGCATGGGAGGCAAGCACGTAACCACCCAGGTAAGCAGGCGGACTGCCACTAGACCACGAGCTGCGGATTAAAGAAAGTAATTAGAGTTATGTGTGGGGTTTACACACATACATTTTGCAGGAATATTTTTAAGGCGCTGGGAAAATTAGCAACAACCTGACAGTACATTTATTCACCTATGAAATTTGTTATCAAACATCAGTCTGAGTTTGAGAATAACAGAGATATTCAGGCGTACAACACTAAAAGGAAAGATACAGGTTATCCTTTAATGAATGTAACTTTGACTCAGAAAACGGTGAAATATGCGACTTTGACAATCTATCCACGAAAATAAAATGTTTGACAGATAGGGGAAGTGTTTTTCAATGTACATTGAAGATATTTCTCCTTCACAACTTATTCTATACCACGTAGAAATAATTAAATCATTTAAACAGAACAGCACATAGACATATATATATATATATATATATATATATATATATATATATATATATGTTGTATGTTTGTTCTGTTGACAGTTCCCACATCATAACATTTATCACGATCTATAGAACAACGAACTAACTAACCAACCTTCTCAGTGCGGGTACCTTTTGTTCCTTTTATGTTCGGCAATTCCGATGGGGCTGTATTCAAAACATAGTCATATTGATACGACATGACTTCATAAGTATATTATGTGTGAACTTTTATACTGTGATGATGGTTATTAACCGAAACCAGTAGTGATAGTAAAGGACACAGTCAGCTGCGTGTGATATATCTCATAAAATACTTTAAAATATTCACTAAAGTTTTGTAAATTTGTTCACCTACACAAGCCATTTAAACAAGCACACAAACCATACACCAAGTTTGTGAAACAGCTGAGGCGGGGTTCAAACTTAATGGGCAGAAAATAGGCATGCTGCGTCATGTAGATGATATTGGAAGATCTCTAGAGTCGGTCCTCAGCACAGCGGAAAGGGTTGTCTGTAACCAGTGTGGTATGAGAATAAACACGCGGAAGACTAAAGTAGTAGTATGCAGTGCTGAAGAAAAATACGCACCTTCAAGAATAAAAATTGGAAGAGAAGAACTGGAAATGATAGAGCAATTTGTCTATTTGGGATATAAGGTTACAAGGGATGGTAGAAGCCGGAAAGAAATTGTAAGCAGAATATAATAATCCAAAATAGCATTTTATTTAAGAAAGAACTTACTTACCAGCAAGAACGTCAATCAGGAAATAAGGAAACGGATTATGAAAGCATTTGTTTGGAGTCTGACCCTATTCGAGTGTGAAACTTGGACAACAGGACAAGCAGAGAGAGATGGCTAGAACCTCTGCTACAGAAGGATGATGATGATCATCTGTAGAGGCACACCCAAAGAAGGAGAAACAAACTCGCAGGACACGTTTTAAGGCACAGTAACACCAGTAGAACAACAACAGAAGGAACTATTGAGGCAAGGAACCGCCGGGGACGATCTAGGATGTCATACATAGAGCATACTATGAATGATGTAGAAAAAACTACAGACGCGGAAATGAAGAGGAAGGCAAGCAGAAGAGGGAAATGTCGTATGCTGCAAACCAACCTAAGGACTGAACACGGGAGAGGGAGGGAGAGAGAGAGAACGAATACAATTATTACGTACTTTGTATTGCACTAAAATCTGTCTCTGTTTACCAGTGATGGCGAATCTTCTGCACCTCAGTAAGTACATGAAAATATAATAACATGAAAGGTACGTTTTCTGCCTTGTCTTTCCTGGTCAGCAACAACACAAGTGCACGCACTCTAAGTCACCCACTCTGAGCAGATACTCTTAAGACGCAACAATCACTAAGAGAGCTGCCATCGTGGCTCAAGGGTGTATGCCTTTCTAATTAGGAGGCTGGTGGATTTAGAAACAATCGCTCGTGCAAAACTCAACTTGTCCTTTTTCTGCATAGTATCCTGCGAACCATTGACGAGGGGCAGGCAGCAGATTCCATATTCCTAGGTATCCAGAAATAGTTTGACACAACATCACAATGAAGACTGTTAAGATATGTCAGAGCATACGGATAGGTTCTCAGATATGTGAATGATTCGAAGACTAAACTAGGTTGTCCTGGACGGCTAATGACATCGGAGACAAAGCTCTCAGGAGTGCCCCAGGGAAGTGTGACAGGACCGCTCTCGTCTTCTATATACCTAAACGATCTGAGGGATAGGATGAGCATCAAAAGTGGCTTAACCAACCTCTCGGTGTCTCTAAGCCAATAATGCCGCAAGACATGGAGCAAGATGTAGAATTTGGATCACTCTGCAACTGATAACTATCAGCTCAGATGCCTGGAAAAATATTAATCACATGCCAACCCAGCCCTAAGTAGTTAGATTGTTGATGTGAAAGTTAACCAGTTCAACTCTCACGTCAAACCTGTCGGCAATACTATTCCTCAAATTTCTAACAGTACATAGTAGATGACTGTAATGAATGAATATTAGTTGTAGTGTTACGAGCGCGTGGTCAATGATGTGAACGAAACTCCAAAGCAGAGTGATAATTTACAAAGGACGGATAAAATTCAACCGTGTGATAGTCTCAATCACCTTGCCAGCCGCATCACGTCATTTCTAACTCACTGTCGAGTGCCGTCGAGTTGCCTGTACAACCAATGACCATTTCCCAAGTAACATTCATACTACTCTTTCATCACACTGCGAGTTAGTAGTCTCCACCACAGACGCGAATATAGATCACGGCATGCAAATCAAAGCTAAATATTCTGTTCTCATTTCCTTGTCGATACCACGTTGCACCCACCACTGTGCTTTCAGCAGTACCATGAGGAGTTGTACATCGTTACCATAAGGCCTTTGCATCGCAGGTCTTACGTCTCAACCAGAATAAACCAACAGAAATCCCTTGCCGAGACACTATACGAAGACAAAGTAAATGGCCTGGCCCAATGCAGGAAAATGCCACAGACAGCGTTACTGCGGCAGGGAGTTTCGAGGCATCCACTGCTGCGAGGAGCACCATCAGTGATAACCTCGCCACGCACAAACTTCCACTAGCTGCAAGCGGAAAATTATTCCTCAAGTGTGACAGAGCAGTCGCGTCATCGCGCCAGCGAACCCGCTTTCTGTATCACTAGGTCACAGCTGACTTAAGCATTCCTACAGCCTATTTTCGCAGCGTTTAGAGTAATAACTTTCAGAGCGTTGCCATCGTTTACGACATCGTGTTTTAGTCATACGGCTGCTATTAGAGATAGTGAAGCTGCAGAACACCATGTCGAAAGACAGTCGAACGTCTACAGAATGGGGATGCACAAAATTTGTAATCGTGAAATGAGAGAGCACTATTTTTCCTCTTACGTTGGGCAACGACAATCGGAATATCTCTTCGTTAACGAACAATACAGAAACACTCAGAACGTAAAAGAAAACTCTGACAACATGTATCCCAAAGCTATATAAAATCAGCCGACAGCGACGAATACCACTGGAGCACACAAAACAATTCCTGAACATTCAATTCTGCAGCGATCGCAGGCAGAGGTGTTAGTCACAAGATACACCAGTCATTAAGTTAGAGTTATGCCCACCCCCGGTAGCTGAGTGGTCAGCGTGACAGAATGGCAATCCTAAGTGCCCGGGTTCGATTCCCGGCTGGGTCGGAGATTTTCACCGCTCAGGAATTGGGTGTTGTGTTGTTCTAATCATCATCATTTCATCCCCATCGACGCGCAAGTCGTCGAAATGGCGTCAAATCGAAAGACTTGCACCAGGCGAACGGTCTACCCGGCGGGAGGCCCTGGTCACACGACATTTACATTTACTTCGAGTTATTACACACACACGTAGGTGATAGTGTTACAACAATCGAGAAAAAAAGTTTGCGAGGAAGGTTTATATATTTTATCTTTCTTACGTTCCTGAACTTCATTTTACTGATGGTTATGAAATAATAAAATTAATGACACTGAGATATTCCACAGATTGTGGGGTTATCGTTGCTACACCTCGATCAATACGAGAACAAATATTTCGCCTCTGAAGTAAGACAACGCAAGGTTAAGCATCTCTTCATGGACCGTGCGGCTGGTACCGGCGGAGGTTCGAGTCCTCACTCGGGTATGGGTGTGTGTGTTTGTCCTTAGGATAATTTACGTTAAGTAGTGTGTAAGCTTAGGGACTGATGACCTTAGCAGTTAAGTCCCATAAGATCTCACACAAATTTGAACATTTTTAAGCATCTCTGGGCTCAACAATGGGTTTTACGGCTGCTTATTTTTGACCATGCGCCAGTCGTTGAAGTGGAATATACAAATAAGTGAACAGTCGATCGGAAGAAGTATTCGAATAGTAACCAAGTAGTGTACTGAATGTTACGGTCGCGAGAGAATATTGAACAGTAATTCACACGTAGGGAATGTCGAAAGTTGAAGACTTTGACGAATCTCTTGGCATGATTTTAATGTTATAATTCGATAATACCCTTTGGCAAATGATATAATAAACTAATAGTGACATTTAAATTTTCCCCCAAGTGATCATCAAATGATAAATCAACCAATAATTATCAACGAAGTAAGCAAGCGATGAAGTTCACGACATCCTGTTTTAAATCTTAACATCCAATGAAAATTCTGTATCAGACAGTGAATCCAGCCATTTGTTGCTTGTAAATATTACGATCATGGAGGTAAATAAGCCACTTCAGTGTTCTTTGAACTATTTGTTGAATTCCTGCAAGCAGCAACAATAAGATGAGAGCGTACAAGCATGTTGGCACTTCAGTAAGGTAATGAAAACAAAAGAACAATAGGCCTCAACGTCCCATCGATGACGAAATCATATGAGACGCACCACAAGCAAGAACTAAGGAAGGATAGGAAATGAAATAGGACGTATCCTTTCTCAAGGGAGCCATACCGGTATTTGCCTCAACCACTAAAGTGAAAACACGGAAACACGTAACATGTTTTAATTTAATAACAATAGTTGGTTTAGTTTAGCATAACATGTAAGAAACCACAGTTCGCAAAACTACAGTATTCTGAAACCACTGTCCGAAAATTTGAGGTTTAAGAACTATAATAGAAATAAAATCTAAAAAAAATCATCATTAACATGATATAATATCGAAGTGTGAACTCAACTACACTATAAGAAAAAAAACTCACCACTAAGGAATTATCCAAATGAGACGGAAACCGATAAATTTGATGTACATGTACAAACAAACAAATGATGGCAATTTTAGAAAAAATGGTGATTTATTAAAGAGAAAGTGCGACACAAATTAAGCAAGTCAGTAACGCGTTGCACCACCTCTAGCCCTCACGCAAACAGTTATTCGGTTGGCATTGATTGATAGGGTTGTTGGATGTCATCGTGTGGAATATCGTTTCAAATTTTGTCCAATTAGCGCGTTAGATCGTCAAAGTGGCGAGCTGGTTGGAGGGCCCTGCCCATAATGCACCAAACATTCTCTATTGGGGAGAGGTCTGGCGACCTAGTTGGTCAAAGTAGGGTATGGCAAGCACGAAGACGAGGAGTAGAAAATCTCGCCATGTGCGGGCGGGCATTATCTTGCTGAAATATAAGCCCAGGATGGCTTGCCATGAAGGGAAACAAAACCGGGCGTAGAATATCTTCGACGTTCCTCTGTGCTGGAAGGGTGCCGCGGATGACAACCAAAGGGTCCTCCTGTGAATTGAAATGGCACCCCAGACCATCACTTCTGGTTGTCCTGCCGTATGGCAGCCGACATTCAGGTTGGTACCCCACCGCTCTCCGGAGCGTCTTCAGACACTTTTTCGTCCTGGAATCTTAAATACTGGAGTAGAGTTGTCTTCAGTGACGAGTACCGCTTCGAATTGAGCCCTGACTGCGGTGAGATACGAACCCGAATGTCCGCCGCCATACGACCCGACAACCAGCAGTCCTGGTCTGTGGTGCCACTTCTTCTCATAGGAGGACCCCTTTGGTTGTCACCCGTGGCACTCTGATAGCACGGCGGTACATCGACGATACTATACGCCCAGTTTTGTTGCCCTTCATAGCAAGCCACTCGCCCCCCTCTCCTCAACCCAGAACATTTTGCTAAAAGTGTTTATTTTTTTTAAAATATATCAATTTCCAAATTTCTCAGCCAATTTTAAAAGCGAAATAGTAAGAAAACAACCCCAAAGATGTTTCCAGAATGAGATATTCACTCTGCAGCGGAGTGTGCGCTGATATGAAACTTCCTGGCAGATTAAAACTGTGTGCCGCGCCGAGACTCGAACTCAGGACCTTTGCCTTTCACGGGAAAGTGCTGTAAGAACGGGGCGTGAGTCGTGCTTGGGTAGCTCAGTTGGTAGAGCACTTGCCCGCGAAAGGCAAAGGTCCCGAGTTCGAGTCTCGCCGCGGCACACAGTTTTAATCTGCCAGGAAGTTTCATATCAGCGCACACTCCGCTGCAGAGTGAATATCTCATTCTGGAAATATCCTCCAGGCTGTAGCTAAGCCATGTCTCCGAAATATCCTTTCTTTCAGGAGTGCTAGTTCTGCAAGGTTTGCAGAAGAGCTTCAGTAAAGTTTGGAAGGCAGGAGACGAGGTACTGGCAGAACTAAAGCTGTGAGGACGGCGCGTGAATCGTGCTTGGGTAGCTCAGTTGTTAGAGCACTTGCCCTGAAGACGAGAAAGGGTGTCTTTATGCAAAAAAAAAAAAAAAAAAAAAAAAGGCTGAGCCCAAAAAAATCAGCAACTCCTTGTACAAGGTGCTGCGCGCAGCCACAAAAGATGATATTAGGCATCTGGTGGAACAGCAACGTCCTAGTGTACTACGACTTTCTTCCCCGAGGTGTAACCATCACTGCTGACATTTATTGTCAACAATTGAGACGTCTTGCAGACGCAATCCAAGAATAACGACCAGGAAGACTGTGTGAAGTGATCCCACTGCACTACAGCCCCCACCCGCAATCTGCTAGACTGACTAAAAACACTGAGCAGGCTGGGAAGCCATCCCGACCCACTTCTTTCACCTGGTCTTGCGCCCTCAGATTTTCTCCTCTCCCGCTCTCTATCGAACAACCTTGAAGGAACTTCATTTCCGGGTGAAAATGCACAACGAGTTCTCCACCTCACAACCACGTGATTCCTACGGTATCTGAGTCGAGAATTTACCCCAGCATTGGCAGACTTTTGTAATAAGTGAAGGAGGATATACTGTATTATTGACGACTAAGGTGTACGTTATGTGTATCTGTTGTGTTTATTGAACTTACGGAAAACGCTACGATTTTAAGAACCAAGGGGATACGATAAGCTGCATTTTTGACCCAAAATATCATTCACCAACGGCTGAGGAGGGAACCAGGAAGTTACTATGAGCTTGCGCTGTTTAGACGGTACGGGACTGTACGAGAAACACCCAGTAGAGAAAATATCCCTCTTTGCTCAGGACGAGCAGCACACGTATGAGGATAGCGTCGAGATGCGGTAGGAAGAATAGTGGGAGCGTAGATTCGGGCGCAGCTGGCAGACTCCGCAGCCACGGTTATCGCTGTTGCAGCGGCGGCTCGCAGCACGGGAGAGGCGCCGCTTATCTGCGGCCGGAGCAACGGCCGCGGGGCGCCTATCTGCCGCCACGCCAGATAAGAGGCAGGGGCGCCCACACAATCCTTCCTACCTGTTGCCGCCTGCTAGCTGGCCTGCCTCCAGCACACGGCCAACATTACCTCCGTCTCAGTACCTCTCAAAACTCAACTCTTTCAACTTATTTATCCTGGCAAGATTAGGGCCATCTAACCAGTAACCCACATACTGGGTGCTTCAAAAAGAAAGGATATATTTCAGCAGTTTACTACAGACGAACGATAAAAGATAGAAACACATAACGCGTGTCACTGTATAAAGGAAGGTTCACAGTCGTCACACAACCACGCTGTTGTTTGTTTGTGGCACCATGGCGACTACACCACAAGTGAAATGATTTTGTGTGTTGGAATTTGCACGAGGTCAATAAATTGTTCAAATGCAACACGCATTCCACCACCAACTCAGCAAGTAGCTGCCCCTGCGCAAGCAGATCTATGACTGGCATACAAAATTCTTGGAAGTTGGTTGCACATGCAGAGGGAAGAGCACTGGCTGGCCACACACGCCTGATGTCGAGCATTTCCGAGATGTGTTCACACGGAACTCTTAAAATTCCACACGACGGGCAGGCCAGGAACTTCACTTCCTCAAACACTGGCGTATCCTGAAATGACGCCTCCATATGAAGCCTTACAAATGGTTCAAATGAGCACTATGGGACTTAACAGCTGAGGTCATCAGCCCTCTAGAACTTAGATCTACTTAAACCTAACTAACTTAAGGACATCACACACATCCATGCCCGAGGCAGGATTCGAAACCTGCGACCGTAGCAGTAGCGCGGTTCCAGACTGAAGCGCCTAGAACCGCTCGGCCACCACGGCCGGCAAGCCTTACAAGTACAGGACATGGCAGATGATATTTTTTCCGAATGACTCATGTTTTCAGACGAATCGACATTTCATCTACCGAGTAAAGGAAATCGCCATAATGTAAGAATTTGAGGGTCACAGAATCCTGGCGTTGTCGTCGAACTGAAAGAGACTAACCAAAACTGAATATGTTATGCGCCGTTTCCGTTTACAAAGTTTATGGACCTTTCTTTTTTGCGGAGGAAACCTTGACAGGAATATCTACCAGGGCATGTTGCAAAATTGTCTGATTCCTCAACTTCACGAAGAGTCCAATGATTTACTTACTTCTCATGCATGACGGCCTCTCGCCTCACGTCCAGCTTGAGGTGCGGCGTTATTGTAACACTATCTCACGACATTGGATAGGAAGAGGTGACAACAAGATCTGGTTAATTGCTTTTGGCCTCCCAGGTCGCCAGACCTCACAGTCTGTGCGAACATAAAACTTTGAACTTTTCTCTATCCAGTGATAGCGCAATGTGTTTCTCTACTTCAAAGTCTGTAATAAACAACTCAAATCTGTTCTTTCTTTTTGAATCAGCCTGTATTTTACTTTATTTTCATTACGATTAGCGTCATGCCAGTTATACGTAGGTTGGAACTTAAATAGTGGCAATACTGTTGTGGAGGCACTATGCAATGGAATCTACTATCGTCGCTGATAGCACATGTTGTTGACATACCTACCTTACCTACGAGCAAATCGACTCGCCCGTTCCACATCACTGTCGTGCGCACAATCGAGGGAAACACAGTCACTTGTCAGCGAACGGTCTAACGTAACGGTGTCACTATGTTTTCGAAACAGGAACAACGAAGTTGGATCAAGATTGAATGTGCCAGAGGTCGTACAGCACGACAGTGTCATCAAGGTCTTCAAGAGGCGTGCGGAGAATCGGCATTGCCGTATAGAACAGTAGTACGTTGGGTAAAAGCCTTCAACGAAGGTCGGCAAACTGTGGCAGACATGCCTTGGGCAGGTCGTCCTAGCGTCTCTGAAGAAAAAGTGCATGCTGTTGCCGCGTTAGTGGACAGTGATCGACGCCATACCATTCGTGAGCTCGCCTACGAAACCGGATCAGCGCATACGACTGTGCTTCGCGTCCTGAAGGAACTCCTGGCCATGCGAAAAATTGCATCATGATGGGTTCCGCATGACTTGACGGAAATGCAGAAATGAATGCGTTATGACGCTGCTCAGACGCACTTGGAGCGCTATGAGCGCGAAGGAGAGGCTTTCTTACTCCGTATCGTAACACAGGATGAGACATGGACCATATCGTATGAGCCACAACTGAAACGCCAATCCAACGAATGGCGTCATTATGGGTCGCCGCGAAAGTCGAAAGTGCGTCAGAGCCCAGTATGATTATGGTGATTCTCGTGTACGACTGTGATGTTCTTATCCTTACGCATTACGTTCTTCCACGGCAGATCGTCAGTGCACAGTAATACTGTTCGTTTTTGGAGCATCACCTGCGACCAGCTTTGCGAAAGAAGCGGTGACACTTTCTGCACAACCCACGCATCATTTTGCGCGACAATGCGCGGGCGCGCCGCGCGGTGTAACCGTGCGGTCCAGGGCGTCTTGTCACGATTCGCGCGGCTCCCCCCGTCGGAGGTTCGAGTCCTCCCACGGGCATGAGTGTATGAGTTGTCCTTAAAGTAAGTTAGTTTAAGTTAGATTAAGTAGTGGGTAAGCCTAGGGACCGATGACGTCAGTAGTTTGGTCCCATCGTCTTTACCACAAATTTCCAAATTTGCGCGGGCGCATACAGCGCAAGCTGTGGCTGCTCTGTTAGGTCGATGGAACTAGGAAGTGCTGTACTATCCACCATACTCCCCGGACTTAAGTCCTTGTGACTTTGATTTGATTCTGAAGATGAAGGTACCACTTCGTGGTACTCGCTTCAGAACTGCTCCAAAGATTCGACAGGCAGTAGATCGCTCCATTCGCACCATCAACAGAACAGGCTCTGCTAACGGTACACTACGCCTTCCACATCGCTGGCAACGGGTTCTACACAACGCTGGTGGCTACTTTGAAGGACAGTAGCAGGTGCAAACATATAACTCTTTTGTATCGGTTGTGAATAAATAGTTGCCACTATTTTAGTTCCAACCCTCATTTGTACGACAGAACACAAAATTTAGACATTACAATATTACAGAACAAAATACAGTTTATATTTCTTCATGAGAAGTACAACAATACATACATTACAGGAAGGTAGATTTAAGCCATGAGAGCTAGCAGCAATGACATGAGGGAAAGTATGAAAGAGGGAGAGGAAGAAGAATGTGAAAGTTTTGTGTGCTGGATGCAACGTATCTTTGTGTGTGTTTGATAGAAAGAATCTTGTTATACTCCACGAGCAGCATCACAAAAGTATTTATTGGATAGACTGGTATAAGGGAATATCACTTATCATTAGTGCCACTTGTTACAGAGATGCGACTAACACAGGAACACTTTGTAAACACTAAACTAGAAACATAATATTACCTATATAATGTGCACGTCCATATCAAACAACCTGTCTGTCAAGTATAAAAGCATTATGATTGTTAAAAAGGATGACTTCTACTCCATCGTAGGAACGTTTGACAGGATCTCTCCCCAAGTCACCTTAATGCCTTGGATATTTCAGCATTGATCATGTGTGAATTTTCCTGTTCATCGAGCTCTCACTGCCAGTCCAGTAGCATGAACGAACTGTATATTTTAAGCACACTTTGCAGTTTATTTCAGTGCCATATTGTAATTGCTTCCGTGAGCTTCTGAGGCTTTATTTATGAGTTTCTTTGCACAATACTCTTACTTACGCAGCATTTTAAACCACTCATCTGTCCTTAATTTCTATTTGTAGCTTGATGATAGACATAGTGACTAAGCTACAGGCAATTAATTACGCCTGCAAGTACGAAAAGAAACAGATGTCTGGATCACGATCAAGACAGCGTGCTTTAAGGCTAATCTAGTTTAGCAAGAGCAGACTGCGCGACGAGAGGCGATTTCAAGCGATGATCTTCAATTATTATGGGAAACTTGCAATAACATAACTAGGTAGGGGAAAAAGTAAGCTGCAATTTATATGCAGAATAACCCAGACTTCCCTTACAAGACCGCAGATCAAAAACGGTAGGTCAAAGAATTTTTGAATGACATTCATTTTACATAAATCGCTTAGGAAGAACACGATGGAGAAATCTTCACTGCTGGAATCTGCTACAAACCATCGATAAGGAAGTCCACTCGGCACTTTAAATTGGAAAATTATTCAAAATTATTGCCTCTTAGCTGAACTCTCGAAACGGAATTTTGTTTTTTTGTTTGGAACGGCTTTGGTATGTTGCGCCGGCTCGTTGTCTCTTACTGAAATAATCTTCCCGGCGTTGATGAATAAAGCAACAGTTAGCGAAGTAAGCTGGTGTTTTATCAGGTAACGACTGTGCTTAAAATTCGTATTTTAACTTTATTATGCTAAAAAATCTTTCTATCCTCCTTATTGTAATGAAGCGATGTTTCTTGCCATTTTAACAGTACTGTTATTCATGATTCACAAATCAGTTAGGGTTGTCTTGTTTAGAAAGTATAGAATATCTTCCCGACTTCTGTTTACTGTACTAAATATTCACACTCATTTTTCTTTGTTCCAAGCACTTCAGGTAAGACATTCGATACAGCGTCGCTGTACACTCTTCCATGACAATGATGGTTGAAATTCTGAATAATACCTCTAAGAAGAGGCGGTTATGATTTCGGCTCGCAGGCCGCGCCCGTGCACGAGTGCGAAAGCGCTCAGCCTCACTTCATACACACATCAAAAAGAGTTTTGCATCACCCTGGTTCCCAGAACTCCTGAAGATAGACGTTGACTGCGGATATTGTATCACAGACACTGTCCCTTTGATTGTTGAGAGATGTCACTAAAACCGCTCAAAGCTGTAAAAAAAAAAAAAAAAAAAAAATGCATGAGTAGCACCTATTAGACGGAGGGTCCGGCAGCCGATCAGTTCCAGTCATTCCACCAGGAAGGAGGTACACGGCTCGTGTTGTCTGTAGCTCAACCACGCCTAGACGGACAAAATCGCGGTTCGATCGCGTCCGCATTGTTACTTTGTGCCAGGGAGGGATCTCAACAAGGGAAGTGTCCAGGCGTCTCGGAGTGAACCAAAGCGATTTTGTTCGGACATGGAGGAGATACAGAGAGACAGGAACTGTCGATGATATGCCTCGCTCAAGCCACCCAAGGGCTACTACTGCAGAGGATGACCGCTACCTACGGATTATGGCTCGAAGGAACCTTGACAGCAAAGCCACCATATTGAATAACGCTTTTTGTGCAGCCACAGGACGTCGTGTTACGACTCAAACTGTGCGCAATAGGCTGCATGATGCGCAACTTCACTCCCGACATCCTTGGCGAGATCCATCACTGCAACCACAACACCATGCAGCGCGGTACAGGTTGGCCCAACAACATGCCAATTGGACTGCTCAGGATTGCATCACATTCTCTTCACCGATGAGTGTCGCATATACCTTCAACCAGAACAATCGTCAGGGACGTGTTTGGAGGCAACCTGGTCAGGCTGAACGCCTTAGACACACTGTCCGGCGAGCGCAGGAAGGTGGAGGTTGCCTGCTGTTTCGGGGTGGCAATATGTGGGGCCGACGTACTCCGCTGGTGGTCACAGAAGGCGCCGTAACGGCTGTACGATAAGTGAATGCCGTCCTCCGACCGATAGAGCAACAATATCGGCAGCATATTGGCGAGGCATTCGTCTTCATGGACGACAATTCGCGCCCCCCCTCGTGCGCATCTTGTGAATGACTTCCTTCAGGATAACGACATCGCTCTATTAGAGTGGCCCGCATGTTCTCCAGACATAAACCCTATCGAACATACCTCAGATAGATTGAAATGGGCTGTTTATGGACGACGTGACCCACTAAACCACTCTGAGAGATCTACTCCCAATCGCCGTTGAGGAGCGGGACAATCTGGACCAACAGTGCCTTGATGAACTTGTCGATAGTATGCCACGACGAATACATGCATGCATCAATGCAAGAGGACATGCTACTGGGTATTAGAGGTACCGGTGTGTACAGCAATCTGGACCACCACCTCTGAAGGTTCAAAAATGGTTCAAATGGCTCTGAGCACTATGGGACTCAACATCTTAGGTCATAAGTCCCCTAGAACTTAGAACTACTTAAACCTAACTAACCTAAGGACATCACACACACCCATGCCCGAGGCAGGATTCGAACCTGCGACCGTAGCAGTCCCGCGGTTCCGGACTGCAGCGCCAGAACCGCTAGACCACCGCGGCCGGCACCTCTGAAGGTCTCGCTGTATGGTGATATAACATGCAATGTGTGGTTTCCATGAACAATAAAAAGAGAGGAAATGATGTTTATGTTGCTTTCTAGTCTAATTTTCTGTACATGTTCCGGAATTCTCTGAACCAAGGTGATGCAAAAGTTCTTTTGATGTGTGTATTTCCACTGCCGCCATGCCATGCTGTCTGAGAGCGAGGAGGGGGGAAGAGAGGAAGACTACGAACGCGCCGCATTTGAATGGCAGTGGAGGCGCACTGCATACGACTTGGTTTTATATTTCACATTTCTCAACAACATAGGTTACAAACAAAACAAATTTTCAGTATTATTTAATTATTTTTGGCGCGCTGAAGACATAATTTTCATCTAGTACAATCTTCCGACATACGGACAGGCGAAGACAATTCCACAGAGTTTCGCACTCCAGTTGCCAAGTGCCGAGTAATTGAGACTTATTTAGTTTAACAATCCAAAAAAGGCCTTTCATACAAATACATCGATCGAAATATAATTGTGTCATTAGTATGGATACATGAAAACTCTACATGAAAGCAATGTAGACGCCCTGGACAGTTGCATAGTAAAAAAAAAAAAAAAAAAAAAAAAAAAAAAAAAAAAAAAAAAAATATCATAACTGTAATTACCTTGCAGGTGAGTCGGTTGCATCTGCACTTATACAGGGGTGATTTCAACTGAATCGAAACAGCTCGGAAACAGAAGTAAGATTGACAGTGTCCTCAAAATCTTTATAAAACTATCCTTGTAATTCTTTCTAGGCTACGATGAATTCTTCAGACCTCGCATTTTCTTTAACGCCAGTGAGCTTTCGGAATGGACCGTTTTTGTCAGAATGTGTCCGTTCCACAGCGCCATTTCCTTTTACAATGCATCCCCATCAAGTCAGAAACAAGTTACACTGCAATGTCTTACTGTGGGCATTGTGCAGTCAAGTGGATTTAAAATGCGGACTCTGCACTCCATTCTGGGTGCACTAACTTTAGTTTCTGCACACCTTTTTCCTTCGTAAATTCAGCAGTAGCGAGTTTTAAATCGAAAAATTGTTCCAGGTATGTCCTTTGACTTAATCCTACGTACTTTGCAGTAACATATGAAGTCCCCACATTCGTCGTTCAGTTCTATTGAAAACTGTTGGAACTGATAATGGAATACCGTGTGTGACTTCAAAAATTTTACTGTTCGTAACACCGATTTTTTCATGCGCTCCAGGCCTGCAAATTTAGCGCTTTTTGACGTATAAAATGATGAATCTCGTTTGTCGACCGTTGTAATTTTTTGCTCTTTCATTGTCAACTAAATCTTTCAATTCTTTACCGCGTCGTATTGTAATGTCGTTTCATAGTAACTATGCACTACCAGTCAGTCATGCGAATTGAGAATTCCTTCTCTTCCGTCATTTCCAATCATTTTAAAGGATTCCGACGATATATCACTAGACTAGGTCCTTTGTACAAACAGCAACTGGACCAGTGAACGTCCTTCATACGAACGAACAGATAGCGACGGTTAAACAGCACCAACAGCACGATTTTGCCGAACTGAGAGACTTGTGATGACCGAAACATGCCGCACCGAAATGTTGGATGAAATGTGGCGCTGTTCCGTGTACTTCCGAGAAGGACCGAGCAGAGCTCAATGACAGGGCGGGCTTGGCCCGCCCCTGCCCGAGCACAACGTATGCGTGAAGTTTGACGCGCTATTCATAAACTCACTTTGTCGCGCCAAAGTTCATGTAAAGAACCTTCCAGAAACAAAGATTTTTCCAAACAAAAGTAATTCGCAATAACTGTGAACACATTTTGGAACTGAAATTTAACTACAACAAAAATATAGGTTTTATTCCTTAAATTAAATTTTAACTTGTTGACCTAATGGAAATTTCGCGAACTAAAAGGTATATCTATGTTAGCATATTCAAGATTATTGTTTAAAGGAATTATTTACAGTGAATTTGCCCACGTTATTTCAATCAGCAAAGTAAATAGCAAGCGATGAATAATAAATTATGGCTCTTCAAGCCTTGAAACACATTTTAAATAATTTGGATAATTATACACATTTCAGTTTGTGCTTAACGATAAGTGTAAAATTAAAACCAACGTTAACTAACATAGTTTAAACCTATTTTTGTTTGTTGTCTGTTTACTTAAAAAATGGAAGAATAGGATGACTAACTTTCTGCAATACTACATTCACCTGTTGTGACTGTCAGAAATATCCCCATTAATAATAAACAGATAAGAAAAATATTATTGCTGAAAATGCTCCAGCGTCTCGATTTTAAAACTAAAATGGAATGAAGAAGTTCAGAACCAAAAGTGGTATCGAACCACTGGTTTTGTCAAACTGGCGTTTACAACAAACAGCGTCACGTGTCCTCACTTCATGAGACACTGCCGAGAGGCTTGACATTTAATGAAGACAGTGGTACAGAACGTGGTGATCAGGAACTTGACGACCCTAGCCCTCTTCATTCGTTTGCAGGCCAAGTGCAGGACGTGCTTCAACCACAGGATACGAATCGGCATCCTTCGAGTCAAACAATATCGTACAAACGGGCGTTAGCGACCTCGACTGCAGAGGCTGGGGTGCTCAGTTCTACATAGCTTTTCATTGAATGGTAAAGTGGCACCGTAAACACTCAACTAATGCTTAATACGTCGTCATGTAAGTGCAATGAAGCCATCTGAAGTAGAACAAAATGTTCGAAACCGCTAATAGCGAGGAACGATAAAATGTTTTTAAAGTGTTTCTGTTATGAAACCATACTTCAAAAGCGTATTTATCAGTGGATCGGGCGACACTTCAAAGACAGAACATGCCAAAAGCATCGTGTAACGAGAGATGGAACGGGTAACGAGTTCGGAAGTATGCCATTCGCTATCACTTGCATACGCAGGGTGCACCATAACGCCATCGCCAAACTTTCGGAGGTTGTTCAGGGATACCTTCTGAGTATTTGGTATAAGGGTCTCCGGCGGCTCGGTAAAGAGTGAATGCGCGCAAGAACGAGTCAATTCCTTCTTCGTTCATTCACAGTTCTCAGTTCAGTCTCTTACCTCTTTGCAAGCAGTTCGTAGTTCAATTTGTTCTGCGTAACATTTATGTCTTTTGTTATTCAAGCACGAAAACTTACTGATTGTTGTTGTGTTTGCTGGACATTAAGTTCTTATCCACCAGTGAGTAACTTGATGTATTTGTCTTTTGGTCTCGAATCTTTTTGTTATGAGAAATAGAGTCAGTATTCTGATTGTGAGCGAGTTACTTTTGAAGCAAATAAAAATGGAAAAAAGTAGATATGTGTTTCAATAGAAACTAATGAAAGAATCCGGGTCATTAATATGACGAAGACGACAGCAAGCGGAGCCCTAGCCAGCGAAACCACAGATTAAGTTCTTTAGATATTTCTTGAGATGCGTTCTTCTTAAATATTTAGTCGTAGAGCGACATTAGCAGAAACAGCTCTAGAAATGCAGTCACCGATAAATATTCCAATATAGTAATCAGAGAAGAATTACATTTCATGATCATGATGAGTCTGTCGGAAGATGACGTTAACCTCGGCGACCACCTCCTTGGTACTACTCGAAAGTAGTAGGCTGTGTGTCGGCTCCGGGTTTCAGCCTCTCCCTTTTCTCAACGCTATTACACCACAAAAACATTGTATCACACTATACACACATACACATTGCAATTACCTTGACTCCACAAATACACTTAAAACACAATTCCCACACGCCGTATTGAAAGGGGAGGAAGAAAATCCTTACCGATTATATGGCTAAACCTACTCCCAAGATCTTCCAGTCACCAAAGCCCGCAATTTACTTTTGAATTCAGAAGTCGAAATAGAAATGAAAACCAAAGATTAACTGATGATAAAAATAGCTGTATCAATGTATGGTTCATGTACTTGAAATAAAAATTTCCTCGTTATTTCGAAACCTTACATTTCCCAAGTAAGTCGAAAAATGTTGTTAATTTATTATCAGTGCTGTGTGTGCTTTGACCAGTATAATTACGAATGTTTAAGACAGTGCGCCACGACTAGCGAGTAGACACTAAACAGCCTAATTCCACAGTAATACCACAAGTTTTAACACGTACTGGTTCTGATTTTAACTCACTGCTGTAATAGCCTGTCAAAGAAACTACGTTCTATAAAAAATAGTGCAGATCTTTATCTTTGAGTGGGGTAGGGCATCTGGAGCAAAAAATCACTAACAGCATCTAAGTTTGTCACAAGCAAGAGTGTGGAGAGCGCGGAAAAATTTATGTTGTTCATGAAAGTACTGAAGCAGGCAATAGCACTAATGGTGCTCAGGCCACTAATCTCCAATTAGTCTTTGCACCTAACATCCCCGATACAGATTCTTCATCTCAGCATAACATGCATCAGACCTCCTCAGACAAGAGGCGTTACATTACTCTACACGAAATATTTATCTTCTGCTACGGGAAAAAGAACTGTACTATGGGGGATTGTATGCATACTACTTCATTCCTTGCTGTTCCTAGCCCACATGAACATTACACCACAGATTACCTGCATGACATTCCAATGATTAGAAGTACCGTCTGTACATATTCCTTGGCTTTGGGGAATTAAGCTCCTAAACCGATAAATTCATTAAATTAGTGGCATGGCCTCAAAGATGGCATAAATATGTTGTGAGGAATCTCTCTTCAGAACATTCGTATGCAAGCCCATAGAAGACGAACAGCAGGTGCTGAAGGATTGGGACCAACAATCTGGCGCATAACTATACCCAGACGTGTCCCATGGGTGATATGCAGACGACCTTCCAGACAAGGGCAGTTTTCTCGCCACATATGTGCTGGGCATTTTTCCGTCGAAGTAGAGATATCTGAAGGAGGTTTAGCGCCTGATGTTTGAATTAACCTCAGTTCGTAGAATTTCAGATAGAATGGTGTAAGTAGTTGCTTAGCTCAGATTCTGGCCCATTTAATATCGCATAGAACCGTGAGTTCAATGAATCGCATAACATCACATTCGATCCTATTTCCGGTAAAAATGACGGAAACACTCCATGATGGCAGAAATAGATCACCTGTATTATGTGAAAATGGCGGGGAAAATTCAGAAAAAATACTTCCAGTTAAAGAGACATGTGATAAAACGACGGGAAAGTACCCCCATGATTCCTCTACACCCCTCCTGTCCTGTTTGAGCTTCAGACCTTCGTTTTCAAATCTGTAACAAGATATTCGAATCCTGGCGACGAAAGGTTTTCAGCTGAATTCATACTTTTTCGCTATTTGTGCGCTTTGTACGGAGAACACGATATCGTGCCAAATTCGGTCACCAACGTAAGAACGATTCAAACGAGCTTCACGTAAAAGACATAACAAATTGTCACTCTTTGCATGCTAACGACGGTGTTCACGAGCCGATTGTAATATATGGCGTGTGTTGTTTTTGGAATATACAAGCCGACGCTTGTGTGCCACCAGTCTAGTCAATGTAATTAGTGTTGAACTACCTACGTAGACAGGTCCACACGCATAGCCGTGATCCAGCACGAAGATAGCTGTATACACGGTTTTGGTCTTATGGACAAGATAGTGAGATACGCGTCATCCCATACTGCAGTCGTAATGTATGGCTCAGTACTCGTTCGTTACTGCGGCCGACCCCTTTTATACTCTAGTCTCACATGTTCGACACTCTCGTAAAATCAAGTCTTCTTTCAGTCTGTGTAACCACATCGCAAACACACTGCTGGAAGATTATATACTATGAACGGTTAAAACTCATGCTCATGCTGAACTTTATATGTCAAAGACAAATGCTGCCACTTACTCCACACCTTTACCCCTCACAGATTTATGCGTGCATAACACCGATTTATCTGGTCACATAACGGAGGAGGTGAGACAACGTGAACGCCATCTCTCTGCCATGTTAATCACTTATTGCAGGTGAAGTGTCTACATATCCTCCGGTTTCAGATTTACTGGGATTATTCTTCCTGATTGTTAGAATTTTCACAACGTTTACTGCATCTAAAAAATAATATAAAGTACTTCCATGTTTTCACTTCTCGTTCAACTAAAACACATTACTTAACAACTTAATGCACTAAGCGAACGTTTCAAAATCAGAGCATGGACCGATGATCTAGCAGTCTGGTCCCTTCCCCTCTCTTTAAACCAAACAACCAACCAAAACCAGAGCCGCAACATGATACTAAATCACCTATTCCTGGAAAATTAAATGATCACTAATTTGGCGCACTGGTCTGTGTATAACGATATCGAGCGAATATTAGGCTGAACTGGTATTTCTGCCATTGCTGTTTGTATTATGAAATCGTTGTCGAACAACAATTAATTTCCAGAAATAATTAGCCCATGGGAGTTTACTGACATAAGCCCACTCAAAATTTCGGAAAACAGGACCTCGAGAGTTATACAGGTCATCACTTGTTAGATGCTACATGTGGTACGACGGTAAACTTACAAATTTGGACAAGCAGTGAATCGCTCGTATCAAAATCATTAACTGTTTTGTGTACTGTGCAGCCCAGCACGGGAATATCAAACCATTCAATTGATGATTTGAACTTTGCGGTGAGCTATATATTCAAAACCTCTTTTTGGCAACTTGGCCAAAGCGAGAATACGGACAGAACTATGCTGCACCTCCCCATGCGTAGCAAAAGCTACGTAGCGAAAGTGCTTTCCTAAACATATCGATTACATCGAAATGTACCATAAAGAAAATGCCTGCAAATTTCCCAGTACGCAGCAATTATCACCTGGAGTAAGCCGAAGCACTGGGAGTGGTTTCAACACAAGTACTCTCAGAGTCAAACGCCTCACGTATGGGCACGCAAGTAGCTCTAAAGTCTAAATGATGAAGCACCATCTGCGCTCCGAAGTGTTAGAGGAGCGGAGCAGCCCTAATAATGACATTCACCGACGGCTGCCGGGCAGTTGACCTCAATAGAGGCGACAACACGTGGCCAGCGGGCGGCCGTTGCTCGCCGTGGACGTCAATGGCTGTACTTGCTGTACCATTACCTCACAAATCTCGCATCAGGGTCATGTGTTCATCGGTCAGCTGACGACAAAGTCATTCGGCTGACTGAGTGAGGAGGCCAGAAAAGTTATTGTTTCAATTCAGATGGAGACTGTTAAGCCCAGCGAGTGAGAAGATGTACCAAAAAGCGGCCAGGCACGTCGGATGTTCAGGAGCTGCTGTGTTAAGTGTCCACAGGGTGCTTGTTTTAACTTGAGACGACTACATATCTCTAATTGCATAGTACGATAAAAATGTTCTATGTGAAAAGTTAATTTTGGTAAAGGGAAAGGGGACATCTGTCTGTGCTACGACCGGCTACCTTCTAACCACCTCTCCTGGGTGAGCAGGGTCAACTTAGTATTTTAAAATGAGAAAGCAACCTCACCCCTCCCCCGCCCCATTTCATTTCATATTCGGATGCTACGTCAAAAAATACGTACAGCTTACTCAAATCACTGCTTTCCACTCGTGGTAGATGGCACTGCATTCAACAAATATCAAGTGTACCTGAAACTTCTTGGCAGATTAAAACTGTGTGCCGGATCGAGATCGAACTCGGAACCTTTGCTTTTCGCGGGCAAGTGCTCTACCAACTGAGCTACCCAAGTACGACTCAAGCCCCGTCCTCACAGCTTTACTTCTGCCAGTACCTCGTCTCCTACCTTCCAATCTTCACAGAAGCTCTTCTACAAACCTTGCAGAAATAGCACTCCTGGAAGAAAGGATATTGCGGAGACATGACTTAGCCACAGCCTAGGGGATGTTTCCAGAATGAGATTTTCACTCTGGAGCGGAGTGTGTGCTGATTCCTTGTAGATTAAAACTGTGCGCCGGGCCGAGACTCGAATTCGGGACCTTTGCCTCTCGCGGGTAAGTGCTCTACCAGCTGAGCTATCCAAGCACGACCAATGGTAGAGCACTCGCCCGCGAAAGGCAAAGGTACCAAGTTCGAGTCTCGGTCCGGCACACAGTTTTAATCTGCTAGGAAGTTTCATATTAGCGCACACTCCGCTGCAGAGTGAAAATCTCATACTGGAATCAAGGGTACCTGTTTTTGCAATTAAGAACCGTCGCACTGGAGTCCACATTTCATTTACGATGTAAATGTAAACCTTTCTATTCTATGTCTAAAATTTTCTTTAGTGTTGCAAATCTGACTGTACAGCAAGGTACTGTTAGCCGTCTCACTGTGTGGTTAGAAAGTACGTTTAGTGTGATCCAGGAACAACGATGTGGATGTAATAGTTTTCCGTTCGCATCGGGTTGCCTGACATCGGTGAGTCCGTTTGCCTCTCCCATTGGGGTGCTTGATTTCGGTGAGTATAGGTGGCAAGCGTTCATGTCACTGTCACTTCATGGTCATTTTACCTTATTGCAATGGCTGTCGCTTGTCTCACAAGCTGCGACATTGTCGCGAATAAAACAGTGACCCGTATATACAATAAGTTTCCTTTAATTTACGTCTATGGTCACAAACTTTTTCTCAACAGATTACCGGTTTCGGTCTATAATGACCATCATCAGATCTGCAGCAAAAAATGGGAAAAACAGATTGTCTCCAGCTTAAAAACAATACATACAGCATAATGAAAAGAACTACTGACAAATATATGCATTTGTGCGCTTTAAGTATGAAGAGGCATACCTGTTTTATAAAAACAAAGTCCTAATGTACTGCAGCCATAGTGGCATCGTCAAATGTTAAATGCAGAATCAGCCCCAGCATCGTCAAATATATATAAATAACATCATATGCACGAGTCATGTTGTCAGTAGCGCTACTGTTCAAAACAAGCTGCCGTACAGTAGCCAGAAGATGTTTGTGTTGTAGGTTCACCAGATGTCGCTAATGTCGGCATACACTAGTTTTCAATAATTAATTGAGCAGCGAAAATAAAGGGGGATACAATAGTTCAAGTCTGTAATGACTTATAACGTGTAAAAGGCATACCAGTAATAAAAAGCAATGAAAAAGAGCACGAGAAAAGTAAGATTGTTAAACAGAGGAAGAGTCAAGAAACCGTAGTTGACATATACTCTAGTGCTAATATTCTAGATAATGACATACATAATAAACACCTTTGATAGTGCACCGGATAATATTAAACAACCATAAAACAAATCGCTAACGAAGCCACAATGAAAGAAAACATAGTGCTGCACATAATCAGCGCCCTCTGTTAGCGCTAACGCCAGAATTCCGCATAGGCGGGAAGTGGTTGGAGGAACGTGACCGCCAGAGGGCCCCTCATACCCTGCGGCACTCTGTTGCAAGAAAAGAATGATAAAATTCCGTAACAGTGCATGACCCACATTATCTAGTTAATGCAGTCTATGAAATGAACAGAGAAGGATCAAGAAAATACTAGAGTCACGCATAAAACGTACGAAAACGAAGTAAATCTGTGAGGCGATCAATACTAGGTGAAACTATCGACAAACTATATATAATAGAGGCATGCAGTGATTAAGAGTAAAACAATGCCAAATAACCAGTCCGCTGTTAGCAGCAGTGGGGCAAGGTCGTCGTGCCCGTGTCCCCCTGTTAGCGTACCGCGCGCGCGAGTGTTTACTGTTTACCTTCCGCTGCGGCGAGTGTCACGCGTCCGTGTCTCGGTAGTGCCACGGCGCACTTGTATCGCAAGTCCACAATTAAGATCACATTTCAAGCGGACCACGCAAGATCTCGAGCACTTGACATTGAACGTTTCATCTGGGAAGAACTTCATATTGCACCTCAGGACATCATTGGGATCCACTTTTCTATAACACAAAGTGTCGTCTACATAAAAACGATCAATTAAAAGGCGTGCACTGATGTTGTGTGCCGACACGCTCATGGACTTAAATTCAAGCATTCTGATGGTCACATAGGAACTGTCACGATCGACCACGCTGGATTAGGCCGTCGCACTCTGAGGGTCTTCGAGCTGACATTCGAAGTCCCGCCAGATGTTGTGATGACAGCTTTCAAACCGTACGGCAACGTGCTAAGCCACTTGGCTGAAAAATGGCAAACGTTTGAGACGTACCCCGTCTTAAATGGAGTGCGACAAATTAAGGTTGAACTGACGAAGCATGTGCCATCCTATTTAGTAATTGGCGACTGCAGAGCCATTGTCATGTACGACGGACAACCGCGTACTTGCGCCGGCTGTGCTATTTAGTGATTGGCGGCTGCAGAGCCATTGTCATGTACGACGGACAACCGCGTACTTGCGCCGGCTGTGGCCAGGAAGGACATGTCCGATCGGCCTGCATTCAACGCCGACTGACTCAGGCACCGGTTGGTGAAGTTCCATCCCCGGCGACGCCTCCTTCATTCCCCATCACGTATGCAGCGGCTGCAACCGCAACAGCTGTTCCTGCCCAGGATCGTAACACCATATTGCAGTCAGTGGTCGATGACAGTGTGGTGGACAGCATATCCCCCTCTACGACGTCATCGGCAGACTTGCCTCAAGACGGTGATCAATTGTGCCACAAAGACGAGCCTAAAGAGAAGATGGAAGTAGAAACTGAAATTGTCCCGACCTCTGCCTTCCTACCAATGGAGACCGCATCAGATGATTGTCACCCGCACTCTGACACAGAACAACATGTCCGGAAACAACGGCCCCTCGAAAACGCAAGAAACGGCGCCATACGCCATCCGATGATTGCCTGCTTAGGATGTGTGACCCGGACGAACATCCGGCGTCGGACGACACTCAGGGCTCTACCACCACAACTCACCCTTCGCGTCACGGTGCTACGGCGGATACAATTTCTGAGCCTCAGTCTGACAACATCACTTGTGCTATTGAACATGCGCGCAAGCGCTCTACTGACAGCACTACTCACCAGTTACCAATTGCTGCATCTGATTCTTGGGCGGATGATGTCAAGGATGAGCCACAGCACCAGGAGGATGCCGAAGGCAGAGATGCTCCCTCGGCTATACCCAACACCAACCAACAACAGTGACTACGGCTGTATCGTCAGCCTCTGTGGGGCCGCCCCTGCCGCCCACACCTGGCCTCCTACACAACCCAGTTGCCGACTTGGCTGACCAAACATACCGTCTAGCGACGATTAACATCAACAACATACGTGCCCGACATAAACTAGCGATGCTACAGGATCTACTCAACGCAGCACATATCGACATTGCGCTCCTTCAAGACGTGTATGTCGCAGACTTCAAGGGACCCTATGGCTACAAGACTTGGGTCTCACATGCGTCTGCCAATGGCAGTGGTGTGGCGATCCTCCTCCGCGAAGGTATATCCGCAGAAGACGTCGAGTATCTCCCTGACGCCAGAGTCATGGCTCTTACTATCCAAGGAGTCAAACTTATTAACATCTATGCACCGTCAGGATCTGGTCGGGGTCGCGAACGATCCACCTTTTTCGCTCATACAATCACGCCCCTCTTTATGGGCCGTCAGGACGCCTTGATAATGGGAGGGGACTTCAACTGCAGCCAAGCACCTAAGTATCAGTTACCACATCATTTTTCCTGCGCAGAACTTACGACAATTATAAATAATCTTCAATTGGTGGACTCGTGGGAACATGTTTGTGGCGATCGGCCCGGATTTACATCTCGCGCTCCACAACCGTGGGGACAAGAGCTGCCGAAGTTTGGCCCACAGCTTTTTCTGACCACGAGGCCTACATCTGCGCTATTACCCTCGGCCGCCAGAAGGTATGGCACAGCCGTGGTCCTTGGAAGTTGAACGTCGCCCACCTCGCTTCTCAGGAATGCCGCCGCCTTATAGAGAACACGTGGAACTCTTGTAGCCGCCGGCGTGGCACCTACCGGTCTACACTGTCGTGGTGGTTACTCTGCGCCAAACCAGCCCTCCGGAAGACCTTGATAGGCTGCGGCCGAGATGTTGCAGCATGGAAGAGACATACCATGGACTTTTACTACAGCATCTTAAGGGAATGTACAACACTGCCGTACTCACCTGCACGGCAGGTGACGGCGAACCGTGCCAAGGCACAGATCATCAGATTAACACGTTGCCACCTTGAGGATGCGATCGTCAGAGCGCGCACTCAAGACAGAGTGGCCCAGGAGGAACCGTCTATGTACCACGTCATTGCAGAACGACGGCGCCGACGCAGGACACTGATCCAAGCTATCACGACGGAAGACGGACGACGCCTTGATACCCAGCGCGACATAGGAAACGCCCTTCATGCTCACTACACTAGGCTGTACTCGGAACATCGACATCCCCCAGAGGTGATCGCCGAAGTCTCTCAACTCATTTATGGCTCGATCTCTCCGACAGGGGCGGCGGATTTGACTGCAGATGTAACGGAAGAGGAAATCATTGAAGCAATACAGGCTGGGGCTGCTCATAAGTCCCCGGGACCTGATGGCCTTCCTCTGGAATTTTACCGGACGTATCAACAATTGCTGGCACCAGCATGGACTGATATTTGCCGCGATCTTATGTCTCCCACGACGCAGATACCTGGAGCCTTCCTAGAAGGACTGATTGTGCCCATACACAAACCACGAGGCGGGCCCAGGATCAGTGACTATCGGCCCGTGACCTTACTCAACAGTGACTTGAAGATTTTCACCCAGCTTCTGGCGGCACGCCTAAAGCGATCAGTACGATGTGTTGTGTCGCAGGACCAGGCATCGTTAGGTGGTGACCACAATATTCGCACTGCATTGTGCCGATATAGAGATATGATCGCGCTATCCAAAGCTGGCCAACTGCCAGGAGTTTTGGCATCACTCGACTTTAGCCAGGCCTTTGACAGAGTCGACCACACATTTTTGATGGAGGTACTGCGACACATGGGGTATCCGGACGTCATAGTTAATGTACTGATGCGTCTCCTACGCGGCGCGACGTCCAAGGTGTTATATAATGGCCGTCTTACGCCGCCGATACAGATCCAGCAATCGGTGCGACAAGGCTGCCCTCTTTCGGCGATATTGTATGCCCTCGTCTTGGAACCACTCCTCTGCGGCCTCCGACAACGCCTGACTGGGATGTCCCTTGGTGGACACACTTTTTGCTGCACTGCCTATGCGGATGATCTGGTACTCCTTCTTCGCAATAATGACGGTGTTCGTGCAGCACTGGCGTGGGTGGCGACCTACGACGCGGCATCGGGGAGCCATCTCAATCTCCACAAATCACACGCCCTGTCTATAGGCAGAGGCCTACCCGACGAGAGCGTCGCTCCGCTACGAATCAGTGACACAATCCGCTGTCTTGGCATCTGACATGAAGCGTTCAACAGCCCTTAACTACAGGCGTTTATTGAATCAGATGAGAGCAGGAACAAGTGACCACCGTCTGAGACATCTAGACCTCCTGCAACGGACACGATATGCTAACGTCTATTTGGCGTCACGTATCCCCCATTTTGCACAGATACTCCCCATACCACCTACCCTGGCTCACCGCATGTTGGCGGTTTTGGGATCCTTTGTTAATACGGGCATGTTATTTAAGATTCGTTACGAGTCCCTAACACTCCCGAGGAGCAAAGGGGGTTTAGGCCTTTGTCATGTTCAGAACAGAGCGAAGGCCCTGTTCGTTAGCTGTCACCTGCAACTGTGGCGACGAAGTCCGACGTGCCTCACAAGTCTCTTACTGGAAGCCTTACGACCAATCTCACTCGCACCCCCTGTGATGATATCGGACATCCCAGCACCTTTCTTCTACATTAGCCAATTCTTCCTTGAATTAAGCTACATCCGCACCGCACTATTACCCACACGCTTGATGATGACGAGGGCGATATATGCTGCCATGCAAATGAACAGGACGCCGAATGTGATTGAAAGCAAACACCCCAATACAAAGTGGCGCTGTGTGGCAGGCAGTGAATGCCACCACCCTTGATACTAACGTGCAATCTGCATGGTACGTAACTATTAATGGAAAACAGTTGTGCCAGTCCCGCCTACATCACACCCACCTCGCTGATTCACCCTTGTGTGCCACATGCCAAGTGATTGACACGGATGAACATCGTTTCGAATGCGGGTCGGCAAAGGACGTTTGGTATTTGGTGAGTCAGATATTGGCCTTTCTCACACGCACGACTCCCGACAGGATAACTACCCGATCACTTCTTCACTTCTTTTCCCCGATAAGACTTATTTCCCAAGAGCAAAAACGAACTCTGTGACGTGGATCAGCGGCCACGCTGTTCACTACCTCTTCGGTAATGGCGAAAAGACAGTACCCGATTTTTGGTATAACCTCAACGAACGACATTGTGCGATCGTCAGGAACCCTAAATATAGGCAATATTTTTCTAATTTTCTTTGGAGCGCATTCCATAATCCGCCTCGCAGCTGGATTATCGATGACATGAGAAGATAACCATAGCATCTCTTCCCAGTTCCTTTTTTTATGAGATTGAACAAACAACGGAAACAACACAGCAACGAGAAGACAGTCATCGAAAAATTCGCAGCGGACTATAGTATGGAGCATCATTTGTCGTAACGGGACGACTTCCTATTATTCTGTTTATGTAGTCGAAGAGGAACGGCCTTCCTTTTATCCATTTGTATAAAAATAAAATAAAATAAAAATTTTAAAAAAGCAGAAAAACAAACCTTCCAAAATCCTTTTTCCTTTTTTCATTTTTGTTAAAAAAGTGGCTAAGATAGCTGGCTATTATAAAAAAACAATTAAAAAATTAAATAAAAAAAGATGGGTAGAACAATTTTAAAAAAATAAAGCAAAGTATCTCTACTAGCTAAGCAGTTTTGTTGGTTCTTTATTTTCTGCTTTATAAATTTCAAGCTCCTCTAACAAATTAAGAGCACGGCCTTTTTCCACTCTGTGAAGAACATGCACACAATTCTCAATGCTCCCTATGGAACGACCAGTTTTAGATAAATACTGTCCCAAAGCAGTTTTGTTCCGTGGCTGTGAGTGTTCTTTAAACCTTAATTTAAAAGAGCGGCCTGTTTGATCGATATAATATTTGTCACACTTACTGCAGTCAATACTCATACTCCAGAGCCATCAAATTTGTCATACTTCCCTTTCAGTTTATGTTTTATTCGCAGTTTTAGGCCGTCGCTTGTATTCCACCAGTAGCTGCGCAGCGGCCAGCATGAGCGTTATGGCGGTTGCACAAGCAAAATACAGACAAGAATTATTTACAGAAGAACGGGAAAACAGCTAAAATCCGACCTCGGGGGGCGATCCGTTTTGGTTCCATTGAAATGTAGGAACACGCGACGCAATACTGACCCTATGATTTATCTTTGAAGATAGGCTGAAAAAAGGCCAAGATTTTTATAGAATGCTTTGGATAATGCTGACTGTTCTACTCTCTTTGAAATTTTGAAGGTAGCAGGGATTAAATACAGAGAGCGAAAGGCTATTTAAAACTTGCACACAAAGCTGTAGCAAAGGATATGTAAAAGAGGCAGTGAGAGACACAGGGTTGTTGCCTATGGTCGAAGTTATTCTACCCGGAGATTGAGCGAGAAAATCGGAAAGGGTATTTACAGAAGAGAGATAAAAAGTTAGAGATTTGTTGATGAAACTGAACTTCTACCAGAGACGCAAAGGACTAGGCAGATCAGTTGAAGAGAATGGTTAGGGTCTTGAAAAGAGGTTAACGTATAAACATCAACTAAAGCAAAACAAGGGTAATGGGATGTATTCGAATGATATCAGGCAATGCTGGAGAAATTATATCAGGAAATGAGACACTAATACTAGTAGATGAGTTTTACTATTTGTGCAGCAGAGAGGATACAAAATTCAGGCTGGCGATAGTAAGAAAAGTACTCCTGAAAAAGGGAAACTTGTTAACACCTGATATAATAAGTGGTAGGGAGCCTTTCTGAAGATATTTGTCTGGAATATAGCCTTGTTTGGAAGTGAAACGAGGACGAAAATCAATTCGGGCAAGAACATCACACAAGCTTCTGGTGTGGTGTTATAAGAGATCCTGAAGATTTGATGGCTAGATTGGCTAACTAATGAATCGAATTGTGGAAAAATAAATTAAAGACATAACTTGACTGCACGAGGGTATCGGTAGATAGGACACATCCGCACGCATCAAAGACTCGTCAGTTTGGTAATGGAGGGAAGTTTGTAGTAAAATTGTAGAGGAGACTAAGGGTAGAATGCAATAAGCAAGTTCACATATATGTAGTTTGCAGTAGATATGCAGGACTGAAAAACCTTGTACAGGATAGACTAGCACGGATAGCTGCATCAAACCAGTCTTCGGACTGAAGCCAACAACACAAACAACTTCCACCACGGAAGGTGCTTCGAGAAACGCACAGATTTACAGTGGAAGTGCATGCATGCTAGTATAGCTTTCACAGTGATATTCGAGTACATCACGCGTGCGTGGGCGATGTCTTAACCTTTCGACAGTATAAACATGAAGATGGCGAGAAGATTATGCCCCCAACTATCGGGCGGCCGGAGTGGCCGTGCGGTTCTAGGCGCTACAGTCTGGAACCGGGCGACCGCTACGGTCGCAGGTTCGAATCCTGCCTCGGGCGTGGATGTGTGTGATGTCCTTAGGTTAGTTAGGTTTAACTAGTTCTAAGTTCTAGGCGACTGATGACCTCAGAAGTTAAGTCGCATAGTGCTCAGAGTCATTTGAACCATTTGAACCCAAATATCGTGGCAATTCGCCCGGAACTACACGGAAGACAGATAAAACGGATTATTATCTGTAAAAGGCAAAATGTAACAGTTGCTGTTACTAAATCATTTGTCATTGATTTTCTTCTAGTTTTGTTGCTTTTAGAGAACAACCTATTTGTGGCAGCATGTATAATAAATAAGTCCCGTAGTGAAGAGGATCAATGCTAGACAGCGACGTCCTGTGAGCCACGATGCTTGGAACAAGGCAGAAGAATTTCCGAGGGCCGCTGTTGTGGCTAACGCCCTTTCACTTGTCAGCAGGAGAGAGCGCTGGAAAATGACGGCACCGGCTTTAATACATGGGCTCCGCCCAAAGACACGACAGCTCCTATCACCTTAGATACGCGGGGCGATTACATGAAGATTTCGGATATTAAGTGGCATATTTCAGTGAAACACGTTAGACGAATGGCAGGTGCTGTGTTTTCGGCTGTGATATAAACGAGCGTAGCTACCCTCTGTCCCAGTGAATGGCATATGCGTTGTGGTCGAAACCTCACCGTCATAATTCGTAGATATGTTGTAGCACAGTGAAGATGCCTAGCGTCATGGAAACCCACCCGAGCAAATAATTTTAAAGGTACACCACTGGTCATATGCCAGAGGATGTTCATTGTGCTACGATCGCTAATGCTTACTGATGAAAGCACAGGAGAAACCTTCCCCCGTTTCTGAGATGCTCCTTCCCAGGCGCGGGGTCAAAGTGCTTATGCTAGTGGGTTCCCCCATTTGCGGCCTTTATCGTCGCCTGGATGATCACCAACTCGAGAGACGAAGGTTTTAACGTGCCGAATGCAGGATTCTGAGAGACGAACCAGTCCCGGGCGAGGGCTGGTGAAACGAACAGTCTGGATGTAGCTTTTGAGCGGTTTCGTACATCCAGCTAGGTAAGTACCGGGTTGGTACCCACGTCCTGCCTCAAATACAGTTTACGCAAACATTTAAGAATCGTTCACACACTTGAACAAACGATGTACTCTAGACGCATAGATACAGGCAGACGGAGTCAAATTCCATCTCAGGGGGAGCAGTGTCGTCAGAAACGGAATCTGACCACCAGTGGCCACTAACATTGCCCATACCCGATAAGAAATGCCGGTCCCGTACAGAGAAACGGGAAACCTTCATATTCTCCCGATCTGACACCTTGTTACTACTTTTTGTGGGGTCATTGAAAGACACTGTCTACGGGAACCATCTAACCAGGCTGGGCAAACTTGAACCGGCGATCTGTGTGGCATGTGAATCCATTTCCGTTGATACAATACAGGATGTGACGACAAATTTCATTGTTCGTTTGCGCCACCTCCGTATTGCGAGAGACTGTGATGTTATTGCAAAGACTACATGCAAAGGACGAGTTTAATTATGCACACTGATACTGTACGAGCTGCACAGCGTACAGGGCCATCTGGTAACCGCTTTTCGAACTATTTCCAAACTTCTATATAAATTCTGTATAAAATTCTTACCTTTACAATAACACAGAGTTTGTTTTCGAGATATTTAATTTTGAAATCAGGGATTTCTTCGTTGGACAGGCTGTACACACAGTTCGAACACTCCAAGTAGATTATTGTTCATATTCACCACGGAATTAGCTGAATCGGTAAAATCGCAATACAGTGACTGGTACCTAAATCATTCGATAGCTACGAACCAAAGTAGTAAATTAGTAAACGACGCACTATTTAATGCGTCTAACATATCAACAAAAAATATAATTTCATACTAAATTAGCCTAACATTTTGGGACTAGTTAACTCCGCGGGCCACTTAGGGTTTCGTAGTTGTAGAGACTTTAACCATTGGTGCCTGCTAGTTAACGTTGGTGGCCAAAAGAAATCTGGCTGTCACTTGATTTCCATCAGTTCAATTACACTCATCAGTCACACCGTCCAAAAACTTCTTGGAGAGTACAAACAGTGGAACGCCCTTTCGTCTGTATCTCGGAGATTTCGTGGCGTCGCGTGAACTCACACACGCAACTGCGGCCGGAATCCACGCACTTCGGCTATGTTGGCAGCAAGGTGCTGGACGTACTGCTTCGCGGATTTAATCGGAAACGTTTATCGGCGATCTCGCATTGGTTCAAATGGCTCTGAGCACTATGGGACTTGACATCTGTGGTCATCAGTCCCCTAGAACTTAGAACTACTTAAACCTAACTAACCTAAGGACGTCACACACATCCATGCCCGAGGCAGGATTCGAACCTGCGACCGTAGCGGTCACGCGGTTCCACACTGTAGCGCCAAGAACCGCACGGCCACACCGGCCGGCTTATCTCGTATTAATTCTCTGCTCTGCTAAAGGATCACATCATTCTAAACAGGTACCGCCATCCTTGCTTTGACTCCAAAACGGGTGAGAGACTGCAGCTGCCATCCTTTCTTTAACCCTAGATTTCTAGATCCTCGTAAAATTTACGATTACAGTCGGCTATAAAACAGGACATTTTCTACTTACTCCGAATTGATAGAAGTCATGGGGTACCTCGTAATATAGCGTCGCACCTCCTTTTGTGCGGTGTAGTGCAGCAAATCGAGGTGGCATGGACTCAACAAGTCTTCGGAAGTCGCCTGCCCGAAACATTGAGCCATGCTGCGTCTATAGCCATCCATAATTGCAAAATTGTCGCTACTGCAGGATTTTATGCACGAAATGACCTCTCGAATATGTTCCACAAATGTCGGGCGATCTGGGTGGCGAAATGATTCGCTCGATTAGCCCAGAATGTTCTTCAAACCAATCGCGAACAACTGTGGCCCAGTAACATGGCGCACTGTCGTCCATAAAAATTCCATAGTTGTTTTGGAACATGTATTCCACGAATGGCTGCAAATGGCCTCCAAGTAGCTGAACATCCGTTCAGTTGTACCAGAGGACCCAGTCCATTCCATGTAAACACAGCCCACACAATTACGAACTAACCACTAGCTTGCACAGTGCCTTGTTAACAACCTGGCTCCATGGCTGCATGGGATCTGCGCCACATTCGAACCCTACCTTCAGCTCTTACCAATTGAAATCGGGAGTCATCTGAGCAGGCCACGGTTTTCCAATCGTCTAGATCCAAACGATATGGTCACGAGCCGCCAAATATCGCCGCATTATCCTAACGGATACGTCCGTCGTGACATTGATTCGTCCGCTATTTCACGCAGTGTTGTTAGTATATTAGCACTGGCAACTCCATGCAAACGCCGCTGCTCTCGGCCGTTAAATGAAGGCCGTGGGCCACTGTGTTGTCCGTGGTGATAGGTAACTTCTGAACTGCGATGTTCTCGGTACACTCCTGGCACTATGGATCTCAGAATATTGAATTCCCTGATGATTTCCGAAATGGAATGTCTCATGCGTCTAGCTCTAACTGCCATTCCGCGTTCAAAGTCTGTTAATTACCGTAGCGCGGCCATAAATCACGTTGGGAAATTTTACACACGAATCTCCTAAGTACAAATGGCAGCTCCGCAATGTACTGCCATTTTAGAAATTATGTACGCCATACTACCGCCATCTGCATACGCGCATATCATTGTCTCATGACTTTTGTCACCTCAGTGTAATTTCGTAAGTAGTATACCATTGGAGATCTAATAATTGTAATTAACTAATGTATAACCTATAAATTATGAGTTCCTTTGAATAAAATTTGGACTAGTAAACTCTACGATGGTTTAGTAGCAATGTAACATTTCCCCCCCTTTAGCGTCCTATGGTTAAAAAGACATTGCTTAAGCATAAAAATTAAGAGGGTATTGCCAACTGCATATCTGAGTCGGTGGTACAGTCAATAGATTCATGGAAAATACTTAAAATGGCTTATCCTTGTAATGCGAATCTTTAATCAAACAATTTAATATTACAGTTCTGAACTGTAAGAGCCGCTGGTCGCCTCACTAAGCTATCCCCCACTTTTAGTTTCATCCCATGAAATACGATAACGATAGCGCATTTCATAAATTGGCCGTAATCTTACAAATATGGGCGGGAAAGCTGCAACGGAGCGGCAAAAAGGTCACCAGTTTTGGCCTTTACGCGTAGGGATCCCTAGAGTCCCGACAGCTTGGCGCCAAGGACAGCGAACACAATGCACCTCCGCTGCATTCACCATTATACAGCCACGTCTTTCCAACTGTGAGAGATGCTCGCCCCTGGCCCGTGCTAGGGATCAGTCAGGAGGAGGTTCTTTTCAGGTCACCCCCGCTTGAGCTCACATCCGGAGCCACGTGCTGGGGGACCTGCTCGACGGAAAAATTTTGAACGGCGAGGCTATAAAGCCGCCAGCACACCGTTGCTCAGTTCTCAGTGTTCAGTTCTCAGCCTGAGTGTAGTTATGCACTCGGCTTCGGTCCGTCTCCATCGGCGTCGGCGCCGCGCTGCCACGTGAGCGACTTAGCACAATGTGAGCCTGTCTCGTGATTACTATCCCTTCTTGCATACTTCATCATTTCACTCTGGTTAGGCCCTTGACACAGCGCTCCCTCGGTCTGCTAGCTGCAATACAGCAATGTTCAATTTGTGGCTAACTTAAATATAGTGAACTGGGTTCTAGTTGGAGAATGATGACTCAAATGGTTCAATTGACTCTAAGCACTATGGGACTTAACATCTGAGGTCATCAGTGCCCTAGACTTAGAACTACTTAAACCTAAATAACCTAAGGACATCACACACATCCATACCAGAGGCAGGATTCAAACCTGCGACCGTAGCAGCAGCGCGGTTCCGGACTGAAGCGCCTAGAACCGCTCGGCCACAGCGGCCGGCTAATGATGAACTCATTCCTACATTCCTCGTACTCCTTTTTCACTGATGACTATCTCTTTTTGTTGTTTTCAGTAATGACGGTAGATAGGATGATCTCTTAAGCTTTGCAAGACACAGTAAATAGGAAATCTTCTATCACCGAAACTACAGAATACGAACCTCTCCTGCAAGTAGGCAAAGAAGTTCAAATAGCGTATGCAAGGATACATTATTTGATAATCCTCGTTGCGTATGAATTAATTTTACAAGTGCAGCAACATCTGCTCGAAGGATTATCTGTGCCCACCTGTTACCATTACCAAATCGACCCCACAACACCGCCCTACCGCAACTATCCCTTGGTCAATAATTAAATGCCCTATGCCTACGTAACTCATCTCAGGGAAGATTCCGACATCACTGGACTGGATATGTTCACTGATAAGAATTCAATACACAGCCTCCATATCGCTGCTAGCAACTCTCGCCGATAATCAGCACAACTGTACATAAACGCAATTCAAGTCAAGAGGGGAAAAGTAACACAACCGTATCGTTCTCAAATTTCCACGGAAACAAATGTTATTGGCTTCCACCGAACCTCGTTAAGTCCCTCACTAAGAGACCACCGCACAGCTAGCTACTGGCTCCGTAATCTGACGTCAGGGGTCTGCCGACCGGCGCATACACGATCACTTATAGGTAAAACTTGCCTAGGAATCTGGTAAGAATCTCAGCAGAATTCCACACCGGCTCACAGGAAGACTTTCAATTCTTGTAGGCTTTGTTTAACGGAAAATGAATTTGATCAGTCAGGATTACCGTCTTCAGTGAACACACTTTAGGACACTATCTCCCCCCTCCCCGAGAGCAGACGACACATCTACACCCGCGACGGCCGCCGACTGACTCCTCGATTTCCCGAGTCGAGTTGTGGATTGCCACCGGGTTGGAATCCACGTAACGAGTACCGTATTAAACCAGCTCGCAGCACCTGGAAAAGCCGACTGTGTCAGTCTTCGAATAACGTGTACAAAAAATAGAATCTACAACTCGGTTGAAAATCCGGTGGATGGATTCAAAATTGTCGGTGTTAAACAACGTGGTCATCAGCACTTTCTTTTCCAGATCGTGGTGCTTGTGAACGAGTAGTCACTCTGGTTACAACGAAATGCAAAGGCCCTAACTACAGCCACAGTAAAAAAAAAAAAAAAAAAAAAAAAAAGGAATCACATAAAATATCCGGTATAGCTAGTTATTCATACCGTTTTCATACATTAATAGTATTAACAAAATAGTGGATGGCGTTCAGATGATTGGTTGATCGCGAAACCAACAGGATGAACCAGCGACCTTAAAACACATGGAAACCTTCTCCAGTTGAGCTGGGCAAGAGTCATGGAGTCACACAGAATGTCAGCAATTTACTTGCTATTGTCTCTTGATCTCCTACAATTGAGGGTAAGTTTCTCCATAGACCAGAGGCTACAGCAGTATTAGCATACAAAACACAGTACTTTAAAACATGATGCAGCGGAGCGGGACGCGACAAACACTGCATTCTCGTGGATCTTCGTGTTGCAGGAGATAACCATGAGTCATTAGGTAGTGACCGAGACGAAGGCCAGTGAGGACCACTTCGTCCCTGCTTGGAGATCGAAAATGTAGCACGGTCGAATAGTTGGTCTTACCGAACGCAACCTGTTGTTACGCACTTCCAGCTACTGTCTTTCCCACTTAGCCAACACACTGCCATCCACTACACGGCGGCCTGTGAAGCTGACGCTAGGCTGCTTCCGCTACTCTGTCACCTTCAATCCTCTACATTCCCAGGTATCGAGGGATCCAGAAATAGGCCACCTCTTTCTTCTGCAGGAGGTAGATAGCGTCCTGGACCACCTGAACTACCCTATCTAATGGGAACATTTGCTAGATAGCCTGCCGAGCACTAAGAGTGTGCCGGCCTCAGTGGCCGAGCGGTTCTAGGCGCTTCAGTCCGGAACCGCGCGATCGCTACGGTCGCAGGTTCGAATCCTGCTTCGGGAATGGATGTGTGTGATATCCTTGGGTTAGTTAGGTTTAAATAGTTCTACGTTCTAGGGGACTGATGACCTCAGCTGTTAAGCCCCATAGTGCTCAGAGCCATTTGAACTAAGAGTGTCCGTGTAGACAAGAAACTTCTCCCCACCAACTCTGATGTGCTCCAGTGCCTTCTTCAGCGTCACAACTCCGCGTAGTACACCGAGAAGTGACATTGTAGACGGATTTTAATGATAAAATCTTGGAGAATAACAGGACACACGACACAATCCCTTACTGTGAACCGTCGGTAAAAACTGTGTGTTCGCGAGACTCCACTAAAATGCCGTTAAAAGTCCTTTTTAAAATTGTAGGCTGAGTGGTGATACTGCTGTATTTTGTCATGCCCAAGTTAAGACTGGATCAGGGAGGATATTACCACCTTCCCTGTATAACAATTGATATGCCTGCTACACCAACCTGCTCGAGATCGTCCTTCGTACGGACATAAAAAGCACGCCATTTATCAATCACGCCGAGAAGTCCTGAGACATAGCATACTGTCTCTTCAGAACACAAATCTACTTGTTTTAGAAGTAGATCACACAGCCGCTTCATCGTAAATAAATGAGACTGCGTATCAAGCCACCGAGCAAAAAGTGCAGTACATTATAGTTTTTGTAGTATTTGCTTGTTTGCTGCCCTTAACTGTCTCCGTGTTGAGTGAGCACAAGTCCGGAATGGGCTTCACCACGCCTAGTACACGCTCATCATAACTGGAAGCAGAGATCAAGGGCGGAAGGCGGTGAATGATGAAATGTCAACAAACAGAGCAACGTTACCAGAGAGGACTCAGTGCCCTTGACTAGGCCGGAAGTGGTGGGGGCTGGCTCGTGCGATGCGTCGCGTCGCCAACGAGCGGCCGCCTGCGGGTTAATGGATTAAGTGGCCAGCCTATACGGCAGAGGCCAGCGTCCGGCTGTGCCGGGCGGCAGCGGTTCGCGGAAGGTGGCGCTTCCCGCTGCTCCGCGCAATCCGGACACTCCGAAAATAGGCGGCGCCGACTTGCAGTCTGGAAGCTGGAGAGCACGCCTGGACGGGGAGTCGTCGCCGCTGTCGCTATATTTATCGCCGTGAGCCCTGCCTCTGCTGCATAATGAAATTCTGACCGCAGACAGGCCGCCGCGGCTCGTCGCGCTGGCGGGCAACGGTGACCGCACGAGTGCGCTCTGCGGGCGGTGACTGCAACCTCGCACAGTCCCACCTCACTCTGGTTTTCGAAAACAATGGTTTTCTGCATCATTTACTCCATTAGGTTTTCACTTCTCATTAGCACGAAACATTCCCCCGTTCTATTTGTGTTTGTATATCCACGTGCTACCTTCGGTAGTGAACTATGATTTTTGAAGATAATGAAAGAAGAACTAATTTTATATCAGCTTTTAGGAAATAACAGAAGTATGCACGCCTTTTTTATTACTTTATGGACGTACATGTCTCCCTTATGGCAACTAGGCACACACAACATTCATATAGTTCACTTGGAGCTATTTAAGCGCATGACATACAAGTTACAACTAAATGCGTATGTTGGGTACGTGATGCAGCGAAGCAGAACGATAACAACTGAAGAGCCCTACCAAGCGAAGTGTATGCCTGCAAGCAAAGCGACGCGTTTTGCAACAACCTGAGTTCTGGCGCATCGAAAACATCTTGCCACTTTCTTCTCGCATTTCTTGTCAGACGAGGTGAATCAGATGGATAATAAAACTTTATGCTAATTGCTTTAGTGCTCATGTGACCCGGGCACATAAATGCCTACACCTACATCTATATCCGCAAGCCACCTTACGACGTGTGACGGAGGGAAACTTCTGATGCCACTATCATTTTCCTCCTCCTCCGTACGGTGTGTAGGAAGGACGACTGTTTATAAACTTCCGTATTGGTTCTAATTTTTTTGATCTTCTGGTCGTGCTAATTTTGTGGGTCGTATATGGGAGAAAGTAACATATTGCCAAACTTTTCTTCGATTGTACACTCTCGGAATTTTAACAGTACACCTCTCCGTGAAAGTTCCTGGCAGATCAAAACTACGTGCCAGCCCGGGACTCGAATCCAGAACCTTAGCTTAGGCGAAGGTCCTGAGTTCGAGCCTCGGTCCAGCATACAGTTTTAATCTGCCACGAAGTTTCATATTAGCGCACACTCCGCTGCAAAGTCAAAGACTCAGTCTCAAAATTGTCCCCCTGCCTGTGGCTAAGCGGCGTCTCCGCAACATCCTTTCTTCCACGGGTGCTAGTGCCGTAATGTATGCAGGAAAATTACTGTGAATTTTGTAAGGTAGGAGATGAGCTACTGGTGGAAGTAAAGCTGTGTGAACGGGTCGTGAAACATGCTCGGTTAGCTAGTAAATCACTTGTCCGCGAAAGGCAGAGGTCCTGGTTTCGAGTCCCAGCCCAGCACACAATTTTAATCTGACAGGATGTTCATTATCAGCGCACACTCCACTGCAGGGCGAAAGAATCATTGGGGAAACAATCTCCCAGGCTTTGACTAAGTGAAGTCTCCATAAAGTCTTTTCTTCTTGGAGTGCTAGCGCCTGCAAGTTACGCAGGGGAATTTCTATACAGTTTGGAAGGTAGGAAATGAGGCATTGGCGAGAGTAAAGCTATAAGGACGGGTCGTGAGTCGTTTTCGGGTAGCTCAGTTGTTAGGGAACTTGCCTGGAAAAGGCAGAGATCTAGGTTCGAGTCCTGGTTTCAGCATACGGTTTTAATCTGTCAGGCAGTTTGATATGAGCTCATGCTCTGCTGCACACAATCAAATTTTCATTCTGGATATTCCGCGGTAATACACAATGCCTCTCTTGTAGCGTTTGCCACTGGAGTTTGTTGCGCATCTTCGTAATGCTCTCGCACCGACTAAACTATCCAGTGGCGAAACGTGCCGCTCTTCGTTGAAACTTCTCCATTTCTTCTACTAATCCTACTTGATAAAGGTCCCAGACTGGTGAACAGTAATCAAGAATCGCTCAAATGAGTGCTTCGTAAGCCACTTCTTTCATGCGTAAATTACCTTTTCTTAAGATTCTTCCACCAATGTCGGCCTAGCATCTGCTTTTCCTAAAATCACCTTTACATGGTCATTCCACTTAAGATAAATCTGGAAGGTTGGTCCTAGCTATTTACGGTTGTTTATGTTCCCAATATGATTTCACCAAGAGCGTAATCGGACAGTATTGGATCTCTTCGCCTATTTAGTGCAATATGCTACATCTATTTACGTTCACGGTTCCTGCCACTGCCTGTAGCAATCACTGATCCTACGTAGGTCTTTCTGTATTTCGTTACAGTTCTGTGGCGTTAGCACCTTCGTGTACATAACAGGATCGTCTGCAAAAAGTCGATGTTATACATGCCGTGAACACTGTCTTGGGGTATTCCGCAATTATCTTTAAATCTGCCGCTTTCGTCACGTTAAAAATACCGTACTGAGTTCTATCTCTTAGAAAATCCTGACTCCAGTCACAAATCTGGTTCTACGCACGGTAAGTCAGTATTTTGATCACTCAACGACTAAACGACAGTGTGGAGCTGTATCGAATGCTTCTGGAAATGAGGGAATACGGCATCAACCTGGGAGCCTTTGTCTATGGCGTTGCGGATTTCATGGGCGAACAAAGGGAGCTCTGTTTCGCGTGATATCTATTTACGAAATCCACGATGGTGTTTCAAGAGGAGATTTTCGTTCTCCAGTAACGTCACAGCACGTGAGTACAGAATATGTTCCATAATGTTGCAGCGGTTTGACGTACGTGATATAGGCCTACAATTATGTGCGTCATTTACACGGCCCTTCTTCAAAACAGGAATGACAGGTGCTTCTTTTCAATCGCTTGGTATCTTTCGTTTTTCCAGCGACCTACGATAAACTACTGCTAGAATGGGAGCACGTTCTTTCACATAATCCTTATAGAATGTCACGTGTATCTCATACGGCTCCGATGTCTTTCCATTATTGATCGATTTTAGACGCTTTTGTATTCCGCTATCACTGATCTCAATAACTGCCGTTTCGCCGTTCGTGTGGTGACAAAGGAAGAACCGCGGCGAAACCATTTTGGAGTACTGAATTCAGTATGTTGGCCTTCTGTCTGTCATCTATTTCCGTGCCATTATGGTCACTGTGGGACTGAATAGAGGACTTTGATCCGCTTACTGACTTTATGTAAAACCATTATTACACAGGTTTTTTTTACTTACATAAAGGTTCATCCGTTTTTTTCCGAATGGAAGAACCCAGTATGTTGTCCTCGATGGTCAGTGTTCATCAGAAACAAGGGTATCGTCAGGAGCGTTCCAGGTAAGTGTGATAGGATCGCTGTAATTTTCAATATACACAATTGATCTGATGGACAGTGTAGGCTGTAGTCTGTTTGCTGATGATGCTGTAGTACACAGGAAGGTGTCAAAGTTGAGTGACTGTAGGAGAATACAAGGTGACCTACACAAAATTTCTAGTTGGTGTGATGAAAGACAGCTAGCTCTAAATGTACAAAAATGTAAATTAATGCAGATGAGCAGGAAAAGCAAACCCATAATTTTCGAATACAGTTTTAGCAGGGTGCTGATCGACACAATCACATAGATTAAACATCTAGACGTAACGTTGCAAAGCAATATGAAACGGAATGAGCATGTAAGGACTGTAGTAAGGAAGGTGAATGTTCGAATTCGGTTTATTGGGAGAATTTTAGCAAATTGTGGCTCAATTGTAAAGGAGACCGCATTTAGGACACTACTGCGACCCATTGTTGAGTACTGTTTGAGTATTTGGTATCCGCACCATGTCGGATAACAGGAGGACATCGAAGCAGTTGAGAGGTTGGCTTCTACATTTGTTACCGGTAGGTTCGAACAACACACAAGTATTGCGGAGGTGCTTTGGGGTTCAAATGGCAATCACTGGAGGCGCGACGTTCTTTTCGAGAAGCACTATTGAGTAAATTTAGCCACCGGCAGTTGAGACTGACTGCAGAACAATTCTACTGTCGTTAACGTACATTTCGCGAAAGGACCATGAAGATAAGATTAGACAGCCTGTGGCTCTTACGGAAACTTAGAGGCAGCCGTTTTTCCCTCGCTCTATTTGCGAGTGGAACAGAAAATGAAACGACTAGTAGTGGTACAGGGTACCCTCCGCCACGCACCACACGGCGGCCTGTGGAGTATGTATGTAGATGTAGATGCTACAGTGTTGCACTCAGCGCTGGGCTCTAACCTACATACATGATGTGGACACACGCAGCATTTAAAACGATATCAGAAAAATGTTTCTGCTGACGGCAAAGCGCAAAGAGATCAGTATTTGGCTGTACCGTTATGACTCGCAACTTTATGTCTACCAAGGGATTGCAATACATAGTTCTTGAGAGGAGGAAACTAAAATCATAAAACACTGGCAATGTCTGCAGTAAAATGGAAAAAATAAAAATACAAAATTAAAAAATTCCAAAAAGTGTTAAAGCGTGATAATTTGAAACCAGACCCCAGCTTCAAGTGCAGTGACACATACATATTGGTTAACTATGTTGCACCTATGGAAAAAATAAAAATACAAAATTAAAAAATTCCATAAACAGTGTTGAAGCGTGATAATTTGAAACCAGACCCCAGCTTCAAGTGCAGTTGCACATACATATTGAATAACTATGTTGCAACTATGCTACACCAGCAGACGGATTCGAAACAATGAGTCGCAAATGTGATTAACTAACACTAGAACTGACGTTACGAAAACGCTACTCTCGCACAAATTGTAAAAATTAATGAACTGTAACTAACAAAAAATTAATACCTTGTTTTTCCTCGTACAATTTATTCATGACATGATGAAATAACATATTTCAAACCGAGCAGGCTAAAGTACTGGTTAACACATACGATTCGTATTTGGAAGCAGTGGGGTTCGTATTCTTCTCCGGCAATTATGCTTTTTTGCGACTTCCCAAACATATTTCGACGAATACGGACACAGATAATAAAAGAACGTATCTGCCCCATTTTCAAGCCTCCTTGTGAAATTGGAGCATGTACTTCAACGTTAAGGACTTCGATGTCAACAGGACGTTAAACTCTAAATTTACTTTCGTTTTTTAAGCCCAAAGTTGAAATCATTAGAAACACTTTTCACTACTACGTGAACTTATCCAACAGATTTCTCTGGAAGATTTGTATGACTCTCCTCATCGCCTTCGTTATAAAGGATTAAGCAGCCTCTGGTTTGTTCTGTCCTCAAGTGTTTCACTCTAATCATCTTTTCTTTAGTCGAGCGATATTCCTTCTTCTTTATTTTGTCTTATGCTTCAGCAGTGACTTTGTGTTGTGGTTTCCTGCATTCTTGTTAAACGCTGTTATTCAGATAAAATGTGTTTATTTTTTCATATATATATTTCTCTTCCTATCAAGTGCATCCATCTACTACTCTCATAAATCTCGTTTCTGTTCTATCTGTCTTTCCATTTGATTCGTGGCCTAGTATGGGTCTAACATTCACATACTTAACAACGACGTTGATACAGACATTACTTTACACAGCTTGATCAATGTATTTCCTCTCTTCTGTGGATCTCGATTTATTTCTGTAAAATACCATAAAAAGTTCATTGCTGTTTTTCTAATTTGGGCCTAAAACTATAACATGTGCACCTTATTTATTTTGTTTTCATTGCTCATCTGAAATTATACTACTTGTGTACATGGATTTCTACAGGTCGGCTTGCTTTTATGCCCGTTCTCGTTTTAACGGCATGTCATCTGCAAAGTGGTTGTAAAGAATATTCTTATTTTGAAAATAGTTTTTCGTAAGTAGTGGTTGTGTATGTCCTGTACTTATGTTTTTCGTCCATTTTTGAGTTATTATACTTCAGTCTCAAAAGATTTTAGGCCTAAAATAGATAAACAACCATGGACTTTGTATGATATTTTAGAGAAGTAAATCGATATCCGCAGAAGGTGACACATACCTAGGTTTCGAAACATCTTTGGGTAAACAGAAAAAGAATACGCTGTGTTTTGCACTATGCGGAGTTTAAAAACATAAATTTAATTCGCCAACACTGAAAAAACCATCAACAGGAGCTTCCAACCATAGCAGGATAATAATTATCTTTACTGTTATTTTGAAACCACAGTTCGAGCGTGCCACACAAACATTGTAATTTTTGTATTTTTCTATTCACATAATAATTTGATATGTAGGTAATTCGACACCCAAGATAATGGAATTCATCAACTTTCTCTACCGTTTCGTCGTTAACGACCAATGCTGCCCAATCTGGGTAGCACCCTCAAAAACCATCAGTTTTTTTTTTACGTGGAGATATTAAAATTATACTCATTTGTTACTGTGACGAACAGGTACATCCTACGCGGTAGACCATATTTTATGCCAGTAAAAAACCCATGGTTGTTTCGGTAAAAGACTATATTTGCTACTTATTTATGACGTTGTCAACGTTTAAATTATAGACAATAGGTGATACAGCGCATCTTTGTCTAAAGTACCTCGTTTTTTTCAGCTTGTGTCATTGAATTTACATCTTCATCTACATCTACATGGATACTCTGCAAATCACATTCTCTATTATTCCAATTTCGTACACCACGCGGAAAAAACGAACTCCTATATCTTTCGGTGCGAGCTCTGATTTCCCTTATTTTACTATGGTGATCGTTTCACCCTATGTAGGCCGGCGTCAACAAATTATTTTCGCACTCGGAGGAGAAAGTTAGTGATTGAAATTTCGTGAGAAGATTCCGGCGCAACGAAAAATGCCTCTGTTTTAATTATGTCCACCCCAAATCCCCTATTTCGCGATAATACAAAACTAGCTGCTTTCTTTGAACTTTCTCGATGTACTCCGTCAATCCTATCTGATAAGGATACCACACCGCGCAGCAGTATTCTAAATGAGGACGGACAAGCGTAGTGTAGGCAGTTCCTTTAGTAGATATGTTACATTTTCTAAGTGTCCTGCCAATAAAACGCAGTCTTTGGTTAGGCTTTCCCACGACATTTTCTATGAGTTCTTTCCAATTTAAGTTGCTCGTAGTTGTAATTCCTAGATATTTAGTTGAATTTACGGCCTTTAGATTTGACTGATGTATCATGTAACCGAAGTTTAACGGACTCCTCTTAGCACTTATGTGGATGACCTCACTTTTCGTTATTTAGGGTCAACTGCCAATTTTTGCACCATGTTTTGATCTTCTGATGACTTAACTAGTCGATAAACGACAGCGTCATCTGCAAACAACCTAAAACGTCTGCTCAGATTGTCTCCTAAATCGTTTACATAGATAAGGAACAGCAAAGGGCCTATAAAAGTACCTCGGGGAACGCCAGAAATCACTTATGTTTTACTCGATAACTTTTCGTCAATTACCACAAACTGTGACCTCTCTGACAGGAAATCACTTCAGTTTTACTCGACGACTTTCTGTCAATTACTACAAACTGTGACCTCTCTGACAGGAAATCACGAATCCAGTCACATAACGAGACGATATTCCAAATGCACACAATTTCACTACAAGCCGCTTGTGAGGTACAATGCCAAAAGCCTTCTGGAAATCTAGAAATACGGAATCAATTGTAAATCCCTTGTCAATAGTAGTCAACACTTCGTGTGAGTAAAGAGTTAGTTGTGTTTCACAAGAACAATGTTTTCTAAATCCGTGCTGATTGCGTGCCAATAGACCGTTTTCTTCGAGGAAGTTCACGATGTTAGAACACAATGTATGTTCCAAACCCTGCTGCATATTGACATTAATGATAAAGGCATGTAATTTAGTGTATTACTCCTGCTATCTCTCTTGAATATTGATGTGACTTGTGCAACTTTCCAGTCTTTGGGTACGGATCTTCCGTTGTATATGACTGTGAAGTTGGAACTATTGTATCTGCATACTCTGAAAGGAACCTAAGTGGTATACAGACTTGCTTTTGTTAAGTGAGGATACCTACTTCTACGTTACTCATGTTGCTAACTGTTCTTGGTTCGAATTCTGGAATATTTACTTCGTCTACTTTTGTGAAGGAATTTCGGAAGGCTGTGTTTAGTAACTCTGCTTTGGCAGCACTGTCGCCGATAGTATCCCTATTGCTATCGCGCAGAGAAGGCATTGATTGTGTCTTGCCGCTTGCGTACTTCACATACCACCAGCATCTTTTTGGATTTTCTGCCAGGTTTCGAGACAAAGTTTCATTGTGGAAACTGTTATAAGCGCCTCGCATTGAAGTCCGCGGTAAATTTCGAGCTTTTGTGAAAGACAGCCAATCTTGGGAATTTAGCGTCTGTTTAAATTTGGCGTGCTTCTTTCGTTGTTTCTGCAACATTGTTCTAACCCGTTTTGTGTTGGAAGAAGGATCAGCTCCGTCGTTTGTTAATCTATTTGGTATAAATCTCTCAATTGCTGCCGATACTATTTCTTTGAATTCAAGCCACATCTGGTCTGCACTTATATTGATAATTTGGAAGGGGTGGAGATTGTCTCTCAGGAAGGCCTCAAGTGAATTTTTGTCTACTTTTTTGAATAGGTATATTTTTCGTTTGGGAGTTACAATATTCAGTCTCGCTACCACAACCTTGTGCTCACTAATCCCTATATCCGTTTTGATGAATGTTATTAGCTCAGGATTATTTATTGCTAAGACGTCATGTGTGTTTTCACAACCGTTTACTACTCGCGTGGGCTCATGAACTAACTGCTCGAAATAATTTTCATAGAATGCGTTTAGCAGAATTTCGAATGATATTTTACGGGTGCCTCCGGAATTAAACATGTATTTTCGCCAGCATATCGAGGGTAAATTAAAGTCACTACCAACTACACTTGTATGAGTCGGGTACGTACTTGAAATCAAACTCAAGTTTTCTTTGAACCTTTCAGCAATTGTATCATCTGAAAAGGGAGGTCGGTAAAAGGACCCAATTATTATTTTATTTCGGTTGCAAAGAATGACCTCTGCCCTTACTAACTCACAGGAACTATCTACTTCAATTTCGCGACAAGCTAAACTACTTCTAACAGCAACAAACACACCATCGTCATCTGTGCTTAGCGTATCCTTTTCGAACGCCATTAGGTTCTTCGCAAAAATTTCAGCTGAAATTATTTATGGATTTTAGTGCCTATAAAAAGTTCAGCATCAGTGCTTTCTGTTAGCGCTTGGGGCTCTGGTACTTTCCCAACACAGCTACGACAGTTTACAACTGATATACCGATGGTTCCTGTATTTACGTTCTTCCAGTGTTCGTCTTGCACTCTTTTTTCTGAAGCCTTTTTTGTGTTTTCCCGAGATCCTCTAATTTAAAAAACCGCCCAGTCCACGTCGTCGCAGAACCGTCTGAGCCTCTGACTGAGACCCTCCACTCGGCTCTGTACCAGAGGCCCACAATCCGTCCTGTCGGCTATGCTCCAAATGGTGAACTCTGCCTTCATCTCGCTAGCAAGACTGGCAGCCTTTACCACTTCTATCAGCCGCTCGAAACAAGAGAGAATCTCATCCGATCCAAAGCGACACACATCATTTGTACCGACGTGAGCCCCCACCTGCTGTTGGCTGCACCCTGTGCTCAACATGGCATCCGGAAGGACCCGTTCCACGCTTGGAATGACTTCACCACGTATGCACACGGAGTGCACATTGGCTTTCTTTCTCTCCCTGGCAGCCATGTCCCTAACACACACTCTGTGTGATTTTAGGCATATGATGATTTTGAAATGTTTTCGGGTGTTCATCTAGGTGGCAACTTCCAAATGATGCACAATTTGCTCATCGTCACCTGACTGAATACCGAAGAACATTTAAAAACATATATTTTGTTATACATACTTCGTATTACTCTTAGTAAAGCTGCTGAAGACCCTTGTCCCAAACGCTTGAAATAACTTGGTTCTGTTTACCTTACGAAATGCTTTTTCATAATGTTAAAAATTTGGTTTACGTAGAAAAAAATGGGCTGTTGACGTCGTCGTATGCGATAATGACACAGGGCTTATTTCACAAGCGATAACACAGTGGCTGTTTTTATTACCCTAGATCACCCTGCTTCTGCCAAGCGACAACGAACGTTGCCTCTACCGCGGTCCTCCATCTGCGGACTACGTCATTGTCCCGACGCAAAAATATTGTCGCACGCACGCGCCATATATAAAGCGGCCCTCGTAAAACTCTGAGAGATGCCGCTATTAACCGTAACTGTTTCGCATGGTCGGTCGGCAGAGGGAAAGCTGGCTGCGTACGTGCTCCAACATTCCCAACCACATGTGGGCCTTTTAAAGTGAAGGAGTGCTGGGCAGCTGCTGGCTTTATAGTCACGGTGCTGTCGACAACAGCAGCTCGTATGACGTGATTTCTCCTTTATATGAATTACAGTGACTTGATTTTTCGGTCATTTTTTTACTATCAAAGTATGTTCTGCCGTGATGAAAAACAAACATCGCAGTCCGAAGTAACTGGATATAAACGTGGACTACACACTTATCATCAAGAAACATCTTTAATCCAATGTCGTTAAATGAAAACTGTAAACAAAATAACTGACGAAAGAAAAATATATAAAAATTCAGCAAATTAGAGTACAAGCATCAAAAAATGAGATTGCCAGAAAGTACAAAATGGCTAAGGAGACCAAGGCTCGAACAGAGCAGGTTGAAATGGAACGGTATTTATGGAGCGATGAAGAGACTTGGACAGGATAGGTTACAGTGGGGAGATACAGCAAATCACTCTGTTGACTGAAAATAACAACATCAACAGTATCAAGAGGTAAGATGCTGATACTTAATGAAAAAAATAGTAAAATGCTTTAAAAATAGCAGTACTGCCACCTGTGTGTTCATTAGTCGAATACTTTTCACCAGCCATGATGTCATTTCAACAAAAATTAAATGGACACTTAGGGTCGCACACATCCGCACCGTTGCCCTCAGAATATTTACTTTTTCTCTGCGTCAGTAAGTTCACGTACAGTATTATCCTGCATTCCTATTTCATGCTCCGCCTGTATCACCATTGGTCGACAGATATGTGCCATGGTACTAATTAAAAATCCCTGGCGCTTCTGAAGCACTGTGATCACAACATCGTACGATAAGAAACAAACATCAATATAGGCCTCAAACAGATAAAAAAACTACCAAATCACAGCCACGAGGGAGAAATCCAGATTTCACACACTTAGTGAAAATGTCTGTGCGTCTGGCAACTGCGGTTAGACTTCCGTCAAATTGAAATTTCTTAGTAGCTCACCCCGTTAACTGGCAATAAAAAAAGTTTTTATAGTTTATTGGGGTGAAAAAGATAAAGAATACTACAAATATATCAACTTGTTCAGAAATAAAACTGCTAAACAATCTCTCGTTTCGGCGATGGCTTCTATGAAGAATCAAGAGACATGGCCACAATGACCATTGGATGGTACGAAAGCTCTCCGTAGGTGTAGACACGATTGTATACCCAAGTCACTATTGTTTAAACATCCGCGATGACTCTGTGAGCTTGATTGTATTTCCTAGAGAGAGGATAGTATTAATATTAGTGGTAAACTGATGATTTAATCTGTTTATGTTTTTGTACAACGTGATTTGCCGGTCACGATATCGCTCACTCGAAAAGGTTAGGCGATTTAAACTACCTTCTGATGTTGAGTCGCGTTTACAAGTTAAGGGGGTTGGGGAAGTTTTCGTGACGCAAACTCGTCCTTGTTATGGGCGGTAGGTGCCACTTACCGCATTTCCAATACGTAAACGACGTCCTTCTGGTGAGAATTGGTTGAACGTTATACTACTGGCGGTCTTTGCGGTGCTGTGGTCCCTCCAACTCTACTTAAAACCCGTTCTATGCCCTTATTTTAAGTACACCCGTTGTATGCCCTTATTTTAAGTACGCTAATGTGCTGCCACACATACACGAGCAGTAAAAGAAACCTCCGAACGCCAGTAGATGAATCGTTTGTATTTACCAATTAACATATAGTTTTGAGCATCTTCACGGGCACTTAAACTACTGCGATATGGTGAATCCGACAGTGGCTCTGTAGTGAATGTTCAGCATATACACTCAGTTGAGATATATGTGAACTTCTTTACAAAAATGACGCCAGGAAGATCGACTCTGGGAGCAATATGAATATGCAAAGCGAACAACTGTAGTCGCAAAGATAGCGACTTCAGAAACCACTGTTCTCATCGACTTCTTTCTCTAAAAGCGTTCTAGTTGCTTGCTGTCCGTGAAATTGGAGGGCCGCATTGCTGTTTCATGTGGAGGTGCTTTCCATATTCGTATATGCTGATATGGCGTCCTAGTTTCTGCAATCCGCGCGGCGCTGAGTTTTATGTTGCGGCACAGATTACGCGTTCCACTATCTGACGGTAATAAATTACCTTCCTGGTTTTGTTAAGCCATTTCATAACCTAAAACAATGTCTCGTCGTTGAAGAGCTTTAAGTGAAAAGAAGAAAATGAAAAGAAATAAAGAACTTGGGTCCGTCGCCAAGAGATAAATGACAAAAACTTATCTTACTTCACAGGAAGCGAGCAGGAAAAAGAGAACACTACAAAGTGTGACACATGATCGTTCCAGTACGAAATGAGGATTTGAGTACGCTCGGCGTCTGCGTCCAGTGGTTCGTTATACTGCATTTCTCACACTAAAACTAGCAGGTTCGTTTAATATATAATGCTCCTTTTCTACAGTCTGTAACATATATACGAAAACGTTCCTACAGATGCTTCAAATTAGATGTTTCTTCTACATGTGCGCGAAGTTTCGAAGAATTATGATAAATGGTAGTGTCACTGTCTACGCAAGACACTTGAACAAGAACGGGCTGTAACTGTGTTCTAGGTTGCGAGAAAAGAAAGAGTTGTGAACATCCACAAACGTTTGTGTGCAGTTCATGGTATCCATCTGCGCATCTTTTTAAGGCGCCGAACTCCGAGCTCAGCCTAGATCACAGAAGACCTGCACTGAGTCCACTACGTTCTAGCAAGACGCTACTAATATTATAGCGGCTCTTAAATGATTTAACAAACGATCTACCTTACTGTATCAAAGACGTTTCTGTCATCTGATGGAACACAGACTTTGCCGAGGTGAACTCGCAGGATATAACGATATTTATACTTTCATTTGCCTGTACAGATTTTATCGAATGTCTGTAGTGGTGTATGTGACCACTTAAAAACTACGCCCAACACCGTTCGGCGATGCTTAAAGACAGCTGAACAGTCAGAAAGGGTAAAAACTGAGTTCCATGATCGGCCACGTTCGGGACGACCGGTCACAGCCACTGTTCTCTACAAGGTGAATCGCGCGGATGTCACTTTTCGTACAGACCGGCACTTAACAAATTGACAATTGGCTCTGTAGCTATCGGTGAGGATTGGGTGTGCGTGTGCAATGACTGAGGGTCTCGGATGCTCAAAGGTGTGCTCAAGATGGCTTCCACGAATGCTCGTAATAGACCACAAGATTCAAAGGAAGCCATTTCATTTGGTATGTTGGCGCAGTTTGGGGTTAATGGAAAGGCCTTTATATCACGGATCGTTACAGATGACGAATCCTGGGCGCAACAACTTGGAAACAAAAAGGCAGTCGCTGGAGTCGCAATAACCGCATCACTAAAAAAAAAAGGAACAACTTCACAGCAGCCCCCTCTGCTGGCAAAGTCATGATGAGAGTCTTTTTGGATAGTGACGGTGTAATTCTCGTGGATGTGTTGCCAAATGGGTCAACCATTAATTCAAAGCCATATGCGAAAACTCTTAAATTCAAGAAGTGTTTCCGATGTCGTCGGTCTGGCAAGAACCAAAAAAACAATTTGCTCTAGCACGACAATTCATGCACACACACTCACACACACACACACACAAGTCTCAGAACGCGGGAAGACATCGCCAAACTCGGCTGGGCATCATTGCCTCATCCATCCTATCGCCCAGACCTGGCACCCTCTGACTACCATTTGCTTGGGCCACTTAAGGATTCTCTACGTGAGCCACAAATTGAAAATGATGAGAGCGTAATTCATGCTGTGAAGACATGGCTACGGGCATAGCGCAAGAGCTTTTACTAACAGGGAATGCATGCTCTTACACAACGATGGCATAAAGCCATAGAACATGATACAGACTATGTAGAAAAACTGTACGTATAAAAGAAATGTTGTTTAATATCGGAGCCAAATTCGCACTCTTAAGAATAAACATGTTCTGAGGAAAAATTGTGGGGCATTACTTATTGACAGAGTCTCGTACATGTCACAAAACTGTTAAAGTCTAGAGCGTTTCGTAGTGAAAATGAGCTTACGGCAGTTATAACAGGGAGCTTTTTCAAGTGTGAGAGAGTTCGCACCAGTCTATAACTGTCTTTATGGCAAAACTGTCTCCGGACAAGAACTGAGATAGTAATCGGAAATGGCACTCTTCACAAAAGCTTACTGCCACATTATGTGATCAAAAGTATCCGGACACTTGGCTCAAAATGACTTACAAATTCGTGGCGCCCTGCATTGGTAATGCTGAAATTCAATATGGTGTTGGCCCACCCTTAGCCTGGATGACAGCTTCCACTCTCGCAGGCATACGTTCAATCAGGTGCTGGAAGATTTCTTGGGGAATGGCAACCCATTCTTCACGGAGTGCTGCACTGAGGAGAGGTATCGATGTCGGTCGGTGAGGCCTGGCAGGAAGTCGCCGTTCCAAGACATCCCAAAGGTGTTCTATAGAATTCAGGTCAGGACTCTGTGCAGACCAGTCCATTACAGGGATGTTATTGTCGTGTAACCACTCCGCCACAGGCCGTGCATTATGAACAGGTGCTCGATCGTGTTGAAAGATGCAATCGCCATCCCCGAATTGCCCTTCAACAGTGGGAAGCAAGAAGGTGCTTAGAACATCAACGTAGGCGTGTGCTGTGATAGTGCCACGCAAAATAACAAAGAGTGCAAGCCCCCTCCATCAAAAACACGACCACACCATAACACCATCGCCTCCGAATTTTACTGTTGGCACTACACACGCTGGCAGATGACGTTCACCGGACATTTGCCATACCCACAACCTGTCATCGGATCGCCTCAATGTGTACCGTGATTCATTCGTTACTCCATACAACGTTTTTCCACTATTCAATCGTCGAATGTTTACTCTCCTTACACCAAGCAGCCGTCGTTTGGCATTTACCGGCGTGATGTATGACTTATGAGCAGCCGCTCGACCATGAAATCCAAGTTTTCTCGCCTCCCGCCCAACTGTCATAGTACTTGCAGTGGATCCTGATGCAGTCTGGAATTCCTGTGTGATGGACTGGAAAGATGTCTGCCTATTACACACTACGACCCTCTTCAACTGTCGGCGGTCTCTGTCAGTCACCAGGCGAGGTCGGCTTGTACGCTTTTGTGCTGTACGTGTCCGTTCACGTGTCCACTTTACAATCACATCGGAAACAGTTGACCTAGGTATGTTTAGGAGTATGGAAATCTCGCGTACAGACGTATGACACAAGTGACACCCAATCACCTGGCCACATTCGAAGACCGTGAGTTAAGCGGAGCGCCTCATTCTGCTCTCTCAAGATCGCTAATGACTACTGAGATCGCTGAAATGGAGTACCTGGCAGTAGGTGGGAGCACAATGTATCTAATATGAAAAACGTATGTTTTCCCGTGAGTTAAGCGGTGCGCCTCATTCTGCTGTCTCAAGATCGCTAATGACTACTGAGATCGCTGAAATGGAGTACCTGGCAGTAGGTGGGAGCACAATGTATCTAATATGAAAAACATATGTTCTTGTTGGTGTCCAGATACTTTTAATCACATAGTGACCTGTTCTAAATTATTTAAAAAAGGAAATAAACCAAAATCAAAGCTCTATGTTGAACTCAGACCACAGGACACAGGAAACTCTTTTCGTTCGATAATTAATAAGGGCTGATGAGGATTTAGTACTGTTCAAATCTTTATGGAAACATAACGGCTGAAAGGATTAGATTAAATTAATGTCGTTCATAAAGATAATTTTCTTTCAGTGTCTGCTCTCGTATGAATAAAGAGTTGTCTTTTAAAAATAGATGTGAACCTCTACAATAAAACCAAAGACACACGTTGAGAATAAGGCAAAATTTATGGTTTCTTATGACTAGAAGAGACATTATGGTCAATATAAATCAACGTCACTAGCTATACATTAACTTAATACAACATACTAGTGTAGAACAGGCTTCGTTGTTAGTGAATATTGTTTACAATTTTTTTCAGTGATCCCGAAATATGAAAAACTCTGGAGACCGTTTCAGCAAATAAGAGATTCAAGTTTGGTATAGAGGCTTACATTCTCTTTGCAGTCCGAGGAGATTCGGTAGACTGATTCGAATGTATGTTGCACACCCTCCTGGGTCATGATCTCTAAATAGTGTAGTGTTTCCAAACAAGTGGTTGAAAATAGCCTGTGCAAAAAGTCAATTGAAGTTGTCACCAGCTCTTTACGTCACTGGATCTACATGTGATAGTGTACAAGTGGGCCTACGTGATCGACTTAGACTACCCGAATATGAAAACTTTCTTCGTGATCACACAACGACTAAAACCACTTGCTTTTGTAAACAAATATCACAGTAAGTAGATCACTTTATTCCATAATTGAGACCGATGTGGACCTTGACGAGTAGCTTATATAAGTTTCAAATCGACCAACCTTTTCCTGTTTAACGTAGGAAAGGAGGAGGAGGAGGAGAAGTACTGAATGGAGTGGACACGTTAAGTAGCACCTAACTTGTACTAAGGATAAGCAAAGAGATGATGAAACTGATAGAAATAGGAAAAAGGAGATTAGCAGTTTGTCATACACTGAATTGGGGGATACGCAGTAGCACAGGTGAAAGAGTTCTGCTACCCGCGACAAATGATTACACACAAAAAAGTCAAAGCAAGGGATGCACCAGAAACATACAGCCGAAGGCAAAGAAAACAAAAGAAACTGCTTCTGCAAATATTATTCTGCAGGCAGGGGATACACAGTGTGACAGAACCGTTTACCCATTTTATTTCCTTCACAGATAGTACACGGGAAGGACGTTTGTACCTTTCTGTAGGTAAGACAAGTTAATGTAATATCGAATTTCTGTAATTTTTCCTCCGTTGGCATTACGCGAGTTTTATGTTGTAGAAAGTAAGATGTTCGTCGAGTCGTACTGGAACGTGAGCGCCCGGAATGTTGAAAGTAAGACTACCGCGTTGGTCGACGCCTTTCTCGTAGGGTCTCTCACTCGAGGAAGCGTTTCCATAACGTCCTCGCGCTGACTACATAAACTTGTGACGAATCGCGCAGTTCTTCTTTTCTCTAATCCAGTTCAGTAAGGGTCCCTCACTAACGAATAGTAAAACAGCTCTAGTGCTATCAAGTACTAATATGGTACTGAGGAAGCAGGTTTTGAAATAATACATCTGGCGCGCGCAACATTGTGAGGATTTGAAAGACAAAATGCGGTGCTGCAGCTCGAAGCAGAAAATTTGATGGATTAGTGTAGAACGACACGAGGAATTACTGGACGACTCAGCAAATATATCACATTCTACAACATACACCTCACGTAATGACGACGACAGAAAAATATAGAACGAAATGAGGAATTACTGAAAAGAACAGGCCGAGCGGCAAATTTGTGGGAAACTTTTAACATAGGAAGGAACAGGTAAGTGATACTTTATGTGACGTATCCGAGAAAAATTATACGAAAGCAGTTCACAAACTTATTTACAGCATGTTTACGACAAAAGGCAGTTCCCCATAATGTGAACATTACTGTAACAATTCTCTTTCGCAGGAAGAATGAAACACAAGACATGAAAATGGCGTACCTAACGGCCTCGTATTCATAGTGTACGAGGTACAACAAATCGCATAGAAAGACCACTGGTTTTCAATTCATTCAGCGATGAACAACTTGTCTTAGAGGTGTATAGTGAACAATGAGCCATTTCCAAGCTGTGAATGAATTCATACGACGGAGGAAAGGGCATAGATTAACACTTTGTGTGAGTTTCATACATTTTTAACAAACTATTCATAAATCCCCGTCCAACTGATGTTATTACACTGAAGACTATATGCCTCAATGCTTCACTTCAGCTTCCATTAGTCTTCATCAGTAATGACGAATTAAAAACTGAAAATAGTAAAGCAAGGAGAGCCCCTATCACCAAGACTGCTCTCTGCAGTCGCACAGCAATTATTCAGACCAGTATAGTGGCAAAAGAAGGAAGCAAAGCGTGTTAAATGAAACATACTTGAACAGCCTTCGTTTTGTTGAAAACATTATACTGTTTGACTCTAGTGCTGACAAATACAAAAATGAATTGAAGAACTTAACAGAGCTGCTTTGAAAGCAAGCCTGAAAATGAATTATTATACGGTTAAGTATAAACAGCACACTGAATAGGAAATAATATAAATTCACAATGTAGTCACAGAACAAGATGATGATTTCGTTACATTTAGGACAGTTAAATGCAACTACTGGATGACCAGAGAAAGAAGTAAAAGTAAAAAGTAAAAATGCCTGGAGGGGTTTGATAAAACTGAACCCTCGGCATGCTAACCCGAAACGCTAGCCACCGCACCAACTGCATGGCACTACTCTGCCTCCTGACAGAGTTGGTTACCGTACATATGCGGACAGCGTTGCTAGATTGCAAATCTTTAACGTCCATTTACTGCCCGAAATACGCGCAAGACGAAATTCTGTGAGAGACATCTCTGAATTGCTAATATGAGAGGAATCGCACTGCGAAGTCCTAGTGCGCGAATTTTCCTTCACACTGTCTAAGCAGTTTTCTGTCGTTATACGTTATAATAGCAGGAGAGATAATATCGCTGTGGTAGTAACATTAGTAGTAGTAGTAGTAGTAGTAGTCGTAGCAGCAGCAGCAGAATTCGTGTTAACGGTGTTAGTATTAGGAGTAGTATGTTGATAGTAAGTGTAATAATAATTTTGCCAATATTTTTAATCGTAGAGTCAAAATTATTTTTCTTGACGTCAAAGTAGAAATATAATTATAGACAGAAAATGTGGGCTACTGCAGAATAGTAGATAATAGAGTATAATGTACATACTCTGCCTGAAAAAATAAGCGAAGCACCCAGAAGACATTAACTTCGTACACGTAGCCTATACACCATCGGGTTTAACTGTTACCAGGGGTGTTGGAGTATACAAGTGACGTGAAGATCGTTGTCCCCAAATTATCAACAAATTTAATTGGGTATTCTTACAACTACGCTGCATACTCATACTCACTATAAGTAAAATTTCGTTATTTGCGATGTTTCCCGGTATTTCAAAAATAATGGGCAGCAGCAAATGTAGAATAGGCTACGCATAGTATCTCGTGCAGTAAATATGCTGATATGAAAAGATTAGCACGAGCTATGAAGAAAAGGCTGACATGAATCCTAGTCACAAGACAGAAGACTTGACTTAACAGGGGTTTGCACACGGAGAAAGACGCTTGGAGAGTACTGTTTGTTACTTCCCATTTCTGACTACTGCCCAGCTGTCTGTGATCTTATCAAAAAAGGGACTGCCTGATAAGATGGAGATGCGCAATTCGTAAGGGTTTGTGAAGTCCGTGGGAGAGAGCGGCAGCGACGTTGAGGAGAGTCCACAAAGCGGACAGAACGGTACGTAGAGCAATCTGCGCGGTGCAGGGCAGCCGGAGAGCCGGAACAAAGGCGGCGGCGCGTGCGACGAATGGGGCCAGCGAGGCGCCACGCTGCGGCCTCTCCATCACGGCTGTCGCCGCTCGGCGCTCCGTCCCTACCAGACGGGACGAAACACGAGACGGCGGCCGCCGGCTGACCGCTTCCGCTGTAAGCGGCGCACCACCTCCAAAATCTCAACCGCCTCCTCCCATCTTACTTGAGTGCTCTTCCGCAGGAGAAACAATCGGGTGCCTCTCACTCCCTTACGAGAAGATTTGATGTACAGTCGGTTGTCAATAGAGGAGTGTCGTTCAGCAAAGGAACGGGCCCAACCGATCGGTTCTTAGGTTGCGATTGCAGTGGCACTGACAACGGCTGATTTCGCCAGTAACCTACATCAGAGGAAGACGGTACGTGCTCGGTCACAATGCAGCAGATCCCATCACCCGAACGCACAGATTTCGGTTCAAATGGTTCAAATGGCTCTGAGCACTATGGGACTCAACTGCTGAGGTCATTAGTCCCCTAGAACTTAGAACTAGTTAAACCTAACTAACCTAAGGACATCACAAACATCCATGCCCCAGGCAGGATTCGAACCTGCGACCGTAGCGGTCTTGCGGTTCCAGACTGCAGCGCCTTTAACCGCACGGCCACTTCGGCCGGCGCACTGATTTCGGACGACAGCCTGTGGATTTTTTTTTTTTCCGGCATCGGCCATCGTTCTCATATACGAACATGACTGTGGCAAACTTAAGTTTAGTCCATGAAAGAACGAGTTTGTGGCATTCTGAGAAAGGGAAAGATAACGACATGGCTGCGTCGCGGAAATTATGGTCTGAAATCGCTACATTATTAGAAAACACAAGCCTCGAATTTAAAAATTTAACAATAAGTAACTGAACGTTGCTTATGCATATTCTGTGACTGTCTAACCATTTCAGCCTCATGTCTATACTTAACGTAACTTGTTATCTGCAACACAGGGAATATGAGTTGGAAATTTTAGGCCTAGATTACAAAATGAAAAAATTGTGTGTTCAATTCAGAAAGGTGGCTTATATAAAATTTTAGGCGCCATTCACGGATTGCGCGGCTCCTCTCGCAGGAGGTTCGAGTCCTCCCTCGGGCATGGCTATGTGTGTTGTTCTTACCATAAGTTAGTTTAAATAGTGTGTAAGTCTAGGGACCGATGACCTCAGCAGTTTGGTCCCTTAGGAATTCACACACATCTGAACATCAATCCTGATGCTTAAAGTTACTGCAGTAGATCTTGTTTGCATATTAGTTCGTGAGAATTAGCTGTTTACGAATTATTATTGCAGCTACCTGGTGTTTTTATGCCAGATTATGGTGATTCTTTTATATGAGGTGGCTTGCAAACGGTGTATGTGTTTCCACTGTTCAGTAATTTCGGAGGTCAGAGCAATTTATTCTAAAATCTACATTTCTGTTTCACACACATGCTGATTATCATGTTTGGTTTGTGGGAAGGGGCTCAACTGTGCAGTCATCAGCGCCCGTGCGAAGTCCCAATAATTACACAGTCCAATTTTTTCACATTCCACACTAGCCATTGCCAGAAATGATGATGATGATGATGATGATGAAGAAACGATGAGGACAACACAAACACCCAGTCCCCAGGCAGAGAAAATCCCCAACCCTGCTGGGACACACATGCTGAATGACAGTCACTGAAGCTTAAACGACATATGTCCCCGTTGCAGATTTTTTTATCAGAAGGTGTGCAGAGACAAAGTCTCTGTAATCTTGCTTTTCAATGTCATCAAAAATCACCTTGAGTATGTAATTGAACATTCCTCCCTTCATCTCATATATTCGTAAAACTTCTGGTTATTCCAATAACTCTGAAAACACTGTATTTTTTATACTCACCACGTTCTTTTCGAGATAGATATACGTTAAAATCTCTTTGATCCCACCAAAAACCGGCCGACTGCTGGCGACGGAGTAGGGTGACCGTTGTCGGTGCCACTATGAACCCAGCCTAACTGAACGGAAGGATCGAGAAAAGACTTCTAGTTCTTTTCGGGCGGTCTCGTTCCCTCTTTGGTCTCTTTCGGTCACCCCGTTTCTTTTTTGGATGATCACTCCGCCGGTGCTCGTTCCAGTTCCACCACTCTTCGTTCTCTCGCTGATCTCGTTCTATACCCTTGCAGTCACTCGCTCACTTTTTCGCAACATTCTTTTACCGGTTGGGCAGTTCCGTTCGTTCACTCTATTCGCTTGTTACTGTTGAATTTCAGCCCTTTCTCGAAATTCCGATTTCTAATTCTTTGCGAACGCCGTTCAGCGTCCACGACAGGTAATGTATAGCTAATTCTTCTTACATTAAAATTAAAACAATAAGTCCCGATTCACTGGATCTCACTTTATACATGCTACCCCGTGCTTTTGAAAACAAGTGGTCCTAATTTCCACAGTAACTGTTCTCGGTTTTTACAAAACAATTTCTACGTCTAAAAAGCCGGAAGGATTGCCCATGGTTATAGCTCCAATGTTTGAGACGGGATAAAAGTACCGAAGAACGGCTTGCTAATCTGTAGGTTAGTGTTGGCCCCGAGCATCGTCACTTCATCCACGGCATAAAAAAATGATTTAAAGCAGGCAGCACGAAATACATGCAGGCGTATGATAGCATCGTGTATAAAGTTAGGTACCATGTCCTGCCACACAGAGATCTATAATTTCACTGTAATCTGAAGTAAGGCGCGAAATGTAGTGAAAACTGGATAATAGCAAGTGAAGCGACACAATTTATCTTGAAATTTCAAAACAATTTCCTCGTTCACCGGGAAACTAATGACTTGCCCCATTCTATCTCAAATTCTGGGTACACTTCTGTTATTGGCTACAGTACTTCTAATTTTCCATTTTGACATTTTTAAAACCCCACCAGTGTTATACAGTTACATAAAAAAGGAATGCTGAACGAGTAAAAATGAAAGGGTCCGAAAAAGGACCGGTCACCAATGAAGTATTTCTCAAAAATTAACAAGTTTGCCCATCTCTAGTTCTTGATGACCACTGTTTGAGTTTCTCTCGGCTATGCCAGACCTACAACGATATTTTCAATGGTCTGGAATCCTGGAAGGAATGTTCTTGTCATTTACAGGTCCCTGAATAGGTCTAATAAAGAATCTGATTACTTCCAAAACTATTGTAAACTATAAATCTGATATGAATGTCGATTTTGAAAGAAAACATGAATGGTTACTGCATTACAGCTACCCCTCTAAAGATTCTGCGTCGATTAAACACGTCAGTGCAACAGATGCAATGTTGTTGTTGTTACAGCAGCTTTCACTCCGAAGACTAACATGGTGCAACCTTCCGCGCTAGTCCACCCTTTAGAAGTGTAATTATCTTGCACAACTACTCGAACCTACATACTTTTTAACTGCCTAATGATGGTCGTTTCTCGGTTGCCCTCTACAATTTTTAATCTCTTACCCTGCACACCTGCCACCAAATCAACTATTCCTTGATGCCTCAGGCTGTGTCCTATCAACCATTACCTCCTTTCATTCACATTCTGCTAGTAACAATATCTCTTCGTTGGTTATCGCATCGACCTATCTGAGCTTCAGTATTCTTCTGTACCACCGCATTTCAAAAACTTCTACTCTCTTGTTTTTCTATTTGTTTACTGTCCACTTTTCATTTCTACATAAGAATGTTGTTGTTGTTGTGGTCTTCAGTCCTGAGACTGGTTTGATGCAGCTCTCCATGCTACTCTATCCTGTGCAACCTTCTTCATCTCCCAGTACCTACTGCAACCTACATCCGTCTGAATCTGCTTAGTGCATTCATCTCTTGGTCTCCCTCTACGATTTTTACCCTCCACGCTGCCCTCCAATACTAAATTGGTGATCCCTTGATGCCTGAGAACATGTCCTACCAACCGATCCCTTCTTCTGGTCATGTTGTGCCACAAACTTCTCTTCTCCCCAATCATACACACGAGATACATACGTCCAGAATAGATTAATCGAAGGTCAGGTAAAATATAAAAATTAAAAATACATCTTGCTGTCTTTGGATTATCCACTTTGCCATTTATATTTACAACATAATGTTACAATCCACATGTCAGAGGAAATAATGATTATATAAACAACGAAATAAAATAATGAAACATGTACGCCGCAGCGCATATAGTGCTGTACTGTACGATGATGTGCGAAGCTTTTTACGTTAAACCACGATCCATTCTTTCCTCATCATTTATAGCTAACAATCTGCATTTAATGACATGGCTTCGACGACAAGTTGCAGCTTTCGTTCGTTCATTCCCACTCTCCTACCTTAAAAATGTATATCTCTATTTCTACAGCTTGTGTTTCAGTTCTAATTTTCAATTCTACTTTCTACGTTACATCAACTGTCCACTCGTGATGCAAGGGCGCGCATTACGTTTGAACGTTTAAATCTCGCTAACGGCGCAAATCGTCTCACACACTCTTCTCCTGCTTCTGGCATTTCAACACGCTCTTATTACAAAGCCTAGAGACACAGACACACGGCCGGCCGTAGTGACCGAGCGGTTAAAGGCGCTACAGTCTGGAACCGCACGACCGCTACGTCGCAGGTTCGAATCCTGCCTCGGGCATGGATGTGTGTGATGTCCTTAGGTTAGTTAGGTTTAAGTAGTTCTAAGTTCTAGGGGACTTATGACCACAGCAGTTGAGTCCCATAGTGCTCAGAGCCATTTGAACCACAGACACACGAACACAGAAAAGCGTGGCGCGCTTTACAGATAGCAGTACGTGGTCAGCCAGACAGCTCCGATTGTTTCAGCGCTCAGGTTATTGCTCCTCCACCGGCCGCAGAACCGCAGTCGCAGGGAACCTTTGCAGTGGGCGCTTTTCGCTTGGGACTGTGAAAGATTAGCGACTGTTCCAAGGTCAGCGTACAGCGAAGAGAGTCACAAGAAACTAGATGTGTTTGGAAACCTCACACGGCGACTCGGCAGTGACTCACGCGCCATAAACTATGACGTCTGTCTCACACGCGGCTCAGAGACGTGCTTGTTCTGGAACACGGGTAGCTGAGGACGTGACCTGCAGCTCACTGTGTTCCGCGTATGGCCACTGTCGATAAGGTCGAACAGTAGTGCTGCTCCTACAAAATACGTCGCGCATGCAAGAGAAGTATTTCGGACGAAGAATAAGCTAAACTACGAAACATTTCGATTTCGGCAAATATGAGGTCATTCCAAAATCTAACTGAATTTTTACTAAACAGCAACAAAGTGATAAAATTATGAGCTATTGGCAACATTATATTCGTCCCGCCCTTCCAAGTATCACTTTGTTTCATTTTGTTGATTTCGCGAGTAGTTAGCGAGCTAATGCGACACACTTGATGATTAACTTTTTTTTTATTTCGTTATTTCAGCAAAATTATGGCCATTACGTCATTTCTTACGTCAGACCAGCATTCTACGTATTACACATTATGTTCATTACGACACACTTGTTTATAACACGTTTTGCATTAAACACAGGGTACTAACCTAGGATTGTCGAAACTATCATCACTAGTCGGTTTGCTCATTCCTGAGTGCTGTGATCTCACTTTTTTCATACTTTTCTTAAGTAACCGAAACTTCGACTTGGCAACAAATGAAAGCTGGGCCACAAAAGTCACGACATTATTCAGTTATCTGCCTCAGATTCCATTGCCTCTCGAGTACCTTCGTCTGTCACAAAAACCTGCTTGTTCTGCAGAAATTTGCGACTGCAGGGATTTCTTTAAGAGTTCATTTATTATGCACAGGAGGACATTGCTAGCATGTGATATTAATGCTACAGTCCGATAACTGGAGCAGTCCCAAACTGGCCATCTTCTGTGGAGAGGAATTAGAACAAGTGTGGCCCAGTCTTAAAGCTATTCATCAATTTTTCCACACCGTATTACACATGAAGTGTTAAGAATACATGCCTTCCTCTCCCATCACAGTCAGTATTTCTCTGGAAATAATGCCTATATCAGTGGCACTGTCGTTTTCAAATGTTTAGTGAAAAAATCACAGTTCACATGAGTCCATCAAAAGCAGAACAACAAAGCAAAAGAATAGGCAGGTAGATTTAAACTAAAGGCACTACCAGGGATTGACATGAGAAAAGAGAGAGGAAGTATGAAAAATGAACTTGACAAAACAAAATTAATGAAGAGAGGAGCATAGCAAGTGGTGTGACTACTGTGTAACAGAGATAAAATAGCCATATATCCTCGTTTTTGAGAGAAAAGTTATAAGGATAAAGAAGGGAAGCCCTCTGCCTTCTTGACCGAGCGAGGTGGCGCAGTGGTTAGCACACTGGACTCGCATTCGGGAGGACGACGGTTGAATCCCATCCTGATTTAGGTTTTCCGTGATTTCCCTAACTCCTTTCAGGCAAATGCCGGGATGGTTCCTTTCAAAGGGCACGGCCGATTTACTTCCCCGTCCTTCCCTAACCCGAGCTTGCGCTCCGTCTCTAATGACCTCGTTGTCGACGGGACGTTAAACACTAATCTCCTCCTCCTCCTCCTCCTCCTCTGCCTTCTTCCGAATGCAATGGGGCACTGAATTGTGCGCATAGTACTGGAGAGCTTTGGCCAGAAGTGAACAGCGGCAACAGAGAAGCAGTTTAAGCAGAGCATAATTTAATCAACGATAACAGGGTAACTGCCTCGTGATGACTGGGTGTTGTGTGCTGTCCTTAGGTTAGTTAGGTTTAAGTAGTTCTAAGTTCTAGGGGAACTGGCCTGCTGAAGAGTGGCACCACGATGCTGTCGCTTGTGAGATAACATACGAAGTCGCCGGATGGTGTACAGCTGTGCCATTGGAATTCCATCAGTCACTACCAGCCGTGACCTGAAGCAACACCCAATGGCTCCCCCTACCGGTTGAGCCACTCCAAAACATAGTCGCCAACGATAATCATCAAGGATAGCGCAGAACCGCGATTCATCGCTGAACGCTACGAGATGTCATTCATCAGCAATCCTTGCTTCTCGCTAACGGCAACATTCGAAACGCAGAAGTTTTGTTGTGGTGTTACGCAAATCCAGCTGCACAGATGCACTCTAGCTGCGGTGCTACCTGTCACAGATTACTTCAACTCGAATCAATCATTTACATACTCGCCGATGTTTTGTACGTGTACAAGGTTACACTGACACTCGAGCATGTCTTCTAGGCGCATAACTTTTTTTGTCCGGCAGTATACCTTAGAAGACAGACTGAAGAAAGGCATATCTATTTTAAAAGCATTTGTAGATTTGGAGATAGCTTTCGACAGTGTTGATAACACTATTCATAACTTGTATACAAACCAGATGGCAGTTATAAGAATCGATGGGCATCAAATTAATGCTTGAGGAGGGAGTGAGGCTTTCACCTATCGTCTTCAATTATTTGTTGGAAGTATTCCAATTTCTGTCTTCCTCTACAATATTTATTGTTTACGGCTCCCTCTAGAACCATGAAAGTTATTCAAATGGTTCAAATAGCTCTGAACACTATGGGACTTAACTTATGAGGTCATCAGTCGCCTAGAACTTACAACTGCTTAAACCTAACAAACCTAAGGACATCACACACATCCATGCCCGAGGCAGGATTCGAACCTGCGACCGTAGCGGTCGCGCGGTTCTAGACTTTAGCGCCTATAGCCGCTCGGCCACCCCGGCCGGCAAACAGACCATGTATAAAACGTATCTCCTGCCGATTATGACGTATAGCCTGGAGACCTGTGTCTTAATACGAGAGAAGAGAGTCAGATACAGGCAAGTGAAATAATGTTCCACAGGCTAGCTCTGCAAAAAAACCAGGAAAGAATAAGTAAGGTAACCTCCACCATGGAGGGAAGAATGAACGCTGCAAGATTGAACTGGTTACGTGATGCGAAGGGAATTCACCCGACTACGCTAGTCAAAAATGGTCAAATGTGTGTGAAATCTTATGGGACTTAACTGCTAAGGTCATCAGTCCCTAAGCTTACACACTACTTAACCTAAATTATCCTAAGGACAAACACACACACCCATACCCGAGGGAGGACGCGAACCTCCGCTGGGGCCAGCACACAGTCAATGACTGCAGCGCCTTAGACCGCTCGGCTAATCCCGCGCGGCACTGCGCTTGTATTTAGAGATGGAGATACCAGGGAAAAGAACGATTGGCCGGTGTAAGAAGAGGTGAACAGAACAGATTAATGAATATCTCAAGAGAAGAGGGGTAACATGCTGTACCAGGATAGAAATCAATGTAGGTATATCGTTCACAATGTTCCGACCCGGCTCGCTGGGAGGAAATCCTGATGACGACGACGACGACGACGATGATGATAATGATTTGGTAGTCTCTCACTGGATGACTAGCAGAGCACACATTGCTCCAACAGTGTCCTATCACGAGAAAGAGTACATTTTCGAATGCTCTTGATTCCAGAGGACGGGCAGAACACTAAATATTGGCTGTTGCCGGATGTAGAAGAAATGAGGTCAGCGGTCGCAGCAGAGGCAGCGGCGCGACAATAAGCAGATGAGATTATTTCTGCAGCCCGCAGAGGCGATGTTTACGGTAGGAACATAATTACGGCGGCTTTCCAGGCGCGGCGCGGCGGCGCTGAGCTGTGTCGGCGGGTGGCGCCGCAGCGTTGGAGGCGTACAGTCGCGTTATGCGGCCAGGCCGTCAGCGAGGGCCGCTCTCTGCAACGGCAGACGCACAATATAGAAGAAACTCGGGTCGTTTAGTCCCAGCTCAATAGGGAATGAGGGCAGCAGTTTAGCGCCGTAGATTCTAGCCTTACCAAGCGCATGTGTGCGGATATGATTGCTATATTCGGAATACATCTGACACGTTCAAGTGTACAATCGGCACCCAACATCCCAGCCATACGTAGACACCGCAACGTTCATCTTATGAGCGTAACGCTGGAGGTGGCTGAATAGAGTAGTATGAAATTTCTCTGTATTCGGCGCACCAATGCATCCAAGATAACTAGCACATGGACCTTCCAGAAAATGTGGCAGAAAAGAATCTGTGACAACTGGACTTGTTTACACTTACATTTATGTTCGTTTTTGCAACCAAGATTGACACAATGCTCCGAGGCTTGCTCCAAAGCACTGTTTGTTTTACTGTATGCTCTGTGCGCTCATTGGATTTTAGATGCCATCTTTACTCCCTTCATTGTTTAGAAAGTGTGATGGCGTATGTGATGTAACACGACAGAAAAGGAGCCCGTGACAACTGGAACTATTTTCATTTTTAATTGCAAATTTATATTTTCATTCATCCTTTCAATCGAAGACCTCCTCAAAACTATGAGTCATATACTTAAGTCGTTTTTCTCTTCTTCTACTGAGCAGTACCAAAAGTTACCAAAAGTCATAACGGAACACGTGCACGCCACGTTAATCCACACAAATCCACCTGACGATGGACGGTTACACCTGTGAAACGCTTTGTGGGAAAAAATAAATATTGATCGGTAATAGTAAATCGGTTATTTCGTTCGATATCAACGACGGTAACGATGAAGTCTTGCCAAAATTTGCATTTACAGGTGAGTAAACAGTATAGTCACGGTAGACATGGATTTTATATTTAGAACAAACATCGGCATTGGCGAAATCCAAAAACTTGCAATAATGCTACATAGTCTTCTGAGCCATAATTCCTATGCATTACAGCAGTAGTAGGGATCCAATCATGTAGCGACGAAAAGTAAGAAACATGACAGATGACAGTAATCCTGTCTCTGATTAGTGAGGTTCACCAATTCAGAGGTGAATTATAATACGCTTCTCGTTATGTGCAACAAGCAGTCTCGCAAGTTATTTCAAAATTTTGCTGCTGAATGTTAGCTCGTCAAAACGTCCGCTGAGACGATAAAATTTAGTGCTGGCACCAGCACAATTTTTCCACTTGCTCTACAAACTTTTATGTCAGTACTTTTGGATTATTTATAACAAACCGGTGGATGTAAAGGTAATCTCGAGAGTACACAAAGGGAGCGTTACAATACCGTTACTGTTTACAACATACACAAATGACCTTGTGGATATGATCGGGAGCATACTGTTCTCTACAGGATGACTGTGGCAACAAGCAGGAAGACCTGCTGAGGAAGCATGACTGGTGCAAAGTCTGGCACTTGACGCTCCATTTGAAAACAGTGTATCGCGTATCAACAGGCCAAGAGACCCATTACTTTTCGACTGCTCTATTGGCAATTAACCACTGGGAACAGTAACAACCGTCAGGTATATCGGAGTAAACGTCCGGAGCGACCTAAGGTTTTATGCCCACATAAAACAAATTGCAGCAAAAGCAAATGCAAGGCTAACATTCACTGGAAGAATATTAAGGAAATGTAATCCACGACGAAAGATGTGGCTTACAAAAGTTTTTAAGAACGGTTCTTGAGCATTGCTTATCAGACTGGAACCGTTACCAGGTTTAATTAACAGAAAAGATAGAGAAGATCTAACGATGGGCACATTTCGCTATGGGATTGTTTACTGTTACAATTACGAGGGCTTACATTCCCAAGATGAGTCGGGCAAGATATTATTTTCTCCCATATATGTCTCGCGAAATGACCACGACCAGAAAATTGGAGAATTTAGAGCTCATATGAAGTTCGTTCAACCCACGCCCCATTCGCGAATAGAACAAGGAATGGTACTAGAAGTACCCTCGATCACACTCCATAAGGTAGCTTGCGGAGTATAGATGCAGATATGAATGACATACAAGAAAATACTACAAAAAAAATGGCTCTGAGCACTATGGGACTCAAATTCTGAGGTCATCAGAACTACTTAAACCTAACTAAGCAAAGGACATCACACACATCCATGCCCGAGGCAGGATTCGAACCTCCGACCGGCGAAAAGACTACAAATGTAGTAAGACATGCTAGCTATGGCCACTAACATAGCAATTGTTATTGACACATTTCAGTCAAAAGCGCTCGTAAGAAACCGTACTACAAATCAGAATATATGCGCTGCATCAAGGGCGTAGCATTTCTACTTTAAAAACGTGCACATTCTATATTTCTGTGACCATCTAAAATAGGTTAAGGATCCTATTCCCCGGATAACCCACCTGTCCCCTCCCCCTCTGTTGTGTATTTTACTTCTTGCCTACATAGCTGATGGCAATGCAGAATCAGATCTTGGCACAGTCCAACTGGTAGCAGTCTCAGACAGTTCATCAATTTCTTCTCAAACCATGTTGGACAGTTGATTCTTTGATTTTTAATTAATTCATTTATTTGCTGCCTTTAACATATTGCTTGCCATTTAGCGGCTACGTTATTGGTCGTATTGCCGCACGGGGGCTATTCGGAAAGAAGGTCCAATCGGTCGCGAAATGGCAACTACAGTGAAAATCAAAAATGTTTTGATTGCAACAGTTTGTTACTCCTTGCAGCTACTTCTCTACGTAGCGGGGGCTCCGACTTAAGACAGCTGTCGGATCGTTGAACGAACTACCAGTACCTTCGTCATAGCAGGCAGCCGCTTGTGCTTTTCGCTGGTCTGCAGTTCGTTGTCTGTGCCAAAATGTTGCTTGCGTAGTCAGCGATTCGTGTGAGCAGAGATGAACATCAGAGGAAGCCAAATCCGGGCTTTATGGTTAGTGATCAAACACTTACCACCGAAAACGCTGCAGGGACGTCCTCATTGTCCCTGCAGTGTGTGTCCCAGAATTTTCACGAAGAAGGAAATGCATGACAAGTACGTTTTGTGGGGATGCATGAAATCAGGAGAAACGTAGCAGCGGGCACTCATAACTGGCAGGAAAGATTATTATTCTAGTCATCATTAGACGCTCGCTGTGCGCTCAGACCTGAAAAGAGCGTCGTGGCGCGATCGACGGACATACTAGAGACCTTGCCCAACACATCTGAGCAAAGCTTCATCGGAATTTTACGGTCGTTTCCATTTCGCGGTCTATAGGACCTTACTTTCCGAATAACCTCGTAATTTTACGTAGTACACTTGTGCTTAGTATGGCTTAGCGGATTTCAGTGATGAAACATTCCGCATTATCGACTGAAAACGATAAGTAGGAAAGTTGTCGAAACGATGACTCAAGATGACGCAGTCACTCGATTGATAACCCAGTAAGATTTTACAGGTAAACGATAAATATCATATAGTCTAAGAGTAACACACTGACGATTACGGAAGAATCTATAGGTAGGACGAGGAAGGAAAAATAATACAAAGGGTTCTACCCAGTATAATTCGTAGGATACATATGTATCGACAGCTGCTACAGGAACTATCTATGAGCCTTGAGTAAACAGAGAAAGCGGGGAGGCGGGAGGGACTGTTCCTCGTGGTACAAGCGATAGATACTGTTTGTATTGACACGTCAGAATCATTATATACAAAACGAGGGCAATTTACTGTATTGAGACTGTTTTCTGCAAGTAAGTGCCATACCACAAATACAAGGGCCTGCGGTACAATCCTTTGTGAGTTATAGCTTTTTTTTCTGCTACATATCGTTTCTTTCACCTCTGACAATATTTGTGCATATGAAAAATGGTGCCGCGCGGGATTAGCCGAGCGGTCTGGGGCGCTGCAGTCATGGACTGTGAGGCTGGTCCCGGCGGAGGTTCGTGTCCTCCCTCGGGCATGGGTGTGTGTGTTTGTCCTTAGGATAATTTAGGTTAAGTAGTGTGTAAGCTTAGGGACTGATGAACTTAGCAGTTAAGTCCCATAAGATTTCACACACATTTGAACATTTTGAAAAATGGTAAGTTATAATTGTGGTTCGGAGTCCGCGTTATTCTGTAACTACCATTATAACAGGCTGGATAAATCGCTTCAAAATCGGAGGAAGGAGACGGCGCAGCATCTCTATCTAATAAAACACCATTGTATTCAAATCAACCTTCGCGTTGACGACTGTTTTGCCGTCTTTATGTGCGTTTTCTTGGTAAGATGATAATTTGTTAAAGATTCGTTCTTCAACGGATGGTACCTGACACAATAAAACAAACTAGCTGTAAGAGAGAATGAGACATAAAACTAAAACTGTCTGCAGTTATAGAAGAAAATAATAATTAAAGAAGATTTTGGTGATCCGCCGTAATGACTAACATAGAAGAAAGTAACATCCGGCGTGTATTGTGCAGTGGCTTATGGCGTATATACTAGATGTAGAGGTGGATGTCTACTAGGAATATACGTTGAGTCTTGGACTAATCCAGTTAATAACCTTATCTGCCATAACATCTTGGACATCAACAATATGGATGGATTAGACATTTGTCTTGAGAGAATTATGGAAATATTATTCTCTCTTTAAAAAGAAAGAAATACCCTACCGAAACCGTTTTTACTCAGCTTTACAGCACATGATCTAAAGAGCTGCTGATCTTTGGTTATATAGTCTTTGTTTTTTATTACTAAATTTTGGGACATGTTCCGGACATACATTATGAATACTGATACTTCCTTTTGTGCATTGCCTTGCACACGTTTTAGAAAGCAGAGAGAGCTTTGCGGTCACCTGGATCGTTGACTATGCCAGGAATTCATAACATATGTAAATTAAGGCAGTGGCTAAATGCTTAGTGTACTCACGGTAAAACCTAAAGTCAAGCCTTAACTTCTCTGCGTTCATCTTAATGAAAGAAACTTGACGAACTGCAGTAAACTGAACGACTAGGAACACGCTCGATGTGACATTACAAATGTCACGGTGTCCTATAGACACACAACTGCGACAGTCGCCTTGGTGAAAGCGGCAGAGGGGCTTGCCGAAACGAACGCTTCTGCAAACACAGCCTGGCAAAAATCCCTGTCACGGCGGTTCGTTTGCATGTCCACTACCTTATTCGAGCAAACATTACTCCAAGCGCCGCCTCGTCGCCACTTGCGCAAATGGCAAGGCCGCCAATCTTCAACTCACGTCCCAATCCATACGGAAATTCACGTACAGCACTACGTATTCAGCCGGTTATTTCATGTAGACCAGTTTCACGATAATCGCTAACCCAGACGCTTCATATCCACTTGCCACGTGAGATTCAGCCAGGAACTTCGCCAGTGCATCTTCACCGCATAGCAATTAATACAACCCCGTCCTGTGACTGCACTAACGCCACATAAAGTGACATCAGTAACATTCTGTTTGCATCTGTAAAACGGAACAGCAACTGATAAAGATAAGTTACATCATCTGAAAGCAGAGTTTTCCACGAGAAGGTTTTGTCTTTCTTCTCGTAATCCCACATAGAGTGCTATTTAAATTTTTCATGTTATATGTACAGTTACTTCAACTTAGGCCCTTCATTAAACTTGTATGTATCTGTTCTGATACTATGTCATCAATTTATGTTTTGTGCTTTGCGCCAGGTACGTACCTTTTAGCTGACTTGACTGTTCGATGCCGAAGAGCAAATACAGTAAAAAATACAGCGTAAAGCGCATTTGTCGCATCACACGCAATTGTTTCTCTCGATGTATCGTTTTTAGTTACACAGAGCCAGCAGCTACTCGAAGCTGGGATTCCCCGTTCCGCATGTAAATTCTGTCTTCTTTTCCAATAGAGTTTTTATGAAGCTTATAACGCGCTTATATATATATATATATATATATATATATATATATATATATATATATATATGTGTGTGTGTGTGTGTGTGTGTGTGTGTGTCCAGATGTTTTTGTGAAGTCAATATTACCCTAAAGCAGGCTCGTCCAAACTGTGCCCCTGGGGCGCTAGCGCCCGCGATCGCCCGCGGCCAGCGCCCCGGGCGAATTCGTATGTTGCTGCAGTGGCCGAGCCGTGCCGCTTAGCTGGCCGTGCGGACCGCCCGAACGCCAGCCGATAGATATATTTGTTCGCCCGTTTTCCCTTCGGGCAGAGGACGTCTCACAAGTGCTTTAACTAGAGCTGATTGGCCTACAGTGCCATATCCGCCGGAAGGACCGCTTTCTTATGTGTAAAACTTTGGATGACTTTTACAGCGTTCTTCCACGAGACAAATATCCTCTTTTGCACAAGCACGCTGCCAAAGTTCTCTCAATGTTTGGTTCCACGTATATTTGTGAGCGCTTTTTCTCTCTTTTAAAGCTTGCTAAAACTAAGAACCCTTCATTCCTTGGCCATAAAAATTTGACCAATTCTTTGAGGTTAGCAATCTCACGGAATATTGTACCAAGCCTAGACAAAATCGTTTCCTCGAAAAAGAAAAACTCGAAAATGTTAATTATCTTCTTAAACAATGTTGACTGTAAGAATTAAAGAGCTTTATAACCTGAATTCTATTTTAAATAGTTTTCAAACTTGGTCAGTTAAAATTGTTACGTACAAAACAGCAAACTAAGGATCCGATTTCTAAACTCTGAAAAGGGATACAAAAAATTGTAGCACGAAGTATAACAAAAAATACTTACTTGTAAGTACTAACAGTAAGAATGAGACTCTATATTCCTTACATAAAATTAATTCTAAAATAGAATATTTTGTTTACGTTAGATCTGACCGCGGGACAGTCCACCGCAGAGCGTGGTGTGCGGTCTCACTCGCTCCGCAGCTCTGTCTCTATCTATCTATCGTTCTCTCTCTCTCTCTCTCTCTCTCTCTCTCTCTCTCTCTCTCTCTCGCTCCTATGGCGACACTAGCGACACAGGGTCGCGGACGGGGCGCTGAACTACACTGCCTTGCGCCCGCGGGGCGCGGGCGAGCCTGCCGGGCACAATTCTTGCAAGAGCCCGCCGGGCACAATTCTTGCAAGAGAACTTTGAATCCATTGACACTTTGGTCAATGAAGTTCCCGACTTGCGGTAAAATTATAAGACGAAATAATCACAAGACGTAAAACTGATTTCCTTTATAAATTGGGACGCTTCACGCTTGAACTACAGTGATTGGACAAAAATATGGAAACACCACAAGCACAACACATTACCATGAATTCTACGGTGGAGGAAAACCGTTGACAGTCTAAACAGTTTCCAGTCGTTTGTTATGGTTTTCAAGGTAATCTTATACCTCTATTGCTGCAAAATAGTGGCAAGTTCAGGTAACGATGATAGAGGTGGATAGCGATCGCGCACCCTTCTCTCCAAAGCAGACCACAAAACCCCACTAATACCGAGATCTGGTGACTTTGGTGGCCAGGGCAGATGTGATAGTTCATCCTCGCGCACACAAAACTAGTCTGGGACAATGCCAGCTGTGTGAACAGGAGCCCTGACGTCTTTGAAGACAGCATCACCATACGGGAATATAACTGTCACATGGGATTAATGTTGTTGTTGTTGCGCTCTCCAGTCCAAAGACTGGTTTGATGCAGCTCTCCACACTACTCTATCCTGTGCAAGTCTCATCATCTCCGAGTAACTACAACAACCTGCATCCTTCTGAATCTTCTTACTGTATTCACCTCTTGGTCTTCATCTACGATTTTTACCCCCACACGCTTTCCTCCAGTACTAAACTGATGGTCCCTTGACGCCTCAGAATGTGTCCTACCAACCGATCTCTTCTTTTAGTAAGGTTGTACCACAAATTTCTATTCTTTCCAATTCTGTTCAGTGCCTTCTCATTAGTTACCTGATCACCCATCTAATCTTCAGCGTTTTTCAGTAGTACCACATCAAAAGCTTCTATTCTCTTCTTCTCTAAACAGTTTATCGACCATGTTTCAGCCGGCCGGGGTGGCAAAGCGGTTCTAGGCGCTTCAGTCTGGGACCGCTCGATCGCTACGGTCGCAGGTTCGAATCGTGCCTCGGGCATGGATGTGTGTGATGTCCTTAGGTTGGTTAGGTTTAAGTAGTTCTAAGTTCTAGGGGACTGATGACCTCAGTTGTTGAGTCACATAGTGCTCAGAGCCATTTGATTTGACCATGTTTCGCTTTCACACATGACTACACTCCATACAAATTCTTTCAGAAAGGACTTCTTGACACTTAATCTAAATCCGATGTTAACAAATTCCTCTTCTGCAGAAACGCTTTTCTTTCCATTGCCAGACAACATTATATATCCTCCCTACGTCGACCACCATCAGTTATTTTGCTTCCCAAACAGCAAAACTCACTTACTACTTTAAGTGCCTCATTTAATAATCTAATTCCCTGATTTAATTCGACTACATTCCATTTCCTCGTTTTGCTTTTGTTGATGTTCCCCTTATACCTTCCTTTCAAGATACAGTCCATTCCGTTCAACTGCTCTTCCAAGTCCTTTGCTGTCAGTAACAGAATTACAATGTCATCGGCAAACCTCAAATATTTTATTTCTTCTCCCTGGACTTTAATTCATACTCCAAAATTTTCTTTTGTGTCCTTTACTGTTTGCTCAATATATATATTGAATAACATCGGGTAGGCTACAACCCTGTCTCACTCCCTTCCCAACCACTGCTTCCCTTTCATGCTCCTCGAGTCTTCATAGCTGCCAACTGGTTTCTGTGCAAATTGTGAATACCCTTTCCTCCCTGTATTTTACTCCTACCACCTACAGAATTTGAAAGAGAGCACTCCGTCAACATTGTCAAAAGCTTTCTCTAAGTCTACAAATGCTACACTCCTGGCCACTAAAATTTCTACACCACGAAGATGACGTGCTACAGACGCGAAATTTAACCGACAGGAAGAAGATGTTGTGATATGCAAATGATTAGCTTTTCAGAACATTCACACAGGGTTGGCGCCGGTGGCGACACCTACAACGTGCTGACATGAGGAAAGTTTCCAACCGATTTCTCATACACAAACAGCAGTTGACCGGCGTTGCCTGATGAAATGTTGTTATGATGTCTCGTGTAAGGAGGAGAAATGCGTACCATCACGTTCCCGACTTTGATAAAGGTCGGATTGTAGCCTATTGCGATTGCGGTTTATCGTATCGCGACGTTGCTGCTCGCAATAGTCGAGGTCCAAAGACTGTTAGCAGAATATGGAATCGGTGGGTTCAGGAGGGTAAGACGGAACGCCGTGCTGGATCCCAACGGCCTCGTATCACTAGCAGTCGAGAATACAGGCATCTTATCCGCATGGCTGAAACGGATCGTGCAGTCACGTCTCGATCCCAGAGTGAACAGATGGGGACGTTTGCAAGACAACAACCAACTGCACGAACAGTTCGACGACGTTTGCAGCAGCATGGACTATCAGCTCGGAGACCATGGCTGCCGTTACCCTTGACGTTGCATCACAGACAGGAGCGCCTGCGATGGTGTACTCAACGACGAACCTGGGTGCACGAATGGCAAAACGTCATTTTTTCGGATGAATCCAGGTTCTGTTTACAGCATCATCATGGTCGCATCCGTGTTTGGCGACATTGCGGTGAACGCACATTGGAAGCGTGTATTTGTCATCGCCATACTGGCGTATCACCCGGCGTGATGGTATGGGATGCCATTGGTTACACTTTTCGGTTACCTAATGTTCGCACTGACGGCACTTTGAACAGTGGACGTTTCATTTCAGATGTTTTACGACCCGTGGCTCTACCCTTCATTCGATCCCTGCGAAATTTCAGCAGGATAATGCACGACCGCATGTTGCAGGTCCTGTACGGGCCTTTCTGGATACAGAAAATGTTCGACTGCTGCCCTGATCAGCACATTCTCCAGATCTCTCACTAATTGAAGACGTCTGGTCAATGTTGGCCGAGCAACTGGCTCGTCACAATACGCCAGTCACTACTCTTGATGAACTGTGGTATTGTGTTGAAGGTGTATGGGCAGCTGTACATGTACACGCCATCCAAGCTCTGTTTGACTCAATGCCCAGGGGTATCAAGCCCGTTACGGCCAGAGGTGGTTGTTCTGGGTACTGATTTCTCAGGATCTATGCACCCAAATTGCGTGAAAATGTAATCACATGTCAGTTCTAGTATAATATATTTGTCCAATGAATACCCGTTTGTCATCTGCATTTCTTCTTGGTGTATCAATTTTAATGGTCAGTAGTGTATAAACGTTGGTTTGCCTTTCTTTAATCTACCTTCTGTAAGAAGTCGCAGGGTCAGTATTGCCCGTGAATTCTTACGTTTCTCCGGAATTCAAACTGATCTTCCACTAGTTTCTCCAGTCTTCTGTAAAGAATTTCGCCTGCCTCAATCATCTTGCTCATCAGAAGGAAGAGTTTTGTCATGGCTGGCTCTCCCAAGGTTATCAGTAGTTCTAACGGAATGTTGTCTACTCCCGGGATCTTGTTTCGACTTAAGTTTTTGCGTTGTCAAATGATTCACGCAATATCATATCTCCTTTCTCTTTTTCCTCTACGTCGTTTTCCATTTCCATAACATTGCTCTCACGTACATTTCACTTGTACAGATCCTCCGTATACTCCTCCCAACTTTCTGCTGTCCTTTTTTCGCTTAGGACTGGTTTTCCATCTGAGGTCTTGATATTCATACAAATGGTTCTCTTTTCTCCAAAGGCATCTTTTAATTTTCCTGTAGGCAGTATCTATCTTACCCCTAGTGGTGTATGTCTCTACAGCCTTACATTTGTCCTCTAGCCATTCCTGCTTAGCCATTTTGCACTTCCTGTTGATCTCATTTTTGAGACGTTTGTATTCCTTTTCGCCCGCTTCATTTACTTCATTTTATATTTTCTTCTCTCATCGATTACATTCAATATCTCTTCTGTTACCCGAGGATTTCTACTAGTTCTCGTCTTTTTATCTACTTGATCCTCTGCTGCCTCAAATCTTCTACTGTATTTATTTCCCCTGTTCTTCTCAATTGTTCCCTAAAGCTCTCTCTGAAACTCTCTACAATCTCTGGTTGTTTCAGTTTATCCAGGTCCCATCTCCTTAAATTCCTACATTTTTGCAGTTTCTTCAGTTCCAATCTACAATTCATAACCAATAAATTTTGGTCAGAGTCTACATCTGCCCCGGGAAACGTCTTACAATTTAAAACCTGGTTCCTAAACCTCTGCCTTACCATTACATAATCTATCTGAAACCTTCCAGTGTCTCCAGGTCTCTTCCACGTATACACATATCCGGATATACGGATTAATATGATCAACAAAAATGATCACATAATCCTAGGCAGCAATGCGAGCTTACATAGTAACTATGGGGCCCTTGGAATACCATGATATGGCTGCCAAAATCATCGCCGAACACCCGCCATGTTTCACTTTGGAGACGTAAACTCAGCCAGAAGTTGCAAACAGTGTGAAAGAAGATTCATTCGAACAACTGACATTCTTCCGTTGCTCCACAGTCAAGGTTTCATGGCTTTGGCACCACGCTATCCTGTTACGGACATTTGCATCACTGATGAGAGGTTTTGGAATTCCAGTTCGCCCAACAGCTCACTGCGTGTGGAGCCCCTTCGCATTGTGATCGTGAGTGCGATATTCGGTTCTGCAGCTACCGTCGTCCTCTTTTTCGTCACAATCCTCTTCAATATTGGTCCGTCACGATCACTCAACACACATTTTCGTTCGCGTTGTGACTTGACAGATGATGTTCTTCCGCTTTCCTTGGATGTGTTATAAATCTTCGCTAAGGTGCCCCTCGAAACACCAAACACCCTTCGGTTACCCTAGTAACAGAAGCACCCACCATACGACCATCAACAATTTGCTCACCTTCGAATTCACTTAGCTACGATATAATGGACTCACAACTACACAGGACACCATTCTGACCACCACTGACATTTGCAACTTAATGAGAATATTGCACAGACCCAGTTCGTGGTCAAACACACCTGCGCCACATGCGGGCTTAGCTAGCTTCTGCATTTATATTCAAGCCTGCATTTCCCGCGGTGTTTCCATATTTTTGTAAAACCGCTGTATACAACAGCGCGACAACAATTGGGAGAGACATAGGTAATTTTTATGTCGGTTGGCTATACTAAATCAAAACCTTTTTTGAAAGCCAAAGAAGAAAACCACTTAGGTGTTTGGTGTTTATAATTTTCGCCGTCTAAGAATATAAAGAATATTAGAAGAAATATTTTTAATTCATTTTGAAATGACTGAAAAAACTTGAGTGTTAAAATATTTACCTATATGGCTAATCTTCGTAGTCTTACTTTGAAACCGATAATCGCAAATAGTGTCCTCGTGCATCATGAAACAATATGGTACTATTCACACAATTTGATTCTCCTTAATAAACATTCTGGTAACTGAGCAATATGAGAACACAAGTGCTTTGTCACATTCCTTAATTTATGCACGACAGCACACCCTAACACTGCTAATATACACAGAAAACAATAACACGGTATCATTGCAGTGATGAATATGCGTTTTATGTCCTGTATTTGTTACTTGTTTCTCGGAAATGGTCTCGATGAACAATAATTGACCCTACACGATAAAAAAACAATGGTCATTCTCGGTCCTATGACACGTCTCTCAGTCAACAATCTCCAGTTACTGATAAAGACACATTTAAAAAACAAGTGCACATCGAGAAGACATATATCTTAGGCGTGGATTTATGACGGTACTTATGGGAAGACATCTCTTCTCACTCGAGATTTATGGAGAAAACGCCGATAGAGCTCTGCTCTTCGAACATCTGAGAGAAAAACATTACGAAGCATTTTACAGCGACGCGAATTAAGGCTCCATAAGCACAGCTTTATTGTCTATTCCTTAAACGCGGAAGATCTTCAACGGACGTTTGAAGCAAATATGAATACTACTCAGTCTATATTAAGTAGTACATTCCAAAATCCATTTTATTTAAGGTTGAATAACAAGTACACTATCTCTGTTCTGCTGACTGCAAACTAACAGTTACGAAATTCTTCGTGCTTCTACCTGGTCAATGTAAATCAGTGAGAAATGTGTACCTACTCTGATCTGTTCGTGATGTGACTTTCTAAATTTCGAAAGATGTCTAAAGATCCATCGAAGAGCGAGGTCATGGACACAAACGCTAAATTTAGTTCTTGCTGCCATTTGCTTTAGTCTGAGAAAGGAGACAAAAAATGTACATCAATATTGTTCTGAAGAGACACTTTTTTTGTAAAAATACTTTCCTGGCTATTTCGCTTGAGATGCATGGCTACAAGAAGCAACGTCTTTATTTACAGATGCCGATATTTCATGACTCAACTTGCCATGTAATTTTAAGTAGTGAATCATGTATGTTGTGTTTCTTATAACATTCCAAAGCCTATTAGTGCAAGTACTACAACAAACACCATCTCCATTTTCCACGATGTATTGCATTATCGTATATTGCAACTGGAATTGCTGAAGTCAAGGGTTGCCAAAACATTTTCATTTTTGCTCAGTAACAGATGGAATAGTTGGAACAGTGGCAAGTAGAATCTCAGTATTCAATAGGTCAAAAAAAGCTACAAACAACGGAATTAGAAATAAGTCCAAGTTAATGGTACAAGCAATCTCGTCCACAACAACCAATAACGAAACTCCTAAAGCCCAATCATTGTGGTGTAGTATTCGTGTCACGTGACTGTGACGTCGGCCAACAGCAGTACTCAGAAAGAGCTCTGTCTTAAAGCTGTTTGTGAGCGGCGAGAAACAGTCGTTTAAGAAATTGTCGGCATATTTGAGATATGCCTTGAGTTCTCAACCATGCCACAGAAAAAGTAAAGGCTCAGAAGAAATACACCACAATATTTGCTTACTAGCCGCTCAATGCCTCGCAAACAGCGAGTGGTAGCTAGTTCAGGAATACACGTAGCTTCACGCTGGGTACTTACACTTAGCAATGCAGTGCAGGATCAGATTCTCACGATTATTCGGAAGGAATGTGTGGCTATTGTGTATGCTACACGCAGTTATAAAAACTCTGGTCTTACCTGAAACAGAAAAGAAATTGTACAGAGTTACTTTAAAAAAATCATGAGCACGAAAAACAAATTTCAGATACTATTAGATGCAAATATAAATACTAAGGCATTAGGGGAAAAAAAAGATCGCAGATGCATCCTCAGAGCAGCTGTATTTGAGTCAAACTCTACTATCAATCCAGGGTCAGGATCTGCCAAGTCATTGGAATATCAATGTTGTAATCTGTTTTCACGAATGTTCGTTGAAGATGAAAAACTTATAGGGTAAGTATACCAATTATTAGTTGGCCCAGTAGACAACAGCATCGTCGGAGATGTATCTCAAAATGCTGCTGAACCTGTTTGATAATTGATTAGGCCTACGGGTATTGGGAACACTAGCGTTTCTGTTATGCTTCCTTTGGGCACAACCAAGGCCACTGTCGTTTCTGTCCAATATTTTGGTTCAGTATAAGCTACTAGGTTTCATTCGGCAAAAATTTTTCGAGCCAGTCTAATATATACGAAAATATTTCGTAAACTACACTCCTGGAAATGGAAAAAAGAACACATTGACACCGGTGTGTCAGACCCACCATACTTGCTCCGGACACTGCGAGAGGGCTGTACAAGCAATGATCACACGCACGGCACAGCGGACACACCAGGAACCGCGGTGTTGGCCGTCGAATGGCGCTAGCTGCGCAGCATTTGTGCACCGCCGCCGTCAGTGTCAGCCAGTTTGCCGTGGCATACGGAGCTCCATCGCAGTCTTTAACACTGGTAGCATGCCGCGACAGCGTGGACGTGAACCGTATGTGCAGTTGACGGACTTTGAGCGAGGGCGTATAGTGGGCATGCGGAAGGCCGGGTGGACGTACCGCCGAATTGCTCAACACGTGGGGCGTGAGGTCTCCACAGTACATCGATGTTGTCGCCAGTGGTCGGCGGAAGGTGCACGTGCCCGTCGACCTGGGACCGGACCGCAGCGACGCACGGATGCACGCCAAGACCGTAGGATCCTACGCAGTGCCTTAGGGGACCGCACCGCCACTTCCCAGCAAATTAGGGACACTGTTGCTCCTGGGGTATCGGCGAGGACCATTCGCAACCGTCTCCATGAAGCTGGGCTACGGTCCCGCACACCGTTAGGCCGTCTTCCGCTCACGCCCCAACATCGTGCAGCCCGCCTCCAGTGGTGTCGCGACAGGCGTGAATGGAGGGACGAATGGAGACGTGTCGTCTTCAGCGATGAGAGTCGCTTCTGCCTTGGTGCCAATGATGGGCGTATGCGTGTTTGGCGCCGTGCAGGTGAGCGCCACAATCAGGACTGCATACGACCGAGGCACACACGGCCAACACCCGGCATCATGGTGTGGGGAGCGATCTCTTACACTGGCCGTACACCACTGGTGATCGTCGAGGGGACACTGAATAGTGCACGGTACATCCAAACCGTCATCGAACCCATCGTTCTACCATTCCTAGACCGGCTAGGGAACTTGCTGTTCCAACAGGACAATGCACGTCCGCATGTATCCCGTGCCACCCAACGTGCTCTAGAAGGTGTAAGTCAACTACCCTGGCCAGCAAGATCTCCGGATCTGTCCCCCATTGAGCATGTTTGGGACTGGATGAAGCGTCGTCTCACGCGGTCTGCACGTCCAGCACGAACGCTGGTCCAACTGAGGCGCCAGGTGGAAATGGCATGGCAAGCCGTTCCACAGGACTACATCCAGCATCTCTACGATCGTCTCCATGGGAGAATAGCAGCCTGCATTGCTGCGAAAGGTGGATATACACTGTACTAGTGCCGACATTGTGCATGCTCTGTTGCCTGTGTCTATGTGCCTGTGGTTCTGTCAGTGTGATCATGTGATGTATCTGACCCCAGGAATGTGTCAATAAAGTTTCCCCTTCCTGGGACAATGAATTCACGGTGTTCTTATTTCAATTTCCAGGAGTGTAGTTATCAGTGGACAGCATAGGCCACATACAGGTGACGAAAGCGTACCCCGTGACCAGGATTCTGACAGGATACCACCGGATCATTCATCATTGCAATAGCGTGAGTTAGCGATTTCAGTTGCAGAGATGGGCTTCTGTGGACGCTGCCGGATAGCCACGCATGTTAGCACGTCGCTTCCAGCTTGGCTGGATGTGATTTTTAGGCGGATTACACATTCGATTACTTTGATACCGGACTGTCATCAACTTCACGCCTCAGGTACACGTTTCGAAAATGTTCGTACCTTTTCACTAGGAATAACACTAGATGTAGATAGTTGAGTACAAAAATTCCGTCCCGAAGGGGCGCGGTGGAGGGGCGATAGGAAGGGTATCTGACAACCCTCTACCACTAACACAGCCAAAACCGGTAGCGTTCTCGCTTCCCACGCCCGGGTTCCCGGGTTCGATTCCCGGCGGGGTCAGGGATTTTCTCTGCCTCGTGATGACTGGGTGTTGTGTGCTGTCCTTAGGTTAGTTAGGTTTAAGTAGTTCTAAGTTCTAGGGGACTGATGACCATAGATGTTAAGTCCCATAGTGCTCAGAGCCATTTGAACCATTTTTTGAACACCCAAAACTGAAAATTAACACCCCCGACCCCGTGAACACACGGGAAAAAAGCCTGTCAATTAGCATTAAATTTCACGTTCTTCAGCAAGATGAGCGACATTTCCAGCGTACACAACGCTACCCCCACAGGCATTCAAACCACGCTAAAAATTGCTTTTCTTCTTCGGAGTAACATACTGAGTATCTGATGCACTGCATTCCCAAAAGTGAAGAGGAAAGCCTTTAATCAATCGTACTATGTGGACTAGGAGCCATGAGCGGTCATCCTCTTTATCAAAAAGATTAACACTGATATAAGATTCTGTACATGGATGTGTGCATACGTACGTTGGCAAAAACACATTCACTCCTCGCCTAATGTCCAATGCATTCCATCAGTAGTCAAAAGCGTAAGTACAAGTGTTTCCGCCAGTGTGCCTTTCGACGGCTTTTCTTATATCGCGTCATCATTCAGCTTCACGAGCGAATGAGTGCTAAGTGCTATTACTCAAGGGCAGGGTACACAGCCAGGCTGCCCGCTTTGGTTCACTGGCCAGCTGCGCAATCTGAATTCATGTCGCGCACTTCTTTACCATAACGAGCAGCAATACTGGCTATTACGACTGCGGTGGTTATTATTACCTCGTCTGCAGTCACAAAGTAAGGGACAGTCAGGTGCTCATGGAACACATTAGCTACTTTATGTCTTCTACTTCCTGCACCCAGCACATCGTAGTTGTTAACGGCCTTCACGTTACTGTACTCGGAGGCTAGTTTGCTTGCTTGGTAACAATACCCATAAAACTCCCGTCAGCGGCAAGTCTGCTCACTAACAAATTCCTAAATGCTCATTGTTGAAACATCCTTGATTCAAGCCCTACTGCTTCAGTGCCCTTTCCGTTACATACAGCCGCCCGCAGTGGCCGAGCGGTTCTAGGCGCTACAGTCTGAAACCGCGCGACCGCTACGGTCGCAGGTTCGAATCCTGCCTGGGGCATGGATATGTGATGTCCTTAGGTTAGTTAGGTTTAAGTAGTTCGCCTGGGGCATGGATATGTGATGTCCTTAGGTTAGTTAGGTTTAAGTAGTTCTAAGTTCTAGGGGACTGATGACCTCAGATGTTAAGTCCCATAGTGCTCGAAGCCGTTACATACACGCACGCCGTGATTTCGCAGGTCACTTAAAAGCAGAAGCAGATTTTCGAAGGAAAACTGCATTATTTCCACACCGCCGAGAACTGAAAAATATGATAAATGTATGACGTTCAGTCTGGTATTTCTTGATAGTAAATGTAAAAGTAGATCAATAGACAGAAGTGGTATTTCTTGATAGTAAATTTAAAAGTAGAACAGTAGACAGAAGTGCAGAAAATAAAATTTGAAGGTAAGTTTTGCTTCAGAGAAAGTAAAGGTACCCAAGAAGTTTCTGATAATGGGTGAGGAATTATGACACACCTTCAAGTCTTACGTGCACCAAGTACGAGGGGAGTTCAATAAGTAATGCAACACTTTTTCCTGAAAGAATGTTGGTTTTATTCAGAATTCCAATACACCATATTATACCATACTCTTTTAGCTAGCGTGGCCCCTCCCGCCGGAGGTTCGAGTCCTCCCTCGGGCATGGGTGTGTGAGTTGTTGGTAGTGTAAGTTAGTTTAAGTTCTGTGTACGTCTAGAGACCGATTACCTCAGCAGTTTGGTCCCTAAGGAATTCATACACATTCACACATTTGGCTACAAAATCTTACTTTTCAACATAACCCGCCTTACGCTACCACTGGGAAAGCCTGAACGCCAGCATGGTACCAGTCTTGCCGGTTGACATAGAAGCCAACGTCTTGCGGCATCAATAACCTCCCCATCATCCACTACTGCTTCCCACGGAGTGCACCCTTCACTGGGCCAATCAGATGGAAGTCAGTAGGTGCCAGACCGGGTTGTAGAGTGGATGAGAAACAGGCCAATGAAGTTTTGTGAGCTCCTCTCGGGTGCGCAGACTTGTGTGAGACCTTGCGTTGCTATTGAGAAGAAGTCCGTTTGCATTGTTCTGGTTACCAATGCGCTGAAGTCATTTCTTCAAATTCCTGAGGGTAGCACAGTACACTTCATAGTTGATCGTTGCGCCATGAGGGCGGACATCAAGCAGAATAACCCAGTCAGAACCCGAGAAGAACATAGCATGACTTCCCCGGCTGAGGGTGCAGCTTTGAACTTTTTCTTCGGAGGAGAGGCGATGAGCGCCACTCCTTGGATTACCGTTTTGTTTCCGGTCGAAGTGATGAAACCTTGCTCGACAAAACATTGCCACGACCAGCAATGTGACACGCAAGCAATCCTGTACAGATGGTCTTTCGTTGCTGTTGATGGTCTACTGTTAGGCGCCGAGGAGCGTAGCGGAGCCTGGCGGACGAGTGTTCAGCACTGCCAACAGAGACGTCCAGCTGAACAGCGAGGTGTTTGATTCGTGATCCGTCGATCATTTCGAATGATAGTGTTTGCACCTTCCAGCACTGCGGGAGTCACAGCTGTGTGCGGCCGACCGGGAGGCGTGAGGACGGACTGGTTTGCGCGATCTTACCAGACGCTTAGCCCAGCGACTCACAATGCTTTTGTTTACTACAGGTCCCCGTAGACATTCCGCAACGGCCTATAAATATCTGCGATGCTCTGGTTTTCCGCCAAAAGAAACTCAACTTGGAACGCACCTACGTTACAGACACCCCCTTGAATAATACACTGCTGGAAATTGAAATAAGAACACCGTGAATTCATTGTCCCAGGAAGGGGAAACTTTATTGACACATTCCTGGGGTCAGATACATTACATGATCACACTGACAGAACCACAGGCACATAGACACAGGCAACAGAGCATGCACAATGTCGGCACTAGTACAGTGTATATCCACCTTTCGCAGCAATGCAGGCTGCTATTCTCCCATGGAGACGATCGTAGAGATGCTGGATGTAGTCCTGTGGAACGGCTTGCCATGCCATTTCCACCTGGCGCCTCAGTTGGACCAGCGTTCGTGCTGGACGTGCAGACCGCGTGAGACGACGCTTCATCCAGTCCCAAACATGCTCAATGGGGGACAGATCCGGAGATCTTGCTGGCCAGGGTAGTTGACTTACACCTTCTAGAGCACGTTGGGTGGCACGGGATACATGCGGACGTGCATTGTCCTGTTGGAACAGCAAGTTCCCTTGCCGGTCTAGGAATGGTAGAACGATGGGTTCGATGACGGTTTGGATGTACCGTGCACTATTCAATGTCCCCTCGACGATCACCAGTGGTGTACGGCCAGTGTAGGAGATCGCTCCCCACACCATGATGCCGGGTGTTGGCCCTGTGTGCTTCGGTCGTATGCAGTCCTGATTGTGGCGCTCACCTGCACGGGGCCCTACACGCATACGACCATCATTGGCACCAAGGCAGAAGCGACTCTCATCGCTGAAGACGACACGTCTCCATTCGTCCCTCCATTCACGCCTGTCGCGACACCACTGGAGGCGGGCTGCACGATGTTGGGGCGTGAGCGGAAGACGGCCTAACGGTGTGCGGGACCGTAGCCCAGCTTCATGGAGACGGTTGCGAATGGTCCTCGCCGATACCCCAGGAGCAACAGTGTCCCTAATTTGCTGGGAAGTGGCGGTGCGGTCCCCTACGGCACTGCGTAGGATCCTACGGTCTTGGTGTGCATCCGCGCGTCGCTGCGGTCCGGTCCCAGGTCGACGGGCACGTGCACCTTCCGCCGACCACTGGCGACAACATCGATGTACTGTGGAGACCTCACGCCCCACGTGTTGAGCAATTCGGCGGTACGTGCACCCGGCCTCCCGCATGCCCACTATACGCCCTCGCTCAAAGTCCGTCAACTGCACATACGGTTCACGTCCACGCTGTCGCGGCATGCTACCAGTGTTAAAGACTGCGATGGAGCTCCGTATGCCACGGCAAACTGGCTGACACTGACGGCGGCGGTGCACAAATGCTGCGCAGCTAGCGCCATTCGACGGCCAACACCGCGGTTCCTGGTGTGTCCGCTATGCCGTGCGTGTGATCATTGCTTGTACAGCCCTCTCGCAGTGTCCGGAGCAAGTATGGTGGGTCTGACACACCGGTGTCAATGTGTTCTTTTTTCCATTTCCAGCAGTGTATGTACAGCGCCACCATCTGTCGGAACTTCATGAAACTATACAGGCTGAAGCTGTAATATTCCACGATGACCTGCAACAAATTCGTTATTTTTTCAACCGACTTTGATCGAGAAAAAAAATGTTGCGTTACTTATTATATGCCCCTCGTAAAAGCTTCTGACAACGTTAGGTGGAACCAAACATTCAAATACCGGAAGTAATGAGGATTAAATGCTGAGACACATGAATAATTTGTAATATCTAAGACCATGTGTGAGTAACAGAAGTAAACATTCGAGAAGGCAAACCATGTGTCAAGAAGGCTGTAAAAGTGGATTCTGATTTACAGTCATTGTCGCTTTGCTTCTGCTTCGTAAAATTAATGAACGAAAATTTCAGAACCGGAAGCAAAATGTCGGTAGCGGATAACAACGCTTTCCCCCTTGAGCAAACACAAATTCTTAGTTTATTTTCTTACTATAACGTACGGATGCTTATGTGACTGTCTTGACATTTGCATCGCAGTTGATATTTTCTTAACCGAAACAGGTCAGGGTGTTAAACAAGAAGAATTTGTGTTTGCTCAAGGTAGCACCTTATTTCCATAACTGTATATTAGCAAGAAAACACGGACAAAAAATGAACTTCAAATGAATAACGACGCTACAGCTGGACAACGACGCATTCATTCTGACTGGAAATAAGTAAGACTTCCAAAAGACTTCATGGAATTAACGGACTATGGAGCAGAGAATTTGGATTCCAAGTAAATAAAACTCTAACGGAAGTGATAAATAGTATCAGACTGGCTCACAACAACAGTTAATAATATTGAGCAGGAGACTGTTGACGAAAGGAAAGGAGTTTTACTGTTTACAAATTTCATTAACAACAGAACCGATAGTATCACCTTTGTTTTTTTCGGTTCTAATAAAACCCCATGTCATTCCAAGCATGTGTGCCAATTTTTACCTCTCTATCTACATTATTCCGTGATTTATTCAGTTTTCAAATTTATACTGACTTTTTGATCACCCGGTATATATATATATATATTCTATTTTGTTGGCATAGATATAAACTACAATAGTTAAAACAGATTTACATAAATCGTTTCTGAGCAACACAAAGCCCTTCATGTTGTTCCTAAATACGATTCTCCATTCATCTGAAGATAGAATTGAAAATTTGTGTCTGAACTAGGGCTTGTAACTGGATTTCATGCTTGCGACGACCAGTCGCCTTATCACTGAGCTATCCAACCATGTTTCGTGGCCCGATTTAAAACCTCAACGTCACTTTATGTTCTCTCGTATACACTGAACATTTATTATACACTAAGTTTCTGCAACCACGGGAGTAACATCAGGAAAGGACGCGAAGTGCCTTGGCGTCCATTATTAGTCTTATGAGGCAAGATTACAGGCTAACAAAGACAGCACAGTTGTGCAATGAACTACTCCAGAGATATTCAAACTACTTGGAATGGTCAACGGGAATAAAAACAGGCCGTGGGTGAGTCGTTTTGACGTTGAAAGGACTCCCCCCCTGAACTGCAATAGTACAGGTGAACAATCCAAGAACTGTATTCAAATGCGTTCTCAAGAAGTAATGTCGAGTATTAGATTACCACAAGCGAAAACAAGACCTTCGGGTTTGGGTTTTGGATCGGCTGTTGTCAGCAGCACTCGAGGCCAGAGCTATTACTGTTGTTGGCTGTACTCGTGAAATTTCTCGGTACCTGGATGTGTATTGGCTCGCTTGAACAGAGTCCTTGATTACACGAAACCCTCGATTTTGACTATTACTAGTGTCTATTCCGTACTTCGAGCATCTACCTTTACCGACAAGGAATGAATCCTGAAGAATCCGCAGCATTTGACACACTTACAATTCTATAAGTATTCCATCTGACACGCTCTTAGTCGGCAGGCTCAAATTTTCCCGTTACGGGGGCTCACAGTCCAAGGTATTTATCGTGGTAAAATAAATCACTTCATCATCCTAGCCATTACTGAAAGACTGATGGTATGTTTTCAAGTTGCCAGGAGCTTCTTCCGTTTCTTAGTCATTGTATTTGTGGCGAGTCACTACTCCTATCTTACATAATCATCTCGGCCTCATTTCAGCTACTCCTTTACCTTACCCAGATTGTTAAGCTATTACAAACGTGACGTGTAGATCGTGCACCGTCGTCGGTTTTACTCTTAGAGTAATGAAATGACATGCTTCAGGTATTTCAATACCTAACTGCTTCTCTTCCGCAAAGCCACACTACACGGAGAGAGGACGAGGAGAGGGGGGTGGGGGGGAATAATCTTTGGTTCAGTGGTTCAAATGGCTCTAAGCACTATGGGACTTAACATCTGAGGTCATCAGCCCCCTAGACTTAGGACTACTTAAACCTAACTAACCTAAGGACATCACACACATTCATGCCCGAGGCAGGATTCGAACATGCTACCGTAGCAGCAGCGCGGTTCCGGTCTGAAGCGCCTAGAATCGCTCGGCCAAGCGGCCGGCGGAATAATCTTTATCAGAGAAATGCAGAGCGAGAGAATTCCCACGTGGAATGATGACACATGCTCCACTTTGAGTTGCATATTTTGCTAAGGAATCCACAAGGTGTTTATTTTGCCTATTTTCACTCCATTATTTTATACAGAATTATTTTACGGGTTAACTGTGTGCAGTCAGAAACAACATTCTTGGTGCGGGAAATGGTAATCAAATGATCTGGAGTGACAGCGAACAGCGTCTAGGCTGTTGTTCTAACGTTTGTGGTTAACAGCTTAGAACCATCTAATAGGAATTGCAGCGTACACTAGGTGAACACCAGACAGAAAAATTATATGCACTTAGTTAATCCTAACAAAACCAACGAATTTTCCATAACGTGTAGTACCAGGATGGGGGGGGAGGGGTGGCGGGAGGGAGTACGTTTTGCCCACCACAAAAAATCTAAATTCGGTAAAACGTTTTTAATTTTTATTAAGAACATACTTTTTAAATAGATTATGATGTATAAGTAGGGTATAGAACCTAAAAATAGCTTTTAGCACAATCTTAGTAACACCACCGCATTTTTCGTAACGTTTATACTTAGTGGGGGGGGGGGGGGGGGGGAACTTTATACGGGGTACTTTATGACAACCACAAAAGGTTAAAGAAAAAAAATCCGTTAACTGCCGTTGATTTTCATTTACGATGCGCTTTTTAAAGTTATATAGATGTGTAATAGGGGTCCTGGACCAGAAAATATGAATATGACATTTGTTGCGAAAAGTCACGTTCAGAATTACGACTTAAATTTTTTGTTTCAGTTTTATTAAAAAATTTACAACAGTTACAGAATCGAATATGAGAAATCATTAAAAACAAGAAATACTTTCTTTTTCAACTTTAAAATGTAAAGTTCCAGACAAGATTACGGTATTTTTAAAAGGTGGGCACAAAGTACCCCAACCCCCTGATGTTGTGTGGGTTAACACCTCCTTAATTATTATGCAAAAAGGAGTGAATGATTCTGCAAGTTGAAATTTTTATATTCTTACAGGCGTGCAAAATGTGGTTAATAAACTACAGTTTTTCATATCTGGGTTGAAGGGATTCTTTGTAATCGATTTTTTTTTAATGTGCGCACTGTATTACGACACTGTGTTTAGTATTTTAACGGTAATCGTGCGTGCTGTAGCGGTCGCCCATCGGGCTCGAAACCCCTATTGATTCGTCACGACGGAGGCTGAGGAACCTGTGTGGCGTCGTCAGACACAATGAAACAAGATTAAATATTACTTCTTTTATTCCTCACAACAAATACCGCCGCCGTGTCTTTCGCGGCAGGTGGTGGCCTCGTGAGCCGGAGTGAAACTCCGCTGAATCCAGAGGTAGGCTCGGGCCTGTCGAAGATCGTTAGATGAGTCCCGAGCGCAGGCCGGTGACTAGGAGTGTGGCGGGTTGCCGCCCGTTGTTTCGGAAGACGCCTCCCGTCGGTTGGTCTGCTACGGATGAGGTCTTGACCAAGGTACGTGTGTGTGTGTGTGTGTGTGACTCACACGCTGTCCTGAGAGTACTTTGGTCCCCTCAGGCCATCGCCCGTGTTGTCTCAACACATCGACTGCGACGCCAGATGCCATTACGTGTTGAACGCTCATCCTGGCCCCGCTGGTACTATGGGACGTCTGAACCGAACGATGCTGAAGTTTCAGACCAGTTGGTGCCTTGAACTGGAATGGTGTTGGTAGACTAGTGGGCCACCCATCAGTGGCGGCTTCGGTACTGGATGCCTGTTCGCAGTCGTCCGTGGCTATGGATCGGTGGTCATCATATCAGACCACAAGAGTATGTCCAATACTGGGACAATCTCACACAAGATGTTACAATATAATAATAAGATAACCGAGTTCGAACGACATGAAAGCGATCGATCCTACTGATCGACTGCCTTTAGTCTAGCGGCGTGGATTATTCATGGCACCGAGAAGAGGCTTTGCTGTAAGACATCATTTTTAACGACCGAATCGTTCTCGTTCATTGTGAGTCATCAGCAGCCTCCAGTTTTTCTGTATTGGCCTAATCAGTTTGTTACAGTATCATAACTGCTTCGTCAACCCCCGTTAGGTGTTGTTACGTCCTACCTAGTGTCTCTTACATAATGTTGCGCGAGTAACGGAGACATATTTGCCTGCACTTGCCTTACACTTTTGCGCTGAGCTCTCTCGCACGCACACACTGGTGACCGACTACCCGTGTTGAAATGTTTACGTCTAGCGGCTGGCTCGAGTTAATACTACCGTGTGCTTGAGTAATGCCCGTTCCCTTGCTATCTTAATGCGTAACAGTGCCAGACATGTAGCGACTACTTGCATGACTCAGCAGCTTCGGCTGAGGTGGTCCCGCAGAAACCAGGAAAGATAAAGTACACGTAACCACGAGAGGAATGTGTATAAACATAAATACGGGAAAGGGAAACTAGTGTGTCCAGAGGAGTGCAGTGTGGTAAAAAGCGGAACACACGGAAATAATGTAGGAGCCATAAATCTGACATCACAGTGAGCACTGACGATGATTTTAAATAAAACGAACTGCGTTTGGTCCGAGCGAGACTTTATATAGTCGCAAAACACAGCATAACTCACATATTACTTCTGATACTGTAACTGCGGAAGAGTGGCTCCAAAAACAAAAAGACAACATGTACAGAACAACAACTTTCCGCTTGGCGTTTTAGCAGACTTGCTTCAATCGTGTACACAGAGACTATGATGTGAAACGACAAGATCTAAATGGGGACTTCGTCTATTTGTCTAAAGAGATAACAACAAATATTATGAAGTATGTGGAAAAAAGAGTGACGTTCTATGGAACAGTGATTCACGTATTACACACTTCATTCGTAAAATGCGATTATTATTATAACCGATTGAGGTCGTCCTAAGATTCTGCAACAGGGAAAGGAGAAAAAAAGACCTTATTAAAATCTCAAAATATGTAAATCTTTTATTAGTTTTACTAGTAAATGATGTGAAGCAAAAATCAAGTTACATGCGGCTCATACCTATACGTCATACGTCATACATTTGGTGAAAAACACGCGTACGACATGTGTTGTCACGCTAAATCTGAAAACACGGATTAAGGCATTGTATAGGCATAACCAACTGTCGCCTCACTTTCCTACCGTTGCGCTACATTCATTCGTTGCCTAAAAGTCAATTGTTGTAAAATTAAGTGTCCTCTCCGCGACAAAACGTAATTGATTCTGAGAGCATAAATTGTGAGACCTTCAAACTGCTCTCTTCACGTTTGAGTTTTCGGAAGTCATGGGGCATGGTAATAATCATTCTTTGCTATCTCGGTTTGGCACTACGCTAAAATCAGCCATAGAAACAACAATGATTTTATGATCATAAAGGGTTATACTAAAAATAATTAGTAACAATTAGGAGAAATCATTATATTTTCCTAGAAGGAACGTCGAGTGAGTCTCGGAGAAGGCGCGGAATGTTCTTTTTCCTAAAGACGTGGTGAGTAATACCTATCTGTAGTAATAGCAGATCTTGTCATGGATAAAGTTCTCTAAAAAAATGTCAACAAGAACAGTCAGACAGATGCTGAAATCACCTCCTCTTGATAGGGCTGATTCCAACTGTAGATCATTTCATCATCATTCATGGACTGGACTGAGCAAAGGTTGGGAATTTGTACGGGCGCTGGCTGATAACCGCGTAATTGAGCACCCCACAAACCAAACATCATCATCATCCAACTGTAGAAAGGATTTATAATTCTTAAAGTGATTAATCAGAAGGTCGGCAACCAGATCTCTTAAATTATATTCGTTTACGATAATATCAGTTTCTGGCGGGAGAAGTTCGTCATTACACCACACGCCGCACCGCTCAAAACCAGTATTGGAAAATAAATGAAATTTAAAATGACTGGCGACTCTATCTGTTCATAAATTTATTTAGTAAGCGATTATTGTTCATTTTGTCCCCTCTTCTGAATTTTTGGCGTGTACACAGAATAATCTAAGACAGCCTCTTCATCTTGATATAAGAGACTTGATTCATACCAGTTTAAAAAGCATTGACCATAACTGGTTTTTGAGAAAAACAGAAAGTACCCGAATGCACACAGTTAAAAAAATAGCAGCACCTTTTATGTTTCTTAGTAACTGTATGTGGAAGTGTATCAACACATTTATTTTTCTTTTCTCATATATCATCAAACCGTGTTCCTACGGAAATAAAAGCGTAATAGCTGAACATCTACCAGCAAGTTAGTCAGGCGGCCGTCTATGAAAGGGCTGCCAGCGAAACGTTATGTTAGCGACTTTCACAGGAGCTCTAACTCGCCAGAAAATTACTAAACCGGTAAATATACGCAGTAATGCGCTAATAATCAACACAATCGTCTAATTTTCAAAAAACCGGTGATCGCTAAGCCAAAGATGTTGAAAATAAAATGTAAAAGTTTATTTTGTAGCTATGTTTATCGAAAATGATACAAATGCCAACCTAGCATTAGTATACGAAAATGGTACGTCATCACATGCAGCTGACATATCTAAGAAGACTATGCTGAGGAACCTGAGATAACGATAGTTAAAACTGCATGATTGTGAAAAGTTCCCATTCCTTTTCTGAAGAGATTCTGATAGAATGCAGTAAATAACTGTTTTCCAGCCACCATTCTTGTAATACTTTAACAATTCGTTACAGTTAACGAAGTTCCAGGATAATGGAGTATAGAACAAGCAATTTGGGCATGAAATATTTTTTATTTTTTTCAGTATTCGTCACAGATGCGATAATAGTCATCTCATTGTGGCAACTAGTTTCGGATTATCACGTCCAATTTCAAACCATAGCCTATAACGTAAGTATAATCATACAGTCCACTAACGTACACATGAGCAACAAATGTCCACATTCATCGTTAGAAATCATTACATGAATACAAATGCTGAACTTCATATGAGTACATAAAATGATTTCCTCCCAATCGAACGCAGTCTAAACACTTCATATTCATGTGGCTTTTCGGGTAACAAAAGTTGTCAATTCCGAGAGCGTTCTTAGAGGTTTGCTTGATTGCAAATTAAAATTTCGGTACGTAGAAGGGGATCTTCCACCATGCCATCAAATGAGAGCAGAGGAAAATGCTCCTATCGCAGCACAAAATAAGCGTTTATGTTCCTGTTTAAAAGACTGACTGAAAAGTGGGATACGAGCTGCCTCATTCTACTTTCCACGGCACTTTTAAAAATTTTCTCAAAAAATTTTAAAGCTGCTGAGAAAGGTAGAATGAGGCAGCTGGTATCCCACTTTTCAGTCAGTCTTTTTAACAGGAGCATATTCGCCTTTTTTGTGCTCAGAGGCAGGGAAAAATTCCTTACCCTTCCGGGAATCGAACCCGGGACCACGTGCACGAGAGCGAGAACGCTACCGCAAGACCACGAGCTGCAGTTACGAGTGTATTTCCTATTTTAAGCCTCTTACCTTTCGTCATATGTCTGTTATTTTAGCACCGCATGTCAGGGAGTCACAGAGTTATTTTCATATGTCACTTTTGTATTGTGAGGTGCACTTTGAAAAAGAGTGCCACTTGTCCGGCTTCCATCAGACCTTAGCACGTGCAGCCGCACTCCGATGTGGTAACGAAAGACGAAAACGGAGAAATTAATGACGCAGGGTTGTGTATAACGATGAGAATTGACACTGTCAAGACGACAATGAGAGCCGCTTGCAGCGCAGATCACCATAATGGCAACTGTCGCAATGTGTCAAGCTGTCACGAATGGTTGTGACTGTTGGCACAATGGTGGAACACTGTTGGTGTGCCGCCCGTGGTGGCCGAGCGGTTCTAGGCGCTACAGTCTGGAACCGCGCGACCGCCACGGTCGCAGGTTCGAATCCTGCCTCGGGCATGGATGTGTGTGATGTCCTTAGGTTAGTTAGGTTTAAGTAGGTCTAAGTTCTAGGGGACTGGTGACCTTAGAAGTTAAGTCCCATAGTGCTCAGAGCTATTTGGACCATATGGACTGTTGGTGTTGCTCGAGGAAACACTGCGCTTACCTCGCCTTTCCTGCAACGACAGGGCTGCGTATCCTTCCTGCAGAACAACGCCCTAGAACACACCTTTCGCGTTACCGGACGCTCTATCACGATGTTTGTCAACTCTCTCGTCCAGCGCTAACATGAAGTTCCCATATAGCCGTGGTCTAATCTTTATTTTCGTTCTGTTCCGGCAGTTGCTATATTTTGACCGGATCTGCGATCAAAAGCGTCGTTTTCCCTCCAATTGTTCTCTTATTACATCTCGTGTGGAACATGGCATATCTTGTCCCAAATGAAACTCTTTGCACTAACGTGAGAGTAGTTTTACGCCCAGTTCATGACTGTAACAATGCAAGTGGTTCGTGTTGCTTGATATACTGTCATGTATAAGAGAGCAGACAAAAACAGGAATACTAAATTCTGCATTTCACGGATGAGTATACTACCATACCAATGTTTGACCGCCACACACTCTCACAAATGGGAGATTTTGATAAAAGCAGCCTTGGTATCGAAGCACGATTAAACACTACTCAAAGTGGGCATGGTAGCAGGCCTCGACGCAATTCCAGTTGGATTTTACGTTGAATACGCTGCGGAATTTGCCCTTTTCTTAGCTCTCCTTTATCGAGTACTCCTACGCGGCGAACAGTCTCGCAGGACTGGAAAGGTGTGCAGATCAATTCTGTTTACTAAACTGTAATCATAAATTACGATCAACAAAATGTAATTTTAAAAATATGTAAGGTTCCTGAAAAAAAAAAAGATTACGTCAAAGAACAAAAATGGTTCAAATGGCTCTGAGCACTACGCGACTTAACTTCTGAGGTCATCAGTCGCCTAGAACTTAGCACTAATTAAACCTAACTAACCTAAGGACATCACACACATCCATGCCCGAGGCAGGATTCGAACCTGCGACCGTAGCGGTCACGCGGTTCCAGACTGAAGCGCCTTTAACCGCACGGCCACACCGGCCGGCCGTCAAAGAACAGCGAGGGTTCAGAAAAAAGTAGTGATATGAAACACAGGAAACATTGTCCATACAAGACATCTCGAAAACAACAGACGCTGCTGAACATGTAGCTTCTGTCTCCCTCGCCTGTTCGCTGACGATGCTGGTGCCTACAAGGCAGTGTCGTCGTCGCATCTTCTTCTTTGCCTGCTCTCGTGCATCTACGGCGTAGGCATTATTATATGGGTTGTGGCGATGTCAGTATCGACTTGTGATCGGATGCCCTTCCTGACGCCATCACTTCACTCTGGGCAGGACTCTGTGTTCCCGATCTGTCTGCTTCTAAAGTAAATCGCACGCTCAATTGTGAGAACGTTTTCTAAATGCTTGTGTCACTTGTATCTGAGGCGAGGTGTGGGTACCAGCGCAGTGTTTACCTTGTTGGATAAGGAAAAAGCCACACTGAGACTGGCCGTCTCACCAGCCTTCATCGTTAATCCACAAAGTAGATACGATCCGGCGCTGGCTCGCCCATCCGAATGCCGGAAGTGGCGCATTATCTCGCCCGTCTGTCCGTCCGGGTCAAAGTATCGTCGCCTGATGATCGCAAGAAAACTGGTGTAAAGAATGGCACCTCTGTGTAAAAGTTGATAAAAGCAAGTTAACGCCAAACAAGAATCCAATAGTATTTGATTCTACGACAGAAGTGAAGATCTTGAACATGTCACATCGTACACGTTCCAGTCACATTAATGTGACCACCGCCCATCTCCGACATCAACGTGCAGTAATTACTCACAGATGGCAGGAAGCAGCACTACCAGTGGATGGCATATAAAGCTTGTCGGGTGAATGAGGTAAACAGTGCAGTCGCTGTCGTAATGCGTAAACGAAGTCCAAAGGGCATCATCATTTGCTTTCGAGCCAAGGGCTGAAGCACTTCCTAAATGGCAAAGTTTATAAATTGTGGCTGTGCTCAAGGCATACCGCCTGCATGCCAAATGGCGCTATCCAAAACCGGTATCGAGACAACTGTGGTGCACCACGGATCATAGATGACAGTTGTGAACTTCGTCTGCGGAGACGTGTACGTGCGAACAGACCTGCAACTGTTGAGCAACTGACCGCCCCTATGAACCAAGGGGCTACCAACAGTGTTTCTTCAACGACCTTTCTCTGCCTCGTGATGACTAGGTGTTTTGTGCTGTCCTTAGGTTAGTTAGGTTTAAGTAGTTCTAAATTCTAGGGGACTGATGACCATAGATGTTAAGTCCCATAGTGCTCAGAGCCATTTGAACCATTTGAATCTTCAACGACCGTTCAGTGAACGTTACTGCATATCGGCCTCTAAAGCAGGTGCCTAATTCATGCACCCGTGCTGATTGCTGTTCATCGGCGACGAAGGCTTGAATTTGCCGGCCAGTATCTCAACTGGAAGTCCACTGACCGGCGACAGATGGCCTTTGCTGATGAATCACGTTTTATGCTCCTTCGGACACATGGCCACTGGCCTGTACGGTGCGAAACGTCTGAAAGCAAAAACCATGCAACAGTTATTGTCTGGGGAATGTTATCCTAACATTCCATGGATGATCACATCATTCTGGACGGCGCAACGGACCAGCACAAGTATGCACCCAATCCTTGGCGACCATATCTACCCATCGATGAGCAGAGTGTAAATACTTTGGAGACATCGTAAGGACGGATCTGAAACGGAATGAACAGACAAATTCGTTATTAGGGAAGACTAGCAGGTTTGTGGGAAAATGCAATTCTTATGTACAGAAAACCGCACAGAAGTCGTTAGTGCGACGAATTCTAGAGTACTGCTCCAGTGTTTGGTGTAAATATCCAGCAGGAGGGGCAACAAGCGTACATATTGGAGGGTGGGATGGGGGTGTTGGGGAAGGCCGTTGCAATAGCAATAGGTCTGTGTAATATGAAAGCGGAACAGAGATACTCCGGAATATATCTCGCGCACTGGTAAGAGAAAATATGATCTACGTCTACATATACATCCATACTCCGCAAGCTACCTGACGGTTTGTGGCGGAGGGTACTTTGAGTACCTCTATCGGTTCTATACTAGCCTCGTATTGTTCGTGGAAAGAAAGATTGGCGGTATGCCTCAGTGTGGTCTCTAATTTTATCTGATTTTATCCTCATGGTCTTCAAATGGTTCAAATGGCTCCGAGCACTATGGGACTCAACAACTATGGTCATCAGTTCCCTAGAACTTAAAACTACTTAAACCTAACTAACCTAAGGACATCACACACATCCATGCCCGAGGCAGGATTCGAACCTGCGACCGTAGCGGTCTCTTCGCGAGACATACATAGGAGGGAGCAATATACTGCTTGACTCCTCGGTGAAGGTATGTTCTCGAAAACTTCAACAAAAGCCCGTACCGAGCTACTGAGCGTCTCTCTTGCAGTCTTCCACTGGAGTTTATCTATCATCTCTGTAACTCTTTCGCGATTACCCAATGATCCTGAACGAAGCACGCTGCTTTCCGTTGGATCTTCTCTCTCTCTTCTATGAACTCTATCCGGTACGGATCCCACACCGGTGAGCAGTATTCAAGCAGTGGGCGAACAAGTGTACTGTAACCTACTTCCTTTGTTTTCGGATTGCATTTCCCTAGGATTCTTCCAATGAATCTCAGTCTGGCATCTGCTTTACCGACGATTAATTTCATATGGTCATTCCATTTTAAATCACTCCTAATGCCTACTCCCAGATAATTTATGGAATTAACTGCTTTCAGTTGGTGACCTGCTATATTGTAGGTAAATGATAAAGGATCTTTCTTCCTATGTATTCGCAGCACATTACACTTGTCTACATTGAGAGTCACTTGCCATTCACTGCACCATGCGTCAATTCGTTGCAGATCCTCCTGCATTTCAGTACAATTTTCCATTGTTGATAAGAGCGATTAGGGCGCGTATAGATGTATCTAGATTCTTTCCTTCGCTCAATATGCGTGTGGAATAGTCTAGAAAACTTCCAGTACTGACTCGATATCACCGCAGTCGTACACTGTCTAGTGTCTTGGTACACACGATGTAGCAGTGCCTACTTTGTGAAGAAAGATGCAATGTTCCTGTGGACGTGCATCCACGTACCAAAGAACAGGCACTGCACCGACTGTAGCCATTATGCGAATACAAACACCATCAGCTGTATAAGGGAATGACAATGAAAATTCATCGGTCTTCGTAACAAAACAGGTAATGCAGCACCGTGATTATCCGCCGATATCACGCAGTGACTCTCAATTAAAATGTGCTCTCCTGTACAACAATTACATAATGTGTATACGAGTACAGGTTGTGACGCAGGAACGACGACATATAGAAGATTGGGTCTGGCCGTGATTCGTGCACGGATAACCACAGCGGTTAAGGCGACAGCTCGCGTACAACACGAAATCCGGGTTCTAGTCCCGGTCAGGCACAAATTTTCATAGTCCTCATTCCTTTATATAGCTGATGGTTGCTCTGCATTCATTGCTGCGAATACTTTTCACGTCTTAGTGTATTTTGCAGAGTCTATTCGCAGACGTTGACGGAGTTGTTGGGCCCGGCAGAAGAGAGAGTATTTTGCAGTGGTGACGCGCCCCACTGCGGCGCACCTGCTGCGGCAACAGCGCGGCAGCCCAGCGGTCTGCACGCACCGGCCGCTGCTCCGCGTGCCCCAGCCCATTATCGCTGCAGGCCTCCGCCACGGCTCGCCTACGCCCCCCTACCCCCCACCCTACCCCTAGCTTTTTCACCAGCCGTTCGTTCCGAGCTCCTAGAGTGACGTCACCCAGCCGCGGGCTCCCAGCCTGCCGCCGCGGCTCTTCCAGCTGCCGCTCATCCTCGCCGAGATTCTGCGTCGGACCCGCGTCGTCAAGCAGGCTGCGGACTGTATGGGCGTGCACAGAACGCATAGGGTTTTCTTTCTTCAAGTGTTAGGCATCTGCCTGCTACATCCTCTTGTTCAGTGCCTCCGTTGTCTGTAGATAGTTTCTATTTGATCCCTACAGCTCTTTCTTCATTCACATATTGATCTATTTTCTACTGGTTGATAAATCATTACAGTAATTTGTATTTACATTCAATTAACAGTCACGAGTTCTAAAATATCCGTAATGGATACGCTTAATTCGTAATTATTTCGGGCATTCTATTACACAGGGTGTCCCCTTTATTTTGACCACCCTAAATAACTGTTTGTCCAGATGCAAATTACAAAATATTTCAAGCAAATTTTCTTTAGCCGTCAGGGGGACATCAGTCAGCATGATTGCCTTCGTTGTAGCTATGTTTTTTACAAAGATATGAACAGCGGTATGACTATTTTAAATGGCACCCTGTATTTTTTATTCGGTAATTCATTACCTCTCCTAAGACCTATTCAAAAATGTATCACAGTGTACCATTCACTGAAACGCAACGTTATTAATTACATAACACAACACTGACGTTGACGCTCCCAGCGCTTAGTGCAGCTTCTCGGGGTAATGGAACACACCCATATGCTGACGCTGATAGAGGACAAGCCCGCATCTCGTGGTCGTGCGGTAGCGTTCTCGCTTCCCACGCCCGGGTTCCCGGGTTCTATTCCCGGCGGGGTCAGGGATTTTCTCTGCCTCGTGATGGCTGGGTGTTGTGTGCTGTCCTTAGGTTAGTTAGGTTTAAGTAGTTCTAAGTTCTAGGGGACTTATGACCACAGCAGTTGAGTCCCATAGTGCTCAGAGCCATTTGAACCATTTTTTGATAGAGGACAAAATGTAAACATAAGTAGAATGGATAGCCGTCATTCGTCAACTATCACCACTTGAAGAGTTGTGTGAGCAGAATGTACACCAACAAAGAGAAGGTAGAAATGCTACTCATCTATGAGGAATGTAAGTTAGCAGAACAGTAATTGCAATACTTTTTTCCTATGTACGGGTACATTTAGTACAGTAGTTTAACCCTTTAAAATACTGTTGTGTGGAGAAGGCATACAGTAAAGGCTGCCCTCCTTACAAAGGCTGTCCTTACAAAGTGCATCGACATAACGTTTTTTTTATTGTTGTTGAAGGTGGGCGAAATGCTACGCAGGCAGCGGAACTGTCCAGAGAGCGATATCCTGACAAGAACCCACCTTCAAAAATGGTTCAAATGGCTCTGAGCACTATGGGACTTAACTGCTGAGGTCATAAGTCGCCAAGAACTTAGAACTATTTAAACCTAACTAACCTAAGGACATCACACACATCCATGCTCGAGGCAGGATTCGAACCTGCGACCGTAGCGGTCGCGCGGTTCCAGACTGTAGCGCCTAGAAGCGGTCGGCCACTTCGGCCGGCAACCCACCTTCCCGACGCATGTTTTCTCGTCTTGTTGCGACGCTTCAGGAAACGGGAAGTTTCAACCCAAGACAACGCAGTCGTAGAACTCGCATATACGAAGCTGCCGAAGTTACTGTTCTCGCTTCCGTTGTTATGAATCCACATGTGAGCACACGACGGCTTGAACACGAGATTGGCATTCCTAAAGCCAGTGTACATCGTATTCTTACACATCACCGGTTCCATCCTGACTATGTACACCTACATCAAGAATTGCATGGGAATGGTTTCCAGAATCGTGTACAATTCTGTCAGTGGGCACAGTAGCAAATCCTCGCCAACCGAACTTCTTCTCCAACTTACCAATGAATATTCCTTCTCAAACAATGGACAGGTAAATACAAGGAACATGCATTATTTGTCCACGATGGCTTAAGACAGGTGGAACATCAGCGTCAATGGAGAGTTAACATCTGGTGTGGAATGCTTGGTACTACAATTATTGGCCCTTATTTCATCAATGCCAGTCCAAACAGCACAGCGTATGACAACTTTCTCAGACGAATTGTACAGTTACTTGGCCTGCTAGGTCTTCTGATTTAAATCCTCTGGACTTTTTCTCTTTGGGGATGCCTTAAAAACGTTGTCTTTCGCGATATTCCAACAGAGGACATGCAGGAACGTATCGTGCTTGCTTGTAATTCTCTTCAGCAGGCAACACTGGAAGCAGTAAATAATTCTTTCATTCAACGAGTGCACCAGTGTACCGGTGTCCAGGGTGACCACTTTCAGCACCTTTGAATGTTCTACTCCTGGGCAATGGTACAGGAGTGTCAAAGTCAATTTTGTATTATGTTTTTACTTGGTTTTTATTTGTTTTGAGACAACTCCAGCATGTGGACGAGTTTGTGATCCCGGGCTCAAAGTCAATGTTGTGCTATGTAATTAATAACGTTGTGTTTCATTGAATGGTACACTGTGATACATGGCTCAAAGTCAATGTTGTGTTATGTAATTAATAACGTTGTGTTTCACTGAATGGTACACTGTGATACATTTTTGAATAGGTCTTTAGGAGAGGAAATGAATTACCGAATAAAAATACACAGTGCCATTTAAAAAAGTCATACCGCTGTTCATATCTTTGTAAAAAACCAAAGCAACAACGAAGGCAATCATGCTGATCGATGTCCCCCTGACGGATAAACAACATTTGCTTGAAGCATTTTGTAATTTTCATCTGGACAAACAGTTATTTAGGGTGGTCAAGATAAGTGGGACACCCTGTACATTAATCCTCGAAATTGATCTCTCCATTTGCTTTTAAACCCCTTCATCTGTTCATTTATACTTCTAATAAGTAGACCTAGCCAAGGGGTACACTTCGATTTTCATCGGCTCTAAATATGTTGTAGCGGAGAGCAAAATATGAGATGGCCGTTTAGGTGGTGAAACACCTCTCTGAAAAAAAATTGAGCTTAATACACTCTAAGAGCCGGCCGTAGTGGCCGAGCAGTTCTAGGCGCAACAGTCTGGTACCACGCGACCGCTACGGTCGCAGTTAGAATCCTGCCTCGGGTATGGATGTGTGTGATGTCCTTAGGTTAATTAGGTTTAAGTAGTTCTAAGTTCTAGGGGACTGATGACCTCAGATGTTAAGTCCCATAGTGCTCAGAGCCATTTGAACCATTTTACACTCTAAGACAAAAAGCAACGCACAACGGAAGAGTTATGCAAATTGATCACAAATTGATATTAATGCAGGTATCGAGGAAAAATGCAAAACTGTAAGCTTTGGCGGCCTATGGATGAACGTGAGACGTTGCAGCTCAATTTCACCGTGCGGTCGCGCGTTCAGTGATGAAGTGATATTTCTAGCTTATTTCTGACAAATTCTACTTTAGAATAGCACTTCGTCATATACAGGGTGTTCGGAAATCCCGTTACAAACTTCTAGCACTTGTAGCGGGGAGTGAGTACGTAATATTTTGAATTGCAACTCATGTACGGAAGCGTACCGTTTCCTTTCTACCGCGGTTTCAGTTCAGGTGTTTAACTCATCCACTTCTACTGAAAGAATCGAATTAGGGGTGACGCCGTATAATTATTAGGTAACAATTCGAAAGGAAACATAACGGAACAACCATTCATCACTTAAGCATAACTTTTTGTGTTACCGCTTAAACATTACGTTCTGTACGCACAGTATGCTGGGTTCTTACGCTATTTAAGTGTTAATACAAACAAATGTGTTTAAGTGATAAATGGACGTTTTGTTATGTTTCCTTTCGAATTGTTACCTAATAATTGTACTGCGTCACGCCTAATTCTGTTCCTCAAGCAGAAGCAGATAAGTTAAAAATCTGAATTAAAATCGTCGTAGAACGGAAGCGGTACGTTTGCGGACATGAGTTCCTGCTCAAAATATTATGCGCTCACTCCCTCTACAAGTCCTACAAGTTTGTAACGAGAATTTCTGAACACCCTGTATGACCGAATTTGTTATTAACGATGCTATTAGTCAAATGTCGAAATGAAAAACGAAATAGTGGGGCGGGGAGCGGATTTCGAAAAAAAATTAATTTTTCGACAAGTCTGGGTGCACCGTTGTAACGAACATTAAAAACCATAGAAGGTTGATGTAAAGTATTTTTTATATGTTATCGTCTCAACGGTTTTAGTTCAGAAATATTAAACTCAATTTTTTCAAGGGGGTCTTACGCCCCTTTAACGGCAGTATGGGCACATATTAAAAAATATGTGTCTCTTATTTAGCTCTGTACTATAACATATTCAAAGCCGATCAGAATCGAAGTGTCTCCCTTGGGTAAGTTTACTTGTAAGTCATAGTACTTGTCTGATTGTTGTATTTCTCATCATATCAGACAATCTATAGCCAGATGCTGTTCGTAAAAACTTCATTTCCACAGCTTGAATTCTTTGTTCATTTCCGGTGCTATTGTTCAAGTCTCACTGCCATAAACTAAAGATGGTACTGCCATTGTTTTATAGAACGTTATTACGTTATGTCTTTTCCGTTTGTGAAGGAGGTAGTATATCCCAAGAAGTTGAATTCATTAACTCTATTTTCTAGTCGTTTAAAAATTGCCTGTTGGCTTCTGTCTCGGGTTCTTCGGCCAAGGTTTCTTTGACGGTCAAACAAACATCGGGCGAAAACCAGAGACAGAAGCCAACAGGCAATTTGTCACGAACGACCACGAAAGCCTTACAGTTTTGTTCTAGTCGTTTGTTTCAGTTTGGCTTGGGATCGGTCTTGACCCATAAAAGCCGCGACTTTTGCTTTTCTGAGTCAAGGTTGAAAAGTTATGCTTCTTGGTAGTTACATTTAACTTATAAATGGCTTTTTTAAGGGTGTTCCCGCTGACAGCTATAAAAAGTTTCTATCAGCAAAGACTGTTGTCACTGAGTAATTTCGTTGGTAAACGTTATCGGTGAACAACTCTTTTTCTTTTAGCCATTGTCTCAACATATCGTCAACATAGGTATTACAAAATATCGGAGACAAACTTCATCTTCTCCTAAGCCTAGATTTTCTGTTATTTTACCATTATCTTTTCTGACAATGGCAATTTTGGGGACTTCGTACGTCGGTTGTATGCCTCTGCTATCTAGAACTTATTGCCCAAAATATCCTCATATCTACAATGTCAACGGCTTTTACGTAGTCAATGAACAGCAGAAGTGTTTTTGTTTTAAACTTTACATGTCTTTCAATTATTTTTCTTATGACAAATGTGTTGTCCAAGCACGATATATCCTTCTCAGTTTTCTATAAGCAGCTGGGGCGATGTACCCGAACTAGCCCGGTTACGGGCTTTTGCCTTTTATTATTATCATTCTTTCTTTTCTCAGACGTTATGTCTGGTCAAAAATGGAAAGTGACACGGACCTTGATCAAGCGTGACTTCTTTTTAACTGTACAGTATATGTTACATTGCATTTAGGAACTTTCGGGTAATTGAACATGTATCAACAATTACAGATCTATGTAGTTGTATATATAAGTTTGGATATAGCTGTATTGCGTTGATGTACTGGTGGATATTGTGTGGTATGACTCCTGTAGTTGATAGTATAATTGGTATAATGTCAACTTTATCCTGATGCCACATATCCTTGACTTCCTCAGCCAGTTGGATGTATTTTTCAATTTTTTCTCCTGTTTTCTTTTGTATATTTGTTGTATTGGGTATGGATATTTCGATTAGTTGTGTTAATTTCTTCTTTTTATTGGTGAGTATGATGTCAGATTTGTTATGTGGTGTTGTTTTATCTGTTATAATGATTCTGTTCCAGTATAATTTGTATTCATCATTCTCCAGTACATTTTGTGGTGCATACTTGTATGTGGGAACGTGTTGTTTTATTAGTTTATGTTGTATGGCAAGTTGTTGATGTATTATTTTTGCTACATTGTCATGTCTTCTGGGGTATTCTGTATTTGCTAGTACTGTAAATCCGCTTGTGATGTGGTCTACTGTTTCTATTTGCTGTTTGCAAAGTCTGGTATTGGGATCTTTAATAATATGCTTGCTGTAATATCTGGTGTTTATTGTTTGATCCTGTATTGCAATCATGAATCCTTCCGTCTCACTGTATATATTGCCTTTTCTTAGCCATGCATTGGATGCGTCTTGATCGATGTGTGGCTGTGTTAGATGATACGGGTGCTTGCCATGTAGTGTTTTCTTTTTCCAATTTACTTTCTTTGTATCTGTTGATGTTATGTGATCTAAAGGGTTGTAGAAGTGGTTATGAAATTGCAGTGGTGTAGCCGATGTATTTATATGAGTGATTGCTTTGTGTATTTTGCTAGTTTCTGCTCGTACTAGAAAGAATTTTCTTAAATTGTCTACCTGTCCATAATGTAGGTTTTTTATGTCGATAAATCCCCTTCCTCCTTCCTTTCTGCTTAACGTGAATCTTTCAGTTGCTGAATGTATGTTATGTATTCTATATTTGTGGCATTGTGATCGTGTAAGTGTATTGAGTGCTTCTAGGTCTGTGTTACTCCATTTCACTACTCCAAATGAGTAGGTCAATATTGGTATAGCATAAGTATTTATAGCTTTTGTCTTGTTTCTTGCTGTCAATTCTGTTTTCAGTATTTTTGTTAGTCTTTGTCTGTATTTTTCTTTTAGTTCTTCTTTAATATTTGTATTATCTATTCCTATTTTTTGTCTGTATCCTAGATATTTATAGGCATCTGTTTTTTCCATTGCTTCTATGTAGTCACTGTGGTTATCCAATATGTAATCTTCCTGTTTAGTGTGTTTTCCCTTGACTATGCTATTTTTCTTACATTTGTCTGTTCCAAAAGCCATATTTATATCATTGCTGAATACTTCTGTTATCTTTAGTTATTGGTTGAGTTGTTGATTTGTTGCTGCCAGTAGTTTTAGATCATCCATGTATAGCAAATGTGTGATTTTGTGTGGGTATGTTCCAGCAATATTGTATCCATAATTTGTATTATTTAGCATGTTGGATAGTGGGTTCAGAGCAAGGCAGAACCAGAAAGGACTTAATGAGTCTCATTGGTATATTCCACACTTAATCTGTATTGGCTGTGATGTGATATTATTCGAATTTGTTTGGATATTAAGTGTGGTTTTCCAATTTTTCATTACTATGTTTAGGAACTGTGTCAATTTAGGATCTACTTTGTATATCTCCAATATTTGTGGTAACCATGAGTGGGGTACACTATCAAAAGCTTTTTGGTAATCAATGTATGCGTAGTGTAGTGACCTTTGATTAGTTTTAGCTTTATATGTCACCTCTGCATCTATTATCAGTTGCTCTTTACATCATCGTGCTCCTTTGCAACAGCCGTTTTGTTCTTCATTTAAAATTTTGTTCTGTGTTGTATGTGTCATGAATTTCTGTGTAATGACTGAAGTTAATATTTTGTATACTGTTGGTAGGCATGTTATGGGGCGATATTTTGCTGGGTTTGCTGTGTCTGCTTGATCTTTAGGTTTCAGATAAGTTATTCCATGTGTAAGTGTATCAGGGAATGTGTATGGTCTGCAATGTAACTGTTAAATAATTTAGTTAGATGTGAATGTGTTGAGGTGAACTTCTTTAGCCAGAAATTTGCTATTTTATCTTTTCCAGGGGCTTTCCAATTGTGCGTAGAATTAATTGCTCGGGTGACTTCATGTTGCAAAATTATCACTTCGGGCATTTGTGGTATCATCTTGTATGTGTCTGTTTCTGCTTGTATCCACCGTGCATGCCTGTTATGTTGTACAGGGTTTGACCATATGTTGCTCCAGAAGTGTTGCATGTCTGTTATGTTTGGTGGGTTGTCTATTTTAATGTGTGTGTTATCTATTGTCTGATAAAATTTCTTTTGGTTTGTGTTGAATGTTTGGTTTTGTTTCCTTCTATTTTCACTTTTTTTGTATCTTCTAAGTCGTTTGGCCAATGCTTGTAATTTCTGCTTCTTTTCATCTAATTGCTCTATCGCTTCTTGTTGTGAGATTTTACATAATCTTTTTCGTTTTTTGTCTGATATTTCATTTCTTATACATTGTGTTAGCTGTCCGATGTCTTTTCTCAGTTTTTCTATTCTGATCTGTAACCTGTGTTGCCATGCTGGTTTTGTGGGTTTCTTCTGTGTCTTGGTTGGTTCTGATCTCTGCATAGTGTGTATATTTAGTGTAGTGAGTGCTCCTATATAAATCAGTAGTTGTAACTCTTCCATAGTTGTATTTTCATTTATTTTGTTGTGTACCGGTATGATTGTGTTGATAGTTGTTGTTGTTGTTTCGACTTGTGGGTTATTTGGTGGTCTATGCAAGAATGGTCTAATGTCTGTATTTGTGTCTTTGTATTCTATATACGTTTAGCTGAAATTTTTCTTCTATATCTAACATGTGTGTCACTTCATGTTCTATTTGTGCTTGTTCTGGTGCCCATCTTACGATGTCGTTTTCCTCTGATTGTTTAATTGATGTGTGGTGTTCTTTGTTTGTTTGCTCTGGGATGTTTGTGTCCATTACTGTATTTTCTTCTTCTTCTGATTACACATTATTTTGTTCTAGTATTTGTTGTACTTGTTGTTTGATGTTTTCTAATTCTGACTGGGGTATCCTGTTATTTTTGATTATTACACGGATCTGATCAGCTAGTCGTTGTTCTGTTAAAAATTTTAATTCTGGGTATCTGGTAATAAATATTGTGTATACTTGTGATCTGTATCCAGTTGTGTTGGTTCCTAAGATTGTTGCTTGGTAATAACAGAACATGAGGTGTCAGTTAACTTCATCTGACCATCTCATCCTCTGTCTTTGTTTTCCTTCTAGAGTGGTTGCAGGAAGCATATCCTGCAAAACACCTCTATTTGGATTTAAATCATTTTCCGTGTGGCTAGCAGCATCGTTACCATTGTGGGCGGGCTATTATTATTATTATTATAGGCATTATTATTATTATTATCAATCGTAGCAGTAGAGGTCTAGTAGTAGGGCAAATAATAGCACTAGTAGTAGTAGTAGCAGTAGCAATAGTAAAGCTTTTATTATTACTACGAGTCTTTGTCCACATTGTTTATGCATTTGGCATTGACACATTTTGTGTCAAATCTTCTTTTCATTTCGTTTATTGCAGTTATTATGACTATTTATAGTATTATAAATGTCATTATTACTGTGATCTAGAAAATCTTGTATGCGTAAAACAAGACTGGCGAGGAGGTCACAATCCTCTCAGGTTAAATTAATAAATAAAAGTAAATAAAAATACAGCTACAAATTCTGCAGCAAAATCTACTCGCTGCTTCACATTATGAACAGTAAAAGTTGCAGAGTACAAGGATTCAAATTGCGTACTGAAGTGCTGCTTCAAGCTGCAACAGAACACACATTACTGGTAGATCGACTCTTGTTCACCGATCTTTGAAAATGCATCTGCTCACCAAATTCTTATGTTTATTATTTAGATCTTTGCTAAACAATAATTTCTACCTGCGCTTGTACTCTGAGGTTCGGTCAGAATCAATAGCGCCGTAATATGAGTGAAAGAAACGGTGAACCCGTTGGAATTATCCAAGGTATATACGTATGGCATACGATAATGATTAAACTAGTAGATGCGGGCATATATCCCCCTACTGGATTCTTACATCGAGTATAGATTTAAATGTGAGGAAGTCGTTTCTGAAAGTATTTGTATGGAGTGTAGCCATGTATGGAAGTGAAACATGGACAATAAATAGTTTGGACAAGAAGAGAATAGAAGCTTTCGAAATGTGGTGCTACAGAAGAATGTTGAAGACTAGGTGGGTAGATCACGTAACTAATGAGGAGGTATTGAATAGGATTGGGGAGAAGAGAAGTTTGTGGCACAACTTGACTAGAAGAAGGGATCGGTTGGTAGGACATGTTTTGAGGCATCAAGGGATCACAAATTTAGCATTGGAGGGCAGCGTGGAGGGTAAAAATCGTAGAGAGAGACCAAGAGATGAATACACTAAGCAGATTCAGAAGGATGTAGGTTGCAGTAGGTACTGGGAGATGAAGGAGCTTGCACAGGATAGATTAGCATTGAGAGCTGCATCAAACCAGTCTCAGGACTGAAGACCACAACGACAACAACAACTGGATTCTTAGGCAGCACGCTCTGTATTATCATGAAATATGGGCGAGAGCGTCACAGAAATGATACAGGATTTGGGCTGGAAATCATTAAAAGAAAGGCGTTTATCGCTGCGACGGAATCTTCTCACGAAATCCAATCACCAACTTTCTCCTCCGAATGCGAAAATGTTTTGTTGACACCGACCTACATAGGGCGGAACGATCACCACGATAAAATAAGGGAAATCAGAGCTCGTACGAAAAGATATAGGTGTTCATTCTTTCCGCGCGCTATACGAGATTGGAATAATAGAGAATTGTGAAGGTGGTTCGATGAACCCTCTGCCAGGCACTTAAATGTGATTTGCAGAGTATCCATGTAGATGTACATGTAGATCTACTCTTATCTGAGGGAAACTACGAAGTTTCGCTTTCTGATGAACTTTCCACCTTATCAGCGTTACTGAATTTCTATTTATTGATGGTTTTCGAGTATGAAAGCTGTCAAAAAAGATGGTGCGGGTAGATGCGCCATAGATAAGCTCAGTGAAACAATATCTGTAATTGTAGAGCGAAGGGGTTGGTATGGAGATGACAAACTCTCTGTACAATCATCGACATTTGTGTCGCAGAAAATGTCCACTCTGTTCAGATGTTTCGATGCGGGTTAGCAAAATGAGACAGTGAGCGGATAGCGGAATGTAGATTTCAGAAATTGCAAAGTTTGGCTTAAAGTTAGTGAGCAGCAAGACGCACATTTGCCTCACTCCCAAATCGCCACAGATGCAATTCGCATTAGACGATTCCGTTTATTGAACCATGACTTTGCGTCCCAGACACAGGCTCCCCTTCCTAGTGGAATATCTTTGTGGGTAATGTAATCAGACATACTGTATGATCATCTCTGGTTATCTAGGAGAAAAAAAAAGTCTTTTGTTTTCGCTGTGGTACAGAAGCTATTGCAGAAGTGCGATGAACATTACTGAAAACTGAAGTAATGATCATCATATGACTATTTATGGTGAGGCAACGACCCTGATAAACGTTATGAACTCACCTTTTTTTCTTGTTTGTTATTATTCAAGCTGGCGTCGTGCGTGCTATCTTAATGACGGAGCTCAAAAGGATGGGGTAAGCCTTTGCCTTTACCTTGTCCCACGGACCATCCTGATATTTAACATACGTGGTTTAGAATACAACGAGAAAACCAAAGCACACGTTGTCCCAGCAATCAGAAAGCAAGAAGGTTCTAGCAACAAGGGCTCTTCAAGGCAAAAGGGATTTCTACAAAAAGAAATAGTTGACAAATGTAATCCTTGAAACCAGAAAAAGATTCTTAAAACGTTATGTTTGGAGCACAGATGTGTAGAGTGCGAAACGTGGTCAATGGGGAAGACAGAAGTGAAACTACAGTAGTCTTTGAAATAAGACGTTAACGCGACTGTTGAAGATCGGAGTAAGAAATAAAGATATCCTGCAAAGTGACTTTCAGAAAGAATGCCCCCATGAAGAACATAATGAATCGAAGAGATAGAATGGTTGGTCTCGTATTAAGAGATGAGTCTTCGCTGAAAACGGATGATGACGGAAGGAAAAATTTGCGAGTACAGACAGGAGCAAGTCTTGATATGAGTATCGAAGCAGTATGTTGTTGATATAGGACGCAGCAGTTACGCTGAAATGAAGACCGTGGTAGTCGACAGGAATGGAGAATTGCATCAAACAAACATTTTGGTTGATGAATAGCAAAAAACAATGGAAATCGATCTTAATAGCGAAACTAACCGCAATGATCACAGGCTATAATTTGCCATGAGAAAACTTAGACGACCAGTGACAGGTTATCGTCCGGGCAGCTGAGCTTTTTCAACAATCGGCTCTTTGCTGCTTCTTGACGAGGCAGCCGACTTCCCGAAAGCCGTCCCGCGGGACACTCCAGGCGCGACACCGTCACACCACGGCTATTTGCGGCTGTGACCTACGCTGACTAAGACTTCCTCGCTTTAATAGCGACCAGAGCCACGCCCTCACTCTTCCTCTCCTACCACCTGAGTACACACACACACACACACACACACGCACACACACGCACGCACGCACCATCGGCGGCAGCTTCTTCAAATACCGAGACGATAGGCGTCGCCGCCATGACGAAGTGCGTGTGAAGCCCTCTCTCTTTTTCCCAGAAGGTTCCAGCTGTTGTTCTCTCCTGCCAGGGTCTCCTAGAAGACCGAGCTTAAAATACCGAAGGATAGGCATGCTGAGTTTTTACTTGGAGAGAACATTTCATGGTATTACAACTCGAGAGAAATCCTTGCACGTAAGTTCATGCTGTTGGAGACAAACTCCTCTGAAAGAAAAATGAACTACAATTTAAAATTTTCAGCAAGTGCTTTTATTTTACAGTTTTATCCTCACTCTTCTAGCATGCTCGTCCTGAAGTATTTTGCTTTAATTTTCCGCGTTACTGTTTTCTTTCTCTTCGGATGGGCTACTATAGTACAATTCTCTTTTCAGTTTGAAGTCAACAGTCCGAAACTAGTGGACGGGTTTTTTCAAAGTAATTGGAAGAAGATTTTCAGCTCGATTAATTAGATCACAATCAAAGTAAATGTTCTAATGTAGCCACAGGTCGTTATTATATTTGGATTAATGCTTGGACGGTGCTACCTCCAATAAAAAAATCTATTTGTGCAATGTAAGAATGTATATCCACAGCTGAAGCAAACCGGAATAAAGGTCGATAATCTAATTTATATCTAACGTTTCGTGAGAGTTATATTTACAAAAGTAATGCTGAAATAAGTATTAAAAGTTTAGCACTGCTTCAGTATGGGAAACTGATTCACCTATCCAATCATATTAAATGGTTGAAATATAAAAATTCATATACAATCACAGTATATAGGAGAAAACAAAAATTAGCTTCATCCAAGAAAAAGAAGGCATAAAACAACAATATCAACTGCCGAAAGTTGATACGGAAAAATATATTTTCTTACTCTCACCTATTCTGCTTCTTCAGTTACAATTCCAGCTAGACATAATGGATAATTATAAATAAAGTCAAACAAATAAGTTAATGAAGACAGCTACAGCATTGGAAACATGAAATCTGACATTCCCTGAAAATCACTGCCTCCAAGTCTACACAGATTGTTTATTAATGCAAAAAGAAGGAAACTTTGGCTTGGGAATATACAGCAAAATTGTTTCTTTCTCTCAAACTTTAGTACCGGACCACTCATATTTTGAACGTGACTTGGAAGCCATCAGAATTCCAACAAGGCAGCTTGACAACTATCAACACACATTCGACAAAGCAGTTAGTTATATGTTGTGATTCCTGGGCAGCAACATTAGCGGTCATCAACACACAAGACCCAAAAACCGTTCAAGTTAAAGAAGTTGAGCTGTGACAATGATTTCGTAGGTTTTTGCAGTGTAATTTTTTAGGGTTCGTTTCGCTCTATTGAAACAGCACGAGACAAATAAAATATGGGAAAATGAACAAGTAAAAATTTGTAACTTTCTGTATGTAATGTATGTCTTGTGTATTTGTGCAGACAGTCGAGTATCTTGTACAGCAGAGACCATCCGTCAGTCCAGAGCCAACCGCAGCGCTTTGGAGCCAGAGACCGACGTGCACCTGCTGGCCGCTAGAAGAACGACCGACAACTATATGTCGCTCATTGATAGTTGTTAAGTAATAATGGCGGCGCCATATTTTTGTCAACGAAATGGTTAAGCTATGGTTTTATGCCCGAGGAAAGTACAGTTACTATCGAGGAGCAGTGAGAGACAGTTAAGAGGAAGTACGTTTGTGTGTAGAGGGTAGAAAGAACAAGATATTCAGTTGCTGTTTGTTCGCTAAATGGGGCTGATGCGTTACCTATCGGTATTAATTAATCGGACGGTTGTATCGATTTACTGTGCAGGTGGGAAGTTCCTCAATTTTAGAAGTATGACGGCAGGTGTGTGTATTTCGGTGAAAGACCGCAACAAAGAGTATACGGCAGGATATCAAAGACTGCACTCCTCGATTTATTTTGAAGAATTAATGCAGTTACGCATTCTCCAATTAGCTGTGTACAGGTTTAAGTTTTGTACCTTTAACGCGGTTACAAGTTTTTTGAGGCTCGTGAATCGTGAATCAAGGAAGTATTGTTTGGCTTCAGCGATCGGTCGGGCTCCAGTGATGCTGTATTTGTAGTACGTCTATAAAATGGGTGGTCAATTGCAAAATTTGATGAAATCGTTCTCTGAGGTATATGGTAACGGCCGTGAATGTATTGCGTGGATTTGGTGTTTGAGGCGACATATGAGTAGGATTTTGCGAATACTGAATTATTTTATTGTCGAGCGGAGTTCTTGATTTTGGTACAGATTTGAAGATACCGGAACATCCAGACCGGTGGTTTTTTTTTTTAATTTTGATAAAGTTTACCCCACTCAGAGTTGCGATAGTAGCATTTCGTGTTGATCCATACCCTAGCTGAACCATATTTAAGCATAATTCCACTGCAACCATTATTCCTGTAGTTAATAAAGACGAGTGACATTTTCGTTGAGGTTTTGTTACTGGGATCGCGGATCACTAACCCCGTGAAGAGGCTGAGAATTTTGCAATTTGGTTTTAAACTGTGTTAAAAAGTGATGGTAGCACATATAATATATAATTTTTTTTTTTTTTTTAACTTCATTTCGCTTAGAGTGGGGATTGAGTTTTGTTCGTCACTCGAGTACCCGCTGCCGTTTGTCTCTGTACGTAGTTAGTAACGAGAAGGAAATAAATTGTTAATATTGTTTAAAAGTCAAAACCCAGTCCCCTCCTTCTCATTTTGCCCAAAGTTACTAAATAATTGCTGTTTAAGAGAAATCATTCATTATAATAGAAACAAACGAGATCTTAAACCGTGGAATATAAACAAATATGAAAGTTCTGTCGAAGACAGAGGTTCTCGAGTGACAAATGAACGCAAGATAGGTAACCCAAAGTATTTACGAGTTAAAGAATTTTCACTTAAATATAATTTAAACGATAAAATAATTAGGGCAATAGTTCGTGTTTAAAAAGATGTAAGAGTAAGTTACCTATTTAAAAGTAGAGAAAATATGAAGGACTAGTTTATTTTTGTTCTAAAGTTGAAAGTTTATGAACGCAGTTTCATAACATAAAGACAGAGACGTTGTTTAAATTATTGACGGGTGTTGCCCTAGAAACAAAATATATTGATGACTGTATCTATCAAAATTCGTACACTTGAAACTTATTTTGGATTTTTGGTGAAGGTAGCACGCGTAAGTAAGAAGGTAGCAAAAGATATCAACCTTTATTATGAGTTTACTAAAAGCGCAATAGCGTAGCGAGTGCATTTAAGATCTGTGACTTATGTTAAAGAGCGGTCTGACATGTATCTGTAGTAGTGATTCTTGGCTACTGTATATTCATTATTTGATGTCAATTGTGAAAGAGTGTGGGTGCAGCTAAATTAAAAGTGGCCACAGACAAGCAATTCGTTGTAAACCCCCAAGTTTATCTAACTGATTGGGCTGGAACTACAAAGTGTGAATCTAACAGCTCAGTGAGCATTAAGTTGACAAAGGTAGCAAAGCAGGAACAGACATATTCCATGCGACATTAACTGTAAAAGATGAAAGTTACGTTATTTTCGGTGAACGTCGCGAATAAGTCTGCAGCCCAGTATCATTGTTGCGGACGAGGTCCTTTGGTTGTCCCTAATTTGTATGTGTTCATTAGAACGGTCTACTAATATTCATGAATAGTTTAAAAAATATAGAATGAAACGAAAGAGCCTCGTTCTGGTAAATAATATGCTCCTCCCGAGAAATGCCTTGGTGGCCACAGGGATCATCTTGCACATTCAACAGTTGTATAACCCTAGGCTTATACTCTCTGTTCACATAGAGGAATAGCGTGGATGGACGGTTTGATGATCGTAAAGTGGACACACACAGTTGCTTCTGCGTTCCGACTATACTCTTTCACTCTGTGATAACGCATTCAACAGGCAATTAGTCGAGTGTAGTGACCTTAGCTATGGAAAAAAAGTCCTCTTTCACACAATATTTCAGTAGTATTAGACCTATCACATCGAAAGGATTTGAGCAACAAAGTATTTCACATAGCATGACATAAATAAAATACTAAAATTCCAAACAATAACTTTTGAGTCAAAGAGAGAACATACTTGAAATGGATGTTTCAGTTGTCACAAGTAACGCAAAACAATAAATAAATAAAAAGGGAGAGAGAGAGGATTACCTGAACAGTAGTTTGAGTTGCAATTTAATGATGCGTGTGTCCCGTTTTAGATTAATCTTGGTTCACGAATCTAAAAATATAGTTTCCAGCAGGCGATGTGTGTCATAGCTATCAATTTTCACACCACTTTCAATTCTTATTTTTAGGTATTAAAACTCAGAAAGTTTCAAGTTGAAATAAATTGGTTGTCTCTTTAGCGTCATTTCTATAGGACGTCAGTCAATCTTGTAGATTACCAAAAGTAGCGAAAATAACTCTCTTAGAATCTGTAACCTAAAGTTTTCTAATTCTTTCATTAGCATGTGTTAATGAAAACCAGATAATAATGACGCGGATAAGGGTATGAAAAACTGTTCACATGGGAAATTTACTGCGATCGTAAAACACTACACACTCTACCAATCCATATCTTATCAAAGAATGATATTATGTAAATTTAAGAAGTAAATTACATGAATTAAGAAAATAATAATGTGAGGCCTAGGAAAGATAACACATAGATATAGAAATAAGTCTTGAGAACGAAACTTGTAATTTCACTCTACTGTCCATCTTGGACTACTGAGTCCCGTTCAAGTAAACATTTTCTGATCTTCGTAAGTACAACAGTAACAGATCGTACAGTGTCATACAAGAAAGAAAACATGATAAAATACTAAAAGAACATTGGAATTCCGTAAACCACAATAAAAAGCATATCGGTAAACCTGGTACGTCTAGATGCACAACGATGTACCTGGTATTATATATTTCAGTGTAGTTATAGACATGCCAATTTTCCTAGATTATTCTATCATAAGTGCCTGTCTATTATGGCATCATATATGATCTATTAATGCCATACGTACAAGGAAATGAAAATGAATACCTGTAATTAAGCGAACAGTTGGAATCACGCAAGAGGCTGGATAAAACATTTTGTTTCAATTTAACTATCAGCTTCAGCGGAAAAGAGTAGTTCATTTTAGATGATTAAGGAGCACAAACATGAAAAAATCAGCTACATATGAAGCTAAATTTATTCAGCAAACCGACAAAAATAGCTTTGAAGCTCTGCAAGACGATTAGTGCTTGCTTTGCTGATAACATGTAAATAAAGTAAATTAAAATAAATCAGTAACAAATAACATATATTGGTCTAACGAGACTATGACACAGTATTTAAATTCATTTGACAGCTCCCATTCACAAAATTCGGTTTCGGTGTGTGATTTTACGCTTCCCTGGCGAATGAAGATTATGAAAAGTTCTCGGGTATTCAGCCGGATGGCGTCGTCCAAATGGTGCGATATTTCGGCACACCGTCAGGCGGTGCTTATGATTGGCTACCTTCTGTTGGGCGCTGCAGAAGTGTCCAAGACGTCATCAAGAAATGGTGTGCTACTCTCAGTCATGTAAAACTGAGTAAGAGCAACGGTCATAAAAGATCCTAACCGCCAACGACTGGAGACCAGTCTCATGCACTGTTAACTACTACCAGTTTAAAATCCAGGAGGAATTCCTGGTCGTAGAATTCAAGTCTATCTCAAAGAGTTTCCAGACAAACATTGCGAAGGGAACTGCATGCAATTCCCCACTGGAATCAGATATCTCGCAAAAGGCCACTCCTCACAGCGACACATACAGCTGACGTCTCACGATGCAGGGCGTCGAGTGCAACGATGGCCCAATGAGGTGTTTGAAGCGCAGTGTGCGTAGGGTGCCGCTTCTATAGTATTTTGGGAGTCTTTTTCGTACCATAAATTTGGTCTACTCTTGTTTGTTGCCGTTGACATTAACCAGAATTAGCAAGCAAATGAATGACAGACATTGACTGTGAATGGACACTGATGTAAATCAATGGTGAAAGTTGAATATTTGTGCCGAACCGGGATTAAAACCCGGTTCTCCTGCTTACTAGGCAGTTGCTTTGATCACTAGTCCATTCGGACACAGTGGCCATCGAAACTGGACTGACTACCCTAGCACACCTCGTGAGACCCAAATGCTCAACTCGCCCGTAGTGGCCCTTGCCCATTACCCTCATTACTCGCGACATTTCGCCGATTCCCGTATGAGTTCGAACCTGGTGTGCATCCGCACTGAGCAGAAGTGTCGCAACACACGTGGCCTGGATCCGACTAATGTCTGAAGTTGTGCTGGAGGGAACCGACACCATGAATCCTGCAGGGCTGTCCATAAAGGGTTCGAGGGGGTGGAGAATTCTTCTGAACAGCATGTTGCAAGGAATCCCAGGTATGCTCAATACTGTTCATGTCTGGAGAGTTCGGTGGCCAGCGGATGTGTTTAAACTCAGAAGAGTATTTCTGGAGCCACTCTGTAGCAATTCTGGACGTGTGGAGTGTCGCATTCTGGTGCTGGAATTCCCCAAGTCCGTCGGAATGCACAATGGACTTGAATGGATGCAGGTGATCAGACAGGATGCTTACGTACGTGTCACCTGTCGGAAATGTATCTAGACGTATCAGGGGTCCCATATCACTCCAACTGCACACTCCCCACACCATTTCAGAGCCTCCATCGGCTTGAACAGACCCATGCTGACATGCAGGGTCCATGGATTCACGAGACTAGCTCCATACTCGTACACGTGTATCCGCTCGATACAATTTGAAACGAGACTCCTCCGACCAGGCAACATGTTTCCAGTCGTCACCAGCCCAATGTCGGTGTTGAGGGGCCCAGGCGAGGCGTAAAGCTTTGTATGTGCAGTCATCAAGGGTACACGAGTGGTTCTTCAGCTACGAAAGCCCATATCAATGATGTTTCGTTGAATGTTTCGCACGCTGACAATTTTTGGTGGCCCAGGATTGAAATCTGCAGTAATATACGGAAGGGTTGCACTTCTGTCACGCTGAACGATTATCTTCAGTCGTCGATGCTCCGGTTCTTGCAGGTTCTTTTTCCAGCCGCAGTGACGTCGGAGATTTGATGTTTTACCGGATTTCTGATATTCATGGTACATTCGTGAAATGGTCGTACGGTAAAATCCCTACTTCATCGCTACCTCGGAGATGCTGTGTCCCACCGCTCGTGTGCTGATTAGAACATCACGTTCAAACTTCCTTAAATCTTGATAATCTGCCGTTGTAGCAGCAGTAACCAATCTAACTGCGCCAGGCGCTTACTGTCTTACATAGGCTTTGCCGACCGCAGCGCTGTATTCTACCTGTTTATATATCTCTGTATCTGAAAACACATGCCTGTACTAGTTTCTTTGTGCTTCAGTGTACATCTTCACGATGAGTACACTGTCGACACCCCCTCCCCTTTTCCAAACGGCCGTGTTCGCAGGGCTGCACGCGTAAGTTCTTCGTGGTCTGAAGGACACTATCGCAGGTCGACTGGCCAACTATGACATCAATATACTCCCAGAGAAAATATCTCTTACTGTTTGCAACAACTGTGGTGCGTAGCAATCGAGTTCCCCGCAGTTCAGTAGGTCTGCAGGGTCTAGTACCTGAAAAACTCTCTTCCTCGCCGACATGAGTTCATCATCAAGGTTAGGCGCGATGATATACAATACTAGCGAACCTGGCAATGCTTCACAATTGCTAAATATGTATCGGAATTGGATATACATTCTAAACTCCTCCCCCCCCTCTCTCTCTGTCCATCTTCTCCTCCCCTCTCTGTTTGTCCATCGCCTCGCCCCCTTCCCCTCTCTGTCTTTTTGTCCCCTTACCCCTCTCTTTGATCTTGAGCCATATTTACTGTTATTCCAAACGAAATCTACAATGGGAATTGAAGTATCATAAAATGCAAGGGTAAATCCGTTGGTATTATTAGTACTTGGGGTGTGAGACTTCTACAACCGTTGGAGCTGTGAGAATGCAGCATCAACGACAATATCTCCCACAGGGGTGGGATAATAAAGTTTCGGACGAGTCAGGTTGCGTAGTCGTATTCTAAACATAAGCTATACGCCATAAATACACTTTTCCTGTTTTCTGTTAAATCGACGGCAAGGATGGAAACAACATAGCACATTGCTGTGTATAAAATTTCTGTTTGAAATCATGTATGTGTGAAACAATTTGTGTAAAGGTTTACATACCTGCTATCCTAGTTGAAACTGACTGCAAGAAAGAAAGGAAATCGCACATTTTCACAGCATAGTAAAGCATTTCCTTTATCACAGTGGGTTTGTCAGAAAACCCGTATATTATCGTTCAAAAATCTATAATCTATGCCGTCTGAATATTAATTACTGTATTATGTAAAAATATCAACTTTTCGAGATTTTTGATAACAACTTTTCCCCTTTATATGTATTATACATATATATATTTATTTATATGCTATATATGTTAAAAATATATAGCTTATGTCTGTCCTAATGTTCGTTGGGGTAACGTGTAAAAATTTGAAATAAATGTGTCAAGACCTTTTCGAGATTTTGATAACTACGTTACCCGTTTATATATATATATATATATACACATTAAAAAGATACATAGCCTATGTCCATCTGAATGTTCACTAGATTACCGTATGTCAGTTTGAAAGTCGGTCAAGAACTTTTCCATATTTTTTTTTTTTTTTTTTTTTTTTTGTAACTGCGTTTCCCTTTTATATTACATTGATTATTCAAAACATTAAGACCACAGCCTACCGCGAAGTCGTATGCTTCCTGTTGATGCTGCGGGAACATCACACGGTAAGAAAAGAATATAAGCGGAACAGAGGCGAAAGGGTAGTCATTATAGCGAAGCTACGGGTCGCATAAATTAGGAAATCAACTTACATAAGCGGTTGTGACAAACGGCACATTCACTATGTTTGCATGCGAAACATCTTCCGGAAGACTAAACTGAATTTCGGAAAACATTTTTCGCCATCACGTTTACATATTAAGGCTTGAAGCGGAATTGCTAGCCCCGTCAAATATGGCGCCTGCAAATCAGCTGCTCCAGTTTCTGATTTGGTCGGTACATTTGCTGTTTCTATTCAGTTAAATATTACAAGTAGACAGCTTCATGCTCAGTGTAATAATTCTACTTCTCCTTCACTACGCAAAAAGTCACTCCGTCTATGTTAACCGAAATTTTTTAAATAAATGAACGTTTCAGAAATGGTTATGTGTTTAAATAGTAGCCAAAATCGATTGTGGAAGTGGAAAACCGCTAGCAAGAAGCGGATTCACATAATCGAGTCTGAAGCGATTACATGACCAACCAAAAGTGGTATTGGGAAGTCGGTTTACGAAACACGATTTCGGGAGCCCAAGTAAACATATTGACTGTCGCGACGCTCCGACTGGAAACGGCGAAGCTGGTCAGTTTTTTGCCCGCTACTATCGTGAGCACCTATGGAATGTGGTTAAGGGTGGTGAAATAACGACTAGGCTGTATGTTATTGGACGACCACATCTCATCACAAAATGTAGAGGTCGGAGGCTCCCCCACTGTGTAATCCAGGACAGATAGCGATCAGTGGCACATCTGACCAACGCTGGTGCAGGCACAAATGTTTCTGAGCACACAGTTGAAAGGCTACTGTTGAACATGGAGCTCCAAAGCACACGACTCTTATGTGTTCCCGTGCTGACTCAACCACATGGTCAATTACGATTGCAGTGAGCACAACGTTACTGAGCTTTCACCGTGGATCAATAGAAACGTGTCGCCTGGTAGAATGAATCGCGTTTCTTTTTACACCAGGTCGATGGTTGTGTCCTTACACACCGTCATCCAAGTGAATGGGTGCTCGAAACGTGCACCACGCCGAAGATATGGACCGGTGAGGGCAGAATTATACTATTGGGTACATTGAGTTGGGGTTCTACGGGACCTATGGTAGTACTTGAAGACATCATGATAGAAGTGAACTATGTGACCATTATTGTGGACCACCTGCATTCCTTCATGGGTGAAGTCTCCTCTGATGGCGATGACATCTTCCAGCAGGATAACTCTTGCGACACAAGGCCAGAATCGTGCTGCAGTTGTTTGAGGAGCATGATACTGAACTCAAACTGATGTCTTAGCTAGCAAATGCCCCTGATCTGTACCCATTACAACACATACCTGGAGCCAATTGCGTGCCCACAAATCACCGTCCCACCATTTGCGGGAATTTAGTGACCTGTGAGTAGACATCTGGTATCACGTACTCCTGGAAACCTGTCAAAGACTTGTAGAACCCATGCCAACCAGAATCGCTGCCGTACTGTGTTTGAAAAGTGGACCAACACGCTATCAAACATGTGGTCGTAATGTTTTGGCTTAACGGTGTTACATATTGATATATTACATATATCGAAAAATATGTAGCCTATGCTCGTCCGAATGTTCATCAGAGTATCGAGTAAGAAACTAAGATCAATTGGTCACGCACTTTTCGAGATTTTTCGTTACCACGTTGAGACCATAATTTGTCTTGATATAGTAATACAGATTAGCGCGATGTGTCCTGGGAGACATCGAATTTCATGACCGGTGCGCCTGTTTGCCTAATATCAGGAAATCAGAGTAGAACAGCGAGTCCCGACCCATTCACTGGAGTGGACGTAACGAATGAAAGAACGATATATGAGTCGAGGCAGTCAAGGGAGGCAGAAGTTTTGAGGCAACGCGTAATTCCAGCGTCGAGCGTAAACAACACGAGCCACAAAAACGTCGCCCGCCTGCGCCAGCCGGCAGCCGTTATCGCTGCGACGAACTAAGTCTCCTTGGAGCCGTGAAACTATATTTGGAGGCAGTGGCACGGCAGTTCACTGATTTTGCTTCCTTCATAATTTTCGGAATGGAAAAGCCTGCGCTGCAAGACTTCTGTGACCCAAATGTTACATTCAGTAAGTCACACAATGGAGAAAATCTACGCTGTGGAGTCCTGACACTATATAAGTTGCAAATACATTCATATCTTAAAAGAAGAGGATCTTTTATCTCAAATAAGTTTGTAATAAACTATTAAAGACTGCATATTCGAACTACAATACTGGTCACTAAATTGCGGCTTCACGACGGCGGCATGCATCAAATGTCGAGTTGCTGTGAAGTGTGTACGACGTGGTTGGAAAGCAAATGATTACTATTCCAACGCAACCGCCCAAAGTAGGTAGGAGTAATTCTACCTTCACTCCTTATGTACGGAAATCTAAGGCATCAAGTTTCTTCAGAAAAATCGAGTTTTAATCTTGGTTGTAAGTTACAAGATAGTGTAATGCATCGTGCAGGAGGGAGAAACATCTGCCAGCACTTGTCGGAATTCGACAGTTGCAGGATGGTGGCCTCCTGAGACTGCAGATTACCGCTCCATGAATTTGCTGCTCATGTTGGTCGGGGTGCTGCCATGCGAACATGGAATCGATGTATGGAAGGGGGGCCATGCTCAACCACATGCAGGATCTGAACTGCCCCATACGAATAGCGCACGAGAGGGCAGACATATTGTTCACTGAGTCGCGCTGGATCGTACAACCGTTCTCTCACACCTTCAGGTAGGAAATCAGCCTGTCTGCATCAATACAGGTACCCACACGGACAGTGTGACAACGCCTGGAGCACCATGCGCTGTCGGCGAGAGAATATCGATGCGGCTTCCCTTGACGTAACAACGGCGAGAGTCGCGCCAACATTGGTGAGCCAAACTGGGCGAAGTTGTGGGCACCTTACAGTCTTTTCAGACAAGCCCGGGTTCTGTGTGTGGAGATTCCGGGGATGACGGAAGTTGCCAGACTGCATTTGTCAGCGTTATACGGGCTCAGTACCTGGTATGATGATACGGGATGCCTTTGGGTACACAACATCATCACCTTTAGATTTCATAGCCGGTAAGTGGACAGCTGGAGTTACATTCTTGACGTCTTACAGACTTCGAAGTCTCCGCGACGTTAACTTTCAATAACGTCATGTAAGAAAGCATGTTGATCTTGCTATCCCGATGTAGCCGTTACCCTGATCAGCAAGTTCAGCATATCTCTCACCCACTGAAAACATCTGGTCATGGACTGCCGAGACCCTGGGACGCCACCACTCGCCAGCGTCTACGGCTGAGAACACTGGCACACAGCTGAACCTCTCAAACTCAGTTCGACTGATATCCAGCGGGGTTTCATCCAGTGTTGCTGCCAGAATTCATCTCTCTATTTACGGAATTTCGCACCCTGTGTACCCCAAATCATCTAAGAATTTCATCATATATTCCTCTTGCTATACTGTACACTCACAATAAGTAAAATGCACAAAACATACAGTACATACATATCTGCACAATAATCTCTCGTGAATATATGAAAAGTCTCCGTTAAAAAAATTGTAGTTAGCGTTCAGAGCTATCATAAAACCTGCAATTGATGGTAGTTATCGTGACCAGCGTGGTCGATTTAGCAAGGAACTAATAGCTTGGATCAAGATGTACATTATGTGATCAAAAGTATCCGGATACTTGGCTCAAAATGACTTCCAAGTTCGTGGTGCCCTCCAGTGGTAGCGCTGGAATTCAATATGGTGCTGGCCCACCCTTAGCCTTGATGACAGTTTCCACTCTCGCAGGCATACGTTCAGTCAGGTGCTGGAAGGTTTCTTGGGGAATGGCAGCCCATTCTTCATAGAAAGCTGCACTGATGAGAGATACCGATGTCGGTTGGTAAGGCCTGGCACGAAGTCGGCTTTCTAAAACATCCCAAAGGTGTTCTATAAGATTCAGGTCAGGACTCTGTGCAGGCCAGTCCATTACAGGGAAGTTATTCTCGTGTAACCACACCGATACAGGCCGTGCATTATGAACAAGTGCTGGGTCGTGTTGAAAGATGCAATCACCATCCTGAATTGCTCTTCAACAGTGGGAAGCAAGAAACTGCTTAAAACATCAATGAACGCCTGTGCTGTGATAGTACCACTCAAAACAACGAGGGGTGCAAGCCCCCTCCATTAAAAACACGGCACCATAACACCACCGCCTCCGAATTTTACTGATGGCACTACACACGCTGACAGATGACGTTGACCGGGCATTCGCCATACCCACACCCTGCCATCGGACCGCCACATTGTGTACTGTGATTCGTCACTCCACATAACGTTTTTCCACTGTTCAGTAGTCCAATATTTACGTTCCTTATACCAAGCGAGGCGTCGTTTCGCATTTACCGGCGTGATGTGTGGCTTATGAGCAGCCGCTCGACCATGAAATCCAAGTTTTCTCACCTCCCACCTAACTGTCATAGTACTTGCAGTGGGTCCTGATCCAGTCTGGAATTCTTGTGTGATAGTCTGGATAGATGTCTGCCTATTACACATTACGAGCCTTTTCAACTGTCGGCGGTCTCTGTGAATCAACAGACGAGGACGGCCTGTACGTTTTTGTGCTGTACGTGTCCCTTCACGTTTCCACTTCACTATCACATCGGAAACAGTGGACCTAGGTATGTTTCGGAGTGTGGAAATCTGGCGTACAGACGTATGACATAAGTGACACCCAATCACCTGACCAAGTTCGAAGACCGTGAGTTCCGCGGAGCGCCTCATTCTGCTCTTTCACGATGTCTAATGACTACTGAGGTCGCCGACATGGAGTACCTGGCAGTAGGTGGCAGCACAATGCACCTAATATGAAAATATGTTTTGGGACGCTGTTCAACTCGCGCGTCACGCTGGCTTAATGTCGCCTTTTTTGTCAAAGCGTTGGATCTTCACGTAAATTTATGCCCTTTGTCGTTCTGTGCTACGTTCGTATAGTTAACACCAAGTCTCGTCACCAGAAAAGGATTGCCCGCGTTTTGCATTTCAAACTTTCCATATACTTTTCTTTTCTTCGAAACATTTTGGATAATGACTTTAACATTTGATTTAGAGATGTTGCTCCACTGCGATTTGTGGCAGCAGCGGTGATTCACTACGGCTGCACGTCCACTACTCAAGGCTGCTTGCTCACAACTGGCAGGTACAAAGCACATGTGTGTCTGCAGTAAGTTGTGCTTCAGTTTGCCGCCGCAGTTACTGCGCTGACGTCGCTTATAAGCCGGGAAGAAAATCAGTCTCGGTACTTTTTGGACAGACGGTGCATGAAAAAGACAAGCGAGCCAATTGCTGGAGAAAGAAGACTACAGCTACTGTGGAATCCAAAGCACCGTCACTCTTGGCCTCACCGAAGTACGCAAAGCTTTGTTAGAAATGAAAGTGGAGTCAAGTGCAAAAAGCATACCTAACATTAAGCAGGCATCGAACCCTTGGATTACAGCTCTGCATTTATCAGTTAGCCTTCTAGTGGTAATGTATAATATTATCAAATGCCACAAAATTTGTCGACATTATTATCCTCGTAACCTAATAGTTCAAAAGGCATTTGCCTGACTTATGTCTCTGATTCTTTGTACGGAATTATCATTTTTACAAGCTCATTTACATCTTGATAAAAATTAAAGTTATTAGTCAAGAAGTAACACTTCAGTTGTAGTACTGGTTTGTCGTTGATGTTATTATACCGGTCGTATTAACACTGCTCGCGATTATCATAATAATAAATGTCTTGAACATGCTAACTTCCTAGAGTACTGTAGTTTCAGGATACAATGTCAAGTGTTTAAATGCTGGAAACATGCTCCGTAGGACGCTGTTCTGAATGGTCGTCAAACCAGACTGACTACGTGTATACTGTGTATCTCTCGTAAGAGTCGTCAGACGCATTTTCTCTGGTATTTCGGCAGGTATTTGCTATTTAGTTTTCGAAACGTGTATCTGGAGTCAGTCGAAACAAATGCTGACCATCACCACTTTCCTGCGACGTCTAGTGCCAATGGATAACGTCGATTTGTTTCCCGTTACAACCAAAATGATTTTGAAAGTGGAATTTTACGAGCTCATCCGATAGAGTGGCCCCAGATTAGTCTAGTGTGATATCAGCAAGACACAAAGAATAACCAGCACTCCAGCAGCGGCTGAGTAGCACTGCTGGCAATGGATGCATCTCATCCTTCGTCTCGCCACGCCGCACAACATGTACACGCCTTCAGAAATGACATAAACGAGTTTGATAATGGGTAAGTGCTGCTAAAGTTTTCTTGTACATATATGTGGGTGGTATCTGTTCTTTCGTCACCATCAGTGACCATGCAGCTCTCTTAGAATGAAATGATAATTAAATCAAGACCCTAAGCTGTCGACAGGCGTTGATATACATCACGGTTGAAAATGTGTAGCCGGCCGAAGTGGCCGTGCGGTTAAAGGCGCTGCAGTCTGGAACCGCAAGACCGCTACGGTCGCAGGTTCGAATCCTGCCTCGGGCATGGATGTTTGTGATGTCCTTAGGTTAGTTAGGTTTAACTAGTTCTAAGTTCTAGGGGACTAATGACCTCAGCAGTTGAGTCCCATAGTGCTCAGAGCCATTTGAAAATGTGTGCCCCGACCGGGACTCGAAACCGGGATCTCCTGCTTACATGGCAGACGCTCTATCCATCTGAGCCACGGAGGGCACAGAGGATAGTGCGACTGCAGGGATTTATCTCTTGCACGCTCCCCGTGAGACCCACATTCCCAACTTAATGAGTGTAATGGACAGGGGCACTACGAATGTAGTGTGTGGACATTAAGTTGGGAATATGGGTCTTGCGGGAAGCGTGCAAGGGATAAATCCCTGCAGTCGCACTACCCTCTGTGCCCTCGGTGGCTCAGATGGACAGCACAGTCACCACGGTGTAGTGGTTATGATACTAGACTGTTGCATGGAGGGTTGTGAATTCAAAACACACCTGAACTGTAAAATTTTAGCCGGCATGGTAGCTCAGCGTGTTCGGTCAGAGGGCTGCTCGCCCTCTGTAATAAAAAACTGAGTAGAGGAATCAACGACCAGCTTGAACGGATGTCTTGTGACGTCCGCCCACACCAAACGCAACGAACAATACCGAACAAAATGAAAAAAGAAAAAATATGGATAGAGTGTCTGCCATGTAAGCAGGAGATCCCGGGTTCGAGTCCCGGTCGGGGCACACACGTTCAACTCTCCCCGTTTATGTATATCAACGCCTGTCGACAGCTTAGGGTCTTGATTTAATCGTCATTTCTTTTCTTGTACAAACATCCTGTTTAGTTGTCGTTACTGAAGTGGATCTTTCTGACAAGATTCTGTACTACGAATTTTATTTATTTAAACTTGTGTAATAAGAATGGCAGGAAGACAGCTCGGATGTACGCTGAAAGGTATCCTGAACGAGAAGGTAGGCATCCTTGCGCAGACACGTTTCAAGTTGTAGTACAACTAACTCGAAAAACAAGGGATTTACGCCCGGCGGATCGCCAGCGAAGGAGGCTTGTGCGAAATCGAAACTGTTATTGCGTTGGATATGGTACACACAAATTGAGGCAGCAGTAAAAGGACGACTGACAGGGAGTTACTTGCCTCACGCTGCACGGTGCATCGCATTTTGAAAGAGTCAAACATGCGCCCACACCGCCGGCAGGTGCAAAATTTTACAGTGGACCATGAAGTCAGCCTACTGATGTTTCGAAAGACATTCTATTTATAGACGAGTCAGTGTTTTGTAGCACAGGCCTGCAAGATCGTGCTGCCAAACACCACCGGGCTTCCGTGAATCACCAATGATTGCGTGAGGCAGACCATCAATACCGATGGAGCGTCAATTGCTGGGCTGATATTATCGATAAGCGTGTTGTTTCTCCCCGTTTTTTTTCTTTTTTTTTTAAGATAGGTTGAACGGGAGAACGTGTACTGATTTCCTACGGAACGAACTGCCTGCTCCGTTCGACGACGCTGATTTAACAACGAGGCAAGTGATGGGGATGCAACAGTATGGTGAAACCAGCCATTGCACTGCATCTGCGTGCCAACCTGCACGGGGTATTTTCCCCGAGAAAACAATAAGCAGACACATGAATGCTGAATGACCAGCTAGGTCACCCTGTCTGTCTGCCCTGGACCTTTATTCCTGAAATGGTATCTAGAACAAAACGGAGGTTTGTTTAAAAACCTACAGTAAGGAACTGATCCAACGAAACAGCGAATAATTTTGCTTTCCCCTTTTTTTACTTTGTTCTGTTCTAAGCATTTGTTGGGTACTCTAGTTTAAGGAAGCTAGGTGATTTTTTTAATGCGTTTCGACTGTTACTGGATCACGTGTCCAACAACGAAAAATCAATATTAAAGTAGCAAATGTAGCTCACTGTTGATTATGTAAAGCAGTTACCGAAAATTCCTATTGTTGCAACTAAGTAATTTAGTGACTATTTAGTTGATCAGTAACTGCTTTGTAAATACAGTATATAGTCTTCCTACTCAATAAGTGCTGTAACTAAGCTAAATTAAAAGTCTTTCGTCTGTCTTGTGCTAGCCGGCCGCGGTGGTCTAGCGGTTCCAGGCGCTCGGTCCAGAACCACGCGACTGCTACGGTCGCAGGTTCGAATGCTGCCTAGAGCATGGATGTGTGTGATGTCCTTAGGTTAGTTAGGTTTAAGTAGTTCTAAGTTCTAGGGGACTGATGACAACAGATGTTAAGTCCCATAGTGCTCAGAGCCATTTGAACCATTTGAACCTTGTGCTATATTTAATCTGAGAGGTTCGTAAAATTCAGTAAATATTATCGTGTTAGTGACATGGAAACTGAAACACCTGACCGTTCCTTGACATCGTTTTGAAAGTGATACTATATTCGGCAGTATTATTACTGTGGCTACGTGGATTGCTCTCAACAGCCAGCCGGTGTGGCCGAGCGGTTCTAGGCGCTTCAGTCTGGAACCGCGCGATCGCTACGGTCGCAGGTTCGAATCCTGCCACGGGCATGGATGTGTGTGATGTCCTTAGGTTAGTTAGGTTTAAGTAGTTCTAAGTTCTAGGGGACTGATGACCTCAGATGTTAAGTCCCATAGTGCTCAGAGCCATTTGAACCATTGCTCTCAACAGGTCTCTAATGCAGCTGATAGCCACAACAGACTCCGAAGGATGGGTAAAAATTTGTTCGCCACGTCTTCCTTTCCCGACTTGCCACGTATCGTCTCCTGTGCCGCTACGCCGCGCGCTGTCTGCTGCCGCCATTCAAATGAGCCGCTGCTCGAGTACTGTCCCTGTTAATACATATCGGCAAAGGGAAAAGAAAACTAGACTAACTTGGGACCGCTCTATCCAACAGGTTTATAAAATTCCACATGAAAAAAATTTCGTTTGCAATGGGAAACAAACCGACGTTTTCCCCTGTCACAAGACGACGCAGGGAAGTGCTGATGGGCAGCATTTGTTTGAGCTGACTCCAGACGCACACTGCAAAAACTAAATTGCAAATATCTGCCGAAACACCAGAGAAAATGTCTCTGAAGACCCGTATTAGTGCCACCCTGTATACCAGTATATAATCGGACACTTCAGAAGAGCCGGCCGAAGTGGCCGTGCGGTTCTAGGCGCTGCAGTCTGGAACCGCGAGACCGCTACGGTCGCAGGTTCGAATCCTGCCTCGGGCATGGACGTGTGTGCTGTCCTTAGGTTAGTTAAGTTTAACTAGTTCTAAGTTCTAGGGGACTAATGACCTCAGAAGTTGAGTCCCATAGTGCTCAGAGCCATTTGAACCATTTTTGAGCTACACAAGAGATCGCAAGTAGCATCCCTTCCCCTCTCCCGATATTTTTCACGTGCGTAGCTACTGTGACGCTAATGTGTTGCTGTCGACAAGACACAAAAACATACCTAAAGTTGTACACTTCCTGCTGCGATCCTCGAAAACAAGTGAAACATTGCACGGACATGCCTTCAAGATATAACGGATTATTGAAGTAGGTTATCAAGCGTCCTAAAGCAACATTAAATGCATGGGATACCAAAAAATCCGCCCTGAAAGCTAAGTGCTGAGAGAAGAGGCTACAAAAAACAGGGGGAAACTGTACTACCCATCCCCAACATTCTTTACGAAAGCAGCAGCTGCGCGCCATCTGGAGTCTCCTTTCTAGTCATACACACGCCACGTTCCTCAAGTCAAAAACCCTGCGTACCTGTGCTTTTCTATTCGGCACCGGCCTATCCACATTACGAAAGCCGGCCGCTGTGACCGAACGGTTCTAGGCGCTTTACTCCAGAACCGCGCTGCTGCTACGGTCGCAGATTCGAATCCTGCCTCGGGCATGGATGCGTGTGATGTCCTTAGGTTAGTTCGGTTTAAGTAGTTTTAAGTCTAGGGGACTGATGACCTCAGATGTTAAGTCCCATAGTGCTTAGAACCATTTGAACATTACGGAAAACAAAATTATTTCACCTGATGAAGTGAAACGATGACAATTAATATGGAATGGCAACTGAAGCAATCTTGCGCTCCGCCTTCTCCTTAGATATAAGGGGCAGTCAAATGAAAACGAGATAAATGGAAAAAGTAAGTAAACTGTTCATCATTTCAAAAATAATCGTCTTAACTAATTATACATTTATCCTACTGTGAGACAAGATAGCCCGCTCAAATGTTGTTTCGACAACGCTGCTGAAGTTTCGCTGGGAAGCCCTTAAACAACCTCGATACAGTTCCGTTCTCTCCCCACGTGATTTCCATATTTTTAGAGCCCTAAAGAGAGAGAGATTCGTGGCCATCAATTTGTTTCAGACGATGCACGCATGGGTATAATCAAGGTTCCGTAGGAAGCCGCAAACGTTTTTCCATGAAGGCATTGACCATTGTGGCTCTGAGCACTACGGGACTTAACTTCTAAGGTCATCAGTCCCCTAGAACTTAGAACTACTTAAACCTATCTAACCTAAGGACATCACACACATCCATGCCCGAGGCAGGATTCGAACCTGCGACCGTGGCGGTCGCGCGGTTCCAGACTGTAGCGCCTAGAACCGCTCGGCCACCCTGGCCGGCAGGCATTGACCATCTTGTCTTACAGCGGGATAAATTAGTCAACAGTTATGGCGACTATTTCTGAATTAATAAACAGTTTACCTAACTTTTATCCATCTGTATCTTTTTCATTAGACTACCCCTTGGAATCCTTCCTCGAAACTTATCAAACGTTGTCCGAGTGTAATAACCAACGGTGCATGCGTACTTCCCACCCGATTAATTTTTAATGCAGCTCAAGTATTCGCCTCGTAAGTGATCTAATGACCATTAAATTCATATCCCTGAGCAAAGAGATAAACATTAAATACCCACTAGATCAAAGTATATTCACATAAATATCAAATATCATACGATCCTAGCTGTACGAGTTGCTGGATTTACAAGTTTGGTATATTTCTAATAGGAAAGTTGTGCAAGACCTTCTCCACATTAACGGAAATTATCAGAATAAAAAAAACTGCAGCAAACCTATGAGCTGAGATGGCCGCCATAATGAACATTCGCAAAGGAAAGGAAGGCTGGGATGAATTTAAATGTAAAATGTAAACTTCCACTGCCGGAATTTTCACAATTAATAAATTATTCCGGGCTATTATGCCGTGGTCGAAGGGATTTGGCTCAAATGATTAAAATGGCTCTGAGCACTATGGAACTTAACATCTGAGGTCATCAGTTCCCTAGACTTAGAACTACTTAAGCCGACCGGTGTAGCCGTGCGGTTCTGGGCGCTTCGGTCTGGAACCGCGTGACCACTACGGTCGCAGGTTCGAATCCTGCCTCGGGCATGGATGTGTGTGATGTCCTTAGGTTAGTTAGGTTTAAGTAGTTCTAAGTTCTAGGGGACTGATGACCTCCGATGTTAAGTCCCATAGTGCTCAGAGCCATTTGAACCATTTTTTTGAACTACGTAAACCTAACTAACCTAAGGACATCACACTCATCCATGCCCGAGGAAGGATTCGAACCTGCGACAGTAGCAGTCACGCGGTTCCAGACTGATGCGCCTAGAACCGCTCGGCCACCGCGGCCGGCTTGAAGGGATTTCCCTATAAAACCCGACGTTTCGTCCCCATCTGCGAAGGACATTTTCAAGGGGGATAGTAGTTTCGTTGAATGTCCAAAATAAATTTCACACCCTGACTCGCTACTGACTAAAGCAAAATTCCGCTTCCGCCAGCTTCAACACAGTGGCGTGACGTCACATGTTTTGAATCGTTGGCCTCGTTTTGAATACGTGAGCGCAACTTGCCGTTGTCGACTGCCGTCGTCCGTCGACTACCGTCGTCCGCTGTTACTATCGTCCCATGGTGGACTAGTACACATCTTCTTATTAACTGTGAGTTGAGTTTGACGTCGTGGTCATTAGAGACGGAACAAAAACTAGGACTGGGGAAGGACATCCGGCCTGCACTTCCAAAGGAATTAGCCCGGTATTCACCTTGAACGATTTAGGCAAAAAAATTGAAAACTTAAATGTACAAAGCCAAGCGGAGATTAATGCCGCCGTTCTCCCGAATACGCGTCCAACCCGTAAATTACCCCCCTTCCCCTCCCCGCCACACACCCATGTGCACACAAGTACAAAGTGAGATTTTGTCTCAAGATTCATCTCCGAACAGAGGGGAATCTAAGATTTTATTCGCCGGCTTAAGTAGTTATTTAAAATTCCGGAGCGCCCTCGTATAAGGTCTACGAATTAAAGTGCACAGTGCACATTTTTCGTCGGCAGGGAAAATTTTAGCTATTCAGTTAGCAGTATTTTCTGGGCTCTCACTATAAGACTTGCAAAAGAGGCGGAACAAAACGAGAAAAAAAAAGTTTCATAACACTTTCTCCGTGAGCCGTCATAGCCAGTAATTTTTGTTGGAAAAAAGTGGAAAGACATAACATACACAAGGAAATATGCAGTAAGTTAAAGATTGTATACATATTACCAATTTCCGTCAACGGTACATTTACCAAAGCTGAAAAAAATATTCGGGCTATCGGCTAAAAGAAGCAATATTCGTCAAAAGCTTATTGTGTGAACTGTCCGTTGTTGTCAAGTTAGTCAACAGTGGGTAAGTGACATAAATGAAAATAAGAAACATTGAACATCTACAGTTCGTAATACAATATCATAGCTGTCCACCGATCAAGATAGTAGAACTGTGTTCTAGGTAGAGTATCATCGTTTCATCTGACGAAAGGATAGATTTCAGTGCCAGACGAAAAAAAGCAGCTGCAACTGATTTTCTTTATTATATATTTCAACTTGAGGTCAATCGAATGGTGTCATTATCTGTTTTGACTTATTTCCAGGACGGTAAAATATTAAGAAACATTACAAATTAAAGTAATTTCTACACACATCTATACGTAGTTGAATTCGTTACATAGCGTATTGCCAACTAAACAGATCCGGAGAGGTTTTCACAAAGTGAACATTCTGTTCTCTGATAATTAGGACTGAACGCTACAGTTACAAGAAAGTAGCAGCGTAAAGTTGGTAATATTAAATAAGCTATACCTACACTAGAAGATAGAGAAAGTTCTCCTTCTGGAGATGTGAATCAGAGGAAGAAACTATTAGCTGGCGGCTGTAAGTCTACGTTAAACGGCCAGGATGAAGAAACTGTTGATTCTAACCAATTTCAGAAAAGTGCGAATCGGCAGGAAAAGAAAACCCAACAAAGCAAATGGTCAAAATAGAAAGAAGAGACGTCATAACAGATCAGAAAATACTTTGAAAAATGTTTTGCAACGAAACTCATTTTCTTCATATAACAGCAGCCATGGTTAATGTTTTTTTTTATTATTAGTAGAAACGTCAAGTCTATCCAGATAGGAACTTGACGACAGATATCAGATTGTTCACCTATGCTTGTTTCTTTGGTGTCTGCATTTTGTTTGAAATGATGTTCGCAATTTGCGTCTGCAAGCGGGCGTCATCTATTCTGCTTCAAGTGTATGTCTAGCTTAGCTACACCAGTAGTTAAGTAACTATTTACTAGTCTTCAGTCTGAGATGGTTTTCTCACACAATCAGTTTTATATTGCGAGCATTTTTAATCTTATATTTCACACACATACACACACACACACACACACACACACACACACACACACACATGGAGAAAACGTAAGGAATGACAAGAAATAACACAGTACGTTGAAGAACATGAATGGAAAAGCTGGAAGTGGGTGTTTTACTGAGTAACCAGAAAAGAACAAAAAGAAAACCAGACGTAACAACGAAACAGCAGTCATGGAGTGTTTCCAGCATTCGTGACGAAGACACCAGTTACCTGGCGCATAGGGAGTAAAGAATCTAATGAGTTGTGTTGCATCTGTGAGGAAGTAAAGACAAAGAATTGTGGTACAGGTGCTCTGCTTGGCATCGTGACGCATGTAATGGAGAATACACACTTCTCCAAGAATCAAACATTCTAAAAACTGCTTAGGTGTGAAAATGACAGTGATTATACATTCTATGTTACATTTTAAATACAACTATGTATTCTAATTTCGTAACAAAAATTAGCGACTATTTTCACTCATGTATATTTAATATAAGCTTCCCTCCTCTAGTGCACAGTTCCCCAACCGTTGCTGAAACTTAATCAGTGGTGAAGGGAATCGTGCGCAGTCGCGTCTTGGTGACACTGTCTGATCAGAAGTGTGGGCGCGTCCCTCCCTCTCCTTATTACAGCATAAATGCGCGATATTACCATGTTTTCCCTTACTTATAGTCTTGTATAGAATTGATTTGTAATTTAGTTTCCTAATATTTTACAGATCCTTTCATGTTTCTTTTTAATCAGATCACTTGATAATTACTTGATAATAAGTCGAAACCGGAAATGATGTCGTCTGTGTGACGTGAGGCTGACGATATGTAATATAAAGCCTAAAAGATGATCACTGTGTTTCCTTAAGGCAGTAAGCTTGGTCTGTGTATGCTGCAGCTACTCGTAACTTTCTACAGGCAGGCACCTTAGTCTTAGCGTAGCCCCGTAAAGCAGAGGTTGTGGATTTGAATGCCATTACAGACATGAATGTGAGTTTCCAAGGAGGCGTTACTTTGTGTGTCATAGATAACCAATGATGTATTTGAAACAATGATATGAAAGTCAGCTACAATATATTAAAATAATGAGTTATGAAGGTATTTCAAGGACTGATGCATGCCAGCTTTGAGTTACTGACTGTAACAGCCAAGATACAAAGATATAAAATGAAAAAGAAAAATTATAAACACCTCTACAAGTATACAATAGTGGCGACACCATTATGGCCCGATAATTGCTTACGCGAGATACTTTGGGACACTAATATAAGAGGAAATATCTCGATTCATTTTTGTTTATGATTCCATCCACGTATATCATATACTCTAGTACAGTGACACGTTATATTTTCAGAGTCGGGCGGATCTTCCAGCGATACAATATAACACGACGAACAGCAAAATTCCGGATAGCGTCTCGAAAAGAATGATTCACTCTTTTAAATTTTCTATGACCAGTTGATTACGTAGTCAAGCTGATGCGACTGACTATACGAAGGCAGATTGATAAAATGAGCAAATTTAAGCTACAGAGAAAGAAATATGTAAAGCTGCGTCACTGCTGCTTATGTGACTCTTTCGAAGCTTCAGAGGAAAGTTTCAGATTAAGCTGCTAGATATCATCTATGAGACACGGCTAGTGTAACGTTTGTAGTACAACGGTGAATATTTTCGCTCGAAGGTCTCTGTACCCATGCAGGTCAGACCGGATTCGATTAAATTCATATGTCATCTGCACTGGTATGTGAGATCACTTATTTATGGAGAAATGAGTGGTCGCACAAGGACAGAGGCTTAAAAGCGTTCTAGATGGACTGTCGTAAATATACCTGAAACCATTGAAAAAAATCATGGAATGGTAATGGAAGATCACAAAAAATGACTCTGAAGTAGCTGATGTTTCATGACCACAAAAAAACAAATTTGCTACATTCCTATGAAAAATTGGACATGAAATTCCTTGTCTGCACTAGATGTCACGATTGCTAACTTTTGACCAAAATGGAATGTGGAAGAACATTTCAGTGGACAATTCGACAGTGTTTAAGCGCGAAATGTAAAACTGTTTGTGTATTTCGGAACTATGTATGAATTTCTATTTAAAATCAAGCTACAATCAATCCCATGGATAAAAGGAACTGATTAGATTAGATTTGACATACTTTTTTGTGGCATACATTCGTAGTAAAGAGACCTTCAAGGATGCAGAAGACGTCATATAAACGAAAATACACAGTATATATTTACGAAAAAAAAAGAGTTTTGCTAATGTTCCTTCCACAGACCTAAGACGAAACACTCCTCATGGATGTGGAATAAGTAAAAATTCTGAAACGGATTTGATATAATCTCTTAAACGAAAGTATTTTTCAGATATTTTACTTACCGTACATGAATGAGAATAATTTCACTTAGGATCTGTGGAAGGGATATTAGCGTCTCTCGGGATTTTATAATTATTATTACATATTATTGTTTTTCTGTTATGTAGGCATCTTTAAGGATCTCTGTAGCAAGGATCTACAGAACAAAAACCATATCTAAACTAATCTTGTGTGAGTCGACAAGAGGGGACGAAGATCGTTTTTGTGTCTAGAAAGATGATGGTCACAGATTTTTGGAATCACGAGGATGCAGTTCTGACACATTACTCGCATATATGCAGAAACAAAAGTGGTCCCTTTTGAGATTCATTAGTGGATCGTTTGAAACAGAAGTTGCTTACAAAGCATCCATGACTGGAACAATGGCAAATGAGAGTGCATCATCCAGTACATCAGCAATCTCAATGTCGACCATCCATCAGTTGGGATGCATAATAGTTTTTTATACTCTTTATTCTCCCGATTTAGACCCAAGTGACTTTTTATTTCTTCAATTGAAGATGTGATACGGTTGGAAGGAATTTGCATCAAAGGGTGACGTGATCGTATCCATAAAGGGATATCCCGCAGAATTTGATAGAACCTCGTCTTCGATGATAATGAAATTTTGAAATCTCGCTGGATCAAGTGCTCCTCCGCTCAGACTGTGATGAGAAATGACATGTTACTTACTCGTTTATTGCACACGTTAACTGTTTCTCCCTTCGCTTCTTGGTAGAACCACTTCATAACTCTAAATGAGAAGCAAAATATTGTGGTTTCTCAACAGTATTTTAAATCTCGTATATTTTGTGATTTCAATGGCTTTATTTGCAGCGATATATCTCTTGACCTATTGGTGACAAAGTTTGCAGTAATTCTGCGTTGCAGTCAGTATTTATTAACCCAAATATGTTGCGTTCAGTTTGCTTTTTGTTTCAATAGTTTACTGTAAAAGTCACATAATTGCACTGGGATGGCACATTTAATCACGTTAACTGATTCTTTCGTCGCTTCTTGACAGCTAGAATTACTACCTTATTATCAAAAACACGTCTATTTCTATGAGACACAGTAAAGTGCATCGCAAAAGATGCTTTTCGGCCGTGTGTACTGGTTGCTTGGAGTTCATTCCGTGGATATAGCTGAGGGAGAATGACTGCTTGTATGCCTCTTCATGGTCTTACAGGATGGACAGAGAACTAAATAATGTTCAGAGAATTTGTCCTGAAAAGGGACTTTTTGAATTTTCTCTGTAGTATTTCATGAGACAGTGGAATGCCTTTGACGGTCTGCCAGATGACATTTTTTAACACTTCCGTTGCAGTCTGTAGTGACACAAAATTATTATATTGAGTTCTTTCACGTTGTCCCGCTTTATACGTCCTCGATGTCTCCTAGCAATACGACCTGATATGGCTCCCACACACTGTTACCCCAGTACAAGCTATGCCACACGACTTGCATTGTTTACACAATTACTTCAGTCACATACACAAACGTGTAACGCGCAAAAATTACGATTACACGAAAGTGAAACCGTCGCGTTTCCTTGCTTATTGCACAATCTGTAAGGCGCTTGGCGCAGACAGCTGAGAGTAAAACACAAACAACATTTCATACAACAGAAGATTCTACGATGTTAAATAAAATAGAAATATGCAGCTCGCATCAAAGGTCACGGCACAGGTGTAAAATTTTTACCATTTTTATGTCTCTGAGGTAACTCATGCCATAAAAATGTGCCGAGAAGAGACGTGCAAAATGAAATTTATACTCTGGGACCGTAGGAGAGTCAATGACCGCTGCAGCCGTCGATGGCTGAGGGCCAAACTTGTAAACAACGTAACCAGGAGGCCCTGCATGTAAACGCGCCTGCCGCATACCGTGGGAGGGCCGTCGATGCCAAAGCGGCCGCTCGCCGGATGCCGTAGGTCTTTTCAGTAAACGAAACGGCATTTTCTTACAGGCACATAATAACCAGACGAACAGCTTCTGTCATCGTTTCAACTTTGTAATACAGTGAGAGCGCCGGCCGAAGTGGCCGATCGGTTCTAGGCGCTTCAGTCTGGAACCGCGCGACCGCTACGGTCGCAGGTTCGAATCCTGCCTTAGGCATGGATGTATGTGATGTCCTTAGGTTAGTTAGGTTTAAGTAGTTCTAAGTTCTAGGGGACTGATGACCCCAGAAGTTAAGTCCCATAGTGCTCAGAGCCATTTGAACCAGCCAGCAGTGATAGCTTTCGCCGTTTCCAGAGAGCTCCATGTTATCGCAGAAGGTACTGATTATTGTCATATCCGTGGAACATCGAGTTTCTATAGTTGCCAAGGACTAAGTAGTATCGTTGAACGAGAGTTCATCTCAGCAGTTGAATTTTTTTTAAAAAAAATTCTTTCAAAAAGAAACTTGCGTTCTTTATTGCAGTATGGCACTCAAAGTAATCCTCTTGCCACAGTATAGTAGTGTGTCAGCCCGGGGCTCGAGCTTGGATTCTTGCCCACAGAAGGCGAGAACCAATAGTCGACTTCTGACCCAGGACACAGTCCCGGCCTACTGAAAAGCTTAACAATTTGCTTGTTCGAATGTATGGGGCCATTTTTATTGTCTATTGGTGCGTGGGCTGGATCTGAGGTGCAGCCCAACCAGGCGAAATTTTGTGGTAACTAACCAGCGTTTTAGAGCAACTTTCTAACTAAAAACCTATAACGCTGCATTTAAGGTTTATTATTTGTGAATTTTTTTACAGCACAATTTATGATCTAATGGACTGATGACATTAAAAATATGATCAGTTTGCTTCTGCTTTTTTCTGGCTTTTATATCGTATGGGAGTCAGCATATCAGTTTTTTGATTTGACAGTGTAAGCGGTAAAGGCTGGCCGGATGCCCGTCCTGTCTCCACTCGGTTTGGAGAGACTTGGCTTAGTTTCCGCAGAGAGCACTCGCGTAAATGCGTCCATGCGAAGGTAATTCAAAATGCATGGAATAGATATAGCGACTAACTGCTTCGTACCTCTCCGTCTCATTGCCACATTTTAATTATGTCCTGAGTGGTTAGCACGTCTGTTTTCGTGTTGATCGTGGTCTCCGTCGCCTGTACGCTCGCGGTCAGTACCATTACTTTTGCAAGCAGTAATTATTATTATTGTTTATTATTTTGCAGATGCATCTGAAGAGCTATTTAGCGATTTTCAGAACAAAGCCGATAATTTATATATATATAAAAATAGCGTGTTCGCGAAAACAGTGAAACATACACTACCCTTCACAAGTTTGGAAACGTCATGCTCCTATTAACACGGTGAAAGATGGGAGTGATCTACGTGAATATTTGATTAGAATACAGAATAGTATGCTCAAATAACGATTAATAATTACATTTACAGTATTGTACAGAAAATGATTCTACATACACGTACATAGTGGTATATATCGGTATTGCTCAGTTTTATAAATACTGACTTCATCTGTCCAAGCAGTTCCAGTGGTGCCAGTAGACGGCACGACATGTAGAGGTACGTTGTTTAAAGTTCTGTTCAGTTGTAGTTCCGTTTGTGTGAAGGTATAACACGCTGCGAAAGAAGGTAGTACACACAGCAAAAGGAACTGAGACAGGCCTCAAAGTGCCACATTCCTTATGACTCTCTCTTTGCACCAAGAAGGCAACAGTGTCCTCAAATATAAAAGAAATTGAAGATTTCTATAAGCAGAGTTGTCCAGACTATTTACCGGGATCGAGATACAGGCTCCTATGATGATCGTCCTCACTCAGGAGCACCCAGGAAAATATCAGAACACCATGAAAAGTAATTGGCAGTGACCAGTAATGAATTAACTGCTGAACTAAATACAACTAGGGATACATCGGTGAGTGAGTCAACAGTGAGACGACGCCTGGCAGTAAACAAACTCTAGAGTTATGTAGCAACAAGGAAACCAATGTTGCGGCCTGTTAACAGGGAAAAAGGCTTCAGTGGGTTACTACGCACCAACACTGGACGGCAGGGGATGGGGAAAGAGTCTTATTCACTGATGAATCCAAGTTCGAAATATCTGGAAGTAAACGCCATCTATTCGTACGACGTTTACCCCATGAACGCTTGAATCTTCAGTGCGAAATTCCAACTATGGAGCTTGGAGGGCGCTCTGTGATGGTATGGGAATCGTTTGGAGCGAATTAAGTCGAAGATTTGGTGAAATCTGATGGAAAAATGAACCAAAAGCATTATCATGCCGTTCTCCAGCGACATGCCAAGGTATCTGTCTTGCCACTGATTGGGAAAGGGTTTGTCTTGCAGCAATAAAACGACCAAACACATACATCCCGACTGTTTCATGACCGTGTGAAGTCTCTATTGGTTCAGAAAATGTTGAAAAACGTCGAATGGCCTCCCCTGTCTCCTGATTGTAGCCCAAGTTGGACAGGAGGGTCCGAAAACGGGGAATCATGAGTGGAACACACTTGTGGGAGGTCCTGCAGCAATTCCAAATGAGACCCCGACAAAACTGACCCATCGCATGCCGAGCGTATGCAACCCAGTGATTAAAGCAAAGAGTGGCCATTTTGAGGAACCTAAAAATTAATAGTTGCATTTACGTATGTATTGTTTGAGCTTACTAAGCATTTAGAAAAGTGTGGCAGTGATTAAAGCAAAGAGCGGCCATTTTGAGGAACCTAAAAATTAATAGTTGCATTTACGTATGTATTGTTTGAGCTTAATAAACATTTAGAAAACAATAAAATGCAATTTTATAATGTATCTCCCTTCCATTGTCAATAATCACTTGGTGTTTCCAAACTTACGGTAGGCTGCGTAGAACAGCAAAATGTCTTTAAAAAAACAACCACTAAGTCGAAGGTCATAAATTGGTTACAAAAAAAAAAAAAAAAATTAAGGCTCTGAGCACTATGGGACTTAACATCTGAGGTCATCAGTCCCCTAGAACTTAGAACTACTTAAACCCAACCAACCTAAGGACATCACACACATCCATGTCCGAGACAGGATTCGAACATGCGACCGTAGCAGTCGCGCGGTTCCGGACTGAAGCGCCTAGAACCGCTCGGTCACCGCGGCCGGCGATTTGACAAGTCTTACGACATAAACGATAGGTCCAAGTTTCACTTTTTGTACGATTTATTTCATCTACAGGTCCTAGAGAACAAGTTTTAGGATAATTGCCACTCAAACGTCCAACACTTGAAGAGGGTATAGCAAATACTGTAATTGAGTGTACTGAGAAACATCATATTTCACTCGATACAATCGTCTCAGTTTCAATGGTGGGGGCGAAAAGTAATACCAATACAAGAAATGGATTTGTTGCTATTTTGAAAGAAAAAAATAATCACGAGGTACTTAGTTGTTATTGCATCATTCATTAATAAGCACTTTGTACGCGGACATTTTCAGGAGAAATATGATGATTAAGATTGTCACTCCATTACAGCTAAAGCTCTTAATCATGGCCAATTTAAAGAAAGTGGTGGTTGAAATCGAGAGTTAGCATGCAGATCTTCTACTGCATAACAAAGTACGTTGGTTGTCAAGAGGTAACATTACGAAACGTTTCGCTTCCTTATTAGCAGCAATTCAAGTATTTCTTCTTGGGAAGGGTGTTCACTATTCAGAACTAACGAACTATCAGTGGGTCTAGAAAATTCTTTTTATGATAGGCGTTACGCCTCATCTAAATCAGCTAAATCATAAACTACAGTGGAAAAGAAACACAATTTTTTTCGATGTTAGAAGTTGTTACTTCATTTGAAAACAAATAATCTCTTTTGCTCATCATTTTGAAAGAGTATCTTTGATCCACTTTCCAAGCCTCTTGAAACTTCAACCAAGACAATAATTTTGATTGACATTGGCTATGACTGTTTGTAGTCGTAGCTAAAAATATTAAACCGAAGCAATCAAGCAGTAGTTCGCAGATGAATAATGGTTCAAATGGCTCTGAGCACTATGGGACTTAACATCTTAGGTCATCAGTCCCCTAGAACTTACAACTACTTAAACCTAACTAACCTAAGGACATCACACACATCCATGCCCGAGGCAGGATTCGAACCTGCGACAGTAGCGGTCGCGCGGTTCTAGACTGTAGCGCCTAGAACCGCTCGGCCACACCGGCCGGCGCAGATGAATAACTCTTCCACACTTCCCCAAAGCATTTCTGAATCAGCACTCTTGCTCATATAAGGATTTCCTGTCTGATGTCACGTCCTTCTAATTTCATTTCTCTTGAGGATGTTACGATTATTCAGACGACCGTCGCACTGAACAATGTCAAGGTATAGGATGACCCAAAGATCCGTTAATATTTGAAAATTCAATAGTTCACGAAATACTATATGAAGAGAGGTAAAAATTGACACATATGCTTCAAATGACAGGGTTTCCCGATTCGCTGAAAGAGAACGAGATCAACCTGCGTCAGCAGCTTTTAACAACGAAGACTCGTGAGCACGATAATACTGTCTTAAGAACACATATTCTTTCCGCTGCCAATGCTTAAATTTACTACTTTCGTATATCTCAGATAACACAGTAGTGGCCTTAGCTGTTAAGTCATCCTTCGTAGGTGTACAGGTATGTAAAATGCCATTAAATGGTTTGTTACTACTCTGTGGTATTGCGCATGATAAACTATAACATAGTCTTTGAAGTTCGAAATGATCTGTGCTCATTTGTGTTGTGGCCCTGTTGTTCCCCTGGCACTTGATTTCAAGTTTATAACAGGCACGTGACCGATACACGGTTTAATATTGTTGTCGTTACTTTCCTTTTGCTTTAAACATGTACTGTACGTGTATGTGTAGGCGAATACATGTTAAATATTCAAAGCGAAGCAACTTTACACAAAGGACAGATGGTTCGTTATTGGTGACTGTCTCCATAATACTTCGTACTTTTCAGTGTTTACATTCTAACTCATTCAGATTCCAAAATCCCTGCGTCTACGTAACAATGAATGAAAGTTATACTGATTTTTCGTTTAAGTCAATGTCATATTTGTACTTATCTTTAAGTGTGTTTCTCTTCTTCGACAGCATGGCTTGGAAATAAAGTATATTTCCTAAACATGTCTAGTAGGTGAATAACAAAGGCTGATGCAGCTTAAAGATAAATAAAAACGTCGTTATTTCGAAATCTTTTTATCAATTACAAGGGCATAGATAGGTCTGGTGAGCTCTTCAGGGTCATCGCCTAGAAGCTAATGGTTTCTTTACACGAATCGTTACTGGAGACCAAACGTGTGTTCTCTGCCACAAATGTACAGCAACTTTAGGGAATATGTAGTCGGTACTTCTTGAACCGGGATTAAAAAGACAGATACAGCGCTCTGTAACCCACATTTCATTATGATTGCACAGCAGTTATATGCTGTAAGCATATTACACGTGATTATCCAGTACCTCTTCTGGTGCGCTACTTGCAAACTCTGTAGAATATCTCTGCTGTACCTCGTTTGCTCACTGAACGGCAGTCTGTTCAGATGAGTGAAGAATCATGGACATGTTACACACGTGATCTCAGTGACAGAAATCTTTTTCCCTGATCCGACCACTGTAATTCAGGTCTTCGTAAATTATTTCAAAGTACGAAATGGTATCCAAAAGTTCCCGAAATTAGAATTTTATGCGCAAATCGCCACGAGTATACTGAAATATTACTTAGTGTCTCCCACGCATCCTTCTTGAATCAGTGTGGCAAGTGGCTGCGAGACGAGTGCTTTGGTTAATTGCTGGCGAGCATATTTACATTGTCTTTTTTCAGTGGGTCTGCGGTTTCGCGATAGCTAATCTGCAAGAGCAGTTTGTATGGATAAAATTTTGTTTTAAACCTCGGAAAACGGCTGAAGATACGGATCAAATGTTGAAGCAAGCTTTTAACGATAACACTTCAGATCACACTCGGACTTAACGGCTGGTAAAACCGTATCAAAAACCGGTGACTTTTGACGAATGATGATGATCATTCCGGTTGGCCGTCAACTGGCATTACACCACCCAAAGTATTCAAGAAGTGAGAAATCTGATTTTCCAAGACCACATTAGACTATCCAAGACCTCTTCAACACCTTGGGAATAAGTTATGGTAGATGAAACGTATTGTGTCAGAATAACTGAACTTGGGAAGGATTACGGAGAAGTTTGTGCCATACTTTTTCAAGGCAATATGATGCAACATCGCATGGATGTCTGCGGGGAACTTAAACTACTGTCTGAGGACGATCAAAATTTTCTTTCAAAGTTGTCACGAGTGATGAAAGTTGGGATTACGGCTACGGCTCTGAAACTAAGCAGCAATCGTTGCACTGAAAAAGTCCTTCACCTCGGGCAAAAAATGCTCGTGAAGTCAAGAGTAACGTAAATCCTTGTCCTTTTTTTGGCAATAACGGGAATGCTCATGAATACTTCGTCCCTCCTGGTTAGATGATCAATAAAGAGTTCCATCGCGATGTTCTAAGGGAAGGATATGAGTAGAAACCGTCCACACAAAAGCCATGTGAACGTCTGGGTACTCCACCATGGCAATGTACGACGGCGTACGGTCTACACTATGCAGAAATATTTTACTAAAAGCAAGTGACAGTTTTTCCGCAGCCGCCGGACTCACCAGACTTAACTTCTTGTAACTTCTTCTGTTTCCCAAAAATAAAAATAATTTAAAGAGGCGAATATTTGATATAGTGGAGAAGATCGAAGCGAAGTCGCAGAGGGTACTAAACGCTCTAACAAAAATAGACCTCCAAGATGCATTTCATATGTGACAGAAAGGTTGGGATCGGTATTTTCGTTGCCTAGGGGACTACTTTGAAAGTGATGGTGCAGAATAAGATTTAGGTAAGATTTAATAATTTTAGTTAATAAATTTCGGGAGCTTTTGGACACTACCTGGTGCATTTTTACGGCTCCTGTCAGAATGTTTCCCACTTCTTATTACATCGGCGATTTCTCTGGCGCCTTGTTAATATACACGTTGGTCACGAACCACAGGTGCAACTGCTGTGAAGTGATTCCGCGAGCAAAATGAAACGGAAAACATTACAGGATTGTGAATACATTGACTCGCAAACAGCAAATCTCTTGAAAACCGATTCTTCAATACGTTTTAACTGGAAACCCATTTTTGCTGCATGTGCAGCTCTGTTAATAATGTTTGCTTTAACCAAGTTTTGAAACCTGCCAACAGTTGTGAAAAAGGCTGATAGTACAACATGAGATGTAGTCGCGGGCGCGTCTGCACATTAGTATCACTACTGTGAGTGACAGAGTAGCAAAATGAAGAGATACACTTACGCCACACTGACCCGCTTATAGTCCTGCGAAATGTAAAGCAAAAGCAGTAAAATGTCTATACGAAGGGACTTTTTCTAAAGGATGCCGTCTAAGTCACCAGACGTTCACGTCTGTGGACAAAATACTGAGTGAGATCGCAACAATTAGAGTGAACTCAGGTGGTTGAAACCGCTGTGCAACGCAACGTCAGTGTAATTAGGTTTGAGGATCACATCCACCACCAGGTAGCATGCGTTGTATAGCTCATACAATGCAATCCTTACAACCAGTCACGAGCAGACGTGAGTGCTCAAGAACAACATTACGAACAAATGTTTCTTTTTTTTATTTCAGTCTTTGATCACAATATCAATTCTTTTGACGATGACGGGTTTCAGTCAGTAATGACCATCCTCAGATCTTTTTTGCACCATGTCCTAAAGTGATAAGGCCGTAATGGCAACGTCAAAACATATAAATGTACTCAGAACAAATGGCTCTGAGCACTAGGGGACTTAACTTCTGAGGTCATCAGTCCCCTAGAACTTAGAACTACTTAAACCTAACTAACCTAAGGACATCACATACATCCATGCCCGAGGCAGGATTCGAAGCTGCGACTGTTGCGATCGCGCGGTTCCAGACTGTAGCGCCTAGAACCGTTCGGCCAGTACTCAGAACAGCATAGTCACATAGATCTAAAATAAGGTGTAGAATAGGCCACATTGTCCACGATCCGTCGTGTGCTTTAGAGCTCCATGTTCAACAGTGTTCTTTGAACTGTGTGCTCCGAAACATTTGTGTCGTCAGATCTGCCACAGATCGCTGCTTATCCTGAATTACACAGTGGGAGATCCTCCGACCCTCTAAGTTTTGTGACGAGGCATAGTACATGGCCTATTCGTTACTTCACTATCCTTCAACCACTTTCCATAGGTGCCACCAACTTTAGTACGCCAACAGCCAACCAGCTTCGCCGTCTCAGAGATTCTCATTCCCAGCCGCAGCGCCACAACAATGTGCCCTTTGTCAAAACCGCTTATATCAGTGGATTTCCGCAGTTGCGGCCCGTACCTTCGCTATAATGACTGCCAGTTCGTCTGTTTTCCGCTTACATTCTTTCCTAACCGTGTAGCGTGCCCACAACACCACCAGGCTTTCGGTGGGGAGTGGTCATAATGTTTTGGCTCATCAGTGTATATTGGCGTTGCCTGTCTTATTTGGTTCACCCAGTGTTTTCCCACTTGCTAAAACGTTGTAGAGAGATTTCATATTCAACACACGACTCTGGCATACAGACTGATGAGCAGTTATCTCTTTCTTCATTTGCGGTCAAAATTCCACCAACAGGAATAGACTTCGCTATTTATGTTTTAACAGCATTTCTATTATTCTGTTTTGAATATTGAAAATTACAATTTAAAGACAACAGTCAAAAGACCACTAAAGGAGAAAGAAGTCGCATACCAAAAGCATTTTTAAGATAGTATAAAGAAATTAATTTCAGACGATAATTCATCACGTTGGTATCGGAATGCTAACACGAATAAGAGGGGAAAGCACAAGGATTTCATCTCCGAGAAAATACATTGCAATTAACTTCTGATTTCAGAAGTTGGGGTTTTTTCCTCAAGAGACTCTTTCGCAACTGAGAGAAGAAGAGATACTTGCAACCGTATTCTAAATCCGGTATTGCTATAAAATATTTACCAGGTAGATCCGGGTGTTATAGGAGAGGGTGAAAGTTTGAAGATAACATTGTCGGTACAGGAATTTTGTTTGTGTCGGCTACTACGAATCACGCAGACCAGATTAATCGAGGGATGGCCGTAAGAGAGATTTGGGAGGACTGGTGGTGGGCAGCCGAGAGCTATTAAGATAAAATGAACTGTCGAAGCATCGGATCCGCATCAAACAAATTGGAAGGGGTGGACAAGAATAGCAACACATTGAAACGGAGAAACAGCAGCAGCTACTCCTTCCCAGTGAGCGACGATCTTTATAACGAAGTATTTATACATTATCTTGTCGAAAATAGACATTATGAAATGAAATGACCGGATGGAATTATTGGCCAGAGACCCCGTCTGAGACTGTTCAGCCGTCTGGTGCAAGTCTTTCTATTGACGCCATTTCGGCGACTTGTGCGTCTTTGTGATGAAGATGAGGTGAAACTATTAGGACAACACTCAGTCCACACAACCAGAAAAAAGTATGGTTTAAAAATGTTTACTTAAATCAAGCCATCACTGCTTTCGTATTTCTTAGAAATTCATCTTCAGACGGCTCTTACAGTCTTTCTTCCTTTCCCGCTGGAATTTCATTTTATAGTCGTTACTGGTATTGTGCAATGGTGTACATTTCTGTGTGGCACATTCGTCGTGTATTTCTGTTACGTATTTTATAATTACCGCATTTTGGCACGAGCACTATGTGAGTGCTGTTAAATTCTCGGTAAACTGGTTGAATACACGCTTTCCTACGTACCATAGCAGTACAGACTCTCAACAATTACAAAATGTTACTGACGACTCCATGAGAAAGTAGGAAATTTGAGTTCAACTTCAATTCAAAATATTACACTAAACACAAAAAACTGCAAACAGTTGTCCACAAGTGAGGTTACTGTGCCACGAAAATAATACGAATATTTCTACTAGTAAACCAAAAGTAATGGCATTCACAGGAGTAGAACATATAAGGTCAAAAACAGTGTTTTATAACAATACACTGTCTGAAAAAAAAAGAGTGAAGCACCCAGGAGACATAGTCAGATGCAAATGAAACTCTGTGCACGTACACATCATCAGTGGGTACGTAAATGAGTAGAGCTGCAATACCCTAGGACAGGTAGGCGCAAGATCTACAGGGCAGTTCAAGATAATAATAGTTTCTGTAGATCAAGGACGAATACTGAGTTGGACCGTCTCATACAAGGAGCTGACATGGTAAGAATTATAAAAAGTAGAAGAATAGCTTGGCTTGGACACGTCCTCGGCATGGATATTGGAAGAGCAGCTAAATAGATTTTTGAATGGAGACCAACCGGAAGAAGACAGAGAGAAAGGCTACGAATTCGGTTGACGGATGATGTGGAAGAAGATATAAAATCTCTCAGAGTCCGAGGATGGCGGAGAACCGCGCTGGAGAGGGCAGAATGAAGGAAACTTGTTGATGAGGCTGCAACCCACATAGGATTGTAATTCCGCGGAAAGCAGAGAAGAAGAACAAGATAACACACTGCCTGACAAAAAGAGTGAAGCACCCAGAAGAGATGGTCAGACGTAAATTAATCTCAGAAGACATGGCCAGATGCAAATGAAATTCTATACTCGCACACATCATTAGTGGGTATGTGAATGAGTAGAGCTGCAATTCTCTATGACATGTAGGACGGCTACCTGAGTGCATTAGTGCTGTTCTTGTTTGGTGTTGTTACTAAGCCTGGTACCGTATAAAAGGGACGTGAACAGCATCAAATGCTGATGGATCACTCAGAAGGAAATAGGGATGCCTTGTACTCACGTGAGACGGTGTCATCACCACCTGACGGCAGTGTCTAGATTTATGGGGCATTCGGATTTGGCAGTTGTCTGATGTTAGACATCATGGGAAAGAGAGGGTAGGCATACTCGACGTCCACCACAACGTTCTGGACCAACCACTTACATCTACGCCTGCTATCTGACAACAAGTAATGGGCTAGCTGCAACGTTCTGTGTCATCCCGTACCGTTGGTAGGAGACTAGCAGCAAAGGGATTAGGCAATTAACGCCCCATACGTAGGCTGCCGTTAACAACACAACACGAACGGCTGCGTTTGGAATGGTACTGTGGGCATGAAGCATCACTGCTCATTTAATCGCGGATCTGTAGCAACCCGGATGACCATCGTGGGCGAGTATGGTGGCAAGCTAGGGTGAGGTCCCATTCTTCCAATGATATGGAGATGCATAGCTCTATTACACTTGGCGTCATGGTGTGGGGTGACATCGGATCACGGCAGGTAATAACAGAGGGAATTCTGACGGCACAACGGTATATCACGGTCTTCCTGTGTCCTTCTGTGTCACTCCTCATGCAACAGTGACTTGGTGTTACTTTCCAACAGGTCAGTGTGCACAGACGACACGTGTCTCCATGAACTGTCTGCATTACGTTATCATACTCCCGTGGCCAGCACGATCCCTAGATCTGCCACCGATAGAACATGTTTGGGAGAAGCTCAGACGTCACCACTATCTCAATGCCTATATCCACTACATCATTGGCTAGTTACAATAGCTGTTGGCCATCTACCTCAGGAGAGAATACAACGGCTTTGACACCTTTCGCCAGCGAATCAGTACATGCAGCCAGGCCAGATGGGGTTCAACATCATACTGATAAACGAGTTCATGTTGCCAGCTTCTTTGTAAATTTAACTCGATTTTGTAATCCCTGATACCCCCTCAACCCGTGAAGTATCATTTCGTTTACTCCTACCTTCCTGCGTGATTTACTTATTTTGTCAAGAATTGTAGAAAAAGTAAAAAGTTTTAACTGTCTTGGAAATCAAATAACATATCTAGACGATTAAAACAAAGATGAAAAAAAACGAGAAAAATTCTACTATATTTTTCGTACTCAACAGAGAACTTTAAAAAGCCAAAGTAAGTAAAGAAACTAAAATTTTATAAAACTATGGCATTTTTCTGTACTTCTCTACGGCAATGAGGCCTAGACCCTCACCAAAAGAGAGGGAAATAAGACTCTAGAGTTGCAGATGAGATTTCCAATAGCTATGAAAGGGTAAACACAATAAATAAATAAATAAATAAACCAACATAATACAAAAGAGTTAAAAATTGAGCTAATAAACGGTAAACAGACAAGACGCGTAAGTTTTAACGTCTCTTATCAGGCTGGTGGGCGTATAGTATTTTCCTATGAGCTTTCAACCTTTACACGTTATATAAAGATGACTAGCTCATATGCCACGCAGTATCATTCTTGGGTAAGCCAGGCTACGGAACAGCTGACAGTTTTTGCAACTGTTGCATATACTGTTCTCACGATAACAGTTGCTATATTATTGCAAATAATGATCTTTTGATCCAACTTTTACTCATGCAACTGAACATTTTCCTATATTATCGTCATCATGCGAGATTACAGTCTATAATCTGGCTGGCTCACGGTCATGTTTTTGAACTACATACTGTTATTGTCTTGGTATCTACATCACTACAAATAATGATGCATTCCAATGCATACTCACCACTTTCTCACATTTTGAACGATCTGAAGATGGATGGAGATAGCAACCGGAACTGGATATCGTACTTTAGTTGTGATAGGAAAATTGTGGTCTGGGCATTAAAAGTTTTTTTTTGCTTTAAAAAATTTTATTTAATAAATAAATTAAAACGTTTGTGGGAGAAGTTTACGATATTTCGAACCCCCCCCCCCCCCCCCCCACTCCAACGCTGTTATTTTATGTCTGATGCTACCCGTGGTTCCCCTCTTGTGCATTACAGTGGTTATGCGGTGGTAGCTTTGTGGCTGTGGAGATACGAATATTTGAAGTGGTCGGTATTATATTGTGGTGATCATCAGGACATCTTCCATCTCCTCCATATCAATGTGTATCCCCGGAGGAAAAAATCGAGATATGTCTATATTGTTCTCACGTTTTTATGAATATTCTTGAATGTTGATGTATGTTTCGCATCTTCTAAGATATTCCCAAGTGTTGCAGATCATCACGGAGTGTTCTTCAACGTTTTTGAATGTTCCTGAATATTTTAAATGCTCGTCATCGCATCTGACGATGGCGACATGCTTGATCGCCGAATTATTGTGCTGGTTGGACTCTGTGAACCGGCAGAACTCGTGTGAACTGTTCGACCAATTAATAATCCAGGAGAAACTGAAGAAACACATCAAAATTGATGAGCATAAAGTAGACAAAGTTAAGAAATCTGTTACTCTGGAACCACAATAACACAAAACGAACGAAGCAAGGACCAGAGAGAGGGCGTCCCTGGCAAAAAGACGCCATTTGTATCAAACATAGGCCTTAATTTGAGGAAGAAATTTCTGAGAATGTACCTTTGGAGCGCAGCATTGTATGGACGTGAATCGTGGAATTCGGGGGAACCGGAAAAGAAGAGAAGCGAGCCGTTTGAGACGAGGATCTTGAAAATTAGGTGGACTGATAAAGTAAGGAATGAGGAGGTTCTGCGCAGAATCGGCGAGGAAAGGAATATGTGAGAAACACAGACAACAAGGAGGGACAGGATGATAGGACATCTGTTAAGACATCATGGAATAACTTCCATGGTAATAGAGCGAGCTGCAGAGGGTAAAAGCTGTTAGGGTTGACCGGGATTAGAAATCATCCAGAAAATTAATTAATGACGTTGGATGCAAGTGCTACTCTGAGATGAAGAGGATGGCACAAGAGAAGAATTCGTGGTGGGTCTGCTTTGAAAATTTTTCATTTTCTATTTGTTTTTATACTCATCCACTAGATGAAAAGACCCGCTCCGCGAGGCCTTTATTTTCATTTTTTAAGAACATTACAGATCACCCCAGAACATCGTAAAAATGAACATTTAAAAAAATTCATAAATACGTTAATGTTTCAGACTCAAAAATAATCTTCGATGCTCAATTGGCGAAATGAATAGCCGGGCAATACCAGGGTTCTCAGCTAGTTTCAGAGAAAAGGGTATGATGAACTGCACAAATTCGAGGATAGCTTCAACATGTAAAACAGTAAAAAGTACAGTGAAGTAAACCTTCGCAAACACTGAACATATAACTGTTTTAATGTTACTACGATGACATTCAGCTTTTGCTTGAGCTTGGGTATTGGTGAGTGTATCAAAAGAATGAAGAATCCTAGGGTCTGTGTTCACCAATCCGACGAGGCAGCGTTGAAAAAATGCCCGTCACTGAAAATTCACATGGAGCAATTAATCCTGAAGCTATGACGAAATAGTTGTACTTATTGCTGGATGCGATCGCAGAGTCAGTAGTCCGCTGGAACTACTCACTTTTCTGAGCACGGGTATTCGAATCTGTTTATTCCCCAGAGACTGCTCGCAAATAGTTGTTAACGACATCTTTTCCATCAAACAACCCTCCTCCGTGTGACTCTGGTGGAGCACTTAAGACTAGCTTACCGCCGGCCGGAAGTGTGTGTGTGTGTGTGTGCGTGCGTGCGTGTGTGTGTGTGTGTGTGGTGGGGGGTGAATTCTTAAGGGATCAAACTGCTGAGGTCATCGGTCCCTAGACTAAAACACTACTTAAATTGACTTATGCTAAGAACAACACACACACCCGTGCCCGAGGGAGGACTCGAACCTCCAGGGGGAAGGGCCGCGCAGTCCGTGACATGGCGCCTTTAACGGCGCGGCCACTCCGCGCGGCTACGGCAGAAAGTAATCCGTTCGCGAGAGGCTGTCGATGACGCCAGAGTGCTGCCCTCGGAGCAACTCCCCGCAAGACTGGCCCCAACCCACTTGCGTTTTGTAGGCAACTGTATTCCTCTAACAGCTGCCCAGGGTCAGCTTCTGTCGTCTCTGAGTAGCTTCGCTGCCTCGTAGAGCGGACGTCGGAGTTACGATCCCAGCCTCAAACACTGTTCTGGGTTTTAAATGTGCCGCTGCTAAGTGAGTCTTCTATAGATATATAACGAAAATAAAAAAGAACACATAAATGCAATATGTATCGAGATTATGCGAAAGTGAAATGAAATATGTGAATTTAACCTTTCCCAGCGTGTACTGCTGATGAAATCTTCTCAGGCTTCCATCCGGTGGCTGCGTTCAAATTACACGACGTTTCGATGAGTGTCATTCCCATCATCGTCTGGCGAAGTGTTGATGATACGCGGACGTCCGATCTATATAGTTGAGTGGGGCCCGTCTCTTCCCACGCCTTCACCGGCGCGGGGCCCGTGACGCAAGGGGAAGGAGGTGGGGGTGGGGCGATGGTCGCCACTCAGCTATATACATCGGACTCCGTGCGCCAGCGACTAATCCACGAAGAACTGATGAGCCCAGACAGAACTCTACGACCTAGAAACGGTCAGCACCAAACTCGAATCAACACTATAGAATGCCATAAAAAAATCCTCAAAAAAGACATTCAAAACTGGAGACCGGCAATACCACAGGCAGCACTTAGACTCAATAGAGAGAGAAATAAAAGATATACACAGAGAAATCAGGATGAGAAACGACCCCACAGTAAAACCTCGCTGGAATAGACTGAATGCAAGAATAAAGCGGGTATTATCAGAGTACAGACAATGAAAATAAACAGAAACATGCAAGGAAATGGACAAAAAAACAAAGGGAAATTTTGGCACAGATTCAAAACATTGACAGAGCACAGACAGAAAACAGACTCTCGCTTAATAACTGACAGTGAACCCAAGACGGACGCAAGGAAAATAGCACAGAAATTTAAAAACGCAACGGAAGCAATACACTCATACCCACAAGACCAAAATATTTGCTGAAACTTGCCGACTATAAACTGAACGAAACATAAACCACAGAATTGATATACGACAGTAGACAATGAGGAAGAAGAGCAACTGACTTTGCCAATATCCGAAAACGTGCTATAATGACCGGTAGGAGCTCGGCACCAGGGGATAATGGAAAACACCGTAGGAAAGCTGCACAAGAAGTGATAATACCATTACTAATGATGATCTTCAAGTATTGCATGTACTAAGAAACATCGTCGGTAGCATGGAGGAAAGGGAAAATTAAACGGTTGCAAAACCAACCCATACCCATATAGACCAATAACACCACAAAGCGTAGTTGGCAAGACACATGAGCGCATACTAACAAACCGGCTACGAAGATACACAGAACACAGACAAATCACATCTTCCCCCCTCAGGCCAGTGTAGCGGAAGGAGAAATCGTATCTTCTCTGTTGTGCATCTTATACACAACGGATCTACCAATAGCGAACAACAACAAAGAAGAATTGGCATTATATGCAGACGACACTGCATACTAGGTCTCGAGCAACCAGACCCAAATAATGCAAAGGAGAACCAACACATACCTATACGAACTCGAAACATGGATGGCCAACAACAGGATACAACCCAACCCCAATAAGATACAAGTGGTCCTGTTCCGACATAGACACCTAATAAAAAAGGAAAACTAAGACAAAAGAGATATCCGATACACACTCTGGAAAACACACCTACTACAAAGCAACACTGCAAGATACCCAGAACTACACTACGACAAATACCTAACTGCCACGCCCACCAAAAAGAAATCTTACATAGAATACAGAAGAGACAAGGGTTAATCCGAATAATCCAATATTTTGACTTTCATCAGGCCGCTCTAGAATCCGGCGCCCCGGTTCTAGGAGGAAAGCTAGCGCTTGTTATCAACAAAATGAACTCAACCAAAACATGACTCCCATGTAGCTTCCTGAGAGTGAACAACAGGGCAACAGCAACGAGGTTTACGACTTCGCCAGGATAACACCGCTCCAAACACGGTTAGCCAACTTGAGAGCCAAATAAGGCAAGCGAATTCTGCGAACGACAGGATTGGAAGATATAATAACAACAAGAATAACCAAAACACCAAAGCCAAATCACCTAACAGAACAGTAGCACAGAACACAACAAAAGTCTACCCTGAACTGGCTTTCACGATGCTGCCACTAACTGAAAACTAAGAAACACTATCACACCTACACGAAAGGTAAGAGCCAAGACATTAAAAGAACTAGGTATAAGCGACAAACAACTACAAACATTGTAGTAACCAGTCGCTGTACGCGTCAATTGGATCTGCACGAACAGAAGTAAGAAATCCAACAAACCACAACGAGATGAATATTAATTTAAGTTTTCCAATCAAAAACTGTCTATAACATTTTTGACCAAAATATATATGCTTTCTAATTGTAATAAAAATAAAGTAAAATGAAATACATGAATGTTAAACCCTATGGCTGAACACATCATGAAAAAGCTCTCAAACAGCCCGCCCTCTACCACTCAAGGAAGAGAATGAAAAGATTTAAAAATTAAGTAAATAAAAAAAGCATCATCGAACTTCGCCAGGAAACGATGAGAATGACACAACGAAACGTCGCCGAACTTGAACGAAGCCACTCGGATGGACGCCCGATAAGATATCATCATGAAATGCAATTTTTTTTAAGTAAAAATATAAATAAATAGCAGTCCCGCGACATCCAGACATGAAAGACGCCGCGTAATGATGGACATGACAACGGGAACATGGAGCTACACGGCATCTTTGATCCGAGACAGCACTGATGAACTCGTTTTTTGTTGAGTGCTTATCCAGCACTGTATGCGAAGTGAGACCCAAAAGTTAGTGTAATTCCTTATCTGGAATGCAGTTCCAGAAGCGGCGGGTCTCCTGCAAGGCGCCTCTACTTCGAGGCGTACTCGTACCGTAATCATCATGTCGCAAAAAATAATTACCTACTACACTTTTTGTTGGTTAGCAGGTATATTGTAATTCATGCGCCACAGCACTGTGACACGCCTCTGGAGGAACCAAAATAAAATGACGGTCTCACTAATAAAATAAGGTCTCGTGCCTTTGAAGGGGAAGAACGATGTATGAAGACATGCTAAATTTGTGGAAGTGTACGGTAACAATGTACCATGATATGAAACATTGCCAGTGTTGTCAAGTAAGTCAGTGACGAAGAACAAAGTGGCAGACCACCTCTCTGTGAAGAACGAGAAATAATAAGACAGGTGGAGGCCCTGATACATGAATACCAACTTACCAAAACCGAGGCGATAGTGGAAAAGTGCAAATCAGCCATGGGCCAGTTTTCAGCATCTTGCACGGAAGTTTGAATATGACAAACGTTACCACCCGCTGATTTCCGCGACTGCTCACACCCATTCAAAAAACTCCGGAACCGAGGCAGCAGCGGAAATGTTGTCGCTGTGTCAGGTCAACACAGATGACTTCATTAGCCGCCTATTCACTACGGACATGTGCTAAGTATACTACAATGACCTTAAAACAAGGAGCAAAGTAAGCAATGGAAACCTAGAGATCCTTGGCACTTTTTTTTCCACAAGTCCGTTTTGATCACACAGATTTCTTTGCACTTTATTACCGGTTTCGTCTTACCACCATCTTCAGATCGTTAAAATATTCTGATAAAAAATCATCGTCAAGTTAAAAATGTGAGGAGTACGTGGTACATACAATGTACTCACATGTTTAAAAATGGCTCTGAGCACTATGGGACTTAACTGCTGTGGTCATCAGTCCCCTAGAACTTAGAACTACTTACACCTAACCAACCTAAGGACATCACACACATCCATGCCCCAAGGTCGCGCGGTCGCGCGGTCGCGCGGTTCCAGACTGTAGCGCGCGGTTCCAGACTGTAGCGCCTAGAACCGTCGGCCACTCTGGCCGGCTCTCTCATGTTTAACTTGACGATGATTTTTTATCAGAATATTTTAACGATCTGAAGATGGCGGTAAGCGGAAACCGGTAATAAAGTGTAAAGAAATCTGTGTGATCAAGACGGCCTTGTGAAAATAAAAGTCCCAGAAATAAAATGATTGCGGACTCATTTACAGACATCATGTCTTCAATTGATAACCTACAGATAATCAATATATTTTTTTCCTAGGCCAATTACGGTTGAAAAAATGCGGAATTTATTATGGGACATAGTAGAATATTTCTGTTTCAGCTCCTGTAGTTTCAGGAAGTTTCAATGGGTGGAACTTGAAGGGGGAGAACGAGGAGATTTGTGTTTAATGTCCTGTCGACAACGAGGCCGTTAGAGGGAGCACAAGCTCGGATTAGGGAAGGATGGCCATGCCCTTTCAAAGGAACCATCCCGGAATTTGCCTCGAGCGATTTAGGGAAATCACGGAAAACCTAAATCAGGGTGACCAGAAGCGGATTTGAACCGTCGTCCTCCCGAATGCTAGTCCAGTGTGGTAACCACTGCGCCACCTCGCTCGGTACGTGCCCTTTAAAATAGCTTCTGTAACGAAGGTGTGTTCTAAGCAGAGAGCTCACATTAAGTTTCTTTCTGCTGAAAATCAGCGCATAGCAGATATTCATAGGGGCTTTCAAAAATGTCTACGGGTACCCTGCAGTGAACAGACACACAGATCTCCCGCGTGCAGGCCGACCGGACTCAGCTAATGTTGGAACGTGCGGACACTCTCATTCGAGGTGTTCGATGGATCGCAATCAAACAACTCGCTTCTCAACTGGATGCCTCTGTTGGTAGTGCTGACACACTCGTCCAGCGGGTAGGGTACTCAAAGCGCTGGGTTCCTCGCCGCCTCCTCAGGAGACCATAAAGAGGCACGAAGAACTATCTGTGCGGAGTTGCTCGCGCTTTGCGAGACTGATCGTGACAACTTTTTGTTGAACACAGTCCCGGGCGATGGAACCTGGGTTCATCAGTTTGAACTGGAAACAAAACGGAAACCCATGGAGGGACACCACGCCACCTCTCCTCCCCCCAAAAAAACTTCAAGGCCGCACCCTCAGCCGGTAAAGTCATGGCGACGGTCTTCTGGGACTCTGAGAGGTTTTTATGTTTGATTTCTCCCTCCTGGTGCAGCGATCAACTCGTAAGTGTATTCTGCTACCCTCAAAAACAAATTCAGCGCATTCTTCGCCACAAAAATGCAAATGAACTTCTCTTGCTCATGCAAGTCTGCACACCCGAGAGGAGCTCACAAAACTTCATTGGACTGTTCTTCCTCATCCACCCTACAGACCAGGTGTCGCACCTTCCAGCTTCCAGCTGCTTGGCCCAATGAAGGATGCACTATGTGGGAAGCGTACGTGGACAATGGGGAGGTTATTGATGCAGCAAGACGTTGGCTCCGACGTCGAACAGTAGAGTGGTACCATGCAGGTACCCTCTCAGTAAGGCCGTCGCATTGACCGGGGATTATGTTGAAAAATAGAGTTTTGCAGCCAAAAGCGTGGAGAATAATACGGTGTACTGGGATCATGAACAAAAACAACAACCTTTCATAAAAAAAGTGTTGCATTACTTGTTGAAAGCCCTTCGTGCTAACACAAATTATGCTTGTAAGCGGCAAACGATCACAGAAACATACTAATGAAATATCCTTATGATCTTACTACAGGCTGTGGAGCCGAAGAGTCGCAGAAAGCACTTCCAAGTATGTAATTTTGCTCCACTGCAGCACCCCAGTAGAGAACACAGCCACACATGCTACTTCCTTGAGCTATCTAATTGCGCTTCAACCCCTTGTATTAGGCTGATAATTATGGCACACAGTGACTTGTTACTCGGATGATGAAACCACTGTGGGGCAGGCTTTCCCAGAAAGACGACGACAAAGTGGAACGTTTCCTGAAAGGCATGCATGCTCGTACAAATAAGGTACCTACCTATTCATCCGCATCATTGAAAAAATTTATCGTGTTGAAGGGTGAATATGTACACGATGTCTAACATCATTACCATATTTCATGGCCAAAGCTTGACGTTATCGAAGTGATAACTAAAACTTTATGGCCCATCCTCGTACATACTTAATTTATTCAAGTCAGGTGACCGACTGTCATCAGTCTCGTTAAAGTGGAGTGTTTGTTTTCGTATACGCTCTTTCAAGTTCGTAGCGTATTTGAGAAGCAAGGGAATTTACATTTAAATGTTGGCAACAGAACAAAGTTGCTCGGCCATAGTGCGCTCTATTGCTTCTTTGCGAAAATACAGAAGCCGTTGTTTTGGTGCAGTAATGTTTTGCTCTGCGTGGCAGCAAACGACAATGGCTTCGAATAATTCTGTGGAATGCATGCTGTATTCGATTTGTGTGTGCAAAAGCATCTAAAACTGCTCAAGTACATCGGCAGTTGTGGCTAATTTGTTGACATACATCAATGGGTGAAGGACAGGTGACCATGCAAAGGTGCACGGAGGAGAATGGAGCAGCATGCACATTATCCAGACCAATGAAAGCGCGCAATAAGTGGACCAAAAACTGCTATCTGATCGATGATAATGGTTAACTGGAGGAGTGAAGTGTGCAGAGATGCTATGCGATTATGCCTCCTTTTGCACGGCACCGACTGCACCGAAGGAATGTGTGTGTGTGTGTGTGTGTGTGTGTTTGTGTGTGTGTGTGTGTGTGTGTGTTGAACTGGGGACCTAGAAATGACGGAGAGGGTTCGTCCCACCGTAGCCCTCAGTGGTTCACAGCCCCACAAAAGGCCACAGCAGTCCACCCGTTTCACCGCCACCCCACACCAAACCCAGGGTTATGTGAAGAGTATACTTCACGCTGAAAGTGGTTCTGTCATGTTTCTGCGGTGTTTTTAGCAGCAAGACTTGCACACACTCATTCATATTACGGTGAACACAAACCAGGGCATTCCATTCAGCATTCTCAGTTACAATATTTTAGCTTTTCCTCCATATGCTGTGGAAACTCACACCTTCCAGGATGATAGCAACCGTAATCACGGGGCTTTATCAAATTGTTCTTCGCTTGATGAACACTCAGGCACCTTATCGTATCTCCACAGGCCAGATAAATCGCTCTATCGTGATCTCATAGAATATCAAACTACATGGTACCAAGAACCTTTTCAAGCTTCAGACTTCTAGGATGTATATATGCAGACTGAAGCGATGAATTAAAATTTGTACGACGGCCGGGATTTAACCCAGTTTCCTGCTCGCTAGGCAGATGCACTAACCACTACGCCACCCTGGCACAATGGCTTTGCACTACTGCAAGGACTACTCTCGCATGACTCCCTCCTCAATCTAAATTTCAATTCAAGCCTCAGTCCACTTGGTATTCTCCCTAAACTCGAACCGTTGGTCTCTGGAGCCATAGAATTTCATTTGAATAAAGAACCTACGTTTGGGTTTCAGGCATGATCCCCCCCCCCCACCCCCCCATTCGGCCGGCCGGTGTGGCCGTGCGGTTCTAGGCTCTTCAGTCTGGAACCGCGTGACCGCTACGGCCGCAGGTTCGAATCCTGCCTTGGACATGGATGTGTGTGATGTCCTTAGGTTAGTTAGGTTTAAGTAGTTGTAAGTTCTAGGGGACTGATGACCACAGATGTTAAGTCCCATAGTGCTCAGAGCCATTTGAACCCCCCATTCGTTCAATGTTGAGGTGCTATCACAATACAGTTTGAGAGCCTCTACAGCGCTGTCAAGTTTAAGGGGAATACCAAATGGGCCGAGGCGTGGAAGGGAATGTGGATTGACAAGGGACGCTTGCTAGAGTAGTCCGTGCAGTTGTGCAAAGCCACGTACCAGCGTGACGTAGTGGGTAGAACGTCTGCCTAGTGAGCAGGAGACTGGGTTCTAATTCTGGCCTTGAAAGAAATAAGTCTCTTCTGTAATTACAGCCACTTCCGACCTTAGATTAGAACTGAATTTTGCTCCACCCTAAATACCAGCAGCCCATGCTTTCTACTAATATTAAATGATATTGTTTATTTCTCGTTCGTCGCTTCAGTCTGTATACATACGTCACAAAATTGCCTGGGCAATTTGGAGCTGGCCGGAGTGACCGAGCGGCTCTAGGCGCTTCAGTTTGGAACCGCGCGGCCGCTTCGATCACAGGTATGAATCCTGCCTCGGGCATGGATGTGTGTGATGTCCTTAGGTTAGATAGGTTTAAGTAGTTCTAGGTTCTAGGGGACTGATGACCTCAGAAGTTCAGTTCCATAGTGCTCAGAGCCATTTGAACCATTTTTTGACAATTTGGAACGACGAGTAAAATACAGCAATTAACATCCCTATAATGTGGTAGCTCTATACGATGTAATGTTCAGTGAGTGGCTTCAGCTGGATATGGCATACATGAAAAACTTTTTGACTTCCCCTCTCAAAAAATTGAGGCCGTTATCGAATCTAGAGACGGTATTACAAGGCCTCAGGGTGGTGTCTCCTAGTACGCCCCTAATTGGTGTTCGACGCCCTTGTGTACGAGGAGTAGTCATAAAGGCTTAATTATCACATCGAAAGAATAATGTAATGTAATTAATTTTTTGTTTCTCTTCAGGTACATCGTACCAGGTACCAGGACTGTAAATGTGCGATAATTAAAACTTTATGAATACTCCTCGTAGGTGTAGTACTTCACTACCGCCGCTCCACCCGCGGGAAAGGAATACTCGGTATCTGTGGGCGTCCCTCAAATTTTGAGCAATCTTATCTTAAATGTTGTTGATTAGGGGTTACGAAATTGGAAAGACCACGCAGCAGGAGGCAAATGGACGGTACTCAACGCGTGTACGGTGAGTGCTGGTGTTTTCGCCAGCATCGTTAACGGGCAGTCGGCTCGAACTGCCTACTGGTGACGCGAAGAACAATTAGAGGAGGAGGCCGCGCTGCTTGAAGCCAAGGACGGTTAGCAGAGATGCGCGCCGCGCAGCCTGCAGGATCCGCGACGCTGCCTGCGTGCTTCTGCGGCCGCTCGCCTACGCAAGTCTCGGCTCCCTGCCGCACCACGTCACAGCGACTAACTGACTCGTTTTTGCATTAGTTTAATAAGCACAACAGAGACTTCAGTCGTCAATAATACAGGGTGTAGCAAAATGGATCATCAGATTTTAAAAAATCATAACTATTACGTTATTTGAGATACGTCCGTGAACAACGTATTGTTGGAAAGAGCGAACTCTCGAGTTTTACATGGTTCCCGGTAGGTAGCAGCAGTGTGCGCCCACTTCAGTTCTAGTAAAAATGGTGTCGGGAGAACAGAAAGCGTTTTGTATTCTACGTTTTGCTCAGTGCGGTTCAGTAATAACTGTACAGCGTGACTTTCGTACTATTCCTACAGCACAGAGCATTAGACGGTGGCATGAAAAATTCCGAGAAACAGGTTGTTTGTGTAAAGGCAAATCGCCGGGCCTCCCCGAGTGTCTGACACAGACGTCGAACGCATCCGCCATAGTTTCAAAAGGAGTCCGCAAAAATCTCCAGGGAGACATATTGAATACCTATAAAAAAGTTCATGAGTTTCCCGTTCATCAAAAAACAAAATTCATTGTTTATGTTTATTAGTTTCAGAAATGTAAACGTGCCAAATCGGATGATTCTTTTTGATGAACCCTGTATATTCGCCTTCACTATTTACAACAATCTGCCAACGCTGGATAACTTTTCGGCTCTGCGACTATAGAAATCACGTGGTTTTGACGGGGAGCACATTTTCATCCTTGAAAGCTGTCCCACAGAGTGAGTAAGGTGGTTGCAGAATGCCTCCCCAGCACAACTCTTGTATAGTGCTTTTTGTGTGTCTAAGAAAAAGCGGGAGGGCGTCATCGTGGAGTATCATCACTATATGCTGCCTTCCTGGTCAGTGGATTGCGTCTTCAGGACGTCTCAGTTGCTGACAATAAATGTCAGCAGTGAAGGTGACACCTCAAGGAAGCAATTTGTAGTACACCACACTGTCGCTGTTCCGCCAGATGCATAACATTATCTTTTGTGGATGCGCACAGGTTTTTGTACAGGGAGTTGCTGCTTTGTTTGGGCTCAACTATTCCTTTCTTTTCCTTATGTTACCACAAAGATACCATTTCTCGTCAGCAGAAATGATACAGGACAGGAATGGTCGGTGTTGTTTACGATCCAACTGATGACGAGCAAACAGAGGAGCACATATGGTCACCCGCTGATTTCTGTGATTTTGTCTCACAGCATGCGGTACCCACACACCCGATTTATGAACTCTCCCCATTACATGCAAATGTCGAACGATGGTGGAATGATCACAGCTCATCACATTTGCCAGCCTGAGTCACTAATGTCAAAACCATCCTCCTTAACACGAGAAACCCATTTTCTTTCCGTGCTCTGTCCAATGGCTTCATTCTCATACACGGGGCAAATGTTTCTGGCTACCTCCATTGCTGTCACCCTTCTACTGAATTCAAACAGAAGAACATGTCGCAGATGTTCCGATTTCTCCACATGGCACTCCATTTTGTAGCGTCCACAGCTCCAATCGCTATAAATGGCAAAATGATAAAACGTAAACTCAAACATCAATACTGAAGAACAAAAAAAGACAATCGATAAACAAACACATAGCAACCGGAATACTAATATGCAAAACAAAAACACCAAGCACTTATGCACCAACCTAATATTTCTAGGAAACGTCTTCATTCCGCCATCAGTTCCTTTACTGATATCCCCTCCCCAATTTCTGTGATTGTCTTCATTAAATACAGCGTGAAAGGTTGAAGATACTGAAACGACGTTTTCAGCAAATGATAGTACCAAAAGGGAATTTACTTTTCTTGCACAGTTAATACTCTTAACTCTTCTGTCAATCGAAGTGTGTTTTCTTAAATAGATCAAAGTACTTTTTTAACGAAAACTCAAAGCTCTTAGAAACAGTAATATAAAGCTTGTTAATGTTGGCATTGCAACTTTTCGCAAACGTATTCAAGAAATGTGCTAAAATTGAAAGACAAAGTGGTCGTAATCTGCTGTTAGGGTCTTCAGTCCCAAGGCAGGTTTGATTCAGCTCCCCACGCTAGTCTCTCTTGTCCAAGCCTTTCATCTCTGAATACTTATTGCAACCTACATATATTTAAAGCTGCTTACTCTACTTATATCCTGGCCTACCTCCACAATTTCATCCCCCCCCCCCCCTCCCCACTCGCACACACTTCCCTTCATTACCAGTATGACTACGCCTTGATGAATCAGAATCTGACAATCAAACCATCCCTTCTTCTGGTCAAGTTGTGCCACAAATTTCTTTTTTCCTGAATTCTATTCATTACCTTCTCATTAGTCATTCGATCAACCCATCAAATTTTCAGCATTCTTCTAAAGCATTATATTTCCAAAGCTTCTGTTCTCTTCTCATCTGAACTGCTTACCGACCACATCTCACCTCCGTACGAGGCACCACTCCATACAAATACCTCTAAAAGATACTTGCTAATATTTAATTTTATACTAGATGTTAATGACTTCTTCTAAACGTTTTCCTTGCTATACCTAATCTACAATTCATGTCCTCTACTTCGGCCATCATCATTTATTTTGCTGCCCAAAGAACAAAATTCATCTACTGCTTTTAGTGTCTCACTTCCTAATCTAATTTCCTCACCATCGTCTGATTTAATTCGACTGCTTTCCATTACCATTGTTCTGCTTTTCTTGACGCCCATCTTTTAATCTATTTTTAGCGCGCTGTTCATTCCGTCCAACTCCTCTTCCTTTGCTGTGCATGACTGAATTACATCATCGTCAAACCTCGAAGTTTTTATTTCTTCTCACTGAACTTTAAATCCGTTTCCAAATTTCTCGTTTGTTTTCATCACTGCTTGCTCAGTGTACAACCCTGTCTCACTCCCTTCTACAGTTTCCTTCTCGCTCATACAATTGTAGTATGGTTTCTGTGCAAGCTGTAAATAGCCTTTCGCTAGCTGTATTTTATCCCTGCTATCTTCAAAATGTCACAGAGCTAGTCCAGTCAACAATGTCAAAAGCTTTCTATAAACCTATATTTCCCTTTATTTATCCTATCTTTTAAGATAAGTCCTAGGGTCGGTATGCCTTGTGTGTTCCTACATTTCTCCGTAACCAAACTGATCTTCCCCGAGATCGGCTTTTACCAGTTTGTCCATTCTTTTGCAAATAATTCGTGTCACCATTTCGCACATTTCGCAACCATGAATAATTAAACTGACGGTTTGGTAATATTCACACTTGTCATCACCTAACCGATTTGGAACTGGAATGTTCACATTCTTCTTCTAGCCTGAGGGTATTTCACTGTCTCATGTATCTTTTCACTAGGTGGAATAGTTTTGTCATGGTTAGTTCTCCCAAGTACATCAGTAATTCCAAGGGAATGTCATCTACTTCAGGGGCCTTCTCCTTACTTAGGTCTTTCAGAATACTGTCAAATTCTTCTCGCAGCATCATGTCTTCTACGTCGTCATCTACTTCCGCATTTTTTCTATAATATTTTCCTCAACTTTTTTCCCTGAGCCATCTATGCCATTCATAGAGCTAATTTTCTTTTCTGCAAATCTCTCTTTAATACTCGTACAGGTGGTCTCTACCTACTCCCTGGTCATACATGCTTCTACAACCTTGCATTTCTCCTCCAGCCACACCTGCTTAATGATTTTGCATTTTTGTCAGTCGCGTTATTAGGCGTCTTTATCTCCTTTTGCTTCCTTTATCTGCAGCATTTTTAAATTGTCTCCCTTCGTCAACTAAATTTAAAACCTCCTTGCCTATTTGACCCTCTTCTGCCTTCATATCATATCATCTCTCAAAGATATCCATTCGTCTCTATGGAGTCCTTTCCCCTGTTTCCCCAAATCGTTGCCTAATGCTTCCTCTGAAACTGTCAACAACTTCTGGTTCTTTCTGTTTATCCAGGTTCCATTTACTTAATTTCCTACCTTTTCGTAATTTCTTCAGTTTCCATAACCAGTTCATAAACCATAAATTATGGCCAAAGTGCACGTATGTCTCTGGTTTTAAATCTGTCTTACCATTAGATAACCAGTCTGAAAACTCCCAGTTTCGTCAGGTCTCTTCCATGTACAAACCCTCTTTTCATAATATTTAAACCCTGTGTTAGTGATGATTAAATTATGTTCCATACAAAATTCTTCCATTCGGCTTCCTCTTTCATTCCTTTTCCCTAGTCCATGTTCTCCTTCTGTTATTTTTTTATCTCCTCCTTTTCGTACTATCGAATTCCAGTCACCCAATGCAATTAAATTTTCGCGTCCCTTATCTATCTGAGTTATTTCCTTTACCTTACCTCACATTCTTTCAATCACTTTGTCTGCGGAGCTATTTGGCATATAAACTTGTAGTATTGTAGTGGGTGTTAGCTTCGTATCTATCTTGGCTACAATAATGCGTTCGCTGTGCTGTTCATATAGCTTAACCATACTCGTCTTTTGTTATTCATAATTAGATACTCCTGCATTACCCCTATTTGATTTTGTTTTCATAACTTTGTACAGTTCTGACCAGAAGTCGTGCTCTTCCTGCGACCATACTACATCTACATCTCACTTAGGCCTATTATGATGTATCATACAATATGAGAGAAAGCAGCGTGACTTGACGTGACGGTGCTAGAGAGAGAGAGAGAGAGAGAGACAAAGATATTCTTTATTACTCTGTGGCGGTTAGCACTCAGATAGTTATTCTTAGTGTAGGAAGTCTTTGTTCTTGTTAAGAAGTAATTCATTAAGAGTTTTCATTCTCGTGAAGTAGAAATCGACGCCATTGCGAAATTTTGAAGGAGATTGTATTATAAATCCGTATATAAGCCACTGAACAGATAATTCATGTTACGAGAAGAATTTCATTGACACAAAAGTCAATAAAAGATTGTTCATTTCAAGAAGGTACGTGTTTATCCCACAATTGGTGTATACTTCAATTATGATTTATTAATGAATACCAGCTCGAGAAAATTTCAGACGGGAGTGTTCAGTTCTAATTAAATAGTCTGATGCTTTCTTTGGAAAAGGAGTAATTTCACGGATCATTTAAAGCCACCAATGTTGGACATTTCTAAGAACTGAAAGCAAATCTGATTGCTATCCAACAGAGCCCAAACGAATATTTCTCCACAACTTTGATTAACACTTTCAGCTTCGATACAGCGTCTGCAGCAACGGAGCAGATCGCTACAACACCGGAAGTGTGTAGCGTGAAAGCAGTTTCACACATTACACTGTATCAAACCAACGGTGTGGGTATTCAACACAACAGAGCACACACAGTCACTCATACATCTAAAGACAAACACATGGTGGTGTGGGAAACATATATATAGAGAGAGAGACACTCACTCAATATAAGTGCTCATCAGAGTGAATTTATAAATGGCGACTGTGACAGGACTCGACCCTGCAGCAACAACACTTTAATACCACTTTAATGGCAACAGACATGACACTAACAGTCAAACATATTTGTGATTACGGAGACCTGTAACATACTTTGTGACAGAGATAGTTCTAATTTTTATATGAAATTAGTCATCTTATTAATTAAGTAATTAATGTCTCATTTTTGTGCATGTATGTATAGACAGAAGGTGGAACTACATTATGGTTCCTTGTATGCTTCATGCTAACTGAATGTGCGGGAGAAAGTGTACGCAGTCCTAGCAGCCAAGCTGAAACTTAAAAAAGGCCAGACATTTGAATTACTAGCTGTCTTTGAGCATTTATGCATTGTAATGACCTTTTACTTATTGACTTTAATGCATAAATGAGTAGTTTCTGTATAACTTTTACTAGAATTTCCTTATTTCAGTAGATATCTTAAGACAGCATTTTATGTGACATCTATGTACTGTGTCCTTGTAACATTGTAAACTGTGCATTAACAGCTTTAGGACATTAACATTTTTTGTGTGTGTAGAAATTAATATTAACTCTTGTGGGAAGTATTTATTAGATAAACTGTCTGTTGCTTATTTTGTGTGTCTAGAAATTAATATTAACTCTTGTGGGAAGTATTTAGTAGATAAACTGTCTGTTGCTTATTTTAATGGTGATAACTAGGTCTATGTTCAAAGCCAATAAGCAAGCGCACAACACGGAATTTCATACAGGCATAGCTAGTGAAATGTTGATTACGGCTGAGCAACCAACAGTAATTACTGCACTCACGCTGTGACACAAACTGTTGCAATTTCCGACATTCATACGTCGAGTGAAATCCAAAGAAATACGCAGCAACCAACAAATGACACGAATTTGACCTCTGATACAGAAGTACTCGCTAGGGTAGCATTGCCCGCAACTACGCGCGGGAACGAAATTACTGTGCCGAAAAATGTGCCGGTGTAATCTTCAATACACCCAGTGTAAACGTCAATTGGTGAGAATACCGATTTATTGTCCCAGCTGATGTCAAATTTGACCGTCATATCACAAGCGATTAAGGTAGTAACGAATAAGATTCAGGCACAGGAGACTGCGCAGTCTAATTTTGCAACGGCACAATCCACTTTTGCAAATGACATTAATCGTAAATTCCAAGCATTGGAAACCACACAGTCTAATTTTGCAACAGCACAATAAACTTTCGCTCAGGAGCAATCTAATAAACTAAAAGCAATAAATGATAATATTACTGAAAAATCTCAAAGTTTGGGATCAAAACAGAGTCACTTGATTGCCAGTCAAGCACAACTCATCGTTACGCAACAACAGCAATACAAAGACTTAACAACCAAATACAATATCATCTTATATCGTCAAGATAAGCTAAATAATCACGTGCAAGGAGTTGTCCATGTACAGAACACCATTGCACAGGACGTGAATACAATTAAGCACGACAACGAGCAAGCAATCATTGATCTTACTCGAAGGATAGACAATCTTAGTCACGTAGGTGAGAGACATATAGAGAAACTTTTCAACGAACATAAGATCGCATTTTCTAAAAACATAGAGGATTGGGCGAAAGAGCAAACCGAGACGGTGCGAAATTATGTTGATCAAATCTTGACAGCAACAATTGCTGACGAGCAAGTTAACAACAAAACTGCACAAGGGCAACTTAAATCAGAAATTCAAAAGATTAAGGAGAATATAAGAGAAGAATTTCCTGCTTGGAAGGCGAAGATTGAAAACACACTCAAAGCATGCCAGCAAGGTTTAGTTAATACTAGAGGGGCACCTGTTACCCGCAGTTTATCAAAAGCAGACATTATTCCTGACGAAACCAGTGAAACCGAATCCATGCAACAATATCCCTGTACTGGTGCGTATTCACGTAATCAACATGAACCAAATTATCAGGAATATCATCCACCACGAAATAGTCACCAGAATACACCTGTGACTATGAATGAAGAGAAAATGCTTAAATATCGTCAATTTCAGATATTTAACCCCGAAAGGAAGTCTATCAATTTCGTGGTTTTTATCAAGCAATTTAGAGGAATACTGCCACGAATGTGGACTGAGCAACAAAAAATTATGTACGTTGCAGGATTTATACATAGGGACGGATCGATGCGGGCGTCAGAAGCATCCGAATGGAGTCAAGAATATGAGCAATTTGAAAGCGCTTTCTTGCACAAATACTGGGATAAGAGACTGCAAGAAAGACTACGCATGGAAGTTTTTGACTCACAACCATTTCCTTTTAAAAATGGATCTTTAAGGAAGTATTTGGAGAAGTACATAAATAAAACCAAATACTGGAATGAACCAACCCCGACGCTGGTTATCATTCGAATATTTAAGGCCAAACTTCCAATTGAAGTAAAGGAAACACTTCAACATGTGCCTGAACAACATGTGGAAGATTTCTAAGCCACACTGGATTCAACAGATATCCTGTTCGAAGAATCACGTGTGCGCTTTACCCATCCAAGTTACCAACCTAACAAATATAATAGAACAACAAACCGTATGATAAACAAACCAAATAGAATAGAGGGTATGGAAATAAACTTTTGCACACAATTCACCATACCCACAGGTGAATTATTTCCAGAAATCTTGTAATGAAAATCGAGACCAAAGTAATCATGACCAATAAGGTGAACAAACATATAAATGGAATTGGAGGAAAAATAATAATAAGAGGAAAGGATATTATCAAGAGGGAAATTATCAGCCAAAACGCCGATATCAGTAATAAACCCAACAGTATCAAAATCAACCAGATACTTCAAGTTGGGAGCCAGACGTCAATGCAAATGAATGGCGAAACCAACCATCAGTAATAACTGACGTAACGGAGCAAACATCTACCAATAACGGACAATCGTCAAACTGGACTCGACTGTCAGAAGCCCCGACGGCGCAGTCGAGGAAGTTTTGAAGGGCGAAAATTCAAGAGTCAATTTTTTTTCGGTATAATGATGGCAGATTACTAATAGAACTTCAGCAGGATATGATGCCTTGTCAAGAAGAACGTACCACTGAACCTGTTGCGAAAATTCAGGCGGTAATTGAGGCATTACTGTGTAGGCTACTTCAGACACGGGAGCAGCAGTAAATGTCGTTTCTGAGAAGTTATTTCAAAGAATACTTCAGAAAGTAAATCTACCGATTTTCCCTGTTCGGTGTTGTAGGATTGTAGGCCCTATTGGTCATAGGTCTTCTCTGATTAAAATGCAGACTCAACTAAAGTTAAGTATAGGAAATGCAGCTATGAATTGCACATTCCTTGTAATAGAAATATTGGTTGATGACTGTATCATGGGAATTGATGAATTTCGAGAGAGGAATTGGCATATAGATTCTTCTCTGGGCCGTGCCAGTTTTACAATAATGGATCAAAGACATCAAGAGGACCTTCTTAGGGAACATAGTAGCCATGGAAAGTATTGTCATGGAGGAAAACTGCAAATTCGGTGGATACAATGCGAACCTGCACGGGGATACTAAATTAATTATTTGCAACCAGTCTTAAAAATTGAAGATACGGTATATGAAAAAGTTCAAGAAACTGAATATTTGCAGCACCATCAAAGAAAGCAATTACACGATCTTCTACAGGAATATCATGAAGTCTTTGAAGAAAAACCTGGTGTAATCAAGGGATACGCATGTCATTTAGATGTGATTCCACACAAAGTTTTCTGCTGTACTTTTTATCCAGTACCGTGGCAGCAACGAAAGGCGGTTGATGCGTAAACCCAACAGATGCTTGAATTGGAGCTGATCGAACCTTCGATGAGTTCATACATTAGTACTCTTCATGTTTTCCCGAAAAAGGGAGGAAAAGTTCGTCTCGTGCTAGACGCAGGGCAAATAAATAAGATTATCGTGCCCGTGCGAACTCATCCGGAAAATATCGATGAGTTAATTCAAAGGATCGAAGGGGTAAAATACTTATCGAATATTGATCTCACGAGTTCATTTTGGCAGGTTTGTACACGCAGGTAGAAGCTACCAATTTAAGGTTCCACCTTTCGGGCTAAACGTGAGTTCGGGAGTTTTTATAAATGCTCTAGATTACGCATTGGGACCTGCACTTCGAAGCGGTTTAACTTTCTTTGTGGACGACATGCTCATCGCTACGATCACAGAGAAGGAGCACGTCTATTTAATGAGGAGAGTGTTGGAGCATTTCAAGGAAGCAGGCATAACTGCAAGTCTGAAGAAGTCCCATTTTGCTCTGGATAAAATTAAATTTCTGGGTCATCTTAGAAATGAAAGGGGAATCTTACCGGACTCCGAGAAATTAAAGGTAATCAAAAACTTCGCAATTCCAACAACTAAAAAGCAATTAAAGGGATTCCTCGGACCTCGGAGTTGCCTCCTTTTTCAGGCGTTTCATTTACGACCACTCTATTAAAGCAGAACCATTGTGCAGCTTGCTTGGCAAAAATACTCCGTGGGTGTGGACGCAACAATGCAAGAATGCATTTGAAGCAATAAAACATGCCTTAGTTAAATCACAAATATTATATCATCCAGATATGAGCCAAGAATTCGGTTTAGTGGCGAATGCTTGGGAAATTGGAATCGGTTCCTGCCTCTTCCAAGTAAAAACGATAGATGGAAAAACAACTTTCTGTCCAATAACTTTCGCTAGTCGACTCTTGACTGCTTGTGAAAAAACGTATACGAGTACCGAAAAGGAAGCATTGGCCGTGGCCGTAGTCTAGTCATTTAGAAAATTTCACTATTACTTATACGGAACAAAGACAACAGTATACTGTGACCACAAAGCATTAAGTTTTTTGCAAACATGTAAATTACAACATCCCAGACTAGCAAGATGGACGCTCTCATTCCAAGAGTTTCAATTTGAAATTAAATACATAAGCGGACAGGATAATTTCATCGCCGATGCACTGTCAAGAATGCCAGACGGTGATTTGTCAACAATCAACATCACGGACAATCCGTCCGAATTCAAAGTTCTGTTAATGTCTGTTAAAATATATAGGAATTAATTTCTTAAAATGTGTAAGAACATGAGAAAACTACAAAATGAAAACCCAGAAACGAAGAGCTGAAGCGATTGTACAAAGTTGAGGACGACGTTTTATTTTTCAAATGGCATCTTGATTCAGGTAACTGGAAGGTGTATATTCCCGAGAAGGATGACTTAATTTTGTACACGTACATCACTTGGGGACATTTTGGAGTATTAAAATGTATTCAAAAGATTCAAGCATATTGTTACTTCCCAAATATTCGCAGGAAAGTGCATCGACAGTTAAGGAAATGTAAAATTTTTCAGCTAGCCAAACCAGGAAACTTTTGTGTGATGGATTTCCTACATCCTATTACACCTACTAAACAGCTATCGATAATTTCGGTCGATGTCTGTGATCCTCTACCGTCATCAAGAGGAGGATACAAATATATTGTGGCTTTTCTCGATATATTCACCAAATATGTCAAACTTTATCTGTTAAAATCAGTTACTGATGCATCCATAGCCAAGAAACTGGTCAAAGATTATGTAGTCAGTGTAGGCAAACCAGAGGCTGTTCTTTCTGACAATGGGTCAACGTTCACTGGATGTCGTTGGAGGCAAATACTAAGCAGCTGTGGTATAAAACAAATTCTAACAACAGCGTACCACCCTTTTGCAAATCCTGTGAAACGAATCTTTCGTGAATTAAACCGGTTCATGAGAACATATTGCCACAACCAGCAAACCAAATGGATCTATTATCTTGATGATTTTCAAGAAATTGTGAACAATATGACACACTACGACAGAGTGCACTCCATACGAACTGATGTTTGGAAAACAGGAACAGAATGACTGGATTCGACCAATTCCTAAAGTAGCAATTGACAGGATGTGTCTACAAAATAAAAGTACACCAAGCCTTACTCAGCCGGTCGCTGTGGCCGAGCGGTTCTAGGCGCTTCAGTCCGGAACCGCGCTGCTGCTACAGTCGCAGGTTCGAATCCTGCCTTGGGCATTGAATGTGTGTGATGTCCTTAGGTTAGTTAGGTTTAAGTAGTTCTAAGTCTAGGGGACTGATGACCTCAGATGTTAAGTCCCATAGTGCTTGGAGCTATTTGAACAAGCCTTACTCAATAAAACGAACAAGGCGAAGAAAAAAATCTATTTTGACAATCGACTAGGAAGAATAAAACATATAAAGTGAAAGACCAAGTTTTAGTAAAAACTCATCCTAAGGCTTATTGTATCAAGGACCATTTGTGATTACAAAAATACCTCATCCAGGGGCCTATGTTTTGAAAGATGTGAAGAATGAAAAGGTGAAAGGAATGTATCTCATAACTTATTGAAGGAATTTCACGATAACTGAAAATTCTGAAGATTGAAGATACTTTTCATATCAAATAACATTGATTACACAGTTTTACATTGAAACTATGAACCATACTTAGGATATTTTGTTTCTTTTTGCAATTTAGTAGTTAGTTTTTCTTGTCAGGCATAATGTTCAAAATGTATGTAGACATTATGTATTTGTTTTTCAATGTAAAGATAAGTTTTCTTTCCAGAATGCAGAGAATTTAGCTATAGTATGAATGATTTCTTTTAATTTCTAATTAATTAATTAATAATAACTTAAATCAGGTCTCACAATGCATAATGAACATGGGTTAGTGATTCAAATGAATCTGGTCTATGGCAAGATGTGTTTTGCTTATGTCAAATTTGACAATGTCAGTGCATGTTTGTATCTTCCTTTAACTTGCTGAGCTGAAGTCATGCTGTTCGGAAGGGGTAACCCGTTCTCAGCTAAAAACCCGCTTATACTTCGTTTCAATATTTTGTAATGGACATTTTCTTGGTAATTCTATTATTGTTGTAACATACCTGTGCATGTAAATTTTGTCATGTCAACTGTTACTCGCGAAGTTACCAACTATGCAAATGCTGAGCAGTTACAAGCACATCAACAAGTGTTAAGGTGCATCGGAAAGATGACGAGCATACGTTGAGACGGCATCACCAGTTGGTTTAGTGTATAGTGCATCCTATGGTTATTGATAAGAATCAAGAACATCTTACAACTTCTGAATATATAGAATTCAGGACACAGAATTAGAAAGGACTTTAGATTAGATTCTATTTCAGCTCAACACAGATCAAACACCTTTTCACGGAACCTACACTGACTCTTATTTTCATGTAAATTCTATGCCGAAAAAATAATACCCACGAGGATACGATGCATAGGGAATAGAATGCAAATCAGTTACCCGGATATGACAAATAGAAGGGAATCTCATGCCATCCCCGACTTATATGGTGCAACTCTGTCAAGTGTGCCTCTCGTGTCAAGATTAGGTCTTTGTGCTTACACCGCGACTGCCGATTCCGGCCGCCTTGCCTTTCATCTTTACCAAATGTCTCAAGTACTTTTACAAAAGGATTCACCGAAAACATTAAGGAGCGTTATACCATCGAACTCGTATTTGAAAGAGCTTTCAAATGCGGTTAAAAACGTATATCGTTTCACAAATAAATAAATAAATAAATAAAATAACGATATTTCGCTGGTAAATGAATCAACACATTTACCCATGCAGCAAAATTATGTGCTTCTCTTCGTAGTATCATTTGCAGAAAATCTCGTTCGGCTCAGGAGTGCAAGTTTCAGGTGATTCACCCCGCACAGGTGACAAGAAGTCGCTGCTTGGCATTAATGACACTCGCAAGTAGGTCTTCAAAGTAAGCTGAATCCCAACTGTAGAACTTTTGTCTCTCCTGTACACTTTCTGAAATAACCGTCGTTACCTGTCGATTTTCACGCAAAAAGATCAGTTGTGCGCACAAGATCTTTACCAAATGGCTCAAGTACTTTTACAAAAGGATTCACCGAAAACATTAAGGAGCGCCTTTGGCACATACCCTAACGTTAGGTAGTACTTCAATTAAATTTCAGATCTACATTAACCTGTACTCTGACAATATAAAAATTGAGCTCGCAATACTGTGAGTTGTTTGACACGGACACACTCAATTCATTTATACGTGTGGATATCTATGAGTGAATCCAATGTACACTTTCAGTTCTCTGGATAGAGTAACTAAAACGATCCTCGACTCCCTAAGGTTGACTTGAACATGAAAATGATCAAACTATACTATCATTTACTGAGGAGCGAGGGTAGACACAGTCGGTGGTGTCATAATAGGCGTAGTGTAAGATTACTTTATTACGCTCCACCGTTATGATGTATCATGTAATAAGACTGCTATGCATTAGTGTGACTGTATGAGAGAGAGAGACAAAGATATTCTTTATTACTCTGTGGCGTAGTGCGCTTAGATAATTATTGTTAAATAGTAAGCTTTTGTTCTTGTTAAGATTTAATTTCATGAGAGAGGAGTCTGTTCTTTATTGAGCAGTACAAATCGAGGCCATTGCGAGATTTTGAAGGTAATTTGTACATACATCTGTACGTATGATAGAGAATCGCTAATTCATGTGCGAGAAGAATTTCATTGACAATAGGGTCAATATAACTTCGTTCATTTCAAAGAGGTACGTGTTATTTCCACAAACGACGTATACTCAAGTGTCATCTATTAATGAATACCAGCTCGAGAACAATTCCGACGGGAGCGTTCAATTCTAATTAAATAATTTGATGCTTTCTTCGGAAAAGAAGTGATTTCACGGATTATTTTTTTTGCCACCAATGTTTCTAAGAACTGAAGGCAAGTCTGATTACTATGCAACAGAGCCCCGACGAATATTTCTCCGCAACTTTGATTAACAATTTCAGATTCAATACAGCAGCTGGAGCAGATCGCCATAACAACGGAAGCGTATAGTGTGAAAGCAGTTTCACCCATCGCCCTGTTTCCCACCAACGGTGTACGTATTCACCACAACAGAACACACCCACAGAAAATCACTTGTACGTATAAAGCCACAACACAAGGTGGTGTGGGAACATCTCAGTATAAAAGGGTCAGTATAGGCAAAATACAAACAACAGTAAGTGAAGATAGCTGAGTGATTTTATACCGTCACACCTGCCATATGCTGATTTGCATACATCGAACTGCATTTCCTTGGTAAAATCACAAATTAAAGAGATTGTGGGGTTTGTATACGATGCAAGGTATCAATCTGTCTCGTTTGAGGCGACTGGATGCAAGTGAAAGGCTTTATTTTACTCAGTACTGAATGACTAAACATTTCACACTTTTACCCAAATTATTACATTTGTGCTCTTCACAGGAAAATTTTAACGACGGACGAGACCTATATGTACACGAGGGAGCTAAATGATACGCAACGCCACATTTTTGCACTTTAAAATATAAACGAAAAGTAGTTATTTTTATTTCTAAATGTAACACGCTTGTTTTATTTTTGCAGTTTCAGTTCAATTAAATAATTATAAATAATGGTTCCTGGTTGGCAGTATGCCCGCCATGTTTGTACAAGTGACATGTGAGCCGAGTAAAGCACGTTTGTTTATGAGATAAACACATAAAATCTACAACGAGATCCAGTTAAATTAAGAATTTGCCATTCATCAATACCTACCAGTAATATATTTGTTAGTGAATCTTCAACTCTCTACTATGCAATAGAGTATAAACAAAGATACGTATTTATGACTATGGTGCATACGGGCATTGCAGTACTTGTGTGTTCACCTGTTTTATGTCGATATAAAGTCTCTGAACCGCTAAAAAATGTTAAAAATTGGAATATTTTCTGTCTCGTTGTGCCGGACGTTTTGTGTTAGGTGTAAGCGTTCAGGGTAAATGAATGATGGCTGTTTGTGTTAAATTTACTCTTACATCGTTGTTACGAAAAGCGGACATAGCGAAGGGAGAAAGCAAATGCTCATTTGACATGCAGTCTATTCCTCTTCACAGTCATCACAGTAGTTGCTTGACTGAAAGTCAAGTGTTATGCGCAAATGTCGAAGACTAAATATTCACAAAAATAAACAATTAGTTATGTCTTATATGTTATCAAAATAATCATGTTTCGTAGTCTACACAGGGCACAGAAAAAAACAGGTTTTAAAATTCATTATTAAGATGCGGTGACTATTTTGGATCTCCGGCAACGTGATGCAAGGTATGGCGAACTATGTTTTGCAGGACGACGATGCAGTGACTTCTCACTACACAAACTAAACTGTGCAAAGTCTGAACTCCGTCCCCCGGATCCGTCATCAACTGAAAATATTTAGGATATACTAGGAAGAAGACTATTTGATCTTCAACCTCATATTCACACGACCCCGACAATGGTCGAGCTTCAATTGTAGCTGCAGGAGGGTGGATATAATTCAGAAGCCATATGATGGCATGTTTTGTCCACTGCTGTTGCGCCTGCAATGAGGAGCCCTACCATTTAATGAACCGATGCTTAGGGCCCTGCGCCATCTTCGCCACAACTATGTCACCTTCGCCAGTTTTTAGTCTGCCGTACACATCCATTCACATTTTCAACCTAATTCGTCGTCCGCAGAGACCTTCAGAGATATGAGGTTCCATAGAAGGTCCCAGATGCAAATAATGGTAGTACGGCGGATGTCATGCTTCTTGAATTAAGAACGCTTCATACAGAAAGTAGGATTACCTAACATGCACATTACACACTTGCGGAAAATCCGATCTTTTAAGTGCTAGGATTGGGCGTTAACAGGCAAAAAGTCAGCATGTCGACTTCGATGGAGAGTCACCTCCAGAAACGAACGCAATATCACATATGCCTCAGGCCAAGATTACATTTCGAAAACATAGACCATTGCAGAAACACAAAATGGAAGCAGCTTTCTAAGATTGTTTGCAAGCGATGCTACTGATCAAAAAGAAGCAGTATAAAAAGCTATGAGAAATCGAGAAGAGCTATTCATCTAGGGTTAACTGACTCTTAACATAAACTAATGCAGCTTACTGTGGACATGTCGCGGCATCGTTGAGTACAGCATCAGGGATTAATGACTCGGGTCAATAGCGGAGGTCAAACTTCGTATCTTAACGATATCGTTCAAAGGCCTGTTGCAGCGCGGAAAGCAACTGCCAGATTGATACATAAGCGGTCGACTGAAATGTGCTTGTGCGGTTCTTTTTACAGCGTTGACCTCCTGTGAAACTTTCAAAGTAAGTAGGAATCTGTGCAACGTGTGAGATTCGTAGAATATTTGTCTGGTCGGAGTGACATCGTTACAGGAATTGTCCCGTATTTCGTGATAAATCGTTATACGCGCCGAGAGTCTAGTTCAACGGATAATTCAAAGAAAATACTCTAATAGCCAACAGGAGTATTGGGCTAGCTTACAAACGTGAAAGGAGGGAATTTATGATATACGCAGACGCATGCGCAGAAGTATGATATAGTGTGATTACAACAGCAATGGCTCACAATTGGAATCAGTCAACTCATATCAATTTCTGGGTGTAACAATGTGTGGAGGTAGGAAATGGAATGATTACACACTCCGTCAATGACAGACGAATCATTTGGCAAATTTTGGTTGATTTGTAGCATTCTGAGAAAATACTAGAGTCTACAAAGGAAAATACTTCTAAAATGCTTATGCTCCCATGCAAGAATAGTGCCCAAGTGCGTGAGACCCACACCAGATACGACTAAAAAGGGATGGTGGAAAGGCAGTACGAACGTCACAGGTTTTTATGACACAAAGGACCACGGAAATGCAACTCTCTACACACAGTAACCACACTATTATAGCTGCGGAGAAGACGAAGAGGAAGAAGAAGGAGAAAAAGGATGAAAAAGAAGGAAAAGGATGAAAAAGAAGGAAAAAAGGAGGTTGTAACAATTATCGTCTAAGAATGACGTGTTTCAAAATATCAAGTTTTCATTTACATGACGGAGGAAACAACAGATACATCACAAGGCGAAATTTGTGATAAAATGTTAGTATTGTTTTAATAGCACTATGTGCTATGATTTGTAAAATTATTATTAATAAATTTCGTTAAAAATACGTGAATGGAATGGGAAGAAAGCGTAATGTATGATGGGAAGCGCTATCTGTTATGTGCTTCACAGTGGCTTGCAGAGTACGAATCTAGACACAGATACACGCAGCGTTCGTGAGCTGCTGTGGAGGGTTTAAGTGGTATTCTAATAAGTAGTTCTGTACAGTGGAGAAAATGGGCCATTAAGAGCTAGGTTTTCCTTTATTTTCTATAACCATTTAAAGCAAATCCCGAAACTGTTTCCTCCAAAATGTAACAGCCGGTTTCCTTCCCCTTACTTGTTGTTGTTGTGGTCTTCAGTCCAGAGACTAGTTTGATGCAGCTCTCCATGCTACTCTATCCTGTGCAAGCTTCTTCATCTCCCAGTACCTACTGCAACCTACATCCTTCTGAATACGATTTTTACCCTCCACGCTGCCTCCAACACTAAATTGGTGATCCCTTCATGCCTCAGAACACGTCCTGCCAACTGATCCCTTCTTCTAGTCAAGGTGTGCCACAAATTTCTCTTCTCCCTAATTCTATTCAGTACCTCCTCATTAGTTATGTGATCTACCTATCTAATCTTCAGCATTCTTCTGTAGCACCACATTTCGAAAGCTTCTCTTCTCTTCCTGTCTAAACTATTTATCGTCCACGTTTCACTTCCATACATGGCCACACTCCCTACAAATACTTTCAGAAACGACTTCCTGACACTTAAATCTATATTTGATGTTAAAAAATTTCTCTTCTTCAGAAACGCTTTCCTTGCCATTGCCAGTCTACATTTTATATCCTCTCTACTTCGACCATCATCAGTTATTTTGTTCCCCAAATAGCAAAATTCATTTACTACGTTAAGCGTCTCATTTTCTAATCTAATTCCCTCAGCATCGCCCTATTTAATTGGACTGCATTCCATTATCCTCGTTTTGCTTTTTTTGATGTTCATCTTACATTCTCGTTTCAAGACACTGTCCATTCCGTTAAGCTGCTCTTCCAAGTCCTTTCCTGTCTCTGACAGAATTACAATGTCATCGGCGAACTTCAAAGTTTTTATTTCTTCTCCATGGACTTTAATTCCTACTCCGAATTTTTCTTTTGTTTCCTTTACTGCTTGCTCAATATACAGATTGAATAACATCGGGGATAGGCTACAATCCTGTCTCACTCCCTTCCCAACCACTGCTTCCCTTACATGCCCATCTCGACTCTTGTAACCGTCATCTGGTTTCTGTACAAATTGTAAATAGCCTTTCGCTCCCTGTATTTTACCCCTTCCACCTTCAGAATTTGAAAGAGAGTATTCCAGTCAACATTGTCAAAAGCTTTCTCTAAGTCTACAAATGCAAGAAGCGTAGGTTTGCCTTTCCTTAATCTATTTTCTAAAATAAATCGTAGGGTCAGTATTGCCTCACGTGTTCCAACATTTCTACGGAATCCAAACTGATCTTCGCCGAGGTCGGCTTCTACCAGTTTTTCCATTCGTCTGTAATTTCGCCTGTCTCATACATCTTGCCCACCAGATGGTAGAGTTTTGTCAGGGCTAGCTCTCCCAAGTCTATCAGTAGTTCTAATGAAATGTTGTCTACTCCGGGGCCTTACTTACACCTTGTAAATTATCCCCAGCATTATTAAGTAGGAAACTGAGGAACAGAGATACACGTATCGTCCCACGCTAAGACCACTGCACGACAACAGTGGCGCAATGTCAGAAGAGAGTACACGTTTCGGTTTCCTGCCGACTCAGTTCTGCTGCAGTACGGGTAACAGGTGTATCACAGTGTGGGAATGAAACGGCACAGCAACTGGATACGTGTTCCGAAGTTCAAGTAGGCGGGACAGCGAGTTTCTTGTTAGCAAAACGTCTAAATTTCACATAGATTCCTTGTGAAAGTATATGGAGCAAATGCAACGTCGGATTCAGCTTGTGAAATGGTCGCAACAATTTGGCTATGGCGACCCAGCCGTGGGTGATGCCGATTGGGAAGGACGGAACATCTTTTCGGCACAAGCTAAAAACATTTGGGGGATAGAGAGATTTCGTATGGATGATGACGTTCACACAGTTGTTTTCGAACGTCTCCGTAACGCAGAATCGGATTTCGATCGTCGAGGAACCGAAAGACTGGTGGAACGTTCCGACCGTAGTTTACAGAGACTTGATGACTATGTTATAAAATGGTGCCATATATCGGTCTCATTTTGAATTGTAGTGTAACATTCAATAAAAGTTACACTACTGGCCATTAAAATTGCTACAACAAGAAGAAATGCAGATGATAAACGGGGATTCATTGAACAAATGTATTACACTAGAACTGACATGTGATTACATTTTCACTCAATTTGGGTGCATAGATCCTGAGAAATCAGTACCCAGAACAACCACCTCTGGCCGTAATAACGCTTGGGCATTGCGTCAAACAGAGCTTAGATGGCGTGTACAGGTACAGCTGCCCAAGCAGCTTCAACACGATACCACAGTTCATTGAGAGTAGTGACTGGCGTATTGTGACGAGCCAGTTGCTCGGCCACCATTGACCAGATGCTTTCAATTGGCGAGAGATCTGGAGAATGTGCTGGACAGGGCAGCAGTTGAACATTTTCTGTATCCAGAAAGGCCCACACAGGACCTGCAACATGCGGTCGTGCATTACCCTGCTGAAATGTAGGGTTTCGCAGGTGTCGAATGAAGGGTAGAGCCACGGGTCGTAACACATCTGAAATGTAACGTCCACTGTTGAAAGTGCCGTCAATGCGAATAAGAGGTGACCGAGACGTGTAACCAATGGCACCCATACCATCACGCCGGGTGATGATGACGAATACACGCTTCCAATGTGCGTTCAGCGCGATGTCGCCAAACACAGATGCGACCATCATGATGCTGTAAACAGAACCTGGATTCATCCGAAAAAATGACGTTCTGCCATTCGCGCACCCAGGTTCGTCGTTGAGTACACCATCGCAGGCGCTCCTGTCTGTGATGCAGCGTCAAGGGTAACCGCAGCCATGGTCTCCGAGCTGATAGTCCATGCTACTGCAAACGTCGTCGAACTGTTCGTGCAGATGGTTGTTGTCTTGCAAACGTCCCCATCTGTTGGCTCAGGGATCGAGACGGGGCTGCACGATTCGTTACAGCCATGCGGATAAGATGCCTGTCATCTCGACTGCTAGTGATGCGAGGCCGTTGGGATCCAGCACGGCGTTCCGTATTAGCCTCCTGAACCCACCGATTTTATACTCTGCTAACAATCACTGGATGTCGACCAACGCGAGCAGAAATGTCGCGATACGATAAACCGCAATCGCGATAGGCTACAATCCGACCTTTGTCAAAGTCGGAAACGTGGTGGTACGCATTTCTCCTCCTTACACGAGGCATCACATCAACGTTTCACCAGGCAACGCCGGTCAACTGCTGTTTGTGTATGAGAAATCTGTTGGAAACTTTGCTAATGTCAGCACGTTGTAGGTGTCGCCTCCGGCGCCAACCTTGTGTGAATGCTCTGAAAAGCATAGCACAGCATCTTCTTCCTGTCGGTTAAATTTCGCGTTTGTAGCACGTCATCTTTGTGGTGTGGCAATTTTAATGGCCAGTAGTGTATTTAGGCTACTAGAATAATGTGTAAATGACTTTTTGAAGTCCCCACGAACATCGTCGACGGGATGGTAAATCCTAACCTTCCTTTCTTCCTTTTTTTACACAGGAATGGAGAACATATCAACCAACAGAGAGAGATGAAACATAAAGATAGTTTACTTGTTCTGGACATTTGAAATGACGGCATCCTCCATCCTCAACGCTAGGCTGAAAACTAAAGCACTTGGATTGCACTTGGAAATAGTCTGGCACTGACGGTGCGTATATCAGTGGCTACACATCTGGAAAAAAGGGACCGATAAAATAAAAATTCCTCCTTTATATATGTTTTCATGGCATTAATCCACAGTGGACTTTGTGCTAACTGAATCAATTTCGCCTACTCCCCTCATGAGATACTGAACATGTGACAAATGCTGTGTGTGATACCGAACATATTTATTGCCATGTAACACAGAACAGTTCGACGTGTAAATTTATCACGATGTAGCTCAATCTTGTGCTGAGCGTTGGAACAACAGTCGACGGTAGGGCGCCATGACGCACTATATCAGCACATTTCATCGCAGTCCGCTTAGAGCTGCGTGACGCATAAGATACTCCACTGCAGAAGCTTTGCATGCCACTCATAATAACCGAGATTTAATGTAACTCATCCAGATTATGAAACACGATTCGTCTGTATTTTCAGCTATTATTGCACGTATTTTCGGATATGAAGTATCTGATTCGAGTGTTTGGATACTTGCACAGTTTATTAGCACTCTGGCGAGGCTCTGCCTTGCTCAAAGTAGTTCGCCGAGTACATATCGATGATTTTACATGCTACCTAGTTATTCTGGGAAAATAAGGCTTCTAAATATCTCACTACGAAATGTAAAATGCAACTTCGTTTGCAATTCTGTTTTGTAAACTCTATGGAACATCACTTACGAGAGATGCTACTTACATTTGATTAATTTGCCAGCTTACGTTACGCAAGTTTATGACGTCGGATAATATGTGTATTTTTTTTATAAACACGTTTACTTTATTCTTTTACTTTCACAAAGATGTTTTATTTTCATAATATTTTCAATAGTTGTCCTTTATATTAAAAAAAAAAGTTTGGATTTGAGTTAAATCTTAAAAGCAAAGTTCTCGATAATTCTAGAACAATACATAATTCATGTGTACTCTGTGATACTGGCGCCAATGTGCCACTTGTAGTTCTGTAGTTTAAGGTTTACTTCACAACAATCTTTGTAATGAGGCTGGTAGAACATTGAAAATCTGGGTATTATGTATGTGTGGGAATACTGTGACAGAATAGATACTAAAATGCTTGCGAGCGTCTGTTTTTTACCTGTGTGAAGAGAGAATAAAAAAGGTTACATTTATTCAAATGTATACTAAGGTGGTATCTGTTCTTTCGGACATGTCCGAAAGAACAGATACCATCGGTGACCATGCAGCTCGTTAGAATGAAATTACAATGAAATGAACACCCTTAGCTGCTTACAGGCGTTGACATACGTCAACGGGGACAGATGAAAATATGAGCCCCGACCGGGACTCGAACTCGGGATCTCCTGCTTACATGGCAGACGCTCTATCCATCTGAGCCACCGAGGAGACAGAGGATGGCGCGACTGCAGGGATTTATCTCTGGCACGCCTCCCGCGCAACCCACATTCTCAACGTATTGTCCCGCACTACGTTCGTAGTGCCCCAGCCCATTATACTCATTACTCGCGGCGCGTTGCCGATTCCCGTAAGAGTTCGGGCACGGTTTGTGCATTCGCACAGAAGAAGAAGATGGTCAATTGGCCGGTGAGCCTTAACTATATATATATATACTAAGGTGGTACATGTCCGAAAGATCAGATACGATCGGTGACCACGCAGCTCGTTAGAATGAAATTACAATGAAATGAACACCGGCCGGCCAGTGTAGCCAAGCGGTTATAGGCGCTCCAGTCTGGAACCGCGCGACCGCTACGGTCGCAGGTTCGAATCCTGCTTCGGGCATGGATATGTGTGATGTCCTTAGGTTGGTTAGGTTTAAGTAGTTCTAAGTTCTAGGGGACTGACGACCTTAGATGTTAAGTCCCATAGTGCTCAGAGCCATTTGAACACCCTTAGCTGCTTACAGGCGTTGACATACGTCAACGGGGACAGATGAAAATGTGAGCCCCGACCGGGACTCGAACCCGGGATCTCCTCCTTACATGGCAGACGCTCTATCCATCTGAGCCACCGAGGACACAGAGGATAGCGCGACTGCAGGGATTTATCTCTGGCACGCCTCCCGCGAGTATAATGGGCGGGGGCACTACGAACGTAGTGCGGGACAATACGTTGAGAATGTGGGTTTCGCGGGAGGCGTGCCAGAGATAAATCCCTGCAGTCGCGCTATCCTCTGTGTCCTCGGTGGCTCAGATGGATAGAGCGTCTGCCATGTAAGGAGGAGATCCCGGGTTCGAGTCCCCGTTGACGTATGTCAACGCCTGTAAGCAGCTAAGGGTGTTCATTTAATTGTAATTTAATTCAAATGGTTCAAATGGCTCTGAGCACTATGGGACTTAACTTCTGAGGTCATCAGTCCCCTAGAGCTTAGAACTACTTAAACCTAACTAACCTAAGGACTTCACACACATCCATGCCCGAGGCAGGATTCGAACCTGCGACCGTAGTGGTCGCGCGGTTCCAGACTGTAGCCCCTAGAACCGCTCGGCCACCCAGGCCGGCTACATTAATTCATCGTGTAATGATTCAGTTATGAGTAAATTAAAATTCGGACCAATTTTTTTCAGTAATTTTATGAATCGCCATCAACAACTGGACGTTGACGCCAACTTCAATTTAAGTAAAATACATTTCGTTATTATGGTCTGCCCTTAGGAATATTATACAAATATTGCAACATATGTGATTTCACTAAAATGCAGTACCATTGGAAATTCAATAAGCATCAACAATATCTTTAAGGTAAGGACGCTGTTGCAAGAAAATACTTTGAGTGTCTCGATTTGGTGAAGACAAACGTAGCCTGTGACCATGACATGTTTTTTGTGTCGTAGCCTAATACAAACTAGCCAGATGACCCTATCGTGAACGACGTAAATCGTGGAATCCAAGATAGACGCTAAGTCGAAAGCCGAAAAAGCAGTAATGATGGAATGTTACGACCGCAAGTTACGTGAGCTGAAATCAATAAAGACAATCAGAATCGTCACGAACAGCAACCCATGCAATGAGACAGTGTTCCAAGACGAAGTCATGGTCCAGAAAGCGAGATAACAGTTGTATTTAAAACTTTAGTATGGTTTAACAATCGTGAAAGAAGGCTGCACATGAGGAAGACAGACAGATTATTGGTAAAATAGAGATTTTAAACTGCAAAACATTTCCAGGAGCAGATGTTCAGTCTGAACGTAAATTATTATTGATGAAATACTGATTAAAACCGAAAAATTACAGAGAAGTAGGAAATTAACGTGATTGGACATGGATAACTTGAACCAATCAGAGGCTTCTGAGTGTCATCTCTCTCTCTCTCTCTCTCTCTTTTTTTTTTTTTTTTTTTTTTTTTTATATTTCAATCAACGACTATGTATGGAAGTGAAACATGGACGATAAATAGTTTGGACAAGAAGAGAATAGAAGCTTTCGAAATGTGGTGCTACAGAAGAATGCTGAAGATTAGATGGGTAGATCACATAACTAATGAGGAAGCATTGAATAGGATTGGGGAGAAGAGAAGTTTGTGGCACAACTTGACCAGAAGAAGGGATCGGTTGGTAGGACATGTTCTGAGGCATTAAGGAATCACAAATTTAGTATTGGAGGGCAGCGTGGAGGGTAAAAATCGTAGAGGGAGACCAAGAGATGAATACACTAAGCAGATTCAGAAGGATGTAGGTTGCGGTAGGTACTGGGAGATGAAGAAACTTGCACAGGATAGAGTAACATGGAGAGCTGCATCAAACCAGTCTCAGGACTGAAGACCACAACAACAACAATCAACGACTCGCTGAAATAGGCAAAACATTTCATAATAGGCTATTATGGCGTCACAGCCGAAGAGTATAAATTTTTCCCCTGAATTTTATTAATGTAAATATGTGCAAAGAGACACTGTAAATAGCGCAAATGAAAAGTATAAAACTTTCGTGGTATATTAACCGTATCAGAGATACCAGAGCTGTAACCACAAATGTAATCTCTAAATGGACAAAGATCATCGACGTCAGTGATTATATAAACCATTGTACAAGGGTCTTCTATCTCACTATTTGATCTCATTGTCTGCTTATTTTGCTTGCTCGCTTTGTTAGCTCCCTCGATTCGGAATTGCGCTGGCATTGATCTGATGTTAGTTTAGCAGGGTATTCAGCTTTAGTTCTTATCTCGAGAACAAATGTTAAATCAGATTCCGTAAGTAATTAAATGTATAGGAATCAAGTTTTATGTTCACAGACATTTTTTGTTTTTCTGTCATAACTATTGATTAGTCGCTGTGATGACCAAATGGTGTGTGTGTCAATTACTTTGAATATATTGTTAAATTCATTTTTTATTTCTCCTTCCCTCGTAAGATTAGTAATTGTGGAATAATTAAATACGGAAGCTTTTCTTTTCGTCCGCGCAATTTCCAGTTGCCATTTCATTCGTAGCTATCTTTTGTTTTTAAATTCCAATAGAACCTGTATTCATTTTTACATTACGAAGTCCGATTATAAATTAACATGTTCTTTTCCGAAAGGAAACGGCATTTAATTTTACGGCTGATTTATGGTTAACCAAAAGAACTGTCTTCCAAACTGTGGGCCGTAGCTATTTTAAGGTTGCTACTGAAATTGTTTAATAATTCACGTAAAAGCATTAGAATCAAAGTTTTCTTTAACGTTGCCGTCATTGCTAATTATTTCAAGTCAGAATTTACAGATACCTAATACCTTCATTTCTCAGTTATTTTACATAATTTCATTTAGTTTACAGAGGGGCAGTAATATTAAATTATACTTTTCAAGTCGTAAATACATATATGAGAGCTGGCATTTTAAAAATTAATATTAGCATTTTACCACAGGCATAATTTCATTTTTCCAGCTCTGCTTTTATTATATTACTATTTCAAGTTATATTCGCTTCTGTAGAATTCTGCTATCCCTGTCATAAACGATGGTTGAGTAAATACACTAATTACTTGCTTTAAATAGCATTATTTCATGCTTTTACCGGCTTCCAGCGGCAAAGCTCAGTTTACTGAAGGCATTTTTTTCCTTTATTATTTTTCCATCTCTCCACTCTTCAGGCAGTGGACATCATTTTCCAATTTAGGTGCTGATCACAAAACAAGAAGACTTATTTACTGACTTTAAATTATTTTAAAAAGTGATGTTAACCGGAGAATGTAAGAAGTAATGCTGTCTTCATGAATAGTTTGGAAACAGTGACAAAAATGTATTTCCGTACAAACAGATTCGTGGCTCTCGCAATACTTTGCGAATTAGGTTTTTTTCTCATTTTATCTACATTCATATCCATGCTCTGCAAACCACTGTGAAGCGCATGGCAAACAATACTTAACATTGTACCGCATGTTTGGGTTTCTTCCCTTTCAGTCACGTATGGAGCGTGGGAAGAACGATTCCTTAAATGTCCCTGTGCGCGCTGTAATTAATTGAAGACTATCTCTAGTTTCTTCACTTAATACAGCTTCTTGAAGCATTGTAAGTAGGTTTTCACGGAATAACTGACATCTGTCCTCGAGTGTCTGCCTATTCTGGTTTTCCAGCATCTCCGTGACGCTCTCGCGTGCATCAACCCAATGACCGTTCCCTACTAGTCTTACTTGGTCTGGGTCCACACTGTTGACAAATATTCTAAGATGGGACGCGCAAATGTTTTGTAAAGACTGTAGCATGACTGCATTTTCTCAGTATCCGGCTAACGAGCAGAAGTCTGCCACCTACCTTATCTACGACAGATCCTGTGTGATATTCACTTCATATTTTTACGCGATACCCTAGTAAACATTCGGACAGACGCAGCAAACATATTTTTTAAAAGAAGATTGTACAGATTTACGAGGTTTGTCCGAAAATACGTATAAAAGTTGAATAATGTCTTTATGTTACAAGCTGCAGTCGCCGCCAGGTGGGACTACTGCTGTAATCAATCCCATCAACGCTCAATTCGAGTCAGAGCACTCTGCATGAAAGTGGGAGTGTGCGGCAGCTTGTTGACAGTTACTCTTTTTCACCTGCCGTCGGCATGGAGCTCCCTGATTGAGGAACAGCGCGTCAACATCAAGTTTCTTGCAAAGCTAGGCAAGAATGGCCGTGAGATTTTTGAGTGTTTGAAACAAGTTTACGGAGACACTTCTCTGAAGGAACCAACCGTGAACAAGTGGTTAAGAAGGTTCCGTGAAGAAGTGAACGATGACCCTCGCCCGGGACGCCCGTCGACATCGAGTTCCGATGCAAATGTTGAACGAATTCGGGCTTGTGTTCTTAAAGACCGTAGATTGACAGTCAGAATGATTGCTGACGAGCTGTCAATCCCCAAAACAATCGTTCATGAAATCCTGACACAAAAACTTGAAATGAAGAAATTGTGTGCGACGCCAGAACAGAAAGCAAAGAGGGTTGAGTGCTGTGAGGATTGGTTGGAAGCAGAGGAACGAGGGGACTTTCTCAACCGAGTCATCACTGGAGACGAGTCCTGGTTTTACGAATTCGATGTGGAACTCAAATCTCAAAGCAAGGAATGGAAACTAGCAGGAGAACCGAGAACAAAAAAGTCGCGAAAATCAAGGTCCAATTTGAAGACAATGTTGATTGTTTTCTTTGATTCTAGGGGCATTGTTCACAAGGAATTTGTCCCTCCCGGTCAGAGAGTGAACGGAAATTTTTACGTTGAAGTTCTGACACGTCTCAAGGCTCGTGTGGCCCGAGTTCCACCGGAGTTGGCAAAAGGGGGCAGGTGGATCCTTCATACGACAATGCGCCCGCTCACACGCCACTCGTTGTGCGCGAGTTTTTGGCCCGAAGCTCAATCACCGTGACAGACCACCCGCCTTATTCACCCGATTTAACCCCGTGTGACTTCTTCATGTTCCCGAAATGCAAAATGGTGCTTCGGGGGCGGCACTTGGGAGATGTGGAAGCCATCAAGGCGGAAATGACACGGCAACTGAACAACATCACAACTGAAGACTTTCAGCAATGTTCTCAACAGTGGAAACGGCGTTGGCAGAAGTGTATCGCGTCTCAGGGCGAGTACTTTGAGAGAGACCATATTGTAATACCTGAATAATAGTAAAATAAAGTTATTATTCAACTTTTATACGTATTTTCCGGACAAATCTCGTACTGTAGACACCGACTGCGGGAAAGAAAATGCTGTGCTGTGAAAATCTGTAATTTCGTTTTCTTTCTCAAAATCAGTTTTAACAGAAACCAGGAAAATTATATTTATGGCTTATTGACTTTGGATTAGAATATTACTATGGGATTGGAATCACCCGAAACTTTATAATTCTACCCATTCACAGATTAAAACTGAGCGAAATACTGTCATTTAAGCTACTATCCTCATCCACCAGATGGAGAGTTCTCTCACATCCCGTATACCAATGATCCTAATCGATGTGCGCATTCATTTTAAGCGACTTCAATTCGCAGTCAATGTTTCGTTTACAATAACAATGAAGAAGGCTGAAGGTCAGAGACAGGAAGGAGAGGGGGAGAGAGAGGACATGGACAGAAAAGGGGGAGGAGGAAATGGAAATTGGAAAGAGGAAAGAGCAGATGGACAGGGAGAGGGGGACGGAACAAGGGGAGAGGAAGAGGAGGAGATGGACAGAGAGGGGGGAGAAGGAGACGTATATTCCACCTGCCTTACATATTTAACAAGCGTTGGCGAGTTAGCTAGTGTACTACAGAAACAACAAGAGTCCCGACACACTTCCCTGGAGCATGTCTACAGCTACTTCTTGATCCAAGATAACATGATGCGGCATACCAAAACCTAAAGGGTCAATATAGTCATCCCTGCCAGTCACTAGTAGTAGGTCAGATGCCTAGGCCGCTTCTTGTTCCAGTGCCTCGGTATGCTACAGGTAAGCCCCTCACGCGGAGTGAGCAACCAAAGCAGTGTGCTGACTCGCCCCCGCTCAAGGGAGCGGAAGCAGGTGGTGCGCGTGAGAACAGCAGTGCAGCCGTAGCCACGCTGAGCTGAGGCCTGGCCGCTGTTGCGCCTGCGCGCCGCGACTCCCCCCTTCCACTCTTCCCCTCCAGCCCGGCGTCAACTGACACTGGCGCTGCGCTTGTAAACAGCTGCGCTCTCAGAAGCAGAGCGGCGGCCGTGTTGGTACGATGCAGCAGGCTGCACGATGCCGCCCCGCCCGGCCCCGGCGGCCACGCTAGCCCTGTACCGGCTGCTGCCGCTGATCTCCGTCGTGGCGGCCGCCTCGGCGGCGTCCGTCCCCAGCCTGTGCGACGCCGAAGCGTGCCACTGCGACGGCGCAACGGGGGCGGTCACCTGCTCCTGCGCGGGCCGCGAGCAACAGGTAACTAGCGCTTCCACGCCGGTTCTGGCCAACTGCGCAGCGTTCTGCGCGAGGTCGCAGCTCCGATACGCCCACTCGACAGTGTTTTCCGCGTTGCCAGCTGCAAGTATCCAGTGACTCGAGGGAATATCGTGCGTCCTAGTTTCGCGGTGCGTGTGTGACGGCTGCAACTCCGGCGCACCAATTACTCCATCCAGTTCATTCTCACACAACACCTGCCGAAGACACCTGTGATGTGTCCCCTACCTGCTCTTTTGCACAGCTGGACACTTCCATTCATTCCATTTTACGAAGCGTGTTTAGACAACTGGCAGCTGGTTTCAACGTGTAGTACACAACAAAGTTGTGTATGGATATGCTATCCACTGACGCACTCTAACGTAACACTTGTTGCTGTACAGATGTTTTAAGTGTTCATCCACAATATAGTATCAGTGCATCGTTTCTTTCCACGACAAAAATGAATTTCGTATTGCTTTAAGGAGATAAAAAAAAGTTATTTAAGTATCTCCGGAGCTAACGAAAATTACACTAGTGTGTGATAGTGCCTCCTCCCTACCAGATTTTGAGTGTGTTGTGTGATAGACTGACCTTTAACATACCCCGATGCCTACGTTCGCCTCACCTTTAACGCTTTATCAGTTATGCTACAAGGAAAATTTACAAAATCTGTATTAGATAAGACAAATCTGATTTTGATGCATGTTTGTACGTATATTGTGCATAAACTGCGAAAAAGGTAATGGGGGGGCCACTACGTAACTTTTACAAAGACGATGCCCATAAAAATATTACTTTTGTACACCCTATACACCTATCCCATAAGTGAAAGGTCTGAGAGCCACGTGATGAACCGACGAAATAACTTGTGCTTGGTGCGAAGACTGGAAAAGATTCCTCCGGCCATATTGAGGTAACTGAGGTGTTATTTGAAGGACTGGCTCCGATTTCGAAAAGTGGTAACTAGCAAGTAGGGCAGCGGCGTGCTAACCAGTGTCTCCCTCGCACTGACGCACAACGCCTCTGGTATAACAAATCCGTATAGTCCAAAAAAGTTACTAAAATCTCAAAAGTGATGCCACAGTTCACTTGTGAGCGAAGCACGGTGCGTTTTCGCATTCATACCTGCTCATAGTATTTCTTCACAACATAATTAAATTAAGCTTGTGTGCGTATGTAGGGTGTATCAACCCGATGTGCGCACTGCCTCGTCTTAAAGAATGTTTTCATTGTTCATACATGTCAAACTTCTGATATAAAGGAAATTATTTTCAAAACGTGTTTACGTTGCTGCTATAGATTAATACTACAGCTGTTAAAACGCTTCTCATAAATGAAGTACCGATTCCCTCGGCAGAGATTACGTGCGGTTCAGTTCAATGCAAAAGTATTTACCACATGTGTGAGCACGCTCGTATGTGGAGTGTGGGAGGCGTGGTGGCGAACCGGCGGGTTGCGTAAGCAGTGTCATATGCTTATTCAGGACTAATGCATCTGTGTGTGAAAGCAGCTTAACAGCCCGGCGCTACCAACTACTGAGCAGCGCCTACATAGATGCCGCTAGCAACAAACGTGCCTGAATCGCAGTTTCCGCCCATAAAGCGAATCGCTCATTAACAGTGTAAGCGTTGTTCTGGAGGTGCACGTAAAGTGGGAGCGAGAGAGTTAGGAGGGGAAGTTATGTGGTTCCTGCCTGCATTATTCGAGTTCAGTATTGTGGTCTGTCGTAACTTCTTTCATTGAAAGCGTTGCACTGAATCCCCGTTTTGTACTAGGTGATTCAGAACCATATTGTGAAAAGTTGTTCCCAGCGAAGGCAGGCTTACCAGTCCGACTGAGATAAGATACGATGAGATATTGACGCCTCTCGTTAGATTGTGAAACAGTCGAGTATTGTGCCAAATCCACGGTGCAGCACAAGCGCCAACAACTCAAGTCGAGAAAACGGCTCATCAGTTTTCAAAACTACGTATTAGAACCGGAGAGCACTCATTACGGAACCATCATTACAAATAATAAGGTAACAACGGTTAAATTAAAAGGTTCCCTGACGTCTATCATGCAAGAGATTAAATAAAGGAGTTAATCGGTTGTCGCCTCTTTGAAAGAATTATGTTGGCAATCAACTGATGCTGTTACAGACTGAGTCAAGATTAACCTCAGCGGTACCTCTCTGCTATTCAAGCCAATTCAAGAGCTCGCTTGCGCAATGACTGGAAATAGTGACATTACCTTTGTAAACTACCGATAACTGTCCAGAAAATGTACCTCATAAATCTTTGAAATTCAAACTTTCACAGATCAGTGAAATGTAGCAGGAGAAGTTTGACCACTTACCGGAAATTTAAAATCGTTGAGGAGAGCTTCCAGGCCCTTGAACATCAACAAAAAAGTTCCAGATATCAGCAGTCTTAGTGGAATGTTCTTTTTTTGACATTTAGACGGATGCAGTACGCACAAAAATGGTAAGCTGCACCGTGGCTCGGAGTTCATATTACACTGAAGGTCTCCCTATACAAGCCACTGAGTTTTGCAGGAAACAAGGAAGAAAAGTGTTTAAGGTACTGAAGATTCCATCATTACAGACCAAACACGCTCGCGGGCTGGGAAACAAATAACTTGTGCCGTTCTAAAGTGAACCGGTATCCGCCTTTTGCGATTAAGGAAATCAAGGCAAATCTAAAATCAGGATGGTCGGAGGGGGATTTGAACCGCCGTCCCCTCAAATGAGTGAAGTGTCCCACCACTTTGTACTATCTTCACTACGAACATGCGTAGTGGAGCACTGTAGTGTTCAAACGAACCGTCGCCTTTAGAATAGCTTTAGTTCTCTACAGACGCAAAAGTGTGTAATCTGTACCATTCCACCGCAATTCTGTATGTGGAACAACAGTCACTAATTGCTCCATAAAACGTCCCTAGAAACAAGAGCTACAATAAATAAGATAAAAACAGATGGTCCGTTTTGCACCGTACTTTTGTGATTTACGTCCGCGATCTTCCATCTACACAGATCTACTGTTAAAGAGTAACCTCCGCATTCGAGCAGTTATATTTCAGACGCTACATCACAGATTTCTCCAATCTTAATTTACGCGCGACCATGTTCCCCACCAGACCCACAATATGAGAAAACAGTGCCATTAAAACTAGGTCAGCTGCAGAAATCTCTCGTTGCCTGGAAAGACTGCAGCTATATGGGAAAACGAGCTCCACTGCGCGTAGACCCTTTGTATGCAGACAGCGTTCCATCGATTACCTACGTCACAGGTGTGCGTGATGCATCGCAGATCGTAGCCAGTAGTCTTCACGCAACCCTTGCATTTATGCAACGAAGCTTCCAGAGTCATACAAATGGGTTATCGCCATAACGTTACCCTCCGTGGAATTCAGTCTGACATGATTTACGCCCCACAGCCTTCAGATCTCAGGTATCTGAATATCCGATGCGCTCTCTTCAACTCAGGATAATGCTTAAAGAACTACGATGTGCGAATAATAACAGAAGCAAGGGGCAAGAATATTTGCTTTTGCCCACAGGAGTGCTGTCAAGTGAAAAAAAAATTATTTGCATTAACAGTACTGTCAAGTTGTATATCCCAGCGAAGCGAAGTGTGTGCCTGACATAGCAATATTCTCCGCCGCATTTCCTAAGCCAAATGCCCCCCCCCCCGCCCCCTCCCCCACTCTCTCTCTCTCTCTTTTCTCTTTCCTCCCCCCCCTCTCTTTTTTTCTCTTCTCTCTCTCTCTCTCTCTCTCTCTCTCTCTCTCTCTCTCTCTCTCTCTCTCTCTTTCTCTTTTTTTTTTCTCTTCCCTCACCCCCCTCGTGGCCAGGTTCAGACTTCCCTGTGCCTCTCGTGTAGGCAAACGCCCACTGCACTTACCTCTTCTGCCGATTTTTTTATTCCTCCTCGACCAAGTAGCCTAGTCTTCCAGATCTGATGGCCTCACCGACGACAGCATTTGAAATTATAATTCCCAGTCTCGCCACCTCGGAAATGATGTACCGTATTAATTTCTCTCTGAATATTTGAGTAGTTGCTGCCCTCATTTGTCTCATGCGCGGAAAGTGGAACAGTTCTCTATCTTGGCTTCTTAAGAGACCCAGAATTACTTCAGAAATGACAAATTCTTAGACTGCACCCAAGATTTAACTTTTAAGTTCTTGTTTTATCATAGATACCACAATTTTCATGTAATATACACTGTCGGAAGCAAAGGGACTCCCGTGACTTAATGCGTATTTTCCACACATTTTCAGGAGTCACCTTCCCAACGAATACTATATATTTAGTGCAGAATTGTATGCACTTTGCAAGGAAATGCAGCAGATAAGGCATCTCAAAGTAAAAATTTTCATCTGCTCAGTATTCCTGTGGACAAACTGAAAGACGATCTCACTGTGTGTCCCACTTCCGAATAGGATAATGTCCGTTAACGCATGCTTTCTACATGACGAGAGACATCACACCCCCCCCCCCCCGCCCCCTTTTTCCACAGTCTGACGCCTGTGACGTAAGAATCACAGTACATTTTACTGAGTGTATTTCATACCTTCAACGAGAGAACGTAAGCATACATGAGGCGGACCTGCCAAGTAGACGAATGTGGTAAAACTTAAAAATCTGTGAACTATACCGTATTTTACAGATAAGACGCTACGGGCTATAAGACCCACCTCAATTTTTAAGCAAATGTTTAAAAAAATTATTTTATTATTAGTTTGCAAAACCAGACTAAAAAAATTATTAGTTTATAAAACCGAACTGATCTTTAAAATTCCTGAAATTCGTCATCTGAACTTTTCTTCTTCTTCTTCGTCGTCGTCTTCATACATATAAAGTCGGTCTTCACTGAGCGTCACTTATGCCGCATTTCTTCAGCGATTTAACAATAATGTCTTCTCTCACTCTGGACCATGTCTGTTTTATCCACTGACACACTGAGTGTATGTCGTTTCAAAGCTCCCTTCGGTGTGAATTCGAGTTGGGTTTGTTCCCTCATCCATTTGTTCCATTCCGCTCTCATACACACTTTAAATGGTTTATGTATCAAGACATCAAGAGGTTGTAATTGTGATGTGAGTCATCCTAGAATAATAGCAAGCTCTGTATTTCCCTGTCTCAATTTCTCTTTCACTAAACTGATCCAGCACAAGAAGAGAACTCTTCTCAAAAAAGCACCTCTCCTTCTCTCTCACACTCTGTTAATCCATAATTCCATACCAGCCTCGTCCATTCAACCATTGCCATGTACGTGAACAATATCTAGCAGTATTTCAGAATGTTTTGGCATTGTTTTGCGCTTGAAAATGATTGTTTGATTAAGTTTAATGCTGTCAGCACAACATGAAAGGACAACAATGTATGGAATTTTTTCATGTTCAGTATTTTTTATAGTTACAGTTGTAGCACCTTTCATGGCGACAGTTCTGTTACTCAGCACATCAAATGTCAGAGGAGTTTCGTCCATATTCGCTATATTTGGATTAGTTCCACAATGGTTTTGACGGTATCCTTGAATCCATTTAAATATGTCACCTTCTAGTTTTGGCCATTTTGCATTGTCTATTTGCACATTTGTCTTCCTCATTTTTTTCAGTTCTTCTGTGTATCGTGAGTGGCTTTTCTGTTGCTGGAGTGCCGAAATGATGCTCAGCTGTCTGTTTTCATGTTCTTCTGCATATGCTATTACTTACGAAACTAGTTGTAACAAAAATATTGTAATGTTACTGATAACACAAATCACTTTAAATTCAAGTTCACTGGCACAGTAGACTGCAATGACTACTCATCGTGGGCTAGAGAGCATTCTGGGTTTGTGATGGCGGAGTGGAAGGGAGGCAAGTGTCAACAAGCTTGTGAATCCCCGCAACTCTGTCGCTTCGGTGCACTGCTGCTGGTAATTGAATCCAAATTGCCAGATAGAGATAGGCCTCCCGCGGCATCGAATATCAAACACTGGACATTTACATATTAATTTCGAGTATACGACGCACCTGAATTTTGGAGGCAATTTTTTGAAGAAAAAGTGCATCTTTTAGTTCGTAAAATACGATAGACTCTAGTCTAAGCTTTAAAGCTGGATGTTTTAGTGTGTGCCAGAATAGCCGGATCATCCATTCCGAGTCAAGGGATCAGCCGGCTCCGTAACTCTTAGTATCCTAATTTCTCAAATGAAACTTTTCTCTTTCAAGAACTGATATAGGAACTGTTCTTTCTCTCGTATGTGGGTGGTCGTTCACGTGGATTTTAGGGAAATGTTATGCCTTAATGCTCTTTTTGTTTTTATAGTTTTACCACTTTTAGGCACAGTCGTGTCATATTTCAACAAGGGCGCTAAAGACAGTCATAATAAGACTGTCAAAGCATTGTTATTGAATCTAACTGCAATTTGACATTCGTAAACTGTTGCAAAACATTACGCCGTCAAAACGCAGTAGTTTTAATTTGAGAAATAATTTTGAGATTGACTTTTGTTCGTGTTTCTTGTGATGATGTACGGTGAAATCCACACATTTCAGAATATAACGCATAAGAAGTTTGGCAGCAAGGCAATTAATGTATCTAAGCAGAATACTGTAGTAGTAACGTGTTTACTGACGTAACGCAATCAGTACATATTCGTCAGAAAGTAGTATTTTATGTATCCCTCCAATCAATGAGTGATATTTAATTCTTACGTTAGGAAGTTGGAGGTAACTTTCCTGGATCTTTAGAGCATATTAGTTGCATTAACGTTTGTTCAGTATCGAATGATGCATCCTCCTTCAACGCCTTATATTTTATAACGGTACTTTGCAAAAAATGATCTGTTCGTAAACATTCATACTTGCAAATCAAAGTATGTAGGATCTTGGAGTTACGGTTACAACAGTCAGCCTCAGACTGGCTGTTTAACTCCATGACTGATAATATTACCGCAAGAAACTAAAAGTTAACCGTCCACATTAACCATCCTAGAGATGCTCCATCGAGAAAAGATAGCTATAGTAGTTCCAGGAAAGAGATTACTAATATTTAGGAAGAATTATTTCATAATTATATGTAAGACAGCAATGTGACATATTTTAGGAAACTTCCGTAGATTAAGCTGTCTCAAATAACGAACATGTCACGTTTACATTAATTGCAATTTGCTACAAAAGCGAGACGATACACTTATATAAACCTCCTTTTTCACACGTTCCGACATGTTAGCTGTAATAATGCGTACCAAGGTGACTCCTTGTCTGCATTTTACCGGATTATACCATCATATTGTCAACAAAGTGGTGTCTTTTACGAATACGCTCTCGTCATAATGGGCTAGCCTTCGTTGCTGCCAAGAGCTCTCTGCACAGATGTAACGGAAACGTTCTTTGATGCGTATGCGTATGACGATGACGGTGGTGCGAAAATCCGTACGAGGAAGTAAAGCTGTTTATTCCCTCTGTCGCTCTTGTCTCGTATGACCTCAGTGTCGACGCAGCACTGCGGACCCAACAGCTATCGGAATATCTCGATTCGACTTCAGACGGTGTTGTTACTTTCGCAACGACCAGTGTCTTTGAAGGTGTTTGTGAAACGTGAAAACTGGCGCCAAGAAAATTAGCGCAATCAGCAATGCCAAATAACTATGCGTAACGGATAGTTTACATAGCGCAACAAATAAAAGGAATTGCGTAATAGATCCAGTGTGCGATTAACATGTAGCAGCATTTTTTCGAACATTACTGTTGTGAAACACTGTGACAGCTTATTTACTTACGGATCAATGTCGCTTCCAGCTGTTATCACTAATGACTCAGGAGAAGCAATTATGACATCAATCTCAACTGAGCTGAACGTGTAATTTGGAAACAACATTCTGTCCTTCCCAATCTGAATCGTAATCATAAAGACAAGCTCATATTAATATAGCGCTTCCTTACCCACATCAGCATAGCGAGTAGTCACCACAACAGTTAATGGAGAACCAGCAAGGGCCTTCTCTACGGGACTAAAGAATAATGGGAGAGGGTATTTACGAAATATACTTCAATACTCATCTGTAACTGAATAAGAAAATATCCAGACCACTACCTGTGTTTTAAGTTATATTATTGGAACTAAACTTCTTGACTAAAATTATTTTGCTGTGTACAGTAAATCGAAAGCGAAAATGTCGTTTGTCTGTCAAGCAACACACAAGCAGCAGCTTTCCATAAAGGTGAATGCCGCAGAGGGGTAAAATCTGCTGCTAGGTTTCGAACGGAAAATCTATAGACATGCAGACAAAGAATGGCAAAGTCATCCACGCCACAAGCTAGTGTTACGACAAACAGCAGGCTGTTGGGAGCTCTTACCAATGGTATGTAGGGTTCGCACACGGAAAGTAAGGCAGACATAGAAACTTGATGGATGAAATGGAAAGAACATTTAACACAGAATGCAGGTAACGGATAAACAGGGATACGGTGAAAGTGATGGGTGTTCAGTATCAGAAAAAACAGCGACATGAGTAACATCGAAATAAGGAATGAAACAGTAGTGATATGAAAGAACTCTGCCATATAGGATGTAATATTACACAGGACATCAAAAGCAACTAAGATATCTGATGATGAGAGACGCAGGTGAAGAAAGCTTCGGTTAAGTCTTTGTTCCCGAATATGGTTACGTAATTAAGGAAGAAGTTCGTGAAAGTAAAGCATAACAGAGAATTGTATGGAAGTGACACTTGGACCATGTAAAATCCGGGTGAGAAGGAATTGGAAGCACATGAAGTCTGGTGCTATGGAAGTATGTTAAGATGGAAGAAATAGGACTCGTACGGAGGCGCTCATGCAGTCGTTTTTCCCTCGCTTTATTTGCGAGTGGAACAGGGGAGGAAATGGCAGCTGTGGTATCCTCCGCCATGCATCGTACGGTGACCTGTGTAGTATGTAGATATGTTAAAAATTCATATGGGAAGGTAAGGTATGAAGAGGTACTAAAAAGAGTAGACTAGGAAAGAAGTCTATAGAAAACTGATCAGGAGCGGGGACAGATAAGCGGGACATCCGCTATAGTAGCCAGGAATAGTTAAATTGGCGCTGGAAAGAATTGCAAGGCGATTGTAGGGGCAGACAGTCTAGAATATGCAAGACAGGGGACACATACGAAAAAAACTTCACAAGGAAAATTGTCGTCAAACCAGTCAAAAGCCCGATCACTTTTAAAACGAAGCCGGGCACATGACTGATTTCCCGACATCAACCGACAAATTGTTTTGTTTATGTCCACTTTCCTACCATGTCATAGAGATGTACCTCTCTTGTTAAGCAAGCTAGCAGTTGTGGTAGACTGCAGCAAGAGCATTTGTTTTTATGATTAAAAAATATAGGAATGATAGCGTTTTGTTCCTCGATGTACATGTCTTGTTACTCACAAGATGCGCCATCGGAGCAAACCTTCGGAAAGTGAAGTGACTTATCAGTAGTAATAACTTCATGTATGCTGCATTATACGCTACGGTCAATGCAGGCCAAGGTTCCCCAACACTCTGATGCCCGAAGATAGATCGGTATGGTTCCTGTTTCACGCGCTCTTGCAGCTATCGCACTCCTGGTCGACGTAGCACCCACAAACGACTATCAATGAGCACAACTTCGCGCAATTCATCTCTGCGCTTTCATTTTTCGCTACACTGAAACCTGGAACTACAGCATGTGAGCTCTCATTATAATAAATGTAACACTTTGACACCCGGTATCGAAAGTGTACGGGGAACCCAAAATAGGACTTCGCAGAAATTCAGTTCATGGTATGAAGGGTGGTTTACAATGTTAAATAAGCCAGTAGATGGTCAAAATAGAAATATCTTTCACTGACTCAAATAAGTTATCGGCTAAACGTTTTTACGCTCTGTTTGCCATTCCTGTTCTGTTCGCAGAATGGTGCTTTTAATCTTTTCCATTTTGCTAGTCTCTCCAACCTCTTTATCTAAGAGTGGCACTTGCATCCAACGTCCACAGCTATTTGCTTGGATATATTTCGGTCTCTACCTTTTCCTACAGTTGGTACCCTCTGTACCGTGGAAGTCAAATGTCCTCTTATTAAGTCCCTTCTTGTCAATGTTTTCTACATGTTGTTCTCCTCGCCAGACCTGTGGAGAACCTCCTAATTTTAAACATCCTTCTGTATTATCACTTCTCAAACGGTTCGATTCTCTTCTTTTCTGGTTTCCCCACATCCCACGATTCACTTCCATACAGTGCTGTGCTCAAAATTTAAATTATCAGAAATTTCACTGCACTTACTGATAGCTATCACAGCTGATAGCAATGAGTTTTTTTTCTAAGTCACGCTTTTTAATCCCCCCGCTCCTTTTCCCCGTTTTCCAAAAGTGTGTGCTGGATATACTTTTTCCAGCCTCGTAAAATCGTGACACATGAGGAGTGGCTGATCAGAACTGGTTCCCGCAAATGTGAATGCAATGTGATTGTACGATGCCAGACCTCTTACAGATTGACCTAATTTAATTTTCGCCAAATTATGATACGCTATCTGGTCAAAGAATCCGGACACACATTAGTAGACGATAATTTGGGGTGTGACCACCGTTCGGTTTTCGAACGGCTTGAAACTCTGCTGGGGACAAGTTCAATGACGCATTGGAATGTCTGTGGAGGAATGGCAGACCATTCTTTTTAATGAGCCCCATAGCTAGTTAGGTAGTGATGTTGGACTCTGGCGTCTGGAGCGAATTCGACTTTCTAAACCATCTCAAAAGAGTTCCGATGGGTTCAGGTTGGGACACTATGCAGGCCATTTCATGAATGTTAAATGGCTCTGGCACTATGGGACTTAACTTCTGAGGCCATCAGTCCCCTAGGACTTAGAACTACTTAAACCTAACTAACCTAAGGACAGCACACACATCCATGCCCGAGGCAGGATTCGAACCTGCGACCGTAGCGGTAGCGCGGATTCAGACTGTAGCGCCTAGAACCGCTCGGTCACCCCGGCGGGCTTCAAGAATGTTACTGTCAACAAACCACTGCCTCAGAGGGGCTGCTTCACGTCGCGTCGTCTCTGAACCGTTGTACTGTACGCAGTACACTGCTGTAAAACGTGTTCATATCCTTCTACAAGTAGCCTTTCCTTAAGCGCAATTAGGAGAACACATCCTAAATTCCAGACACCTGCATTTCGTAACACTGCCTTCTCCGTACTTCACTCGTAGCATTACGGATGACTATAGGAACGTTTCCCAGACATTCGCCAAATCGAAACCCTTTCACAAGCCATCACCTCGAGCATTGCGCAGCGCTGACCACAGAAATGGGTGGCTTATGAGGATCTGTTCGACTACTTTACCTTATTCTTTTTAACTTCCTGCTCAGTCATTGTGATAGTTGGGCTGCTGATAGTGCTTTGCAACTCTTGAATGATCCTTTCCACTGGTTTCATGCGGTTCTTTACAATAACTCTCCGTGATGCTCAACGGTCCCTGTTCGTCTCTACACGAGGTCTGGCTGGTCTTGGTGTAGCTGTGGTTGTTCCACTTCAGTTACATCACTAAGTCGACTTTGACAGGTTTGAAGTTTTGAAATGTCCCTGATGGATTTGTTAGTCAGGTGACGTCCTATGACAACTCCGCGTTCTAAGACTTAGTTCTCTTGACCGACCCATTCTGCTCTTACTGCTTCTCTACCCTGCATTCTTTTATACTGGCGTGTTCGCGTCTCGTGACATCTAGTGGTCAATTCCGCATTACATTAGGGTTCCGAATACTTTTGATCCAACAGTGTATATGAGAACGACTGCACTCAGCACGTCTCCCGTTTGTCAATTTTATTACTAAAAAGAGTTTGTTATGAAACGTCTCGGGAGCACGTAACCGTAAGAAATGTGTACCACCTTAAATATACGGTCATGTGTTGACGAAACGTGTCTGGCTAATTTTGATACGAGAGAATGAAAAGGAAACGGGCCTCTCTGCACTACAGACTACATTCTTGGTCTATAAATGGTAAACAGCGAGTTTTAATGAACTGTTGATGTTCTGCACTTCACAGAAAATAAGTATATACGTCCTTGAACATGGATCTGCCGTGACTAAATAAGGAACTAGACAGAGACACAGCTATCGCTGCGAAGGAAGAGAATGGTAGAGTGGAAGGATTTAAAGAGCATTAGTTTGTCGTGTTGTCGACCACGTCTTTAGTGATTCAATTAAAGATCCGACTAAAGAATAATAGGGATAGCCTGTCTTAGGGCTGTAGCGCGATGTGAACAACGGCAGACTTAAAGGAAGACAGCCGCCCCTTCGTTCGTCGCTCTGTGCGCCCGGCTCATTGCCTGCTCAGCTAAGGCCGCCTCCAGACGGGCCTCTCGGCTGTCACGTGCTCTGCTGCTCCCGCGAGGTCGCGCTGTGGCGCGCCAATTGCGCTCGTTTGCCGTCAGCTAATGTTTACCGCTGACGCTCACAATGCCCGCAAATTAAATTAGGCGACCGTCCCAGGAGCTTGAGAAACAGTAGAAATCACTACGTTAATTACTCTTCCCTTCGGCTGACGTTCACTCACACTCGGCTCACGCGTGAAGGCAAATGTGCGCCAAGTGTTATTCATCCTATGCAAACATATCTTTTAAAGTATCAACAGAGTACGAAACATAAAATGAGTAAAAAAGTAATATCCTTTCCAACAAAATTCTTCTGAGTGAGAGGCCGCGTTACGATGTGACGAAACTACCGACGATTCAGCTTCTCTAGCAGGCAGGCAGTGTCCATCAGGGGAGTCACCCTCATGAAAAGTGCTTGCAATCTACATGATATCTGAAAAGTAACTAGGTATTGAAAAAGTTGACTGAATGTTATATTTACAACGCTAATTTATTGGAATTAATATCATGCATTCATTGTTAAGAATGTGCATGCATACTTTAAAACTCAAAGTAGGAACCCACGACGTTGATCAATGATCTCAAATGGCCGAGTGTGGAATCAACAGTCCTCTGGACAAAGTAGCATGGGGTATTGCTGATAATGTCCTGAATCTGCGCTTCCAATTCTTCGAGCGCGAGAGCTTCCGTCCAGTACACTTCATATTTTGCCCAGATGCATAAAGAGAAGTGACATGGTGGCAGGTCTAGACTTCTTCCAAACCACTCATGGGATCGGTGTACGCCCTGCCAACGTCCTGGAAACTTCTCATCCAACCACGAGCGCACGTCATTCAGAGAGAGTTGGTGCGCCAAATTAGTTAAAAATGGCTTCGATGCTATCCCATGCAGATGCTGTGGACTAAACATAATTTTCAAGCATCTGCAGGAAGCATTCTGCGTTCATTTACTGCACAGGATAAATGACAAGATATCATTTGTGGCAGTTATTCCACACCACAAGAACTGGAAGCACACATTCCGGGTGTTGTCGGCAGTATCCCACTTGACTTCTTCCAGAGAACTGTGGGTTCCATACTGGTCGACGTCAAGGTGCCTGCATTGAATTTTTAAGTGTGTAGCCACAGTCTTGTACACTGAAGCGCCTGCAGGTTCAAGGCGTCAATTCCCTACAGCACTACTTCAGACATGCCATGCCATACCGTGTGATCGCGGAGGGCCTGCATGATATTATGTAGATGTATCAGTTTCTTTGGCTCTTTAGTGCACAAGAATGTATGCATAATATTAATTTCAATAAATTAGAGTTGTAAATGTAGAATTTATTCACCTTTTTCAACAGATAGTTACTTTCAGACACCCTTTATATTACTAAATGGCTAATGTGGGTTATGGTTCATAGTGATCGCTCTCATTTGCGGGATGCCTATCTAACGGCTTCCAGGAAAACAGAAATTTTTATTTTCGCATAATTATTGGCCAAATTTAAAAATTTAAACTGTCATCTGCTCATTAAGATGTATGATCTTATGTTTAAGGATTGACACATTAAAACAAGTATTGCAGTTAGAAATTGTCCATGTCTTGAGGCAGTTGACCGACTATCTACAACCACTGTTTGAGAATGAAAGTACTAAGTGTGTTGCAACAAACTTTACACATCATTTGTAAACTTTACAAAACTTTTTTTCGCTGATAACCCCACAAAATAATGAAAGGAAAAAAAGGTTATCGCTTGCTAAATTTTCTCTGTTAGTGCAGTCAGACTTTTGCATTAAGCATGGCGTTTGAATTTATTGCTTCTTTACTACTAAATGTAATCACAATTCATTTTGTGAACAGTATGGACATGCACCACTCAACGTACCTGCCAAATTGTATCACTGAACAGCACAGACTTCGAGAGATAAGACGTCTTAGACTAAGATAAGTGTAAAACTAGATTTGTTTAAAAATAGAGTGCAAATTACACAACTTCACTCAAGCAATGCGTGATAATGAGAGCACTTAGCTTTAGATATAATTTCAAACCTTTTTCTCGTTTACATGTTTGACGTAAAGTACTGAACACATTAAAACATTTCTAAAGTAATCAGAAGTTTCAAGCTCTTTTATACATAGGAGTTCCTTTGAAGAAGTGGGGGAGGGGGGGGGGGGAAGGTTCGTAGAAGCTGAAACGCCGGTAGTTTTTTCACATCATTACGCGGTCATATATCTAGAAAATTTTGAAATGGGCTCTGATCCCAACATCCAACGCTCTTATAATATCCTAATCCGAACTGCAGAGCTATTCGTGTAGCTTAACATTCAGCCGAATATCTTAAGAGACAGGAAGGCGAGGCCATAGCGTGCTTATTAGGTGGCTTTCTGCGCTCCATTAGGCAAATGCTAGGCTGATTCCCAATCTCAGCCTCAGAGACCAGGAAACACGAAAAGCTGAAATACAACGAGGTGCATTAAAGTTCTAAGGCCTCCGATTTTTTTCTAATTAACTACTCACCCGAAATCGATGAAACTGGCGTTACTTCTCGACGTAATCCCCCTGCAGATGTACACATTTTTCACAACGCTGACGCCATGATTCCGTGGCAGCGGCGAAGGCTTCTTTAGGAGTCTGTTTTGACCACTGGAAAATCGCTGAGGCAATAGCGGCACGGCTGGTGAATGTGCGGCCATGGAGAGTGTCTTTCATTGTTGGAAAAAGCCAAAAGTCACTAGGAGCCAGGTCAGGTGAGTAGGGAGCATGAGGAATCACTTCAAAGTTATCACGAAGAAACTGTTGCGTAACGTTAGCTCGATGTGCGGGTGCGTTGTCTTGGTGAAACAGCACACGCACAGCACTTCCCAGACGTTTTTGTTGCAGTGCAGGAAGGAATTTGTTCTTCAAAACATTTTCGTAGGATGCACCTGTTACCGTAGTGCCCTTTGGAACGCAATGGGTAAGGATTACGCCCTCACTGTGCCAGAACATGGACACCATCATTTTTTCAGCACTGGCGGTTACCCAAAATTTTTTTGGCGGCGGTGAATCTGTGTGCTTCCATTGAGCTGACTGGCGCTTTGTTTCTGGATTGAAAAATGGCATCCACATCTCATCCATTGTCACAACCGATGAAAAGAAAGTCCCATTCATGCTGTCGTTGTGCGTCAACATTTCTTGGCAACATGCCATACGGGCAGCCATGTGGTCGTCCATCAGCATTTGTGGCACCCACCTGGATGACACTTTTCGCATTTTCAGGTCGTCATGCAGGATTGTGTGCACAGAACCCACAGAAATGCCAACTCTGGAGGCGATCTGTTCAACAGTCATTTGGCGATCCCCAAAACAATTCTCTCCACTTTCTCGATCATGTTGTCAGACTGGCTTGTGCGAGCCCGAGGTTGTTTCGGTTTGTTGTCACACGATGTTCTGCCTTCATTAAACTGTCGCACCCTCGAACGCACTTTTGACACATCTATAACTCCATCACCACATGTCTCCTTCAACTGGTTTCACACCACGCAAATTCAGAAAACGAATGATTGCACGCTGTTCAAGTAAGGAAAACGTCTCCATTTTAAGTATTTAAAACAGTTCTCATTCTTGCCGCTGGCGGTAAAATTCCATCTGCCGTACGGTGCTGCCATCTCTGGGATGTATTGACAATGAACGTGGCCTCATTTTAAAACAATGCGCATGTTTTATCTCTTTCCAGTCCGGAGAAAAAAATAAAAAATCGGAGGCCTTAGAACTTGAATGCACCTCGTATAGGAAAACAAATACCGACTGGGAATCACAACCCAAATCTCTGGATGTGAAGCGAGGAGGAGGAGGACAGATGACCAGATTACCAAGGAACACTTGCCGCGCAAAAGGAAAACCTATCCTACTATGTGATTTCGAAAGAAAAAAGTACACCAGAAAAGAAAAGCTATGCTCAGAAATTGGCCTGGCGTTGTCCGCCCTATGCTACAATTAAACACAATACCGGAGCACGAAAAATTAACACTTTCAAAGAAAACGAAGAGTCCATAATTATGACTTGCTGAAAAGTGGTCTCTAGTTTCGAACACTGCAATGTGTTAACAAACATTGTTAAAGTTTCCACATTATATTGCCGACCACAATTTGTTCAGTTTACTGAATTCCAGCGAGGTCATATTGTTGAGGTTGGATGGTCCTTCTGAAAAATTAACCAACATGTTCGATGTGAGGTGACAGAGGTGTTGATGTTGGTCGTCCAAAGAAGGCTGACATGCTGCTCGCAATGGTTCCAGACATCTCTATATGGACTTATGCCTCAGCCGCTGCACTAGACATGGAATTATTGGTGTTAGCTCAGTGAGCTAGGACCATCAGGAACTGTTTGCTACGAGCGGGACTGCAAGGCTGCCACTCGCCAATTCCCTCATCAAGGAAGGCACCGCCCCCTCCCCCCCACCCCCCAAAAAAAAGAAGCGTAAAGAAAAAGTCAATTTGATGAATGAATAACGTGAAGTTTTAGTCAGTAGTGAGAACAGATTCTACTTAAACGTGAGTGACTGATGTTTCAGACTGCGACACCTATGTGAAGAGAGGTAACTATGAGTTTATCAGGGCAGCGACATATATTAACGCTACGCGTCATGGTGTGGAGAGCCTACTTTGGCCATATACATTTAGTGTTTGAGGCAACACAGAATAGTGCAAACTCGGACATTATCACATATTCACTTCCAGCAGGTCAATACCTGTACACAAACTTCTAGAATTAGCCAACGTGTGGTGCAAGACTGTCAGTCAGTGCCTCTCGTAACTATTATCACCAGTCTTTTCTCCCATTTACGAACACGACATGACGAAAGTGAGTTTTCTGCGGTCTGCTTCACCAACAATATTCACTGACCAGTTGGTGCAACAGACGGGAGTAATCCCAAGATATCAGACATCTCTATGACTGTGACTCTTCAAGCTTTCACGGCGGCGATCTCCATGATTGTCCCCACGCTCGAGTGCAAAATCATAGCCACTGGTTGTTTACTTTTATTCATGCACTAGCGTGTATTTATCGGATACCTAACTGTAGTAACTGGATGGAGAGCGTAATGTAATTAAGCACGCTGTTTCTGAGACTTACATGAGACTAGTGCTTCATCGCTGTTTACATGTATCTGGGCAGGAATATGCAAGCAAAAGCAGATATATTAAATACAACAGCTTCTGTCGGAAATTCTATTAATCGCGCATTTTTATAGTGATAGTAACGCGTGAATCTAGTCTGCGGGAAGATGTAGATATACACGAGCGAAACGACGAGTATAAATACAGAAAGCAGGGCATTAATCTATCGACCGCTTATCTCTTTGTCTCAGTACCGCACTCGGAATTTATGTTCTCATCCGAAGGAAGCTTTCGTGACAGAAGTGACAGCGAGGTGGCTAACGCAACATGCACGCGTGACCAGTAAGTTGGCAGCACGAAAATACCTCGCTGACGCCACTGGTTCTAGGTCGTTACAAAAACGAGAATGGGGACACACATGCACACACTGGCATTCAAGTTTTGAGTACAGTTATCTCCCTCTGGGCGCACAACGCGAAAAATCTCAATACTATTCCATATAGTTTGCACCAGATCGCTGCGCCTGTCTTCATTACAAAGTTTCAGAAAGTCCTTATTCGTCGGAGAGTGAGAGCTGAAGGACACCAATTTAAGTCGTTGTTAAAACTGTTTTCTCCCGTTTTCCTATAATATCAACCGATCCAATACTGTTCGGCCAATAACGCAATAGCAGACACCGAAATGTTTACTGTTCTATGCTAATATTCGTATCGACTGCACAGTCGCCACAGTATTTGCTTAGAGATTGCGGCTAAAAGCTTGGACACGATGTTCGCTTCTACGAAATATACTCTTTGGCACAAAGAAGTTAGTTCCACTTCCAAACAAGATCGGCAAAAAATGGATCTTTCGAGTTCCCAGCTTATGTGGTTTTCCATCTTTACAGTTGCTCTACGACGACACCGCCTTTATGATCAAGGACTCAAAACCCAAGCATGGCAAAACAACATACGCGCAGTTCCATTATTTCCTCCCTAACACCCGCTTCTTTGAAACAGACGACTCACTCTTCTCTTGGAAAATTACTGACTGCTGACTTTTTCAGTTCAAATTACTTTTCTTGTGAGCTGGGGGAAGGCGGGTTTAGGTAGAAATAGCTATTCCAGTATGTAATTTTAGTTGTTTCCGTGATGAACTAATACATGTAGGTTAGAGGAAGAATATGGCATGGTCTTGCTTAACGGGGCGCCATTACACTTGCATGGACTTAGCGAAACGACGGAAGTAATGTAAGCGAAGAACTTCTGAATACAAATTGTTTGACATGTTTCCGTCTCTACAAAAGTATTGAATAACGGCAATGAAATACGTGCAGTACGCAAGCTGTTCTTTTGCCCTTGCCTCTGAGAATTTATAGAATGGTAAAAACTGTTGTCGCTAGGCACTGAACAGTTGATGAATAATTGCAGTAGCTCTAGGTTACGAAAATTGATACGAGCAAAGCATCGGAAAGCTGTAATAAAACCACGTTGCTGGAAAAAATCTTAGCAAAGCACTGTGTTAAAGATGAATGATACTGTATGTCTGAGAGGTTTTGTTTCGTAGGAATTAATGGAACGTATAGTATGAACCCACCAGAGGTGTGTGGAGTTGTGTGAGAGGGGGGGGGGGGAGGGTAGGAGGAGGTGCAAACAGCCTACCTTGCCCCACGGCAAAGTAGTTTCTCAGTAGGTGATGTACCGCTCCTTTGTCAAAGTACATTTAACTGTTAAAGGGAAAATGTCCTCGGAGTTAGTCGACGGTATCTTTAGCTCTAAAATGACCAACAAATTCATTACATTGGATCTTATCTTAATGCAGAAACGGAATGTTTCCAATCATAAATCTCGTCTGTACGGCCCCTAAAGTCTCTACCAGGTATTGAACTCAGCAACCTAAGACAAAGCAGTTACCTTTGTGCGTGGACTACTCCAGGGCTCTTGCTACTATTTGCCTATAAAATGCTGTCAGGATAATTCTCACACAAAACAGGTCTTCTAAACAATGTTAGTAATACAACGAACAACAAATATTACGTTTTCACAGGGAATATGTCATTTTGCAGTACTTTTAATGCTTTTATCGAAACATCATCAGAAACTAACAATATTGGCATTGATTTCACATAAGAATTATGTAAAAAAAAAAAAGAAAAAATTCTTCAAAATAAAGTGTGGCAAAATAATAAAATAATGTAAAAAATATACATGGATTGGAAACTGTTACTGATGAGAGCTGGTCATCCTTCCAACTGCTTGATGTTCTACTGTTGGCAGAAAATTTGCATCCCCGGAAGGTTTTGGAAATCAACTCACAATACTGGAACTAGTACTTTTGTCGTAGGCAAACACAAACGCTTCGTGTATACCTAGGCAGAAGGCTCTATTATCAATGTATGTATCGGGAATTAATCCGTAGGGTCACCAGCATCAGATAAGTATCTATGGCCGACTATTCGAAGAGACTTAAGATTGAACCAACAGGAATATCCCACGCTGACGAGGAAATACTAGTGTGTGATTAATTTGAAGAAACCTGAGATGATATAGCTTCTTTTCCTGCGAAGAACATTTGCGAAAATGTAAAAATATGTTTCCGATCGGAACGGTCTGGCATCCCTGCCTTTCGCGGGCAACCAAGCTAGGACTGTGTAGGTGGGAATGAGCGAAAAATCGAAAACTTTTGTCAAACTGTGAGGCGTGTTCGTATAGTGCAACTAGTGGCATACCACCTGCTAAAGACAGGAATCTGGAATGGATTCGCGGTGCTACAGTGTCTTGTTACGAACGTTTTTATATTTGAGTTTTAAAGAAAAGACAGGTGAAAGGATCTGCCGTATCTCGTTTAGATAACACCTCTGATTGGCCAGGCTATTCATTAAGAGCACTTCTATACTACAGGGGTGCGAAGTACAGCTATGTGCGGTTCGAGAAGCAGTATAAAGCCTGTACAAGCGTTAAATGTACAGAGAAATCATTCAGACGATTCCACGTGCAGGTAATGAAAGATGCTGATTCAAGTAATGTTAACAAAGGACAGCTTGTTTTGGTTCAGCAGTTTTAGCAAGACAGCCGAGGCTTGACTGATGTTATTGTGCTGTCACCTGCGGTATCTATCAAATGAGGGTTAGGTGCTGTACTATGGCCAGACGCTTTTCGTCCATGTGTCTTTCAAGAAACAGACTTGTGGTAACAAACAGTAAAGTATAACCCTTTGGAAAGAAAAAAGAAGTTGCACTATACTGTTGTTTGATTATACAGATTTTGTTTGATTGGGACAGCCGGAAAAGGATTTTAATGTAATTCTAAACACGAGTTCAGGACAAAACAGCTACGCCGAACTGGTGACCAAAACTCACAACGACGTAAGTGGAATTAGGGCACACTTCGTAACGACGCAGGCGATGGCTGTTTCTTTCTTTCTTTCTTTCTTTCCCGAACTTATTCATTTATAAAAGTAAGCAGAAGCGGAAATAAACTGGCATGAAGTACTAATAATACGTAGTATTCATTAAAACGGCTGTGTAAGTAAGATGTCGGGTATAGACGAATTAGTTTCCTCCTTAATGAAATGTCTACAGAGTATTAGGTGATTATTCTCGAACGTATATCTTTCAGTTAATAAAGTTTTAAGTTGCAGATAAGCCTATTGTCAATGGAATACGTAGAGCTTCATAAATAGCGAGATGGTGATCAGCCACTAGAAAGACGAACAGAGAAACTTAGTGAAACGGATCTTGGAACTGGCCTGCGATTGAGCCTGCTGATCGACAGAGGAAAGACGGAATACATCCTGACGTCAAGAATAGAAAGAGACTATGGTTGGTAGATTGATCACGTGGGATGAATTAGTCCTTAGTTTAAAGTGGAAGATAAAATTGGAACACTTGTTCTCCTGTACCTTGAGAAGTACGCTGAGATTAAGAAACCTTGTTGCGTACAACAAAAATAAAAGCTTATAACGGTGTAATTCGTCCAATTAGTTCGCTGTGTCCGATGACTGAGTGAACATGTAGGAATTTGGAAAGATAGGAAAAAATTACATCTTCGAAAGAAAAAGTGAGGAAAATCCTTGGAGATGCTGAAGATAGAAAAGAATTGAAACAAATATAAGAGGTACCTTTTTTTTCACTGAAATCGGATTAGAAACGTGAAAAGCAGATCAGTCCAATCGGAAAAATGTCTGAAAAATGCGTGAAGATGTGATCATCATCATCCTAATTAGTAATGCACATACACATCACTACAGTGATCCGCAATAAATAATGATGGTGCAACTAGTAATTCGCCACACTGCCTTAGCTTTCTCTCCAAATATTCTTCCTTGGTTCGATGTAAGATTGGGCCTTGAAGGTCCTAATCTGTACTACTATATAAAGCCAAGTCGTTGTCTAACGTTGTTACCAAAAACTCTCGAAAAGTTCCTGCTTATTTACTTCAGTTTCACACGATACTCTAATAAATATTCAGGCAGAAGTAGGTTATGTATCTTTTTAAACAACAATGTACAAGTTCGTTGCCAAAAACGACTTATGATTAGAATACTACGACAGAATCTGAAACGTCTGAAATTTTGTAATCATACCTATTTGCAGATTAAAACTATGCGGAATACTGTCAATGAAGCTATTATCCTGAGAGGTTTCTCATACTGTGCAAGGATTCGTTCCCAACAACAACAAACAAGGCTCTAGGTCAGAGAGAGAGAGAGAGAGAGAGAGAGAGAGAGAGAGAGAGAGAGAGAGAGAGGGGGGGGGGGTTCTTCTCCTCCCTCCCCTCCACCAACAGAGAGAGGGGTGGACGGAAATTAAGACGTATATTCAATTCCCGAAAATATTTATCAGTTGCGAAGCACTGCCAGGTTCGCTAGTCTGTAATAAACCTGTCAACCCGATGGCTGGATTGCACCATACTGCTTCATTAGGCATGGTCCTATTGGAGGTAGTGTGCTGTTGCTTGCCTCCCGCCTTTGAACTGACTCACCCAGCCTGTTACAAGGGAACCTACAGTTCAACGTGGACTCCAAACCACAGTGCTGCTGGCATTCCTCACATTAGCGTGCATTACAATAGGTGAAAGATGTGACAAGTAACAGACGAAAATCCTAGAACTGACCGGTGTTTCACCCCAGACCTTTTAAGTCGTAACCTAAAACTGTACCGTCTTTTTTAACCTGCTTCCTTCCTCTTCAGCCTGTTCTTGTACTCACCACCATTTGCCATCTCGGCGAGTCTTCGGATGCCATTAAACAAAATTTTCTCCAAGAAAATTAATTCGTGTCTAGTTGATTATCAGGGAGAGATGGCAAGGAGATAAATACTTGCTTCTCTATAAAATAAACATTGGATCCTCATAAAAGGAACTTCTCTTATTGTGTTCTTTAAAAAGAGGAAATCAGGGTCAGTCAAAAGGGCTTTCCAATTTTGGAATAATACAGAAATTTATTGAGATAATTTACAGATGGGTAGATGTCATTTTGTAGCAAACCACCTCAAGTTTCACATAAGTGTCAAGTGCCGTTTTGATTTGAGGTGACTACCACTTGTGATGACATTGTAATTCTGTCAGAGACAGCAAAGGACTTGCAAGAGCAGTTGAATGGAATGGACAGTGTCTTGAAAGGAGGATATAAGATGAACATCAACAAAAGCAAAACAAGGATAATGGAATGTAGTCTAATTAAGTCGGGTGATGCTGAGGGAATTAGATTAGGAAATGAGGCACTTAAAGTAGTAAAGGAGTTTTGCTATTTGGGGAGCAAAATAACTGATGATGGTCGAAGTAGAGAAGATATAAAATGTAGGCTGGCAATGGCAAGGAAAGCGTTTCTGAAGAAGAGAAATTTGTTAACATCCAGTATTGATTTAAGTGTCAGGAAGTCATTTCTGAAAGTATTCGTATGGAGTGTAGCCATGTATGGAAGTGAAACATGGACGATAAATAGTTTGGACAAGAAGAGAATAGAAGCTTTCGAAATGTGGTGCTACATAAGAATGCTGAAGATTAGATGGGTAGATCACATAACTAATGAGGAAGCATTGAATAGGATTGGGGAGAAGAGAAGTTTGTGGCACAACTTGACCAGAAGAAGGGATCGGTTGGTAGGACATGTTCTGAGGCATCAAGGGATCACCAATTTAGTATTGGAGGGCAGCGTGGAGGGTAAAAATCGTAGAGGTAGACCAAGAGATGAATACACTAAGCAGATTCAGAAGGATGTAGGTTGCAGTAGGTACTGGGAGATGAAAAAGCTTGCACAGGATAGAGTAGCATGGAGAGCTGCATCAAACCAGTCTCAGGACTGAAGACCACAACAACAACCACTTGTGATGCTGCAAACATCCCTCCGGTAATCAATTTCGTCCCACACTCGTTATGGCAAATCGGGCGTAACTTGTGCAACGGCAGCGTAGATCAGGTTTTTCAGGTCGGCTAAATTGGTTGGCAGAGGAAAAACATACACGAGGTCTTCAATGAAACCCCAAAAAAGGAAATCCAGTGCTGTAAAGTGAGGAGAGCGAGGTGGTCATGCGATTGGCCCTTCACGACCAGTCCACCGACTGGGAGGCGATTATCCAGGACGCTTCCAACTTCCGCGAGCAAATGAGGTGGTGCACTTCCTTGTTGGTAGTAAACCATCCTATCTCGGTCATATTCCTCAGTCTGCGGAATTAGGAACTTTTCAAGCACATCCAGATACACAAGACCAGTGAATGTAGCCATTTTAACTGTGCACTACGCTGTCGCTTCTGGTGGCGGAATGGGGTACTGACGCACTACATGACTCAAACTTGAGGTTGCTTGCTACAAAATAATACATCTACCGAATCTGTAAGTTATCTCAATAAATTACTATAGCAGTTCAAATTTGTAAAGCCCTATATGATATACTTGATTTTACATTACTATGTTCCTTGGGGAATAACAAACAAAGGAAATATAGAGAAATAAATTGCTTCATCGTTGCATTTGCATTGACGTGAACTAAATAAATGTCAAATCACCTACATAAAATAGTTAAAACAGAGATGAAGGCAAATGTAAAACATGCAGCTCTCATAGTTCATTCACTGAAGCACTTAGAAGCCTACATGTTCACCTTTCTTCACTGTTTTCAGTAGTACAATTTATGCTCTATTTTGATTTTATTGCGATGTAACCTACTCCTTGCATATGGAAAACGCCAAATTTATCTTTACTATCTTCATAGAATTCAAATCAAGTACAGTACTTGCATTCCTCTATTGGCTGGCTCTGAGCACTATGGGACTCAACTGCTGAGGTCATTAGTCCCCTAGAACTTAGAACTAGTTAAACCTAACTAACCTAAGGACATCACACACAGCCATGCCCGAGGCAGGATTCGAACCTGCGACCGTAGCGGTCTTGCGGTTCCACACTGCAGCGCCTTTAACAGCACGGCCACTTCGGCCGGCATTCCTCTATTGAGTCGGATCCTGTTTCATTGATCACGTATGATAGTTACCGACAGCCGCATTGAAAATTTCATCAAAGTGTGGTATGTAAAGAATGGGGATAATTTCCTCCTGTAATCAAGTAATATCAAAGATTCCCTCTGTTTACGGCAAAGACACGGGATTGAATCCTGAAATTTGTCGCTATTTCGAGCATCAGTCAACACTTGAAGTTATCCGTTTTCCTTTCATTTCAGTGCCTCAATTCAATTTTCCCAAGGTTTTATCTTCTTGGAGTGACACCACTGGTTGCCCGATCTCGTACCATGTTCGTTCTTTTCCTTGGACTGAGAGAGGGGTTGCTTTCTTGTCCCGACTGGTGTTAGAATTATCGACGATGTCTCTTTTTTCCTTCTGATATAACGCGAGTTTCTTTGTCTTCAGCTTGATTTCACGTGATTTGTCTCACGTTTTGGCGCCCACAGGTTCAGCTGCTTGATGGGCTATTTTTCCTTTTTCACACTCACTCACCAGGTATTTCAAGGAGGTCTTCAGATGCATTATAGCCCGTTTCCACGCTATTTATGTCATCCGGTACGGATTTCGGTGGAAGTGCACAATTTTCGATAAATTCTGTGGGTCAAATTGTTCTTTGTCTATAATCGATATGGCCTTACTCAGCATTCATTTCGAAGTTTTCAGTGGGCGAAACACGAGAATTTCATCGCATACGTAAGATGGGTGGGGGCGGGGGTGAGGAGAGGTGCGTTGCGCCACAGGCCGCTGCCGTAGATGTCAGCAGTACGGCGGTTCGCTGGACAGCCTTCCGGTAGCTGGGCCACGGGGTGCAGCTTGCACTATGCACGCACGTCCTCCTGGAAGTTTGACTGCACACGTCCACGTCCCCGTAGGCCACACTTATACTTCCATTAGCATGTGTAAATTTCGTAGTGCCTCTTGTCCAATTATGCGACTGGCAATCCGCGAATTTTGAAGTTTTTCATAAAAAACAGTAGTGAATTGCGACATTAGAAAAATATGAAGCTCAAATTCTCTAGCCTTCACGCAGTCACGATCAAAATTAAACTTCAAAGATTATCTTCTTGAAATCAGTATCTTCAAATAAACTACATAAAAATACTGCGCAATAGCCAAATACGGCAAACTTTTCTTGTTCTCTGCAGTACACAGCTCGGCGTCCCGGCGTCAACATGTCCGGATCAGATCGGGACGGGGCTTCAAGTAACAGTTCCCTACCACTAAGCTACCGAGCTAATCCGATGAGGCCACTTATTCTTAATTCTTCTGGCACGATAAATTGAAGTCGGGTTTTGGCCTCGTCAGGTAGCATTCAGCATAGTTTCACGTCCTTGGCCATCTTCTTCTCTTCCTCAGAGTATCCGAATATTCTTGGCCACCTGTCCTTTCGATCTTATTTTTGGTCTGTGTAAAGGGTTCGTCTTTTGGCTCTCTTAATCTTGAGCAGTCCTCACTTCTACAGACGTTGCCGGCCCACCTCAGTTTATTTGTCTTGGCTTTTGCAATAACTTCTGATTTGAGAGGGGTGCTGAAAAAGTAAAGCCTCCAGGTTTTTCATGTGAAACCTCTTAAGGCTATTTGAATAAAACAAACAATATTAACATTATACATCTCTGTTCTTCGTGTCTACATATGTATTTTTTAACATAGCAACCCTGGTGACTAACACATTTCTCCCAACGAAAGACCACTTTGTCGATACCGTCACTGTAGAATGTTTGACCCCTCACCCCTGCTTGCACCGTTTCATCACTACAAAATGAAGTCCTCGAAGGTTTGGAAACAGATGAAAATTGGATTCGGCCTAGTCGGTAGTATAAGGAGGGTGATCGATGATAGTGAAGCCAAGGCGTCGGATTGCTCCAGATGTCGCAGCGCTCGTGTGTATTCTGGTATTGTCATGATGGAGAGGATGCACCGTGTGGAAGAATTCTTCGAATTCGAAACTCGATATAACTGCACGCTGTTACTCAAGCACCAACGTAGCACATTACACACTGCCATGTTACACGCTACATTTCGGGCTGCAAATATCTAATCATGAATAGTAAAGATGTAGAATGTTAATAAACTTTGTTTTCTTTATAAACCTTTTCGAGTTTTCACGTAAAAAATTCGGAGGCATTTCTTTCCAGCATGTCCTCATGTATCCCCCTGAGCTTCTTGCTCTTTCTCCTTCGCAATTTTCCTCCCTTACAAATTCCGCAGGACCTTCACCTTTTTCGCTATGTACTTATCTGTTCTCCATGTTTCTGCGCCAAATAGTAATACCAGTTATGCTATAGTTTACATATACTTCTTTTGGTTCCTGTTGAAATTTGATGAGACGCTCTGGATGCCGCTTTAACTCTCGCTTCTACAGGGTGTTCGGAAATTACCGTTACAAACTTCCAGGGCTCGTAGAGGGGATGAGTATATAATATTTTGAAAGAAACTCATTTCCGGAAACGTACCGTTTCCGTTATACGACGGTTCCAGTTCAGATGTTTAACTCATTCAGTTCTGCTTGAGGAATGGAACGCAGTACAATTATTAGATAACAATTCGAAAGGAAACATAACGAAACATCCATTTGTCACGTAAGCACATTTATTTCCATCAACACTAAATATTAAGTATTTACATTATTTCGAAACAGAAATGAACCCAGCATACTGATCTTACAGAGCAGCACAGAAGTATTACAATAGCGGCTCGACGTGGCGACCACCATTGTTATGCCAGACTGACTTTTCTCTTTCCCTCAGCAGACGTGGACGCGTTATCACATCCCAATTAAAACCGTCGTAGAACGGAAACGGTGCGTTTCCGGACATTGGTTACTATTATAAATGTCATGTAATCACTTCCCTGTGCAAGTCCTAGTATTGCTAGACCCGTGAAAGATCTCTTGCGCGCGTCGTTTGGTGATGATCGTATGCTCAGCCGCCACTTTCGTCTTGCTTGGCCTCCCAGGACCCCAGACCTCAGTCCGTGCGATTATTGGCTTTGGGGTTACCTGAAGTCGCAAGTGTATCGTGATCGACCGATATCTCTAGGGATGCTGAAAGACAACATCCAACGCCAATGCCTCACCATAATTCCGGACATGCTTTACAGTGCTGTTCACAACATTATTCCTCGACTACAGCTATTTTTGAGAAATGATGGTGGACATATTGAGCATTTCCTGTAAAAATCGTCATCTTTGCTTTGTCTTACTTTGATATGCTAATTATTGCTATTCTGATCAGATGAAGCGCCATCCGTCGGACATTTTTTGAACGTTTGTATTTTTTGATTCTAATAAAACCCCATGTCATTCCAAGCATGTGTGTCAATTTGTACCTCTCTATCTACATTATTCCGTGATTTATTAAGTTTTCAAATTTATACTGACTTTTTGATCACCCGGTATATAAAGTACGACGTCACTTTTTTTTTTTTTTTTTTTTTTTTTGCAAGTGCTAATATTTAACGGATAGCTGTTCTGCAGGTTGATCGGCCAAAGGTGTATGTTACCACGTTGTCACGAATGATGTTACGGTAGACCACTTCAGGCTAGCTTTGAGGCTCTTTTTTTTCTCTCATAACAAACCAATGCCTGTAATGTAGCAGGTAGGTGGCGGTGGATAGCAGGAAAAGGTTGCGTCTCTTTCGACTCCGTTATCTGCTCGTGACTCGAGATGAAAATCGGAGCTGTGGAATGGCGGAGCAGTCGGTTAAGTTCACGGTCGATTCCTTCCGCGGACGTGAGCAGCGTTCGAGTAGAGGGAAACGAGGCCGCTGTCCTTGATTGGCATTACTGCAGCGCGCCGATAACGAGCTGGCGCGTGGCGTGGCTGGCCGGCTCTCGTCAGAGGGCGACACGCCGGGCCGCGCGGCTTCCTGTGGCTGTGGGCCCGCCAGCCGTGACTTCACCGCCGCTTTCAGCTGCGCCCGCGCCCGCTCACGCCACGGATTGCGCTACACAGGCACGCCCACCCAACCGTTGCCGTCGCGCTGCGAGGCGAGGTGAGGGGACTCGCCGCGTTCCAAAGTCCCCGCCACTCGCGCATATTTTGCGTCCGTCCAACTGACGCAGCAGTACTGTAAGCGCGCGGCAGAGAGACGTCGTAGCAGCTTAAAAGCGCATCGTACGGGGGTAGAAACTACTGCCTCAACTGCCAACACCCCACTCGGATAGTGAGACAGCTGATGTTAAGTGCTGCGAGGACTGTGTTGCTAGTGTTGCGCATGCGCAGGGGATGCTTCCCTCGTCCAGTGTCATTCGCCCCTCTGACAGCGGACATCTCACGACGCGATCATAATAGTACAGTGTGGCGCAAGAAAACGCCTGCCCCGAGTAGACTGCTCATTGTCACACGCCAATTGTCATTATTGTTCCGGAGCCGTCAGTGCCACGTTTTGTATTGTCAGTACAAAAGGCGTCATGGCGTGGCTAAGACGTGTAAAGTAAATATTTCAGCGAGATGTATTCTATTCAAGAAAGACACAGTAGTGGAAGCGTACGTGTCAAGCCGTTCATTTAAGGAAAGATGGCGCATTTTTGCAAAAAAGTTTCCTGGCGTTTCCATACCAGAAAAGAGCACTATACAAAGTTTGGTGACAATGTGGCGTACTACAGGGTCTACTGTAAACGCAAAAAAAAAAATAGAGCCATGTCCGTTCGTAAACCTGCTGTAGCCGCGGAGATTCCAGCACGAATGAGTGTTCAAAGAAGTCGACATGGCCGGCCGTTGTGGCCGAGCGGTTCTAGGCGCTTCAGTCTGGAACCGCGCGACCGCTACGGTCGCAGGTTCGAATCCTGCCTCGGGCATGGATGTGTGTGATGTCCTTAGGTTAGTTAGGTTTAAGTAGTTCTAAGTTCTAGGGAACTGATGACCTCAGATGTTAAGTCCCATAGTGCTCAGAGCCATTTTGAAATCGACATCTAAATTGTCGCAACAAGAGAACATTTAGCATAGATATTGTCAACGTGTTTTACACCATATAGGGATGAAGCCCTACGAAATTGTAACAGTCAAAGAACTGAAGGAGGAAGAAAAGGCAAAACGTGTCAATTACTGTACTGTCTATGTCAAACAACTCAAAGTGGAATGTTGGATCCCTGTTGGATTTCATGAGTGATGAAGCTGGTTCCAGCTGACAGGACAACAAACAATCCCTATCCGATTAACGAGGAACGTTTTCACGGAGAAAAAATCTGACTGTGGTGTGCCGTGTCAGCAAGTCGGATTGTGAGCCCCCATAATCTTTTAAGCTACAGTAAACACTGCTGTGCACACGTTACCAATATTCTAGGATGGATCGCATGAGTGTTGGGCAAGAGCTCTCCTTTGTAGGGTGATCGTGTTTTCTCAGCATTCTACCAATGAGCCGAAGGCTGCCAGCTACTTTACATATGAGTCTCTGTGATGATTCCATTCCAGATCCCCACAAAATGTAAATCCAGGCATTTGCATAAGAAGAGTGGTTTAAATTGTGACTCATTCGTATTGTCCTAGGATACAGTATTTTTGCACTTTGAGAATTACAGTGTTTTACATTTCTGAGATACGAAAGCATGTTGCCGGTCTTTCAACCACTTAGATATCTCGCACTTGATACCGGGGCTTGGTGTACAACCGTTTGGATGTGACGAGAAAATGAACATAGCCTTTGTCAACTGCTTAAATTCCTACGCGGAGAAGTTCTATGATAAGGGTTGAGGTTAAAATACTTAGAAGTGAACGACCATTACACAGAGAAATACAACCGCCATAGAAAAGGAAAGATACATACGATGCATGATTTCAAACATGACGATAAAGACTACGGGATACAGGAGACTGTGCAGCTAGACAGGAATCAGTAACATTGCCACACTGGCAAGTATTCTCTGTGTGTACGAGCTCTGCGAGTGAACGCCGCTCTCTGCTTCCTGTCCTGACGTCAGCAGTCAGTAGTATATGAAAGTGCTATGGGTGTGCCTTCCGCAGTGAGTCGCGGCAACTTCCAAGTCAGTCATTACCCACACGTCAACCAACATCTGAAACATCTAAAATACTAGTTGAAAAGCGCGACTTTGATAAATTAACTTTATTGAACTCGCTTCTTTTACAAAAACTGCTAAATACCTACCGGTATGCTGGAATGATCAGCGTATTAGCAGCAAATCAATGGGTCAAAAATGGCAGCCAACGACAAACTGACCATACTTTTTCTCTATACAGAGCTGTCTTCGAACACAATGCTTGATTCGTTACAGCACACACCGGTACTTCGTGCCGATTCCTCTGACGGAAGAAAATAAAAATCTCAGATTGTGAGTTGTGGCACGATAGAACTTTATTTTTTCGTCAGTGTAAATGTTGTATTCACACTTTCAAAATGAGCAGAAAAGCATTAAAGTAACGTTTTAAAAAGTCTAAATTTCAAATACCCCACTCCGGAAGGTCACAGTACCGGAACTTTTTAACAAATCAAGCTCTGTCAAACACTATAACTTGTCACGTCTTCGTAGTAAACACTTCAAAAACGAATTCACAGAATTATTGGTGGCTCCAGTTATGCAAGTATCGAGATATCTGATTATCTACTCATGGAATGCATAGTCGCTTGAAGACTGCATTATTGAGATGCCGAAACTGGTTGCCTAAATAAAATAACTTCTCAAAATATAGGGTTGTTTCACGATTTTCCTTGGTAAATATTTGGACCGGCCGCTGTCCAGTGGATCAACAGACATTTGACAGACTCTATAACTTAAAGCGCATTTACATGAGCCAGATTTACGCCAAGGTTTGAACATAATGTTGACATCAACATCGATTCTGGCCCTTGCCCCGAACACTGTCGAGCAACAGTGATCAGCAATGTTGACGTCATGTGCCTGCAGAAACCTGGCAACATTAGCGGGATATGTTATCGGCACTGTACAATTTTTATAGCCTGTGTAAACGTGTCTTTCATGAACCACCCTCATATGACGGGTAGCAAGCCCACTGCCATACTGCGGGGTAGCGCATGAAAAACCGGGCCTGAGAGCATACTGCTCACCAATTACGAACGAAATTTTGTCCACCACGAACAGATACAATAACAAAAATGAAGAAATAACTAAGTTAATGCAAAAGATCATATTTAGTGAACTGATCTCGTATTTTACATTATGATAAGTGCTGAAAATGAGCTTGTGCTTCAATACACTTTTGCGCGCGACCTAATATTTAATATACGGTTTGCGCGACTCTGCCACATCAGTTCTCAAAATTTCATTACGAATATTGTACTTAAAGTCGTCTAAACTTATTCGCACTACAGATTCTCTAAATTGATCCAACAAGAGTTATGAGAAAATCTACTGCATCTAGATGACTAGACTGCAATTTACACTTGAACATAGCACATGGGGAAAAACACACACACATACTCTCCCCTATTCCGCGATAATACAAAATGTGCTGCCCTGCTTTGAACTTTCTGGACGTCCTCTGTCAATCATATCTGGCAAAGGCCCCATATCGCGTGGCAATACTCCAGAAGACTACGGACAAGCGTAGTTTAGGTAGTCACCTGCATTGAAACTTCCTGGCAGATTAAAACTGTGTGCCGGACCGAGACTCGAACTCGGGACCTTTGCCGTTCGCGGGCAAGTGCTCTACCTACTGAGCTACCCAAGCACGACTCACGCCCCATCCTCACAGCTTTACTTCCGCCAGTACCTCGTCTCCTACCTTTCAAGTTTCATATCAGCGCGCACTCCGCTGCAGAGTGAAAAACTCATTCTGGAAACATCCCCTAGGCTGTGGCTAAGCCATGTCTCCGCAATATCCTTTCTTTCAGGAATGCTAGTACCGCATGTTTCGCAGGAGAACTTCTATAAGCATTCTGTGAGCCATACTTTCTAGGGCCAATCCTTGAGTATTGCCACTGCCTATGGACAGCTTCCAAAGCACAATGCGACAGAATTGCTGCATTCGACCGCCGAAACTTAAGGCTGCACTACACCACGGCAAACGAACTAGTCTGTGAGGCCACCAGTACCCGACCTAACCTGGAAAAGATAACACTAGAATGTGCCAGACACGGACTAGGTAGAGAAGTGACTATGGAAGACCTGATCTGTGGGCCAATCTATGACTTCAGAATAATCAAATACAAGTACCCTTGCCGAGCGGTTTAAGGCGCTGCAGTCATGGACTGTGCGGCTGGTCCCGGCGGAGGTTCGAGTCCTACCTCGGTCATGGATGTGTGTGTTTGTCTTTAGGATAATTTAGTTTAAGTAGTGTGTAAGCTTAGGGACTGATGACCTTAGCAGCCAAGCCCCATAAGATTTCTCTCTCTCTCTCTCTCTCTCTCTCTCTCTCTCTCTCTCACACACACACACACACACACACACACACACACACACACACACACACAAATACCCTTAACTCCCCCCCCCCCCCCCCCCAGACTTCACCGCCACTCAATTCAAAGGACGTTCCCCAATAACAAAGAGTTAATGGAAAAAGTTAGAAAGAGGAGAAGTCAGTGAAGTGAAATGCTACACACAACTCCTTCCCATCACCACAAATCAGTGGCGTGAAGCGCACGACCCACCATAGCTGACCTGACCAATCTCACCACATACCACAACTTAGGAACAGAGCTAACCAAGAAACTAAATCGTAATCTAAAAACATACTCAGCCAGTATAGCAAAATCCAATCGTAGAAACAGGCTGAACTCAGAATCAAATTGAATAAGCAACAGAGTAAAATCAAAGTACCATTATAACAACCAACAGAATAGTACTCCAACATTAGAAATACGCAAGAGATCTATCTATCTAAAACACAATATCAACTACAAGACAAAAAGAGAGATTTGCCATGAATAGAAAATTAGAAAATCCAGCGCCAACCCGACTGGGGTTTTGGTGGTTTTCCCTAGTTGTAAGGTGAACACCGGGACGAGGAATTCCAGCACGTATAATTAGACAAAGACTGACAACAAAATGGCTGGAGAGAGGATAACACTACCAATCCAAGTCGGTAGGACTCCTAAAGCACTTAAAAAGTGGAAAAACACACACCAAATTTGCAAACCATTTCATGTAACACAATCACCACCGCACTGGCATAAAAACTCGAGTCAGCATTCATAATAATTTGTAGACATCTAATGTCCATCTACCACAACCCACAAAAAGATCCACTACAGTAGCTTTTAAGCATAAAGTACACCATTACACCATCCTTCTCACTGAAGAAATTTTTTGAGGTTATAATTTACGCCTAAAATTTTTGATACAGATTTTGCCTACTTATGAATTGCAATAAACCTGCAACTTCATTCCATAGATTCCAAAATATGTCCCGATTATATTTTTCGTGCTCCGGATGCCACAAACTCCTGCTTTGGCTAAACTTATCACTTTCCCAAAGTTCGTGTTTCGTATTGTGTGGGCCAATATGACCGAAGAAAAGAAACTGTTTTGAATATCGGGGACTGTCGTCCAAAGTCTATACGTTCGGAAGAGATCGGCTACATTCTGACCGCACACACAACTGAGTGCTGAGTTGAAAACATCAGGCGTTTTCGGCCCATGTCGGCACGTCGGTTGTCGGCGGAAGCCACCGAGATCGGTGCTACTGTCACAGCAGCTAAACACGTTAGGCTACATTTTCAGAATCTGCGCGCACAACGCCCTGATTAGCTAATGTTAATGATAATTAATTTCTAAACGGCGCAATATACCGAACTTTTTTTCTTAGCAATTATTTATCATCACAGCCTACCCTGCAACACCCTTACGAGCATTTCAGACTGTTTCTGACCACCCTGTATATTTACAGATGTGCTGTACCTTCCCGGAACCATTTCAAGAAATTTGTCTTCCATTCGCCTTCCCTAAACCGTCCCATCTCATATCGCTTCTTAGTATTAACCCTAAATATTCAAACGAAGAGCCGTGAACAAGACGTTCACCACATTAGTTGCAACGAGATACTTTTCCAGGACGGAACAGTGGATGTCTGGCAGTAGTTTCCGCTGGATGCACGGGAGGTAGCGGAGACAGGCGTGTTTGCGCGCTCGCGCACCCACTGTGTGAGGACAGCGGAGTGCCGGACAATGGGGCCCTTGAGGCGCGGCGGACACGTGTGTTGGGAGAGCGCCTTATCGCCACACCGGCGCGCCGTGCAGCGCCGCTTCGCCCTCGTTCGGAACCGTAGGACTGCCGCCGCTGTTCCAGTATCCAACGTACAGTGGACGTAGCACACCACGCGACACTACCGGTTTCCCCGTTACTTCTTCTGACGATTTCGGAAAATAACGGATTCCGAGTAGATCGCCTTCTAACTTAAACTGGCAGCATTTTGTTGTGTCTGTTGTCACCGGTCCGAAGGTTGGTTGGATGCTGTTCTCCACGTTAGCCAGTTCTGTGCAAGTTTCATCATCCCTAAATTAACTACTGCATCGCACATCATTCGGAGCCGTTGTCTCCCCGTGTGCGATAATTACCCCCCCTCCCCCACCTACACACACACACACACACACACACACACACACACACACACACACACACACACACAAAAATCAATACTTTGCTAACTAATGACGTGTTATGAGGGTTCAACAACATGAAAGTTAAGCAACGTGTTGAGAAGGGAAAGACATTGGGTCGTAGCGCATCGCCCATGTCATTCAATAACTTCAACGAGCCAATAGTACAGCAAACTAAAGAGAAATCTGGAAAGGGAATTAAAGGTGAAAGAGAAGAAATGAAAACTTTCTAAGGTTTGTGGATGACATTATAATTGTCGAAGACGGCAAAGGACTTGAGAAGAACAGCTGAATGGAATGGATAGCATCTTGATGTTATAAGATGAGCATCAACGAAAGTTGAAAAAGTGTAATGAAGTGTAGGCGAATCAAATACGGCCATGATAACTGTATTAGCAAATAGCGCACTATAAGTGGTGAATGAGTTTTATTGTTTGTTTTTATCTATTTATTTACATATTTATGTAACCTGATCTGATTAGGGTCACCGGGTCCTATGTTCCATCGGACCAGGGTATCGCACATTCAGTACTTTTTTCCATCAGTAACCTAAGAAATAAGTTTTCATAGGGCAAATAGTATTAATATTGTTCGAGTGTCTATAGCGGCAATGTGAGCAAATAATACTATCAACTAATATAGTTCATACTGGCAGTACTTGTGCCGCTGCTGCTGCTTCTGGCAGTTACAGTGACAATAGTAATGATGATAGTGGCAAATATTAAAAGAATTTATAGGTACACAAAATAGATGTTTCCCTGTATAGTGAGTTATGAGGAAAGAAATTTAAGGAGACTGCACCAAGTAAAAATACTGGGAAATTAGGCAGTGAAATAACGGAGGGCGACCTAAGTATAGAGGAAAATTCTCGTTTCAAATAGAAAGAAAAATCTTTTAGAAAAAGATAAATTTGTTCACATGGAATATAGATTTACGCGTCATGCAGTCTTTTGTGAGGCTATGTTTACGCTGTAGCATTACGTGGAAGCTACGCGTGTGCGATGAAATGAAATGATCGTATGGTGTTACTAGCCGGGAGACCCTACCTGAGGTTGTTTGGCTAATGGTGCAAGTCTTTCTACTTGATGACACTTCAGCGACTTGAGCGTCGATGAAGGTGAAATGAAATGACAACGGAGTCCCCGAGCGAAGAGAATCTCCGACCCGGCAGGGAATCGAACGCGGGACCCGATGATCTAGAGGCAGCGGTGGTAACGAACTGGGAACCACGTGGGCGACAGGCAAGAAGGCAATAGAGGCTTTCGAAATGTGGCACTACAGGAGAATGGTGAAGATTCGACGGGCACATCGAATGAATACCGAATGTAGAAGTGCTGAGTCGAGTTGGGAAGAAAAGTTTTATGGCTCAACTTGATTGAAAGATGAGATAGTTGGTATGTCACATTCTGTGGCATCAAGGAATTGTTGACCTCGTAATGGGAGTGGTTTGGAGAGGGAATTGTAGTTGGAGACAGACTTCAGTACAGTATACAGGTTCAAATGAAGTAGGGTCCATTACCTATGAATATACAAAAAGACTAGTCCAAGATGGACTGGCGTCGGAAGCTGCCTCCGACTGATGACAACATGTTTCTAAAGGTGCTAAATAGTTTCTTAAGACAAATGTCAGCTTAGCCGATGTCTCGAAGATAAATAGGACAGTTTTCTCCTCTCCACGAAAATTCTTCAAAAAGGAATGGCCATGTGCGTAAAAGTGCAACTCGTTACTAATTCACTTTAGGGTAATCTTTGACTGCAGCATTTCACTGGGAATGAGTAATAAATAAATTTGCCGCAATGATGGGCGACTTCAATTTTTGAATCGTCGGTTTCGATGGGCGTAAGGTGGACAGGATCGTGAAGCAGAAATATGAATTCGCTAGTATCGCGCGCGTAATTTCAGAGGAAACTGCCTCGCCCAAGGGGCGGAGGTTGGAACGGGATAGTGGGGTGCAGGGCCGTTTGTGAACAGCTAAGGAGGAGGAGGAAGGAACGGTACAGCTGCTCTTGCAGGTGCGCGCTTGTCCCGCGAGGGGAAGCAGGTAGAAGGGGGGAAGCTGTTCCACACTGGCTGCTGCTGCTGCTACTTCGCAGTAGAGTTGGGCAACACGATTCTTTTTCCCGATTCGATTCCTACGATTCAATCTCACATCGTGAATCGATTCCTACGATTCGTTCACGATTCTTTCACGATTCATTCTAGTCTGCGATGGCACGATTCTTACGGAATCCAAAAAGTTCTACATCTTACTCACAGATGGCAGGACATGTCCGAAATTGTCAATGGGGTTAGAATCGAACTGTCATGACAAGATATGCCAGAAATAGTTTATTTATGAGTAAACATGCATATGACGTTACAAGTGTGATTCTTGATTTATACCTGTAGTGCCTTAATTGATGAAAGGTCACGTTTGATTTGATTGCATCTATTGTTTGTTCGTTCCGAGCTTCCTTTGTTCACACGCATCCTCCACTTGACTACCATCTGACGGTCGTAATCATTCGGCACGACTGGCCATGATTCGGAAGTTGCCTTCGAAGCACAGCATACTGAGAATCGATGAATCGTTGGAACTTGGAATCGTCACTACTCGGAAACACGCAATCGTTTTGAACGATGATTCGTCCGTATCACGATTCGATTCTTACGATTCTTTATTTAGAGTCGTTCAAATGAACGACTCATTCACGAATCGCCATAACTCTACTTCGCAGACCTTGTGTAGTAACGGCAGAGGCGACTATCGGAGTAATACCAGCAACGCACTTGCAGTAGGTTGGATTACAAAACTGCATTAGTGCCGCTTATCAACTTGCGAGTCATATACTACGTGTTTTGTGAAAATACATTTTGGCGCCCACCAACATAGGGAGAAATGACTATCACAACAAGATTTAAGTATACGCTTTCTCCCGAGCGCTGTTCGAAGCTTGAAGGTGGTTCGATGAACACACTGCCAGACGCTTAACTGTGATTGCATGTAGATATACAACTAGGGTTTGCCAGCTTTCCTGCTTTAGCCTGACGTGTCCGCTTTTTATGGTCGTATCTGGCCAAATATATATAAATCTGATTTGTTCGGCCTTTGTTAGGCTTCTTAGCGACGAAGTGAAGAACGCACAAATAAGGCCCGTTCGAAGCTAATGACGTGAGGATCAAGTATAGGGAAGAATAAGGAGATGTACCATAAGGATATTTAGATATCCACACCAATGCTGTTCTTAATTTTGTGTCTGTTTTTCTTAGCAGGCTTAACGAGCGTAATACATGTCATTGCCACGTCGCGCGCTGAGCGAGCGAGCCGATGCGCGCCCCGTCCCGCCCCGCCACATGGATGACAGCAAGGAATTTAGTTAATGTTAAAATTTCACGAAATTCAAGCACCAAAAAAGGCGACTGTACCTTTAAAATGCTTTTGACACACAAAAAGTGGACAGCTTATTTTAAATCATAGCATAAAGAAGAATTTTCGGAATTACATAAATGGGAAGAACATTATTTTCCAATTTCAGGTCACAATACCAATGTCGTGTGTTCCCATCCATAAACGCCCTTGGACAGAGAAACGTAATAAAATTCAAACCGACACAAATCACGACGACGACGACGCTGATGATGATGTTGGTTTAATTTAAAATTACTTTGTCAAGAGTTTCACTAACCTATTTTCAAGAAGAATTACGTTCAGGTTAAAGTAGGTTCAAATGAGAAATATTAATACTTAACGACAAATTATTTCTTTACAAGTCTGATCGAAATGAGCAAAGTTATTGAACATCTTTTTATTTTGTGCTCCAGAAAAATAAATATTTAATTTATTTAATAAAAAGCTTTATTTTCACATAAACTTATCTTACGTTAGAAAGAAGAATGAGCACACACTTGGTATCCTAACTGCCAAATCATAAGCTTGTTCAATATTTTTTTCTTTAGTTTAAGCACTTTGAACGTTGATCTCACAAAAAGTTAACTGTAATTGATTGCACCCACCTGAAGCTATTGCTATTTAAAGTATATAGTTTGGCTTTTAGAGCAAAACGTTTTTTTTTCCTCTCTCTTAGCATCCGTACATATACCAGCCGTATGATTGTCAGTTAGGACAGTATAAAAATAGACGCATCATTATTTCCTCTCTACCTGAGAAAAAAATACTGCAGAATTCAGATGCGTTTTGCTAACGCCTCTGCCGGAAACTGGCCTTAAAGTAGTTAATATGTAACATGTTTTACGGAATTTAAAATAAAGGACAAATATTGCTTGACGGCATTGACATAACAATATGAAGAAAAGTCCGGCGACTGTCTGCTGAAGAACTTTTATTAATCGAAACTGTAGCTTCTCCTAAGGCTTATAGTCTTGATGAGACCTGATGGCTTACTCAGAATTTAAATTGGTTGTCGTGACATTTCTTCCATAGTTCACATAATATGCTGTTTGGTTTCATATAATCAGACAAGTAACATCATAGGCGCCACGGCGCGGCGCTTCACGGGGCTCTGTATATGTACAACGTCGACACGATTCTGATCCTAAAATTTACATTATATGTAAGCCTGCACGTTCGCGAGCATGTGTATTCGCACTTTCCTTCGCCAGCCGTGGAGCCCACACGACAGACAGACATTAAAAATATAGTCCGCTGTGGTAGCGGGTAGTCAAGTTCAAATGTTAGCCCAGTCTCTTGACAAACTTGCTAGTGGATTGTCATGAAAATAACCCCATATGATAAAGCAGCGTGTCTTCAGTCGTCGAATAATGCCTGCAGTTTTAAAATTTTATCCGAATTGAAGGTTTATGCAAATGTTTTGATTTACTGTGACCAACTTTAGGTTCAAATGGTTCTGAGCACTATGGGACTCAACTGCTGAGGTCATTAGTCCCCTAGAACATAGAACTAGTTAAACCTAACTAACCTAAGGACATCACAAACATCCATGCGCGAGGCATGCGGTTCCAGGCTGCAGCGCCTTTAACCGCCAACTTTAGGTATTGTGACTGTTATTAATGAATTGTTTTATATTGCTACCAGTTCAGTATAAAGAATTACTTCACTTAGAATAATATTTTCATTCACTGTATTATGAGTTGTGATTTACGTTTTCTCTGGCATCCATTTATTTTTAGATTTTGAGCAGAATTTGCAGGTAGTCCTAAATTTTGGTGGCCTGTGACTTGACTATTTGCCGATAATGTTCGTTTGCTGCATTTGTCCGGCTTCTAACAGTCCGTGTGCTCTTTAAACAGTGTCTTCAAATGTCTGCCATTTTGACCTATGTGAAATTTGTTGCACTGACTATAGATGTATTTGTAGATACTAGATGTGTCCATATTTACACATCTTGACTTTCTATTGTGGACAAATCTTCTGCTTAGGTTGTTTCAGGTTCCGGTAACATCACAAAACGCGTGAATTAAAACCGCCTATATTAGTCCAAAAATATAAATATGGCCAAAAATGCAATTAAAATTCGTATAACTCTACGATATGACTCTTTAAATGGAAACGTGTTATTAGCAAACTTAAATAACATAGGAAACATACGTAAGTTCGGGGGAAAACCAACAGTAGCAAGCATTCACTACAAAACTAGCGGAAGCTTCCATTAATCTCTTTCAGTTTTCGGCCTCAGAATGTAACTTCCAAAAATTACGTAACGTTGTCGCAAGCCATTAGATTCTTTTTATGGACAGGGAGAAGAAAAAATGCAATGAGGTGATTGTAATTCATACTCTTTCGAAAGCTAAACGAATTAATCAATCATCAACAAACTCAAGAGTTACGCTCGACCCTCTATGCGAGTTCTATAACTTGGCATCAAGAATGTCGATGTGCAGTGTAGACTGACACTCCCCGGAACGGAACACATTTCATGTACTGCGACACTCAGACGTGCCAATGGTGCGCAGCCTTGTGGAACGTAAAGTTGCACCAACACGAGTAACACAATAGGTTCTTCCCAGTGTACAAAGTGCATCGAACTTGATTGCGAACTTTATGAAAATCTATTATGACCTGCCAAATAAATAAATAACGATGATAAATATTTATCAGTGTATCAAACGGTTCAAATGGCTCTAAGCACTATGGGAAACTTAGAACTACTTAAACCTAACTAACCTAAGGACATAAGACATATGCATGCCCGAGGCAGGATTCGAACCTGCGACCGTAGCAGCAGCATGCTTTCGGACTGAAGTTGCCTAGAACCGCTCGGCCACAGCGGCCGGCATCAGTGTATCGCGAGAACTATTCCAAACCGAGTATTTACACTGTACAGTCACCTGTCACCTGTCAAAAGCCTGAATAATACCTTTCGCAGCGCGAGAAGTGCAGGAAGAGAATTTTGTGTGTATTGTATTGTATTGTATTGTATGTTAAGCGGGGACCTAGAAACGACGGAGAGGCTCCGTCCCCGCCGCAGCCGCAGTGGTCCACAACCCCACGACGACTGCTCAGTCCACTTCACCCCTCCGCCGCCCCACACCGAACCCAGGGTTATTGTGCGGTTCGGCCCCCGGGGGATCCCCCAGGGAACGTCTCACACCAGACAAGTGTAGCCCCTATGTTTGCGTGGTAGAGTAATGGTGGTGTACGCGTACGTGGAGAACTTGTTTGCGCATCAATCACCGACATAGTGTAACTGAGGCGGAATAAGGGGGAACCATCCCGCATTCGCCGAGGCAGATGGAAAATCGCCTAAAACCATCCACAGACTGGCCGGTTCACCGGTCCTCGACACAAATCCGCCGGGCGGATTCGTGCCGGGGACCAGGCGCTTCTTCCCGCCCGGAAACCCGTGCGTTAGACCTCACGGCCAACCGGGCGGGCTAGGAAGAGTGTTAGTGAGGTTATGATATTTATCGACAGGGTTGCGGAGCCATGCCGATTCCAGTGACGTGGCCAGCTGCCCTAGGTTTCTCGGTTGAGGATGCGTGACGCGAACAGCCCGATCGAGGTCAATTCTTGACTGGGTCTAACTCCGGGGAGATTCGTGGTCCTGAGAGTACTGCAAACTCATCGTGGCGCTCTTCGAACTACGGACGTACACTGCGAGCTGGTAGATGCCGTCGTTCCCCAAGGATAGAGGCATACTCAACGTGGCTGCATGATCCAGGTGCCTGCTGCGGAGGTCCGTACGCAGTAACGTTCGCTTAACAGCCACTATTGTTAGCCTCCTTAGTTGATGTGGGCGGTCAGTTTCTGAACAGTTGTGCATCTATCCGCACGTTCACATCTTCGCAGCAGTCGTTCATCGCTACCATCTACGGTCCTCGGTGCCATGCACGGCATACCTTATCCATTGTGGCACGCGAACAATTTAAAGACTTAGCCGCTTCCGAAATGCTCGCACTCTTGGCCCGAAAGTCAATGAACGTGCCCTTCTGGACGTCAGATAATCCGCTCTGTTTCCGCGTTACAACAGCAGCAGCAATGCGAGTCGCCAGACACGCTTCACTGCTGGTTGTGCCACCTGCCGTCAGTGGGTGGTTACTACACGCTGACGTCGAACATGGGAGGCGGTGACAATGTGACTGTACCATGCGATGATTCGTCTTGGGAAGTTATGATTCTTCATACATACTACATTTTATTCTAATTTACAATGCCCCTACCGGTGCTGCAACATTCTGATATTAAATTGGACTTTCGAAAGAAAGCCATGACAAAATGTAAAGATGTAGGATGTAAAACAGGCATACGTTTGGGGCTGAAACAAAGAATCTACTAACGAAAAAAAACATTTCTGATGTTTAATAGCACGTGGGGAGGCATGGAACATGAACTTCGTTAATCAGCTTTTGAAACACAAAAGAGATGAAAGAAAATTGAATTATCCATTGAACGAAACTAGGTACACTGGAATCTCCATTCCGCCAATATCATCATCACAGCTGACTCGTGGACTGCTGTGATTTATATCAGGTCGTCTGCCTGCAATAAAGTCACTGCTGACAAGGGAACCTCCCCATCGCACCCCCCTCAGATTTAGTTATAAGTTGGCACAGTGGATAGGCCTTGAAAAACTGAACACAGATCAATCGAGAAAACAGGAAGAATTTGTGTGAAACTATGAAAAAAAAAGCAAAATATACAAACTGAGTAGTCCATGTGCATGATAAGTAACATAAAGGATAGTGTGAGCTCAGGAGCGCCGTGGTCCCGTGGTTAGCGTGAGCAGCTGCGGAACGAGAGGTCCTTGGTTCGAGTCTTCCCTCGGGTGAAAAGTTTACTTTCTTTATTTTCGCATAGTTATGATCTGTCCGTTCGTTCATTGACGTCTCTGTTCACTGTAATAAGTTTAGTGTCTCTGTTTTGCGACCGCACCGCAAAACCGTGCGATTAGTAGACGAAAGGACGTGCCTGTCCAATGGGAACCGAAAACATTTGATCGCAAGGTCATAGGTCAACCGATTCCTCACAGGAAAACACGTCTGATATATTCTATACGCCACTGGTGACGGAATGTGCGTCACATGACAGGAATAGCATGTGCGTCACATGACAGGAATATGTTGTCGACCCACCTAACTTGCACACTTGGCGATTGGGTAAAAGGATTCTTCTACCTTGCCCGATTTAGGTTTTCTTGTGGATGTGATAATCACTCCCAAAAAAGTGATGAAAACATAAGAGTTTGTCACGTAAACTGAAAATAAAAAATTAAAGTTTTCACTCGAGGGAAGACTTGAACCAAGGACCTCTCGTTCCGCGGCTGCTCAAGCTAACCACGGGACCACGGCACTCCTCAGCTCACAGTTTCCTTGATATTGCCTATATTATGCATGGACTACTCAGTTTGTATATTTTGCTTATTTTTTCATAGTTCCACACAACTTCTTCCTGTTTTCTCGATTGATCTGTGTTCAGTTTTTCAAGGCCTATCCACTGTGCCAACTTATAAGTAAATCTGACGGGGTGCGATGGGGAGGTTCCCTTGTGAGATCAGACTCTACGAAATTATGCCTTTGCTCCATCAGCGACCGAAGACTAGCTGATGATCCGAACTTCTCTAGTGTCCCCGTAACCGGTATAAAAATAATACACTATCCTTCAAATGCATTCAATGAAGGCAGGAGTTACCATGCGACTCACCATCATTGGCGGTTGACCAGGGAAATGCAAGTCTTCAAATGGCTCTGAGCACTATGGGACTTAACGTCTGAGATCATAAGTCCCCAAGAACATAGATCTACTTAAGCCCAACTAACCTAAGAACGTCACACACATCCATGCCCGCGGCAGGATTCGAACCTGCGACCGTAACGGTCGTGCGGTTCCAGACTGAAGCACCTAGAACCGCTCGGCCACATCGGCCGACTAAATGCAAGTGTCATATATACGAGTTTAGGATAACTAACTAACTAACGCGGGCTACGTATATGGTTCTGACTCTTGCCTTATTTTTCATCGATGATGCGTGGCTAGGAAGGAGAGGACGGATGGTGGAAGATTGCCCACAGAACACTAAACTTTACGTTAATGTTCTGGATTCGATTCTTAACCACCTCGGAGTGTCTAGCGTCCCACCTGATATTTGTTGATTAAGTTCGACTGCCCCTTCGAACTCCTTGAAAGGAGTAGGCTCTGTATCGAGCCCGTTATTAATTCTCTCTCTTCCTGCATTACGCAAACACTCACCAGTCGTACGTAACAGGTCGGAGGTAGGCAATGGTGAATTAGCCTCAGGTTATTTGTCCCCAATCGTCGTTTCTTTATGTATTGGGCGGACTTCGATTTTCGTTTGGCGCTAACGTAAAGACGTAAAGAGACTGTACTTGTGCGTTTTTATATGCTCGTATTGAACAAGAAATAGTTAAAGCAGTTTGGAGAGAGAGAGAGAGAGAGAGAGAGAGAGAGAGAGAGAGAGAGAGAGAGAGAGAGAGAGGGGGGGGGGGATTTCTTAACAAGTAGGCCAGACGGCAGTTGCCACCCTGGATGTTTTGGGCCGAAACCTGCTTGCTGAAGGCAGGAGCAAATAGCCGCCACATAATGATTTAGTCATTCTTCCCGCACTCCATACGTTAACGGAACGGGAAGGAACTCCAATAACTGGTACAATGGGAAGTACCCTGCCACGCACTTCACGATGGTTTGCACTGTATAGATGTATATTCTAAAAGATCCAACAAATACTAGAGTTACCGTCTCGAAATTAGACACCCCAAGGTCGCGCTCGCCAGCGGGGGGCCAGCAAATACTGCGCATAAGCAAACGCGTCTCTGCCATTGTGTTACAGAGGAACACTGCGCCCATACTTCTTTGTAGGAGGCTCTGTGTTTTCCTTGAGTACTGTCGTTTTCCCATAATTACTTCTGCATAGTGAGTGGTGTGTTTTACGCGTGCAAAAGGAATATGCTGTTTGCTGTTATTCTCGCGATGCCCATCTACAAAAGATCTGGCTGTCGAAACTCGGTAGCAAAGACGTTGCGAATGTCTCAAATGCTAGAATACATTTTCGTCGTTTTAAAGAAACTGATGTTGGAGACATGCGTTTGGGACTGCTAAATTTACCACGGAAACATGTGGTTACGAGTGATGCATTACCATAGTGTAATTATTAACGCCTCTGAGAGTACACCACGCGCAACAGAAGAAAGAACGGAACGTTTCAATAAACTCGAGACGTCCGTCTCGATAGCTGCGCGGTCAGTGAGGCAGATTGCTAACCGAAAGGAACTAGGTTCGATTCCCGAGGGCACTAACTGTTGTTTTGTCCTTATTTTCGTGTGGTCATAACTGACAAGAAAATCGTCTCTAGTACACTGTCGTATCGCCTTTCCATTACGAGATAGATGAATGGGCACTACCCGAAAGGCAATAACTTGAAATAAAAAAATAAACTTGATCTGTAGAAACAGCATAGACTTCAGAAAAGCCTTCACTACGGAGAAACAGTGCTGATAAATGTACATTTACAGATGAAGTTGTTTGTAATGATTCAGATAAAATCATTTTACAGAATTCCGTAGTTGCATTAAAAAGGAGAAAAAAACGCTCATCTGAAAACCATGTGCACGAAATTGCGAGTACATCATAAAGATCTTCGAATTCAGTTCTGATCGACGAAACAGCTTCTGTACGACGAAGAAAGAAATCAAAATGCACTTGGGTCTCCTAAAATTAATAGAGTATTGGGGAAAACGGTTTCACCCAATCAAATCAGAGTTTTAGTACGCAGGTCGAAACGGGGTCGATGGGGCAAAGAGGACATTTTCAGGTGCTCCGTATTGCAGAAAAATTAATTTTCTCAGGGAACGACTCGAATAACCATCACCTACAGTGTCAACCTTGCGTTCTTGGATAAACCGCAATTTCAGATGTCACCCAGGTGGTGATAAAAATACAGGCTGTAACACTGATTGACAGAACATATTTGTGTTTTGTCTTTCGATGAAATGAACACTGATAGCAGAATTTGTTACGATCAGCAAGATGACAGAATACTTGGACTTCACAGCACTTAGAAGCAGCCTGCCTACTTCAATTTTGATACTCGATACTGCTCTCTTGACCGAAATAACTGTGTGATCCTCTGAAATATGTTTGCTGACGTCCCACATTTGCTCAAGCTCTTGAGAAACCGTTCATTGGATCAAGACATCATGTTGGAAAACAAGGCAGTGACAAAGCAGCGTTCGAGAAACTGTTAATAATGGAAGAGCACGAGGTGAAAATAAGCCTTGGTTATCTCAACGACGCTTCACAATGAAAGGCAGAGACCGACAACAAGTGTGCTCAGCAGCTCAACCACTGTTTCCCACAACTGCACAGGCGAGCCGCTGTTAAATGCCTAAAGAGAAAGGCACGTCAGTGATTTCATAAATATAGAAAGTGACACCTTCGATGTGCTTGATTCACTAGCCCGTGGATTCGATATTAATTTTCAAGCCCAAGACCATTTCCTAAATACATTTTATAGATGCTGCTAGAACGTCAGCGTTGTCTGCTCAAAGCATCTGCTACAACTTCAAAAAGTGTTACTGAAAAATATTCGGTCACTTTTGGGTCAGTTCAGCGACTTAGAAGTTAATCAAGACTGTTTGGAGAACTTGTTTCCCTTATAAAAGGCCTTGGACATTTTTGTGATCATTATTCATCAGTCGCGGTAAAGAGCGGGAAAAGACTGTTCTTGTCGTGAGCAAACCGCCCACGGTATTCCTCCTTCAGATGCATCGTGTGCTGAGCCAGGAGAAGAAGGAAGGTATGTGACTGCAACTGTGTTCGGCAGCATCTTGCAACATATGCCTGAGGTGGAGGCAATTGAAAGAGAAGTCATCGAAGACCTAGACTTCTCAGTAGCAGATTCCGATATCCTACCAGTGCATTTATTTGTGCATGTTTCAAATGCTTGTAAAAACTTCAAGTCGATAGTGTCTGTTTAGGAAACAATTATAGAATTCAGCAGCAACATTTTAGCAATAGCGGAATAGCAATTTCCATTTCATTGTTCCTGTAGAGACTAAAACATACCACAGATACGTCGCATAAATGCGCGTTTATATGTTACAGCGCTGTTCCCTTGGTAGAATCCAGTACGTTGTCCTCGATGGTGAGTGTTCATTGGAGGTGAGCCTATCATCTGGAGTGCCCCAGGGAAGTGTGGTAGGTCCGCTGTTGTTTTCTATCTATATAAATGATCTTTTGGATAGGGTGGATAGCAATGTGCGGCTGTTTGCTGATGATGCTGTGATGCACGGGAAGGTGTCGTCGTTGAGTGACTGTAGGAGGATACAAGATGACTTGGACAGGATTTGTGATTGGTGTAAAGAATGGCAGCTAACTTTAAATATAGATAATAGAAATTAATGCAGATGAATAGGAAAAAGAATCCTGTAATGTTTGAATACTCCATTAGTAGTGTAGCGCTTGACACAGTCACGTCGATTAAATATTTGGGCGTAACGTTGCAGAGCGATATGAAGTGGGACAAGCATGTAATGGCAGTTGTGAAGAAGGCGGATAGTCGTCTTCGGTTCATTGGTAGAATTTTGGGAAGATGTGGTTCATCTGTAAAGGAGGCCGCTTATAAAACACTAATACGATCTATTCTTGAGTACTGCTCGAGCGTTTGGAATCCCTATCAGGCTGGATTGAGGGAGGACGTAGAAGCAATTCAGAGGCGGGCTGCTAGATTTGTCACTGGTAGGTTTGATCATCACGCGAGTGTTACGGAAATGCTTCAGGAACTTGGGTGGGAGTCTCTGGAGGAAAGGAGGTGTTCATTTCGTGAATCGCTACTGAGGAAATTTAGAGAACCAGCATTTGAGGCTGACTGCAGGACAATTTTACTGCCGCTAACTTATATTTCGCGGAAAGACCACAAAGATAGGATAAGAGAGATTAGGGCTCGTACAGAGGCATATAGGCAGTCATTTTTCCATCGTTCTGTTTGGGAGTGGAACAGGGAGAGAAGATGCTAGTTGTGGTACGAGGTACCCTCCGCCACGCACCGTATAGTGGATTGTGGAGTATGTATGTAGATGTAGACGATGTTCCTTAGTGACGTCACAGCGCCAACCAATGGCAGCACAAAGCTTACTGCCCAACCTTATTTTTCTAAGGACCTTCACACCCGCTCCCTGCAGTCCGCCGGCGCTAACCGACGTGATTCCCTCGTCTGAGTACACGCACGTACGTACCCTGTTACAAGTGCAGTAGGTCAGTGTCAGCTGAATGATCACTGTTTCCGTGCGATATCGTGTATTCACTTGTGGCAGTCTTCCCGTGGAACGACGCACTTATGTCTCTTTGGTAAGTAGCGAAATGCAGGAACAAGGGCCTATCTGTAGTGATACTCCGATCGGTGTGCGTAAAGGGTGAAAAGACATTCGAAAACAATCTAAAATTGTCGTATAGAAAGTACTGAAGATTTCTTATTGATCTAGTCGGAAGTGAAAGAGCCAGGAGTAATATAAATTTTGCGAAAGTTCATAAAATAACAACAAAATCTTGTAGTATTTCCTATAATCGACATAATCCTTATTAGCAGTGCAGTAACAACGGCAGAATCTCTAGATGTGAACAGGCGTTTTGATCATCCAAGAAAGAGATATACATGTAAAGGGAAATCATGCATTTGACGATTTTCACAAAACATTTCTGGCAGGAACTGTACTTCAATACTACGCAGAGGAGAGTATCCGATGGCTAGAAACATACAGAGTGAGCTCTGTGAAAAAATTAATTATTCTGTCTCAGAGACCTCCGTTCCTTGTCTTCTCCGATCACTCGGTTTCGATTTTTTTTAGTGGAATGCAGAGTCCTTGCAGCAGCAAGAACGAAGTTTTGTGTAAAATGCACCTAACTGCCTGCTGAGGACAATAGCATACTCTGGGTTTCACAAAACATGCAAAAATATATTTTGCTCGATTTCAACGGAAATATGGCCTGAAAATACCTACAATTACTTTTATATAGCGTATATCGGCGTTTTGGGTGAAGGGAAAAATTAACGGTCGTATTACGAAGAGCCGTCGGAACTAAAATCCTGACTGCAGCGTACTAGTAATCGCGCACTGTCGCACACGGGGGCTCTCGTAAATAAAATGCATTCATTCGTGACATGATACAATAATGATGATGTCTCGGACGTAACTAAAATTAATTTCATAGTTTTCTCAACAACTATCCCGTTGGAAGATTCCAGAAGGCCCAACAGAACGCAAATCCATCAGCGACCACATTTTTCGTTACACAGGCTGAACAGTTTCACGTCTCTTACGGTATTTTATATTTTACCTCGGAATACTTTCATGTTTTCACGATAAAAATATGTACCATAGTCATCTATAAACTTTGAGAATGTTCATACATTATTTTCAGTCCACTGATTGAAATACAGATATTTTTCTTCGAAATTTCTTGTAACGTTAGTTTTTATTTATTTATTTTTTTCGTACCAGCTGGAAAGAATTTTCTTTCGGAAAGCACTCCATTATATTCTAGACTAGAGGTACAATATTTTTTCCGAATTTCTTGACAGTGCGTTGAGGTGCCTGTTTTCGTGGCGGCTGCTATAATCATTCAAGAGCTTATTCAAACAGGTAGTTTTCAGCAGAGTACATAGCCTGACATAAAATTATCGTTAGAATGGGTACCATGTGTTTCCGAACCTTAGTAGCGAATATGCCCAGGATGAAATCTCAAGAGTTTCCGCCACTCAGCGTGAAACTGGCTTGTTGCTCCAACCCCCACCCCCCTTCCAGCTCAGTTCCTGGATCTCGGCTTGAATGCGTTTACTGTATCTAGTGTAATGTGCATGTCAGAAAGAACCAATAAACCCTCGACTCTTCGAAGAAACGAACTGCCATGTATAAAACAGCTTCAGATTGCCGATTACTCTACTAAAGAGTTAATATGTTAAATATTTGCTCTGAAGCATATAAGCGAGAGAAATTTTAGAAATGTTTTGACATTATGCTTAAAACTTTTTGGAAGACGCTCACTGCTCTCATTCTCAAATACTGGATGACTTGTCCGAGTATTTGTGCTATCACAAAGCAAACACACAGTTTCTATTGTTCAAATGGTTCAATGGCTCTGAGCACTATGGGACTTAACTTCTAAGGTCATCAGTCCCCTAGAACTTAGAACTACTTAAACCTAACTAACCTAAGGACATCACACACATCCATGCCCGAGGCAGGATTCGAACCTGCGACCGTAGCGGTCGCGCGGTTCCAGACTGTAGCGCCTAGAACCGCTCGGCCACTCTGGCCGGCGTTTCTATTGTCCTATTGTGTTAAAAGTTTAATACAAGTAGATCGATAGCATTTTAATTTTCTAGGTTTGATCAATAATTACGCGTAATACTTAAACGAATTTTTGCTGTCCCTACGCTATTTTGAGTTTTGGTACAGCGTTTTAGTAATGTAGATTCTTGCTTAATTTCCCGCTCGCGCGTGAGAAATTTCGACAGAAATAAAATACTTCCATTCAGTCCCTTATGACCAGTCTGGTGTGGAAGCTGAAGATAGTAAAACGAAGGCCGAAGTTTTAAATTTCACGCTCAAGAAATCGTTGACACAGTAGAATCGTACGAACATACCGCCATCAGACCATCGGACTGACTCCCGTTAGGACGACATAGTAATACGCATCTCTGGGGTAGAGAAACCATTAATCGTGAATCTCTCGCCCAGCACGAAGTCCCAAGCAACAGGAAAAAAGCGCAGGTGACTCTTGTACATAAGAAGGGTAGAAGAACGGAGCCGCAAAATTACAGACTAATATCCCTAACATCGGTTTGCTGCAGAATCCTTGAACATATTCTCAGTTCGAATATAATAAACATTATTAAGAATGGGAAGCTTATGTCCACGAATCAGCATGGATTTAGAAAGTATCGCTCGTGCGAAAGTCAGCCTGCCCTTTTCTCACATGATATACAGATAACTATGGACGAAGGGCAACAGGCAAATGCCGTATTTCTAGATTTCCTGCAGGCTGTTTACAAAGAATTCAATAGTAATGAGTGGGAAAGAATATGAAAGAGTGAAAACATTTAAATATTTAGGTTCTGTAATAACGGAGGACAATAAAGTAGCAGTAGAAACTCAAGAACAGATAGCGGGTGGAAGTCGTTGCTATTTTGCCTTGCAGAACGTATTTAATTCCAGGAATGTTAGTAGGAATACAAAAATAAAAATATACACTACCATATTAAGACCTATAGTAATATATGGATCAGAAGGCTGGGTATTGACATTAAAGGAGGAGAACTGGTTATTGAGATGGGAAAGAAAGATACTGAGAAGGATTTTTGGAGCAGTGAGAGAGGAAGATGGCTGGAGAGTAAAAACAAATGTAGAACTACAAACACTTTTTGGACAGATGGATACTTTTGTTAAAATTAAGCAGGGAAGAATAAGATGGGCAGGACATGTACAGAGAATATTAGAAACCCGTAGTATCCAGAAATTTTTTATGGGAAAACCTGACGGGAGAAGAAGAAGAGATAGACCCAGGAAAAGGTGGCTGGATGATATGAAAGATCTAAAGGCGATGGAATAAGAAATTGGAGAAGGAAGACGATGGACAGAGAAGAATGGAGGCAGGTGATACAGGAGGCCAAGGTTCTTAAAGGACTGTAGAGCCAACCAAGAAGAAGTTAACGAATGTATGATCATATGGAGTAAGTTGACAGATATGTGAGTGGCTTGAAGACTTCTTAAGTAACATAACCCAGTATGTTGTCCTCGACGTCAGTGTTTATCCGAGACAAGGATATCGTCAGGAGTGCCCCAGGGAAATGTGATAAGGCCGGTGTTGTTCGTTTTCTCTCTCTCTCTCTCTCTCTCTCTCTCTCTCTCTCTCTCTCTCTCTCTCTTTCACTCTTATATGATTTGCAGGACTGAGTGGGCAGCAAATTGCTGATGATGCTGTGTTGTACGGTAAGGTGTCGAAGTTGAGTGACTAGGAAAATACGAGCTTACTTAGTCAAAATTTGTAGTTAGTGCTATGAATGGTAGCTAGCTCTGAATGTGGAAAAACGTAAGTTAATGAGGGTGAGTATGAAGAAAAAATCTTTAATGCTCAGATACAATATTACTAGTGTCGTGCTTGACACAATCAAGTCGTTTAAATATCTGGGCATAACGTTGCAAAGCGATATGAAATGGAACGAGCATGTGAGGACTGTGGTCCGGAAGGCGAATTATTGGGAGAATTTTACAAACGTGTGGTTCACCTGTAACGGAGACCGCATATAGGACGCTGGTGCGACCTGTTCTTGAGTGCTGCTCGAGTCTTTGGAATCCTTATCAGGTCGGACTGAATGAAGACATCAAAGCAATTCACAGGCGCGGTGTAAGATTTCTTACTTGTAGGTTCGAACGACACGCAAGTGTTAACGGATATGCTTCGGGAACTCAAAAGGGAGTCCTGGTGGGAAAGCGACGTTCTTTTCGAAGAACGGTGTTGAGAAAATTTAGAGAAGGGGCATTTGAAGCTAACTGCCGAATGATTTTTACTGCCGCCAATATACCTTGCACGGAAGGGCCACGAAGATACGAGAAATTAGGGCTCTTACGGAGACACATAGACAGTCGTTTTTCCGTCGCTATATTTGCAAGTCGAATAGGAAAGGAAATGACTTGTAGTGGTACAGGATACCCTCCGCCACGCACCGTACGGTTGCTGGCGGAGTATCTGTGTAGTTATAATATTTCCCCTTGCAACAGTGTTCTCAAACAGTTTCATAGCGACACCTTTTTGCAGGAGCTGTCACTGGGCGCCGAAGACGGGGGCTTCGCGCTGCCAGTGAACACGGCGTCGCTGCACGTGGAGCGGTGTGCCAACGTGACGGTGGGCGCCGGAGCCGTGTCGCAGCAGGGGCGCCTGCGCCTCGTGCACGTGGCCCACGTGGCACAGCTGCGCCTGCGCACCGCCGCCTTCGGCCGCGACGCCGCCACGCTCGAAACCTACGGGGCTTTACCCCCGCTCGCCATAAACATCGAACGCTCCAATGTCACCTCCATAGAGAGCTTCGCCTTCAGGTTTGTGTTTCATCTGGCCTTAAAAGTTTTAATTATCACCTCGATAAAAATCAGTGACCATGACAGTTGGTTCATCTCAAGTTAGCTAAAAATATAACAGGGAGGCCACTCTCAGATAATACACAGTGGCATAGCTAGATAGTCACCTGGTGCGGAGTTTTAACTTGTCAGCTTCCCCCCCCCCCCTCTCCCCCGCCCTCCAATCCGACAAACACAACACACAATTTTTTGTGGGAGAAGCAAGTGGTTAATTAATACAAAGTCTAATGTTAACTATACTGAAGGAAAAATTGCGACACCAAAAAATAATTAATGCAGAGTAATGAAATTTCAGGAATACATCTGTCCAAGTAACACTGCAAGATCACAGGTTAATGCAAGTGCGAGATAAGCCACTTCAAATGTGAAATGCTGATACATTAAAAACTGGTGGAACCATAAGAATTTTGAATACATGCACGGAGATGTGCACGCATTGTGTTGTACGTGTGCCAGATATCAGTTTCTCGAATGGAGTTCTGTGCCTATCGCACTTGGTAAGTCAGTAAAGATATAGATAATGCTGGTTGTTGATGATGCTAGATTTGTCTTCCGATGGTGTTCCGTATGTTCTCAATTGGAGACAGATCTGGTGATCGAGCAGGCCGAGACTACATGTCAACAGTCTGTAGAGCAGGTTTTGTTGCAGCAGTGATATGTGGGCAAGTGTTGCACTGTTGGACAACACCCCCTGGAATGCTGTTCAGGAATGGCAGCACAATAGGTTGAATCACCAGACTGATATACAAATTTGCATTCAGGATGCACGAGATAACCACGAGAGTGCTCCTGGTGTCATACGAAATTGCATCAGAGACCGTAACTCCAGGTGTAGGTCCAGTGTGTCTAGCATGCAGACAGGTCGGTTGCAGACACTCACCTCTCCAAGCCAATACACGGTATCACTGGCACCGAGGTAGAACCAGCTTTCATCAGGAAACACAACAGATCTCCAGCCTGCTGTCAAATGTCCTCTCACTGAAGTCACAAAGGGCGACGGATTAGGGTCAGTCGAATGCACACTACAGTGTGTCTGGCTCGGAGCTGTCCTTGAAGTAAACCGTTTGTAACAGTTTGTTGTGTCACTGTGGTGCCAAATGCTGCTGCAGGTGCAGTAGGATGCACCAGTGCCATACGCTGAACACAGTGGTCTTACTTCTCCATAGTGCCGCGTTGCTGTCAGGAGTCAGGCCTTCTTGTGACCTTACATTCTCGTGTCAACCTTTGCCAGTGGCTACATTCTTGCCAAGTCTCTCTGCAGTATCGCAGAAGGAACATCCGGCATCTCGTAGCCCTATTGCGTGACGGAAGTTCACTCACTGAGATGTTGATAATGGCATCTTTGTCACCTTAAAGGCATTCTTGACTAAAATCAATTCAAAACACCCAATCTAAAAGGTAACTAACGCTCATGACTGTTACAGTGTGTATTTAAAAGAAACCCGATTCGCAATCCTCATAGTGGAAGTACTAGTGCACTCTTATATGACTGGTCCAAAATTTGAGTAGATATCATCTTTCAGATGTAGAAACACGCCTACCACCATTTGTTAATTTTGAACAACTCCTCCTTGTTAATATTTTTTGTCAATGTATTTTGTAAACAGTTTTTATGAATGGCAATAAATAATTAAAACATTTTCATAAGTCACACAGTTTAACGGCTTATCCATGAAAGAATACAATTAGACAAAGATTTTATTAATAATAAGTGACTTAAACATGCAGCTTAGAATATCTTCCTAACAACTTTTTCTGCTGCAGATTTTGGAATTGTGTTATCAAAACCAATTGACAATTTGATTGACAAAATTGCCAAATTGGAGAATGTGCTTGACTCATAGTGAACTTAACATAATCCTTACTTAGTTTGATTTCATGAAGAACTACTTCTCCGTGACACAAGCAAAACGTACCAAGCTACGAAAAATCCTAATGTTAAAAGGAGACTGGGAAGAGATTTCAAAAAGTCATATTCAGCCATGAACTGTAAGAATCTTTTGGAACATTGGCAGCATGCAGAAATCGTGTTTAGACACTGAATTTCTGCAAGGATATCATCCTCGGGAATCTCATCCTAATTGTCAACTAAACTTTTTACAACAGTCAGAAGTTCCATTTTTGAGGTTTGTCATACTGCTGGACCCTAATAAAACAGAATAATGATCTGATGACCAGTCCGTGGTATTGCAACATCTACTTATTTCTAGTAAAAACCCATAGATGCATTCCAGCTTTGACCTTCTCAGTTCCTAATCCAAAGACAGTGTCTCACTGCAATCTTCTCTCCAGGCATCATTTTATTCCTTCTACGTTTTTGCCCTTTGCAATTCAAAGCGCCTCGTGAACTATTTCTCTTGTCTTCCAGAAAGAGCTTTCAACTTCTCACCTTACAAATAAACAATCTGAAGCTGAATCCAAGAATCTGTAAATACTGTTAAGCATGGTTGACTACTTGTAAGACCGTGCTCCACAAACACACAAGACACAAAATAAGAAATAATACAAGGCAGGCAACAAGTTTGAGCAGCTTCTCTTTTTTTTATAGTTTCTGAAGAATCTCAATTCTTCAGTGTCAAGATAATTTTTTTTAAGGCATTGAAACTTGTAGTGAGCACTCCATCATGTATCTGGAAGTATCTTAACTGTAACTTCAACATTTGTCAAAAGGATTGTCCATCTAAGGAATGAAGCGGTGTAAAATGTGTACAAACTTTCTAAGGTCTCCAAAAAGTCACACATAATAGAACTGTGGCAGAAGTGTGTGATCCGCACAGGTTGAGATAGTAGTTTGCACAGGTTCCAACTGTGCCTTAGCATTAAGTTCAAAAATTCTTGCTTGAGCCCTTGAATGCACTCCAAACATCGTAGAAGGACATTGTTATTGGCAGACCATAGTGTTCAATAACCAGAAAAATATATTTTGTTATATTAACAGTTTTCTTCCAAATCTGCTGGAAAGATAACCCAGAAATGACACTCTTACTTTTGCTTTTTTATTTTCTATCTGAGCTTATCATATGATTTCTCTGATTCAATACATATGCAAGATGTCCAGCATGCTGTCAAAGACGATGCAATATATACTTGGAATTTTTCATATAATTTAAAATGCTTAAATAAGCAATGTACCCAAAATGGAATGAGTTACTCATCCCTTGTCAGATATTCTGTAGGTATATATGCTTTTGCATAATTTTTTTCCTATATGGGACAGAAATTCACATATAGCAAATAAAATTCAGAATTGATCAGCTCATAATAATCATGTACTCAATGTATAAATACTGAGTGTCACCACTATTTGACATCACAGCTGTGTTTTCTTGTAATGTGTCTTATTGTTACACTATGCAATATAATGTACCACACAGGTAGTCTGGCAAAAACTATCTCTGGTCTTATGCTAGCCCAGATTCATGGTTGGGTCCTGCTTCTCCAGTCTAGGCTCAGCACCACCACCACCACCAGTCCGCAGTTCGTGGTCTGGTGGCTCATGTTGCTGCCTCTGGATCACGGGGCACGGGTTCGATTCCCAGTTGGGTTGGGGGATTTTCTCTGCCCGGGGACTGAGTGTTTATGTTGTCCTCATCATTTCATCATCTTCATGATCCATGATAGTGGCTAGATTGGTCCAATGTAAGAATTGGGACTTTTTACAGGCACTAACGACCGCATAGCTGAGCGCCCCAAAAACCAATCATCATCATAGTCATCACAAAGAAAATCCACAAGAAGTTTTAGGCATTTGTCATCAAGAGAAAATAAACTACTTGTTGCCTTACCTACAACTAGGAGAAAAATGGTTCAAATGGCTCTGAGCACTATGGGACTTAACATCTTGGGTCATCAGTCCCCTAGAACTTAGAACTACTTAAACCGAACTAACCTAAGCACATCACACACATCCATGCCCGAGGCAGGATTCGAACCTGCGATCGTAGCAGTCACGCGGTTCCGGACTGAAGCACCTAGAACCGCACGGCCACCGCGGCCGGCCAACTAGGTGAAGGAAAAAATTTTTTACAAAAAAAAAATACTCATGAATAAACCCATTCACTTACATACAAATGAATACATATTTTATTTGACTTCCTATAGACTATATCTTGCAGTGGAAAACACTCACTCTTGTCGTATCATACACGATAAAAGATGAATTCATACAATAACACTATTCCAAGCATGTAGACAAGAAAGAAGACACACTGCAGTAGAAAGTTTCAGAATAAAGAAAATAAAATTTTCTTGAGCCTTTTGATCTGATGCTAGTACTTATCTTCTTACATTAAATAATTTTAAAAATGTAAATTTGACAGCCCGAAGAAGCAGCATGTGTGACTGTCTAGTACAGAATGAGGTGAGGCATTTTCATGAAGCGAAAACACCCTCTTGGACAGCTTCCCACGATGTTTCGGTTTTTACCACCTTCCCATATTGTCCTCAAGAAATTTTGATAGTACACTCCTGGGATGATTTGCATAGTCTCTCAGCATCACTCTGCTCTGTCACCTATCTCAGGGTTAGTGAATCCACATGTTTCCACTACTTCCTCTGCTTCTTTCCCTCAGGACAACATTGATACACCCAGTACTTGTCCATGGTGATTAGGCAATTACAGGAGTCATCTACGTTGGCTTGATGCAGCTGCAACATTTCCTCTGCTTCAGTTTTCTAATGGGTGTCGCCAGTTGTAGAACCCAGAGGCAGTGATTTGTCGTCTTAAAAATGTGGTGCTGGTTGTTGAAAACTTACTTTTTGTTTTACCACTATTGCCTCTACTGTGATACTTCAGTGTTCACTTGTGATTTCTGGTTCTTCATAGAGAGATAGTCTGACACTTCAATCATCATCATCATCATTGATTTGTTTGACGACACTGCAGGCACCCATACCACCTAAACACTATACTGATGTATTGTTATCATACACTTCCGAATGAAGAATATGAATTATTGCAGAATAATCAATCTTATCAATTGGCTGCATCAATTTGTCACTGAAGTGATGTGCCACGTGAGCCACAGTACCATAGTACATCTACCAGGATTTGAAAACATAGCTCCAAATAATAAAAATGATGTAACTATTTTTTCAAGGTGATAATTAAAACCTTATGACTGCCCCTCATAAAGGCCTCTCTCCCCTCTCTCTCGAAATAGAAATTTACAATTTTAGAAAGCGTTCTGTAATTGGAGCACAGCAATCAGTAAAGAATGCTAAAAAACAGTCTCGATCGCATTTTCATGTTCTTTATTTGTCAGCACCCAGTTTTGGCCCTTTCCTCAGATCATGGCTTTTCCATGCCATTATGGCTGCTGGTGGTGGGGGAAAAAGCCTGAAGATGGTCTGAGGAAAGGGCCAAAACTGGATGCTAACAAATAAAACTGAAAATGCAATTGAGACTGTTTTTATTTGATTTTTAGCATTTTAATCAATATTTATAATGGAAACCATAGAATTATTTCACAGGTTGTATCGAAAAGGTTTGAATGCAAAAAGCCTTTGTTGGAATGGGTGTTGATCAAGTAGTATAAGATCTGATCACAGATACAGGTTTGATCCTCTCAGGGCAGACTTTTTGTTTTTCCTGACAGAACGTAGTCAGCACATCCTGACACATCTTAGTGTGGAATAGTGTTAAAAGTTTTTGGCAGTTACTATCTTTGAAGGTTAGAGTTATGATCCAGAGGGCCTAGCCAACTTGTGCTGGACATAATCACAATGAGTGGCTAATAAGGAAGGAACATCTGGAGAGATTGGTTGTGTTTTAGCCCTAAAATTGTAAAACAATATTTCAGGACTAGACCACAGGGAATCTTAACATACAATAAAAGTTGCTTAAGTTTTGGGAGATGACATGTGATAAAATATTATCTACTGCAGTTGTTTTGCAATAGCTAGTAGCTTTTAAGAAAGCTGTCTGATATTGTTTGTATACCAAGGGAAACAACTTTTCTTTGGATGTGGGGGAGAAGGTCTTACCATCTTTAATCATGCTGCTAGTTACCTATTTTCCTGGAACAGTGTTGACAGATTGTTTGAGTGTAATGCTTTACATGTTCATTGTCCAAATTAAATGATTCTAGATACTGTACAATAAATGAGGTCAACTAGTCTCCATTTGTTTAAGACTTAGCTGCTTAGTTTTGCGACCCTTTTTACCTTGGAGATCAGTATTGCTTCTTTTTTTATCCATCCCCTGCCACAAAGTCTAATACATTTCCACTTGGTCTGGGTAGTTTTCTAAGTACGCTTTTATAGTCATTTCAAATCCTGACTCAGTGGAGAGTTGAGTATGAGGATAAGACTAGGAAAGGTCGTAGGTAACTTCCCCAATACCCTTGTTTCCTAGATCATTTATAAAACACAACCATGAGCTTTCTGAAATATTGCATAATTGTTTTGCAGAATTAACAGTAGAGACTGAGCCTAAACAAAGAAGAGCAGCAGAAATGGCCACTGCGGACAGGATGGGAGGAGAATCTTTAAAAATATAGCATACCAAGTAGTAACTTCTGTCACGTGTATATGTCGGGGGAACTTTTCAGAAATTGTGATGTAATTAGTTATTAAGTGCAGTTTATGTAAATTTAGTCATTGTAAACTCTGGGTCTATACCAGAGAATCATGGCTGATAGCTTGTCATATCATCAGCTTCAAAGACAATTGCTGAGTAATGCCACTATACATCATGGGCACTTGTTTAATACTGAAATCTGAAGCATGTGATTTTTAGATGTAATTATGATTACTCCTGCAAATATATAAAAATACAGACATTTCGCCTATCAAGTACACAACACAGACCCTTGCATCTTTGTCAGGTTAAGCATGCTGCTAAGCTGGCTTAGTTCTGCCCTCAAGGCAGCCTAAGTCTCCTGATTTAGTGTTATGTCATATATTATTTCCAAAACTACTGTTAGATCATTAAAAAATGCACTGATACAACTATGATGACTCTCAACAGCAGGGTAGTTGGAAAATCTGCTACCAAATGGACATGTCATGTGTCCAGTAAAGCACATGGGGGCATTTATAATGAAAGGGAAAACTGTAAACTAGCAGGTCATTTTCATGTATTGCCTCTGGCAGGCACATTATGGCCTTCTGCCTTGTACATGCTAACAGGTATTTCTCATGCCTTTTCCTCTTTCTCATCACTTCCCTTAACTAGTTCCCCAACCCTACTACAGAGACGGATTTTCCTTGCCATGCTCAGTCTGTCTTTGTCTCACAGTATTTGTCTATTGCACATACCTGGAGGTGCCAAAGTGTCACATTCCTATGCTGTGCACTTGCTGCTTCCCCCAGAGCCACTGTTCCTAAATCCCCTCTCCCATTACATACCATCTTTCTTCTCACACCCCTTCCACCTGACAGCTACTGAAATTTTCAGTTAACTTTATGTCCCTGTCGATGACTTAACATCTCTGCTATTTGGTGAGTCATTACTTTTACTCTTGAATTATTTATTACATCAATGAAACTTTAGCTGCCTCTGTACCAGGCAGAAGTAGGCACAATCTTTTCTGCAGGCATTAGAGGTACAGTAATGTCACCACCAAGAACAAATCCTCTCTAATGGTATCACTATGGTCAGCTCATCGAGCTATTATGGCATCATTCAATTTTTAGTGCCATCAGGGAAGAAAAACAGTTAATCAGAACTGTAATTTTCCCTGCAGAAGCTACTTAGACTTAGTATTCTTAAACTGCTCACATGAATCCACTGTGTGGGTTTGCAGAAACAAGTAACTAATTCTGCAAAAACAGAAATATCCTACATGATAATTAATTTAAATAAAGATGTACTATATTGCTTTGCAGCAACATCTAATGAAAAAAAAATGCAGTGTACAGAGTAAGTTATGATTTGCTTCTCTTTTGTAAATGTGTACTTGGACTCATTCCAATATTCTTTTTGATGATGAGATGAATGGAAGAATTTTTCAGTACATTATGCATACCTTGTCTGAATTACAGTAGCGTGCTTATTATTTTAACACTAGCATAACACTGTTTTGGACACTCAGTACTACTGAGCATCTGAAGCAGAATTATGCAGCTTATGTATTCTTGGTAGCATAAAATTGTTTACATTGTTACAGACCTGGAAAATGATTACAGAAACAAAATGATATGATCATCAAGAATAATTGTTGCTGTGTTGTTCACCTCTAAAAATACCTTTTGCACATAAAAATCTTCAGTTTCACTATTATTCAGATTCAATATAAATAGCAAATCCCTCTATAATTTGCTAGGTGACTCAGTTCAAAGGAAGGAAAGGCTGTTCTTAATCTTTTTCGTGTTTTAAGTATCACAGTAATCTTTCAGAGAGTTCATTAAAAATATTTTTTCTAATAAGGCACTCTTTGCTATAAAGCTTTTGCAATGTTAAATAACTGGTGTTCATAATTATAAATATGGTTTTTGCTGTTTTTCAGAGATCGGATTGAAGACATCCTTTTGCACGCACTGCACATCGAATACATAGCACCATTCTCTTTCGCTAGTCTGGGAGAAATGGACCGACTGGAGATCATAAACTGTACAATTGACAAAATTGAGGGACAAGCATTCAAGAGGTTTTCTGTGGACACATTTATCATAGCTGGAGGGAGTATCAATGGCGAAGTACACAGTCGTACTTTGTCTGATGTAACTGTGATGCGCGAAATGCACATAGATGGACTGACAATGGAGGAAGTGCGGAGCCGGGCATTTGAAATTGAAGGACCACAAGTCTTCACACTTCGTGCCTGCAACATAAATCGGACTCATGGTGAAGCATTTAGAGTGGTTGTGAGAGGGCCTGTAGAAATAAGGAACAACTACTTCTCTGTGTTAGATTCAGGTGCTTTTGCTGGGTTGGCTGTAGATGGATATAGTCTAAGACTTCATAATTTAAGAAGGGTTACATTTGAAAACAACACAGTTGGAGTCTTTCAGAAGGGTTCACTACGTTTTAACAAAACTGGTCTTGACATAGTTCTAAGAAAGATAGTGGTGAATCAGCCATGTTCATGTTCTTCACTAGAAGAATGGAGTTCTTATATACAGAAGGATGTTCAGTATATCCAGTTGAAGGGATCTGCATCACTGTCAACAGAAGAAATATTGTGGTGTATAAAGCAAGAACCGCAGAATAGAGCTATACTTTTTAGAGACTTTCAGATGTTGCAGTGCAGTGCTATACCGTCTGGATTGAATTTGTTCCTTCTCATCATCATTCCTATTTGTGTTCTGCTACTGGTAATTGGTATCTGCATAATTTTGATGAGGCGGAAACAAATTAAAAATCGGAAGCACTGGGTTAGTGTGCCAACCTCTAACAATTCAAAAGGTGGTGATGAAAACAAAACTGCCAAAGATAAGTCTGGAACACCAGAAAATAGACTGAAACTGGTTGTTCCTGATGGACGAACATACAGGGAAACTGAATTACACGTTATTGTTGAAAGAGCAGAACCAATATCAGATAATTATCTCACTCCATCTAATGATGGGAAGTGAAGACTTTCTTCATGAAGACTGTTGATCTTAAGTGATTCGTATAAGCCTAGCATGCATAGTGCAACAAGTACCATGCTGTGCTAACCACAGAATGCTAGTCACAGTACTACTTTGCTGTGTAATGAAATGTATTATGCTTTAAAAACATCACATAGGACGCATTAATTGATACAAAACTGTGATATTATATCACTATGTACACAAATGTGATAAGCTGTATGAAGTGATGTGGAGGAAATAAAACTGTCTACATACATGCACATGGCAGGAGGTACTGCCAATATTCAACATTGTACCAATTGTGATTTTTTCCCTTTGTAAATGAAATACAAAAAACATGTTGATACTAAGCAGTATTCACATGGAGCAAGATACAAACTGTTTTATTTTTTACAAGAACTAGTCATTTTTCTCTAAACATATTGAATATGAATGTAAATTGTATTTTAGTTTTGTAAACAGTTGAAAATCAACTGTATATCTGACTTAATAAAGTTTCTTCATATGAATATTAGTTTGGTGTACAGCGATCAACTTATTTATAAAATGTGTTTGTTATAGCTATTTGCCTTAAACAGCAAATCGTAACATTGTTTTGGCATAATTAAAGCTACTCTATGACATAAGATATTTCAGTTGATATTCTTCCTGTACCTTTATTACATAAATTTCTTTATGTTACCCTACTTCATATGTGCAGTGATATAAAACTTTTTCTTTCTTTCTTTCTTTCTCTTCTCTTCCCTTCCCTATGAAGACTGCAGCATTTGGTGTTACTATAGAATTTCCAGTGTTGTATGGAGAATTAGTTTGGCTTATTTAAACAAAACACTATTTTTTTTTTCTTTCAGTGTAGGATTACAATGTATTTAGACATGGCCCTTACTACTATAACTGACTACTTAAATTTCTTGTGCATCAGGTTAGTCAGCCAAAGGCTTGAGCTTCAATTTATGACCCATCATTAGGCTGGAATTCTTGTAGGACAGTGACTTCTTACTTTACTGATTTTGATATATGAAGAATTACGAGCCCACCCTAGCTTCACACAGGTAGCACTAATTATCTACTGCCAGACTACTTGTATGACATAATGGTAATTTTGTTAATGGAGCACTGTGTAGAGTTATGATCAAAATTCAGAGATCAATCTTAGGTCCCCAAATATCATTAGTTTCATATAACTTCAATGATTTAAGCAGTGCATACCAGGAAAGTCCTCAATAGGTGCGAATGTTATGTTTCATACTGAATTGGAGTGACATTTAGTTGAAAACTACCACACCACCTGGTCCATCCAAATGCAGGGCCAGTTCAGCAAGAGCTACGACCACCTCACTCCAGTAAGAGGTAATCTGTATGACCTTCTCCCACATTTCTAAATGATTCCAAGGAGTTTTGCCATTCAACGCTAAATGGTAACGGCACTGTTTTCACGGCAGCAGCAGCCTTTCATTCATCATAGTTCAGTCAATGTGCATGGAAAAATTTATAAATTATGTACACAAGCCTTCCTTGTGAATCTGTCTATCTATTAGTGGAAACTGTATAAAAAAAATCTGTGCAGTAGTTCATGAGACTAGTCCAACCATACAGACAAAAACTGGTGGGCAACTATACATACCAGGTGCAGATGCATGAAACTGGAATATCCCTGCAGATGGTGCTAGCCATCAGTGTAGGGCCCATGAGACTGTGTCTGCAGCCCCATCTGCTTCCTGTAATGGCTGATGACGAATGTCAACACACAGTAATCCAAGTTCCATACATTGGTATCTGTTTCAAACATGTTCAGTTTTATCATTTGAAGAAAACTGCTGCAGAATAGCATTGAATGCTTGTCAAAGCTTTTGGCAAAACAGTGTTTTGAGTGGTTAAAAAAATTCAAAAGTGGTGATTTTGATGGAGAAATGATGAGCACCGGAAACCATCAAAAAAAGTTTGAATAAGATGAATTGCAGGTCTTATTGGATGAAGATGATACTAAAACTCAACAGGAACTCATTGAACAATTGAATGTGATGCAGAAATCCATTTCTCTTTGGTTGAAAGCTATGGGAAAGGCACAGAAAGTGGGAAAATGGGTTCCACATGATCTGACTGAAAGACAGCAAGCAATTCAAAAGAAAGTCGTTATATTTTGAGAATCACTAGCATTGTAAATCATGGGTGAATCCATGCAATCCATAGACATCCACTGCAAGACCGAATCGCTTTGGTGGGATCCGAAGGGTGTCCTCTATTACAACCTGCTAAAACTGTTAACACTGATCACGACCAACAGCAAATGATCAATTTAAATTGAGCATTACATAAAAACAACCTGAATATGGAAAAAGCCAACACAAAGTCTTATTGTTCCATCGTAACATCCCATCACACACTGCAAAATGGGTCAGGGAAACGATCAAGGTGTTTAGTTGGGAAATACTGGGGCATGCAGCTTATTTTCTAGACTTGACTCCTTCCAATTATCATCTATTTGCATCACTGGGACATGCTCTTGCTGAACAATGCTTCAGATCATATCAAAATGAACAAAAATGGCTTGCTGTTGCTGACTGTTTTTACTGCAACCAAATTCCAGTTTCATGCTTCTACACCTGGTATAGATAGAAGATGCTAACACACACTGTAGTTCAAATTCCACATAAATGGCTATGCCTCTGGTTCTCAAAATGGTGGGAAACAGACACCCTATTCAAAGAACACCAGTTTCAAACTAATCATCAGATAAAAGATTGTCTCAGATTCTTCTGCCGACATTTCTTTGATGTTTTTTCTGACATTTTGCCAGCATGAGTATCTGGCATCCTCGAAGCTTCACCCTCCATTGCTGGCAGTGGAGTGGAGTGGAGTGGAGTCAGGCTCGTGGCCACAGATTACATGTACCTGCCATATCAACATCAAGAGCTTTTCTGTGGCCATTTCCGGTGTTATTCTGCCCTGCTACTTGCAACAGTCGTCCACTGCAAAATGAGAGTCCAGGAGCCGTTCACTTTGAGGCTTTCTTTTTCCTTGTTGAAGATATTATCATGTTTATGATTTATATAGCTTTTCTCAAGAAGTGGGTATGATAGGTCTTCTCTGCAGCAAGAACTTGTGTGCTGTGTCATCATTGATTTCTTCACCTACCCCAACCTGCAATGCCACTTATGTTAAATGATCCCGATGTTGGTTGATTGGCCAATCATTCCAACACAGACTTTGCCTCTAGTACATGGTATGTGGTATATTCCCAACATTGCAAGTTTGTCCCCTTTCTCCTATGCCACTCTGAGACACACTTTGATCTTATTTGTCAGTTTATACACTGAAGAGCCAAAGAAAATGGTACACCTGCCAAATATTGTGTAGAGCCCCCACGAACATGCAGAAGTGCCGCAACACAACATGGCATGACTTATGTCTGTAGTACAGGTAATACTGGAGGGAACTGACACCATGAATCCTACAGGGCTGTCCATAAATCCATAAGAGTGTGAGGAGATGGAGATCTCCTCTGAACGGCATGGAGATACGCTAGATAATGTTCATGTCTGGGGAGTTTGTTGGCCAGTAGAAGTGTTTAAACTCAGAAGAGTGTTCCTGGGGCCACTCTGTGGCAATTCTATATATGTGGGGTGTTGCATTGTCCTCCTGGAATTGCTCAAGTCCATCATAATTCACAAAGGACATGAATTGATGCTTGTGCTCAGATAGGATGCTTATGCACATGTCACCTGCCAGAGTTGTATCTAGACGTATCAAGGGTCCCGTATCACTCCTACTGCACATGCCCCACACCATTACAGATCCTCCACCAGCTTGAACAGTCTCCTGCTGACATGCAGGATACATAGATTCATGCAATTGTCTCCATCCCTGTTCATGTCCATCAGCTTGATACAATCTGAAACAAGACTCATCTGACCAGGCAACATGTTTTCAGTCATCAACAAAATGGCTCTGAGCACTAAGGGACTTAACAGCAATGGTCATCAGTCCCCTCAGTCATCAACAGTCCAATGTCGGTGTGGACGAGCCCAGGCGAGGTGGAAACTTTTGTGTCGTGCAGTCATCAAGGGTACATGAGTGGGAATTCGGCCCCAAAAGCCCATATAAATGTTTCGTTGAATGGTTCGCACACTGACACTTGTTAATAGCCCAGAATTGAAATCTGCAGCAATTTGCGGAAGAGTTGCTGCACTTCTGTCAAATTGAACGATTCTCTTCGGTTGCCGTTGGTCCCATTCATGCAGAATCTTTTTCCAGCCACAGTGCTGTCAAAGATTTGATGTTTTACCAGATTTCTGATATTCACGATACACTAGTGAAATGGTCATATGGGAAAATCCCCACTTCATCGCACCTTGGAGATGCTGGTTGTAACACCAAGTTCAAACTCACTTAAATCTTGATAACCTGCCATCGTAGCAGCGGTAACCAACCAAACAACTGTGCCAGACACTTGTTTTCTTATACAGGCATTGCCCACTGCAGCACCATATTCTGCCCATTTACATATCTCTGTATTTGAACATGCATGCCTATATCCATTTCTGTGGCGCTTCAGTGTATATAATCTTCATGCCATATTTGTGGACTATAAGGCTGATTATCTCTGTCACTCTGGGAATGTATAGCAGAAAAGCCCTACCCAACATTTCTCTTTCCGATGTGTCACTTTGCAGTGTGTGGGATTCGGTGACACTTCTTACATAACTGGTAGAGTACCCACTGATCCTCAGAGTGGTTTCTGGATGTTCATCTCACATCTGCAGTGCTGTGGCTCACATATCAATCATGCTTGGATTATGAGCATATTAATCATGCCTCTTTTCTGGCTCAAGTGGTGATTTGACAGTTTGTGCAGGTAGAGTCCACGTCTGTCAGTTTTTGAAACGCATTGTGTCCTACGTTTTGACCACCCGTCATGACCAGCACATCTAAAAATGGTAGCTGTTGTTCCTTTTCCACATCCACGATAAATTTTACATTGACATGGAGACTGTTCATGTGTCTCAGGAAGTTGCTGAGCTCTTCCTTGCCATAATGAAGGTATCATTGATGTATCTGACACCTTCAGTTGTGATGTCTTGCAGGAAAATGGAACTGATACTACTCCATAGTGTCATTGATGCTACTCCATAGTGTCATTGAGCGGTACTTCAGCAAACAAAGAACAATATCTAAGCTGACAAAGATGTTGTGTGGTCCCAAGTTTTAGTTTCTGCAGCTTCTCAATGAAATGTCCTGAGTCCTTTATGAATGTGACAGTCTTTCCCACATGTGACTGGGGCAGAAAAGCCAAGTGTTTTGCCAGTTATACGTCAGTGAGCCGTGAGCACTAAAAATCAATCTTAATGGAACATCTTCAGTAATCCATGCAGCCGAGGTGGTATGACTTCTGTGTTGTGGATGTTCCTTCTTTGTTTACCATTTGAAGTGCCATTCAGTGACTCTCTGGAGTACACTGATACTATCTTCCTGCAAGGCATCACCAAGCTATTTCATGCATGTCTCACCACGAGCTACTTCATGAGGAATGTTCTATGAATAGCTGGAAGGCATCAGCATGGCTAGTACACTTAGTCCAGCAGTGGCCAACATCTTCATGGGACATTTCAAAGCACAGGCACTGGACTTGGCAACTTGTAAACCGAAGGTGTGGTACAGATACACTGATGGTGCTGTCGTTGCATGGGGCCATTGTGAGGAACAGCTCAGTGACTTCCTAAGACATGTGAACAGCCTCCATCTCAACATAAAACTTATGATGGAGGTAGAAAAGAACAAACAGCTATAATTTCTTGATGTGCTGGTAAGAGGGATGGTGAAAACCTGGGACAAAGTGTGTATAAAAACTGATGCACATGGACCGATACCTGTATAAACTATCAAATCACCACCCAAGCCAGAAAAGAGGCATGATTAATATGTTCGCAACATGAGCAAGACAAATATGTGAGCTGCAGTACCTCATATGCGAGATGCAACACCTGAAAATTTTCTGAGGTGCAATGGGTACTCCATAAGTTATATAAAAAGTGTCACAAATCAGCGAAGTGACACATCAGAAAAAGAAATGTTGGGTATGATCTTTCTGTAATAAATTCCCAGAGTGACAGACAGAATTGGCCCTATATTGTTCAAACGTGGCACAAAGACTATTTATAAACCGATAAATAAGGTCAAAGTGTGTCTCAGATTGACAAAGGAGAAGAGAGACCCACTTGCAGTGTCAGGTATATACTGCAGAAAAATCTATGTCAGAATGATTGGACACTCAACCAACACCAGGATCACTGAACGTAAGGGGAATTGTAGGTTGGGGCAGGTGGAAAATGGCCATGGCAGAGCATGCGCTGTGTGTGACCAACTACATACTAAAATTCACAGACACTGAAGTTCTTGCTGTAGAGAAGAGCTATCACACCCACTTGTTCAGAGAATCTTTCACCAAAAAAGAAGAAAACCTTAAAGTGAACAGATACTAGATTTCAAAGCTGCAGTGGATGACCGTTGCAGGTAGCAAGGAGAGAACTGCAGTGGAAATGATCATGGAAAAGCCCTTGAACGTTGGTGTGCCATGTACATATAATCTGTGGCCATGAACTTAACTCCACTCCACCACCAGCAATGGAGGGTGAAGCTTTGAAGATGGCAGCAACTCTTGCTAGTGAAACATCAGAAAAATCTCAAACACTGGGTGGAGAAGCCAAGGCAGATGTCAACAGGCAGTTTGTCAACAAGTGGCCATGAAAGCGTTAACACTTGAGTAAGATAAGTGACTGTTATACGATCAATCATACGGAGATCAAAATAAGCATGTGCACATTTGTTTTGAAGAAAATACCCACTTCTCAACATATCTACCATAGGATGAGTAGTTGTGGTTGTGCTCCATGCAGGAGTTTGTTACTATATTAAATACTGCCTTTAGGTTTTTACGACAAATTTGACCCCATCTACTTGAATAGTGAATTTGAGTCCACCATATTTTGTTACGCAATTATATTTTATCTCATAAAATGATTGTTGACTGAAAGAACTCCTCATGCCTATCAACCATATGCCCTGCTGTTACTTTTATTTGTTCCATTTTTAAAGTGTTATTTTACAGTGTTTGGAAGCCACAAATGCTTATCACTGTGTGCAACCAAATGTGTCCTCAAAAATGACAAAATTTCCATTCCCACATCAATGCATAAGTCAAAATCAATGCCTGCAGGCAGTCTGAACTGAACAGTGAAGGCATTAGTCAACTGAGCACTGGAGGAATTAGTAATGCCAAATTCTATGAAGATATTAGATGAGAACAAAACTGATTAGCGAACCAGAAAACTCATGAAGAAACTGAAAAGCAGCTTTAAGAGATAAAAATACCTGGATTTGATTTGCTACATACATTCAGAAAGATGTACTAACAGTTTGGTGAAAGCATTGGCTGTGAACTAGATGCTGAACTTCTGCACAGTATTGACACAGCTCATCGTATGCAGTGGAGTGAAACAGTTGATGCCTTTGACATCTGCGCCTCAAGCAGAAAACACTGGTGACTGCTGAGAAAACTTGGAGGTGCCAACCCGCCAGACTGCATGAAGGTTATAGAACCCCTAAAATTGGATCACATATGATTAAGGTTAAAAAGAAATTCAAGGCTCTAAAATTAGCCTGTAATCCTGAGTCAGACAGCTCCAGAACATTCAGCAGTGAGGAAATAATGACAATTCTCAAAGAAATGAAAGCGGGGAAGACACCTGGTTTTGACAACATCCATTCAGAATTCCTGACCCACATTGGAAAGCATGTAAAAAACTGGTTGGCATTGTTCTTTACTGATATCCTTCAAACTGCAACATACCCCAAAATCATAGCCATCTTAAAACAAAATAACAAACAGCAAAAGTTACTGACCCATTGCTTCGTTTAGTACAGTATACAAACTTTTGGAAAGAATATTGTACAATAAAATTGACCGCAAAATTTTTCCAAAACCTATCTGTTGAATGGGCAGGATTTTGCCCATACCACATCTGCACCGACCAGAAGCTCTCATTGACAACTTTTATTGAAACAGGATTCCAAGACATATAAAAGACTTCAACTATATTTATAGTTCTAATGGCAGCTTATGATACTGTGTGGAGACAATGCGTTATATTCATAAAACAGAGAACCTCATCAATGCTGTGTTAAACAACAGAAGCTTCGAAGTTCTAACGGGTAATAAGATGAGCCCTCTAATGAAGCTTAATAATTGCCATCCACAAGGATCACTGCTAGCCCTCACTTCTGCTTTCCCCGTATATATAGTAGATATGCGGAAGACATCATCAAGGAAATGTGGGTATGCTGACAATTGGGCTCTTGCTGCGAACCACAAGGCAATGACCTGGGCATTACTGAATCTGTCTTACCTGAAGACCTACAAATTTTTGGCAAGTATTTCCATAACTAGAGGTTACAGCCAAGTGCCACAAGTCAACATTATCTATGGGTCACTCTTGACAGGATACTCAGCTTCAAAGGGCACTTGCTGAAAATTGCTGCTAGGGTGAAGTCAAGAAATATCTTGCAGGAATTTTGTGCCACAATGAGGAAATCATCAGCTCCAACACCAAGAACACCTGCTCTTGGACTGGTGTACCCTGTGGCAATATACTGTGCCACAGTCTGGATCAACAGCCCATAAACCAGACTGTGTGTGTCATCACAGGAGCAATCAGAATTGCTCCAACCTTCTGGCTACCTATTCTCACCCCCATAGCTCCTTCATTTTTGTGCTGTGAAGTTGCTGTCAAGCGGGAGTCTACAAAAACGGCTGGTGACCCTTACCTCTCTATACATGAGAACATTCCTGTACTAAGTAAAAGCAGAATTCGCTACTGTCGCCCACCGCAACAAGGTGCAAAATCTCTGGTGGACAACAGGGCAACAACAGTGGATTGATGGACAGAAATATGGCTGAATGATGCTATTCCAGAACAGCTAAAGATGCCCTGCATCTCAACCAGGCCACCGGGGTTTGAACAGCATCACAAGATCTGGTGATGGTGGTGGTGGTGGTTAGTGTTTAACGTCCTGTCGACAACGAGGTCATTAGAGACGGAGCGCAAGCTCGGGTTAGGGAAGGATTGGGAAGGAAATCGGCCGTGCCCTTTCAAAGGAACCATCTTGGCATTCGCCTGAAACGATTTAGGGAAATCACGGAAAACCTAAATCAGGATGGCCGGAGACGGGATTGAACCATCGTCCTCCCGAATGCGAGTCCAGTGTGCTAACCACTGCGCCACCTCGCTCGGTCACAAGATCTGGTCTGCAGTCAACAGACAAGGACAAATAGTGTAAGGTATGCTGACTCAATGTACAAAGGGGGATTAAAATCATCACTCAGCTGCGACTGTAGTGCAGAATGCCTTTTTGTTCAGCACACTATATATTAGCGCCCAAATGGATCTTTTCCTGGCGGTTTGGAGGAGTTCCTGTTAGCAAATAAGGCATCCATGTATGTTCAGCAGTTGGACATAAGCCTGTGACCTTCTGTGCTTTGTAAATATCATAAATTTAATCAACTTATAATCATGACTTTCTTTTTAATGTGTTAAATATCTGTATAGGTATAGTTCACGAAAAACGTTTCCTTGCATGATGTCTTGCTAGCCATATGATAAATATAAACATCAAATACATTCTAACTAGCTATGTGTTACCACAACTGTAGAGACAGTATTTTCATAAGTGTGCTGTAATTGTGCAATTTATTTGGGCCTGCCCTGTTATTATCAAAATATTTTTCCACCTTAATGAATGATGATTTCACTGAGTATACCATCCTAAGCACACAGCAGCTGTCACTAATAATTTCATAGACAGCATTGTGTCATATGTTGATCTCATTCAATGTAAGAAGTTGCATCTGGTTTTCAATGATACACTTAAGTGGTCTTTCTAAGATTTTGTTATCTTAACTGCACCAATTTAAAACTTTTGAGAGACCCTATCTTGATATGGGGCCAGAGCAGCATAGCAGTGTATGGCTTTAGACTAGGATAGTTTCTACAGTCACATAAGTATTATGAGAAGTTGCTATGCAGGGACATTAATATCATAAGTAGTATACCAAAGCCAACCTTTACTCCTCCTGGGTTGAAAAGACAACTGGACTGGGAGCCAACTTCCATCTACCCACAAGAGATAACTATGTTTTGTAATTACACTTACCTAACATTTCAGTTCATTCAGACCTGATTTTCACTTTTCCACAGCTATTTGTCAGTTCTCTCTTATGCAGAGATGGCTGCTGTAGGAAACACTTCTCCATTTTGAAATTCAATAAATTACACTTCACTTCATTGGCACTGGTGGCCTTTGCCAATTTTTGTTTTTAAGAAATACTAATTATCACAACTTACCTGAATGGAAGAATTCCTTCAAGTGCTTGGGCAATTGTAGGTGGGCTAGCAAGGGCAAACCCTTTGCCAAGTAGAGTAGAATTGCTATTGTAGACTTGCTGAGCAAATTCTTCCACTGACTCCAAATCTTCATTCATTTCTTCAACTGCAGTGAAATGACACGCCAACATGTATTACAGATAAAATACACCAGGAAGCAATTTACAACAAAACAAAGACAACTCACCAGAAGTAGGAGGCAGAAGCAAATCTTTTTTCATAAGTGAAGCTGCACACATCCCACCTAGAAATGCAAGTTCTGTTTCAAGGTGTTTCAGGCCATCTCCTGGGATAACATGCCACTCATAACCAATTACTAGACAACGAAATCCATAGTAACAGGCTTTTTCATCTTTGACATAATCAGATGCTGTTTCCAAAGAAAATATAACTTCATTTCCTGTAAAGATGATGATTTTGATATTAAATTAATAATTGGAGATACAGTTTTTATGACAATTAGTCTCACAGTGCTTTTACACTCTTAATTTAGTGAAATGCATGAAGTTAGCATAGGTTGTTAAAGGACAACTTAGGCAAGAAAAATGGTCACACTTATACTATTAGCATACAAGAAATATTGTAAAGGTTGGAAAAAACATTGGTAGTTGTACATATCATTTACTAAATCTTTTTTATTGCAAATTTCTTTCAGGGACCTAAACAGATCAAGAACATAGTTAAATGACTAATACATGACATATTTACCTGGAAGCACAATAGCTGTCTGTGGCCAATTTGCACTGCCTCTGCTGAATCTGTGGAGAATTGGCCAGTATGGAACTGGCGTTGTCTCATTGTCAGGTTCATCTCCGGAAGGGGAGAGGGGTGAAGTTATACAGCCCCTGCCAGGTAAGTGAGCTCCACCACTACCACTACCACCGCCAATGCTAGGAATGAACAACTGTAGCGAATCCTCCACTTGTGCTGTACCACACTGTGGGTCAAATTCAATGCAAAGCCACTTCACGCATTCTGGAAATGACACTCTGCACAAAGAAAAAGGAAGTGCAATGACAATATGTAAGTGACTAAAACAGAAAAAACAGCAGTTTTATCTAATGAATCATAACACTATTAAAACAATACAATGACGTGTAAAATGAATAACAACAAATTACAATTTGGGGATTGAATCTGTATAACAACTAATCAAATGATTCTGACAGTGAGTTACAAAAGAATAAAATACATACTATCTATTTATTATTGCAACAGAAGTAGCACAACATATTTTCCTGTACAGTAAGTCATTTACTACATATCAGCCTGTGCCTCTTCCTTGCTCTTGCTATCACACACTTTCTTGTTTCACTTCCCATGCAACCTAATGATGATAAATAAATAATAATCGTTGAAGACTCTCGTGTCATCTTTCATATATTGAAACCATGGGCCAGACTGTATTTTTCATGTTTTACAGGTAATACTACATTAAATGAGAAATCCAAAAAGTTGTGGAGAACACCATAAAGGTACTATACGCTACTACCTCCTTCTCATTTTTAAAAATGCTTGATACTGTAAAATGAATGTTTCATTCTGTAATTATAAACCAGATGATGTTCTGCAAATAGTTAACTGCTATGGTTATTGTTTATTTATTCTATCAGAGAGACAAGAGAGCAGCAATAAAACTATTGGTGATTTACACATAGATTAAACTGTCTGGCAGATTTCAAACACACATTAAAAAGCTAATTACAGTTATTTCTTCCAGCTTCTTCAATATTTTGAATCAGATCTTAAATAGAAGCAAACAGCCAACTGTACATAAGTTAATGACCATACTGTAGCCTGATGCTGCTGAATAAATGATGCATTCCCTATTACAGTTAATGCAAATTTACCTAGAACAAGAAATTTTGTCATTGCAATTGGTCATAACTGCCAACCTAAACTTCAAATTTCATATTTAAGTATATTCTTAGCCATGTGATTACTTTCTTGTAAAGCTCCTGCTACCTTCTGCCAAACCAACAACCAATTGGTGGTATCTTGATGACCTTACACACATCAGTATCATAGTTTCTGCATGGCATATTTATCCACTTTTAATCAGTCAATTGTGTTTATTTCACAGTACAGTTCACTGCAGTACGGATGTCCAGCAGGAAGATGTCTGTATTGAGACTAACACATTCTCCTCTACACTGTTTCTCTCACAGTGGTGGTCTTCATTCAGTGTCAGCTGGAGAGACTCTGTGGGAGTTGATACAGAAGGATGATTCTGAAAGTTGGCAATTTAACTGAGTTTTTCATTATATTTGTCCATATGTCAGCCCTATTATTTTGGTTCCATACAGTAAAACACAAACAGCAGGAAATACCTTTAATAATTACTTCGGAAACGTACGAAGAAGTCTAACTAGTACCATATAACTTCACCAACTAATGGTATAAATGGTTTAACAGAGAACACATGTCCATTAAATAATTCTTTTCACCTATTTCCAAGTTCCCAGACAAATATAAAAAGAGTCATAATCAGTTTGAAAAACACTAAATCAGGGAGATGTTCAGATGACACTTCAAATAAAATAACTAAACTGTCACGTGCACTGGTCAATATCATTAACAAACCAGGGAATTATGAAAATTGCAAGAATACTGTCACTATATGAAAAGGGGAACCCCTGGGAGCCTGATAATTACAGTCCTGTGGCTATTGTACCCCTGATGTCAAAAATCTTCGAATGTGTATTATATAAAAGATTAATAAAGATTTTTTACAACTCACATACTATCCAGAAGTCAATACAGGTTGTAGTAACATAAAACCAGTATCTCGGCAGCACAAGAACTTGTTCACTACGAGGTGAAACACTGGGAAGAATTGAAAACTCGGGTGTTTGGTGACCCATCAAAAGCTTTTGATTCTAATTAATCGTAAGAGACTTATGCAAAATCTAAAATTCTATACGGTAGAGGCACTGCACATAAGCTGGTAAAAATCTTACTTGACACACAGGTATCAGAAAGCAAAAAATACCAGATTAAAGACTTGGAGTAAACCCAATGTGGTGTGTACACGGGCCACTAGGGCCACTGCTCTTCTTACTGTACATTAATGACCTTCCTGAGAATATAAATGGAGGAAGTCTTCCGAAGTAAGAGTGATTTCAGGTGTGCCGCAGGGGAGTGTCGTACGACCGTTGCTATTCACAATATACCTAAATGACCTTGTGGATAACATCGGAAGTTCACTGAGGCTTTTTGCGGATGATGCTGTGGTATATCGAGAGGCTGTAACAATGGAAAATTGTACTGAAATGCAGAAGGATTTGCAACAAATTGACGCATGGTGCAGGGAATGGCTATTGAATCTCAATGTAGACAAGTATAATGTGCTGCAAATACACAGAAAGAAAGATCTTTTATCATTTAGCTACAGTATAGCAGGTCAGCAATTGGAAGCAGTTAATTCCATAAAATATCTGGGAGTGCGCATTAAGAGTGATTTAAAATGGAATGATCATATAAAGTTGATTGTCGGTAAAGCAGGTGCCAGACTGAGATTCACTGGAAGAATCCTAAGGAAATGCAATCCAAAAACAAAGGAAATAGGTTACAGTACACTTGTTCGCCCACTGCTTGAATATTGCTCACCAGTGTGGGATCCATACCAGATAGGGTTGATAAAAGAGATAGAGAAGATCCAACGGAGAGCAGCACGCTTCGTTACAGGATCATTTAGTAATCGCGAAAGTGTTGCGGAGATGATAGATAAACTCCAGTGGAAGACTTTGCAGGAGAGACGCTCAGTAGCTCGGTACAAGCTTTTGTTGAAGTTTCGAGAACATACCTTCACCGAGGAGTCAAGCAGTATATGCCTCCCTCCTACGTATATCTCGCGAAGAGACCATGAGGATAAAATCAGAGAGATTAGAGCCCACACAGAGGCATACCAACAATCTTTCTTTCCACGAACAATACGAGACTGGAATAGAAGGGAGAACAGATAGAGGTACTCAAAGTACCCTCGGCCACACACCGTCAGGTGAATTGTGGAGTATGGATGTAGATGTGGATGCTAGACCTATGCTATTTTCCCCTGACAAAAATATTTTAAACAAAGGAAAAGTCTGGATTAAGTTGCTCAAAGAAGTGAAACAATTTTAATTCATTTACATAAAAAACAATATGAAAAGGATAGATTGCTACGACCATGTAGAGGAGATGTTAAGCTGCAGACACACAATGTAAAGACTGTTAAATTTTCAGCTTTCAGACAAAAAATTCCTTTTTTGGAAGCAGAAAATACACACACACACACACACACACACACACACACAGAGAGAGAGAGAGAGAGAGAGAGAGAGAGAGAGTTGGAGAGTTGCTTGGGCCTGACTGCAGGCTCTGTCTGTCACCGGATGAAGGACGAGGCACAGCCTCGGGAGGAAAACATGGTGAGCCATGGTGGTCTGTGGTATGTGACTCAGGGCAAAACAAATCCATGAGACCCCATGACTGGCACCCATGCACACATTCCACTGGTCTGCAGAATGGGTACATAATATGTTGCATAAACATTTGGACATGAGGAAGCTATCTGCAAGATGGGTTCCGCAATTGCTTGATGACCCATTCATTCGAGATGCCCACAGCACTAGCAATCTCACGCACCTTAACTTTCCTGTCATCCATCACCATATCGTGGATTTTATCAATGATTTATGGAGTCGTAACCTCCACAGGTTGTCCAGAACGTTCAGCATCACTTGTGCCCATATGGCCACTCTGAAAATTTTGAAACCACTTATAAGCTGTTCTAATTGAAGGTGCAGGGTCACTATAATGTTTATCAAGCTTCTCGTTAGTCTCCTGAGGCATTTTGCCTTTCATAAAGTAATGTTTAATCACCACACGAAATTCTTTTTCATCCATTTTTTGACAATCACTTGACTTCCTTAATTCACATGAACGCCAAACACAAAGGAATAGACCAATATGGCTGAAATTTGGTGTGCATTCTTTCAAAAGATGCTACTAACTAAACATGATGTCGATACATGGCGGTGGTGCCATCTCTCGGACACTGCATGGACTTTTCAAACGCCCCTTGTATTGCTGGTTGGTAAGTTTGATGTGGACTGAGATAATAATATAGTTATCCTTGAGATGGATGTTAACATCAAGTAAGGTGGTGAAGTTCTGGAGGAATGTGAATAGGGTGTCCTCACATTCAGTCCAGATCACACGGATTGCCATCAGGTAAGGGGTTTGGGATTCTGGGTGATTAGGAAAGATTTCTCTAGATGCCTGTGAATGAGTTGGCATAGGATGGTGCCATGCAAGTGCCCATTGCTGTACCACAGATTTGTTTGTAGGCGATGCCTTCAAGGGAGAAGTAATTGTGGTTGTAGATTTTGATTCAGTCACATATTGAAAGGTACTGTTCTATAGCAGTAAGGCCACTGGGCATTGTGGATGTTAGTGTAGATGGAAGTGTCATCAACAGTGAAGAGCAGGGTGCTCGGTGGTAAAGGAACAGGAATAGTGGAAAGTCATATCCTTCATTATTGTAACCCCTAGCCTCAAACTTCGCTAGTTCCTGTCCTCCACCCCCTTACCTGCTCCCACACCAGCAGTAACCACACATTATATTCCACCAACACACATAATAGTCTTTTCCCTTCTTTAGCCTCAAACTTCGCTAGTTCCTGTCCTCCACCCCCTTACCTGCTCCCACACCAGCAGTAACCACACATTATATTCCACCAACACACATAATAGTCTTTTCCCTTCTCTTCATCTCACCTCTCCTCTTACCCTCCCCCAGCACAGCATTCCAGCTATGCAGCTAAAACACCCTTAGAATGCTAAATCTTGATTTGTTTTATTCAGAAAACTCCAAATAAAAGAACTCAGAAATCATTAATTTTGTTAGTGTCATCGTTCTAGCTCAATGTAAGAAGCCAAATGAGTTGCAGACCAAAATTCAAACAGCTAAACATTTTAAAAGTAACAAATAAATAAATGAAACAAGAAAATATAGAAAACCAACAGCAATACTCAACTAAACTAGTTGTTATGACAGAAGTGTAACACACACAGAAATGCGCCTATACAACTGCCTTCCAGTTTTTATCACTCACGTAGAAAACACTGTCTTTACATGCATGAATATGTTGTTTACTGGAAGAGAGAATCCTTTGAAAACAAAGTGTGAAAACAAGCAAATTAAGATTTAACTGAAATTCAAATTTTATAAACAGTGGATGTATTTTACAGAAAATAAACATAATTAGTGAAAATAAATGTTTGGTGCAGAAGTCACACATTTATTATTATGTATTTAGTTATGTATATATATGAATCAGTGCCAAAGTACCATAAATATACAAAATTATACAATGACCCTATCACTAATGGAAAAAAAGAATGGTTGGTAAACAGATTATTGATGTTCATGTTGAGCATTGAGATGATGAAATGATGACTAAGTGGGTTCCATTAATTTGTTTTATTACACTCTGAAAATCTGTTCACCACACCAGGCTATTTGCAGCTAACTAAAGAAAATGAAGATAATCCTTTAAGGATAGGAATCCACCTCACTCATTCCTCCTTCCCAGCCCCTACCCTCACTCACTCTCTATTTTCATGAGTCACATATAATGATGCCAGTTCTAGTGTTTGAAACAAATAAGGTACTGGAATAATTAGAGTTAGAAACATGAACTTCAGATGCACCACTCTTACCTGTAATTGGATACAGTAGCTGGTTTGTAGGGATGCTCACTTTCAACCCAAGCGTAATGGTGTGACGTTGTATTAATAGATGAAGAAGGACAATAACCTTGTGAATCAGGGCCTGTGCTTTCTATAGAACCAGTTGAATGGTGCATACCAGAACTCATTAGATTAAGTGCTGAGACATGAGGCAACAGTTCTTGGATAAGACTCAACACTTGAACAGCACTCTGAAAAAAGCACAACAGCAAACAACAGTGAGGTACTGCTAACACTACGCAATATGATGATGTGTTTACTTAGATCCTAGACACAAAATTTAAAAATAATGACAATCAATTACAAATGCATCTGGAAGACAGGAAACAATATAGCAAAGAATCAAAATCTCAAGCTTACGAAAATATTAGTTAGTCAATTACAAGTTGTTCAAAAGAATGAGCCACACAGGAGTTCAGAAAACTAGTACACTTAACACCACAATATTACATAGCATAAATAATAGAGCTAAAGTTATGAAGAGCATCAACATAAAACATTTTTTCGATTTGCGCTAGGCATACATGGATGAGGATGTAATTGGAATATTACACACAACTGTTATTTTTATAAGACTATCCCAAGAAGACGCAACATATTTTCTGCAAAAGGTGTATGTTTCTGCTGTCTACAAGCACCCAGCAGCAGTAACAAAATGGCACGAGTTTGCTTGAAGCCTGTGTAGTGTAATGGTCAAGGTACTGGCCTTTATGTTCTATTGACGCCTAGAAAAAGGGAAAATCCAGGATGGAACAATGACAGTATTATGAAAAGGATAGGTTGTTACTCACCATGTAGCAGAGATGCTGAGTTGCAGATTGGCACAGCAAAAAGGCTTCTAAATATTTAAGTTTTCGGCCAGAAGACCTCCTTCTGGAATGGACAACATATACACACACATTCACACAAACACAGCTAACACACACATGACCACTGTCTCTGGCTGCTAGGGCCAGACTGCCTCAACATCTCCGCTACGGTACATGATGAGTAAGAATCTTCCTTCTCAAAGTACTGTCAAGGGCTAGAACATGGTTATTTTTTTCCTGTAGGGGAGACATTATTAAAGACTGAGGCTTGAGTTTCTGTGATGAACCTTTACTATACGCCATGTAACACAGTTATCCATTTCAATATGTGGTAGCTAATTTTCCAGTCACTGTGAACATGTTTCTGGTAGCCAGTTAGTGCAACTTCCACATGAACGCTCTCTCCTCCACAATCGTGGAATTGTATTGATTCTGATAACTGATTATAGATGAATACACATCAACAGTTGTAATCTTCTTTAGGAAAACTTTTTATTTGCCACATTGCAAGTATGGATATTTATATTTAAAGACCATCTTCTACAACTCAGACAATGTCATGCAATTATTATATATTCATCAGTTAGTTTTGTTTGTTATAGTATCAGAGCAACTATCACATGCCTCCATAATGAGGCAGAGTCATATGTGCCAGATGACCCATCTACTGTCTAGGCAAGGAAATTAATTACAGAGAACTGACAGAATATTCATTGTAGTTGGCAGATTATAGTTAACAGATATTTGGGATGATTAAATGTTACATGAATACGAAAATGGTTCTATTGATGATTCAGTGTAGTTCCATTAATCACCAATATATGTGAAAATTGCAACAGCCAGAAAGAGGGGCACACATGAATCTACAGTCAGGAACACACAGAACAGTGTACTGGCAGTAAATGATTCAGACTGCAGAAGATACGATATACATAGGCCCAGCAGAGTCCTCTTAGGTGACCACAAACAACTAGCTTAATCAGTCAAGAATCATCAAAAAAAGTGCAAACAGAAAAGTAATTACTATGACATTTAAACTTGTGCAGAGCATGCTGTTATGGCACTGATGTGAATTTTGCACAGAGCATAATTTAATCAGTGCTAACATTTGGTTTAAGAATGATGTAAGAAGGTTGTATAGGTGGAAGTTGATTATATAAATGGGATGTTGAACTAGATTTCAAGCTGTAAGGTATTTTCAGAGGCAGATGTGGACTCTGATCACAATTTATTGGTTATGAGTTGCAGAGTAAACTGAAGAAATTGCTAAAAAGATGTAATAAATTTAAGTGATGGGACCTAGATAAATTGACAGAACTATAGGTTGTTTAGAGTTTCAAAGGGAGTATTAGGCAACAATTGACTGAAACAAGGGAAGGGAACACAAATATGATAAAAAGGTAGGTTTCAGATAAAATAGAAAAGGTAGAGAAAGATTAAATAAGGAAAAAATGTAAGGCCTAGTAGAAATTCTTGGCTAACACAGGATATATTGAATTTAACTGACAAAGGGAGAAAATTTAAAAAAATGCAGCAAAGCAATAAATCAGAAGGGAATACATATGTCTGAAAACTGAGACTGACAGAAAATGCAAAACGGCTAAGAAGGGGTGGCTAGAGGACACATGCAAAGCTTAAAATGTGCATAACTAGGAAAAAGATTGACGCCACCTACAGGAAAGTAACAGAGGCCTTTGAAGAGAAGAGAAGCAGCTGTGTGAATATCAAGAGTCCAGATGGCAAGAAAGTGCTAAGCAAAGAAGGGAAAGCTGAAAGACAGAAGGAATACATAGAAAGACTATACAAGGAAAATGAACTTGAAGGCAATATTACAGAAAGAGAAGTGGAAGTAGATGAAGGATGGGAAATATGATAATGTGAGAATAATTTGACACAGCACTGAAAGGCGTAAGTCAAAACAACACCCCTCGATTAAATGACATACCCTCAGAATTATTGAGATCCTTGGGAGCCTATTCCAGCTGTTGTGCAAAGTCTATGAGACAGCTGAGAAGGGAGTGAAACAGGGCTGTAGCCAATCCCCATTTGGCAAGCAGTAAAGGAGAAATTTGGAGAGTGAATTAAATTTAAGGAAGAAGAAATAAAGACTTCGGGGTTTGCTGATGACAATGTAATTCTGTCAGAGACAGAAAAAGACATGGAAGAAGGGTAGCTGAACAGAATGGATAGTGTCTTGAAAAAAGGTTGTAAGATGAACATCATCAACAAAAGTAAAACCAAGATAACTGAATATAGTAAAATTTAATCCAACAATGTTGAGAGGATTAGATTATGAAATGAGACAGTAAACATAGTAGATGAGTTTTGCTATTTGGGCAACAAAAAACTGATGATGGCCGAAGTGGAGAGGATGTAAAATGCAGACTGACTATAGCAAGAAAACCGTTTCTGAAAAACATGAATCTATTAACACTGAACACAGATTTAAGTTTTAGGAAGTCTTTCTGAAGGTTTATGTCTGGAGTGTAGCATTGTATGAAAATGAAATATGGATGACAAGCAGTGCAACCAAAAAGGGAACAAAAGCTTTTGAAATGTGTTGCTACATAAGAATTCTGAAGATTTGATGGTTATATCTAGTAGCTAACAAGGAGGTACTGAACTGAGGGGGAAAAAGGGGGGGGGGGGAGGTACAGCTTGATTAGAAGCAGCAATTGGCTGATATGAGACACCTTGAAGCATCAAGGAATCATCAATATGTTAATGGAGGGAAATAAAAGAAGTAAAAATTGCTGAGGGAGACCACGAGACAGCAGCTACAAATGGACGTAGGTTGCAGTAGTTATTCAGAAATGAAGGAACTGTCACAGAATAGGGACACACAGAGAGTTGCATCAAAGCACTCTATGTACTGATGTCCACTGCAACAATAACAACCCAATTTATACATATGCTGTAACAGAACATACTGCTTTGTCAACAATGTTCATTCAATCGGGTGGGGGAGGTGAAATGAGTGTGGACTTGTTTATGTTGATAGTTTGTCACCACCTTCTGTGAGCTGAACTGGACATGCATGCCACTGGATGGGCTTTCATTGCTTTGGGCATGTCAACAGCACTGTTGACATGCCAAGTATCAAAGTGGTATGTTCTTGGAAGAGTCCTGCTACAATATTTCCTACAGTCATGATCATATTTGTGTCATGATCTAGTGGCCTTCATTACACAGAAGCATAGTGGTCAAATGCCAAGTGTGTTGGTTTGAAGCACCAATGGACACAATATGCAATCACATCTTCTATACTTTGGGGGCAATCTGAACGCTATTTGAGGGAGATAGTGGAGCCCAAAACACAGTTCCTCCTTCAAGCAAACTCCACATGCCCTATTTCAGCAGGAAAATGCATGGCCATATGTGATAAAAAATGTAGAATCCTTCTTTGAAGAATGATGGGAGTCAGTGCCGTATACTTGCCTAGTTTGTCACCAACTGAGCTTTCTAGGATATAGCTAGTTCACAATTACTTAATCATAGTTCTTCAGTAACCACAAGTATAGTTTTATGGACTCATATAAAATCCTGGAGAAAGTGCACGAGACTGACATATTCAGATTTTCTTCGGTTTCATGCCTGAATATTTAAGAATTCTTATTGCATTACATGGTGTCTTTACACCACACTGAATGTCCTAAGTCAGAGATTATGTACAGTTCAGCAATCTTGACCATGCATATGCTGTCATGTACTCGGTTTGTGATATAAATTTCATTTCTGTCATACATATCCTTCTTGGTACGTTGCTTAAAAGAAGCAACTCAGTTTGTAGGAATAAACCATATTACATTTGGTTATTGTTTAAAGTCTAGTCTGTTAATGTTTGAGTCCCTTTCAGAAAGGAATTTGGTAATGTATGGGAGTACTGGACTCACTAGACAGTACAGAATGAATTATATTGTGAGTGGCCACTCATAAATTTATTCAGTTTGAAAATAAATTAAACAGAAAATGATTTCACTTGCAAATTTGATTTTCATTGAGGTCACTTTGCACGTGGCAACAATCCTGACACAATTACAACTTCAAGTAATATTGAGATCTGTTTAAGGATTTTGCTCTCATGACTTCCACATGAACTTTGAAGAGAGTTCTGGCAGTGTCAGTGGTGTAGGGAGCTGAAAAACAAGGTATCGCTGTTTTTGTGGGTGATAAGTGTGCATAAGGGGAGGGTATGAATCCAGTTGCAGCTAACAGTAGTACCAGTAAGCTGATGGCAACAATCAGGCACCCACCAGATTTTATGGTTGCAATCATTTTGTAATACATCTATGCTGATGTGTGGCTGTGAGACACATGGCTGACAGCAACTTCTCTCTGTTACTTATATCTCGACTTGTCTGATATACCTGCAAGTTCTTCTTTGTGATGAGGCCTACACTACAATATTAAAGAAGTAAATGAAAAACTTGTATTGGGAGGTTGTCAAGTTTTGTTTTTTGGTATTCTCTGGCTTAGGATTCATAAGGTCTTTTCATGCTTCATTTGCAAGTAAAAGTCTATGATCTCAATCATTTATTATTTTAAAGCTTAATGTAATCAACAGTCTTCCAGGCTTTGTGGTCTATCAGAATAGTCAGGGCTCTATTCCACTTCTGACATCCCAGCTGCAGGGGGTATTTTTTATTGCTCCATTTCTTCTAAACATGTGGAAGGATGAATGGTAGCTAAGAAATGATATTTGAAGGAGATAGTTATTAAATAAATCACTTTTCAAATTTTGAATCCATCAGGGGATATGGCAGAAGACATTTCTAAAGGAGTTTCAATGATTACTGCACATACTGTCGAGTGACTTAAAGAGGGTTGGTAATGTTCATGAAGCAAACACAGTGCAGTGTAATATGCTGTATTTTGGAGAGTTTGGGGGATGCATGGAATCAGAAAGACACCAAAAGAGAGAGGGACTGGAATTGTTGTAACTAGGATTTATGGAAAGAGTAAAGCAAATACATGTCAGAGTTCTCAGTAGCAAGAGACCATTCTTGCTGAAATATACAGAAAAGATAAATATGAATTGGGCAGAAATCTCAAGAAAGCAGTTTGTGACCCATAAGCATTAATCTAGAAGGCTGTTGTTGACCATTACTAGACTGACAGATATAGGTTGAAATCACATACATAGAAAGCTGATGGAAAAATGTGGAAAAGGAATAATAATGTTTTCTATAATTTCAAAATGTAAGTTACTTGGAACAGTTGGCTTACAAGTCAAAGTGTCTACAAAATAAATTTCACAATGTAAATGATGTAAAAATGAGTTTCTCTGTGATACTTCATCTGAAGGACTTTTTTCTCTGTTTCAGTACAGATTATAAGATTTGCCTCTGGATGCATAATGTAAGGCAGAGAGAGCATGAGATTGAGTTCATTAGCTGTGTATAATGGGAATGTTTGAAATGATGTCTGTTTAAGAATATTTTATATGATTGAGACTCAAGGAAAGCAGTTAATACTGACAACTTTAAGAGCCTTTCATTTCTCAGTTGCTGCCAAAACATTAAAAAAAATGCATAGTACAATCAGTTCCTCAATGAGATCCACTAGAATGTTTTTGGTGTATTGAGGGAATGAGAATTCACCCACTGTTTTGACTCTTCTTCCATTTCCTCATCCGATCTCGTACAGTTTCCGATATCCAAGTTTTTCAGATACAATACCACAAAGAGCTGATCCTGAAACTACAGTTAAGCCACCAGGCAGCTCAGAAATTGCATACCAGTGCCAATCATTAGTCTCCCGATCCACTTGCTGACACCAAAGATTTCCTCCCCTACTGTCTGCACCATGAACACTGGCATATCACATGGTAAAATTCCTACAGTACTGCTGTATTTTACTGTCACTTATGATTGTTTCAATTCTGCCAATGAACATGGCCTAGTCTGTAACCTTCACTTTGGAGGAAAAGAGAGAGAGAGAGAGAGAGAGAGAGAGAGAGAGAGAGAGAGAGAGAGAGAGAGAGAGAGAGAGAGCACCTGCACTATAAAAGCAAAAGCCATCCATTCTGCAACACATTAAATTCTCCAACCAAAAAGCTTACGCAGGGGCCTAAACAGTATGTAAAATTTCAGATCTCTTAAACACTCATTTTATTTTCTCATTTTTCTTCTTCTTCTTCTTCCACCTCTTTCTTGTCTTTCTTGTCAACCAGGCAAATTCATTGTGAGCACTGAGGCAATCATCCCACCGATGAACTAGATTGAAGATATCCATTTCGTAAAACACTGTGTCCTGCGCATGAAGTAGTCCATAACTGTCTGCTGCTTGTTCTCATCTGACAGGAATAATCAACCTTTAAGGCCTTTTTTAAAGGATTGTGTAGTATCAACATTCAATACCACACTTGTTAGGGGTTGCAGTTATAGACCGTGGGCCGTACTAGTATTGCTGCACCCGTGAGTCAAGACTAGTGCCACTAGTGCTGCTCTGTATCCTGCAACAAGTCACTAGCACGCGCTCAACCACTCTTGCTTGGGACGTCAAGTAGGAAAGTAGTATAGCCTTCAGCTGTTAAGAAGCAACCTCCAACAAGGCACTTAGTTAAAGTATGGCCTATGTGATGCCTCTATAACTCTCTGGCAGCCGGGGAGGCCGAGCGGTTCTAGGCGCTACAGTCTGGAGCCGCGTGACCGCTACGGTCGCAGGTTCGAATCCTGCTTCGGGCATGGATGTGTGTGATGTCCTTAGGTTAGTTAGGTTTAAGTAGTTCTAAGTTCTAGGGGATTGATGACCTCAGAAGTTAAGTCCCATAGTGCTCAGAGCCATTTGAATCAGCCATTATAACTCTCTGTTTGTAAATATATTCCTCCTGACTATGAAGACTCCTGTACCACCAGTTAAGTACAATATATTATTTTTTTCCAACAACTTCTAATTATTTTAGTTGCTGCAGACCCAGACCATGCAGCCAGCACCTTATCGACTTCACTGACAAACCTGCTGTATATGGCAAGAAGAGATTTGTATGTTTCTATTTAGCATTGGCCACCAGTCATTCACATTGGTGATGATTCGTTCTTCGTCATCATAACAGATTGAAGGCATGACAGCTGCATGGGGAGAGATCAGGACTACAGGGCAGGTGCTCGAGTGTCTTCCACTTGAGTTGGAAGAGGCTAGGCTCTCAGATTGACAGGCACCTTGCATTGAATCATGACCAGCACAGAACTTGGTGCATCATTCCACAACAGTGTTTTTTGACAGATGTGCTGTCCCATATAGATTCTTCATTCTCCATTGGATGTCTATCGGTATTTGTCATTCAGCAGCCAAGAAAAGAATAACAGCACACTGGTCCAGTTTGTATGCATTTCATAATGACATCACTATAGTTCACGTGAACATTTACTACACGCACATTGGAAAGGAATGAATTCACACTAATACCTTGTCTACATGTCAGCTCTTACATACCTGCAACAGAGTCGCACTACGTTGCATATATACTGTAACAATGACCTCAAATGGAAACATTTTGATCATCCCTTATACAATGCCTCTGTGACTCAACTGTGAAATGACAGTGTTCAAGGGAATGGCACATCGTGTCATGATATGATCCCTGCAGACCCCTGCAATTATACGTCATCTTCCATGTTTATTCTTATTCTTATGTGACCCAATATCACACAGAGTGATACACATTGCCTACTGTTGCAGCAAGAGGAGGGTGGCCTGCATATTTTGGATTATTTTCTCTGCTAAAGGTGTTTGCTGTAAAACTTCAAGAACACTTTTAGAAATAGAGTATATGAATATGTATAAATTCATGCTCTCATGGTGATATCCATTTTATTAATGGATATAGCCACAAGAACATGCATTCACATATAATGTACCTCTACGAGGAAGAGATGTGGTGCAGCATCAGATACCTGGAAAGCCCATTTATTAAGCTAGCGCTGCTATGATGAGACGACAATTCCATGAATTACCATCATTAACCATGACAGTGACACTGAAGTAAACAGAAGAATATTCCACCATGCCAGTTTCACCATGTCACGGGAGAGAATAAACTTCAGCAGAAAATAGATGGACACAAATGGCCATTCGCCTGCTACTGACAATGACAATTTCGACTTTAGATTGGGATTTGTTCGATGCAGCACAGGTAGCAAAACTAACATCATGAGGGCAGAGATACATGGAGAGGCAGAAAGGGAAATTCAGTCGGCTTTCACAACAGCAAAAATATGCGGCAGAGCAAAAAAACTGCAGAATGAACCAAGATCAACATGACATCAAGAAACTTTGATGTGGGTGCCATCTCAGCAGTTAAGAAGGGTCTTAACTTTGCTCTTTCACCGTGGAGTAGCCCTTTTGCTGACATATTAAGTGGTGTAGAACAAGCAGCTGGTAAGTTTCCCAGTGAAACTGCAGAAAAATTCTGTAGAGAAATGAGCCACATTATTTTAAAAGCCAAGCCTTGGTATCAAACATGACTAGAGCTGAATTCAAAGGCCTCTGTGCTCTCCACAAGGATCCTCTCATCATCACCCTGCCAGCTGACAAGGGCATTGCTGCCATCTTACTGGAACGAACCAACTATGATGCAAAAATCTGACACATGTTGGAGAATGATACGTATCAAACGTGGCTTGGAACCCGAGAATATTTTATTAGAGTATAGGAGTATTTTGTAGCCTAGATGATACCTCATCATTGAAGCCTGGATTTTTATATAATATCAACACACAAAATATGTAACACAAATGGTTATAACATGTAAGAAAATAAGTAATATCACAAAATATTTTAGTAAGTGTTTAACACAAAACAACAGTTTCAACTGAAATGTAGTTCTGAACCTCCATACTATATTAATATGTATATAAACATACTAGAAAAATGAAAAGGGTGTTTAGAAGGTACAGTTTGCATCACTTACTTTTTTATTTTGAAAATCTGTACTGCCATAATAAAAGAAAACTATTTTCAGTCACTTGTGTTTACTAAAATGACCAACTTCACTGAAATCACTAAGGTATCCAACCTCGCCTTTCACTTGGAAGCACGATGAACAACCAGCTACTTCTCTAATGTGTCTGCAGTCATAGAACACTGCCAATGAGACAGAATGTTTTTGTAGGAGGAAAATGATATCTCCACCTCACAGAACATTGATGGTGCTAATTTCAGGAGATGAAATGTTTCTGGCGAGAAGTCTGCTGGAGCTTCTTGTTCTAGCAGTAAAAGACGAGGAGCCTGAATTTCTGGCCAAAACAAAATCAAACTTTTTCACTAACATCTGCCTAAATCACCTCTAATGTCATTCAGCAGGCATTTGATATTCTCAACCATTTCTAATGATCTATGTGAAGGCTACCTGATAGATTCTAATTCTTTACTGCTGTTGCCAAAGTTGAGAAGTTGTTATGCATGTACACCAGAGCACTGTCAATTTTAGATTCAGTGGTAACATATTGTATATCTCACACAGAAATTGAAGTTACTCTCAGAAACGAATTAATCATAAATTTCATGGCTTGAAAATGTTCATTATGAAACCCAACAATTTCGATCCATGTATACCAATGCATTAGGAGAGGCTGTAGTGGCAGCACAAGGTTCAACAGCAGTTCTCTATAGAGCAACACTTGGTGCAGGGCTTTGAGAAGCACTTTCTTAGTGTATGAAACTAGTTTCTTTACTTCTGGATAGCTGCTGGGCACTTCTTCGGTGATATATTGCAGTACATGGGACACAAAGATAAAGTGGATTAAAAACAGGGCAGTTGCTGCCTTTGCATACAAGCCACAGCATCCAAATGCAGAACGAGGACTTTTTCCTTGAATTCCCTCAGGCCATAGCACTTTAAGACTGTCAGTCATAATAAGAGCTATAACTCAATGATTTGTGCATTCCAACAGTTTACAAGAAATCAGTAATGGCTTTGAGAATTCTCCTCCACTGAGTTTGCCAACAATGAGACTGTCAACGAAATGTCCACACATGTTTGTTGTTTCGGCAGTGGCTATCCATATGTGGTAGTTACTTATACACTGAAGCACCAAAGAAACTGGTATAGGCATGCGTATTCAAATACAGAGAGATGTAAACAGGCAGCAGACAGTGCTGCAGTCACCAATGCCTATATAAGACAATGAATGTCTGGCGCAGTTGTCAGACCAGTTACTGCTGCTACAATGGCAGGTTATCAAGATTTAAGTGAGTTTGAATGTGGTGTTATAGTCGGCACATGAGCGATGGAACACAGCATCTCCGAGGTAATGATGAAGTGGGGATTTTCCTGTATGACCATTTCACAAGTGTACCATGAATATCAGGAATCCAGTAAAACATCAAATCTCTGATATCGCTGCAGCCGGAAAAAGTTCCTATAAGAACAGGACCGGTGACAACTGAAGAGAATCGTTCTACATGACAGAAGTGCAACCCTTATGCAAATTGTTGTAGATTTCAATGTTTGGCCATCAACAAGTGTCAGCGTGTGAACCATTCAGTGAAACATCATCAATACGGGCTTTTGAAGCTGAAGGCCCACTCATTTACCCTCAACAACTGCATGAAACATAGCTTTACACCTTGCCTGGGCCTGTCAGCATCGACATTGGACTGTTGATGAGTGGAAACATGTTGCCTGGTCAGACAAGTCTCATATCAAATTGTATCAAGTGGATGGTCGTGTATGGGTATGCAGACAACCTCATGAATCCATGGACCCTGCATGTCAGCGGGTACTGTTCAAGTTGGTGGAGGCTCTGTAATGGTGTGGGGCACGTGCAGCTGGAGTGATCTGGGACTCCTGATATGTCTACATACAACTTTGACAGGTGACATGTATGTAAGCATCCTGTCTGATCACCTGCATCCATTCATGTTCATTGTGCACACCAACAGACTTGTGCAATTCCAGTAGGATAATGCGACACCTCACACATCCAGAATTGCTACAGAGTGGCTCCGGGAACACTTTTCCAAGTTTAAACATTTATGCTGGCCACCAAACTCCCCAGACATGAACATTATTGAGCGTATCTGAGATACCTTGTAACTTGCTGTTCAGAAGAGTTCTCCACCCCCTCGTACTCTTATGGTTTTATGGACTGCCCTGCAGGATTCATGGTGTCAGTTCTCTCCAGCATTACTTCAGACTTTAGTCTAGTCCATGCCATGTCGTGTAGCGGCACTTCTGCCACTCACAGGGGTCCTACATGATATTAGGCAGGCATACTAATTTCTTTGGCTTTTGGTGTATAACGCCAAGCTCTTTTCAGAGTATCCTGGTAACAAAATCTAAGTAGTTTTTCCTTATGTCAATTCATCAGGAATCTGTAACTCACAGTACTTTCATAGAATTGCGTGATATTCAGGCACCTGAAGTTTGTACCATGGAATATTCACAATGACCACAACAGAGCACATACCATTTAAAAATTCATCTGTGGAGATTGGAGTCTTTTGCAGTTGTGTCAATAATATTTGCTTCTTAGATGATTGCACCATTTCATTCTTTGTGTGTGTAGCACTCAATATGTGTTGCTAAAGTTGGAGTTCACAAAGCACCCAATCTGCTTCTTGTACGATCAACAAAGAACAATCTTTCCATCAGTAGTGAAGGTGTTGTCCATCATGATTTACTTGATAAGTTGATGCAACAGGATGTATCACGAACATGAAAAGTCTTTAACTCTTAAGAAGAACTATATGGCAAACTTCTCCAGTTCTACATAATTAGAAGTCACTAGTAGTTGGGACACGTTGGGCAGCTAATCTTTTGTTTGCTTCACTGTCAATCTCAAAAGCACATGAAGCCCTTTATTACACACAACAACAGCTACTATCATCCTATACACAATATTGCTATTGTATTGTATTTGCTTTTGTGAACTGAAATTCTGAATCTTAAAAAATAAGCAGGAACACGTCTTTCATAATGCAATTTAAAGTGCAATTAATCATGTTTTATTGCATTAGAATATGGTTTTTAGAGACAATTTCCTTCCTGTCTTCAGGTTGGATTCCAATATTTTTCTAAGAGAGCAGTCTCTTGATGTGGAGAAATATGAAGAAGGGTAAGAAACAAATAATATGTAATTTCATGTAACATAAAATTAAAATACGCAAAAACATGTATTTATAATCAAATGTGTAAAAGTAGCATCTTCAATAATTTCAGATTTGCATATGGTTTATCATCAGCAATATCTGGTTTTAAATTACCAAACATACTCCTAGGAAACATTTTGCAGATTTTGAAACAATCTTCTACCTATTTCTTTTATGTCTCTCCTGTAAAACTGCCAGCAGGAAATAGTTTGTAGAAATCATCAATAATGTTATTTCAGGAAAAAAATAAATGCATACAGCCACTCATCTGCATATTTAATGATGGGTAGCACATAGACAATTTTAAAGGAAGGAAAACTGAAGTTTAATTTCCTGTTGATGACAAGATCATTAGATGTCAGTTAATCCTTCCATCACTGCTTGATAAAACATGTTCATATTTATAATATCTTTTTCAAAGTTGTACACCAGTACTGTACCCTCTTTGATGACAAAGGTCAGATATTGTTTGATGACAACCTCATAAACCAGAAACCAGTTAACTAAGGAAAGACCATTAGAGCCAGAGAACAAGTTCCCACTGAAAAAGTAAATCAACCATGTCATCCTTAAAGAAAACATCCTAGTATTTGCTTTAATCAGCCTAGAAAAACTGCAGAATACCCAAACTGTGGTAGCTGAACAGAGATTTGAACTGCTGTCTGCCCGTATGTGGGTCCACTTTCTTAACTTCTGTGCCATCCCACTTGATGACACATTTAAAAGATCACTAGCACTAGCTCTTGAGTTCTTATACTTTTCCTATCTGACACCCAAACATACACAGACAAATACAGAACTGCATGGGTGTGGTGTATGTACCAACCATTATTCATCTACAGTGAGTGTTCCCTATACTCCATTATCATAATAAATTAATTCATTTTACCAAAATCATAATAACATGCAATTCTGGTAAGAGATTTTTCCACTCTTTTGTACTACTTGCAGAAAATGAGGACACCAAATAATGCAAACTCATTTCCTTAGTGACATTTACTTTCACACATTCACACTTTACAAAAAATCTAAAAATGAACTTACCCTTGGATCAAGAGTAGCTAAAGGGCTGATATGTGCCAGCATAAGTGGCAGAAGTGTAGTGACAATGCACGCGTTACCAAGAACTTCAGTAGCAAGCACATCTTCAGCTCTCTCTCTGCCAAGAGCCATCAAGTCATTACAGCGCTGAACTATGGCTGCTGACATTGACAGTGTGCATTTGCAAGCTTGAAGTTCTGCCCAAGCTTTGCTGGTCTGTTGACTCTCCCTGTCCAACGGATTGCTGCACAAACATAAAGTAAAAATTGCACAACCAATTAAAGAGATAGTCTAACAGAAAGGATGGAAGCATTTACGAACTTGACACATTAGGTGATTGATACATGCTACATTTTTGAGCAAAAGGCCTCTCCAAAACCGTAAGAAATTTGGTCACATGGAAGGACAGCCACTGGTGCAATAATTAATGACCAGATACTTCTAGACAACTTGCAGAAGAAAATAGACAATAGGAAAACAAAGATAAGATTGTTTATTTCTGTCTTCCAATGTTTATTCCCTAAGGGAACTAAAGGAAGGTAACCACAATTCAGTTGTCATAAAACTTCAGAGATAGGTGATAAAATAATCACTACACTGATCTGTCTGATGCTGTCTTCTTAACTTTACCATTACGAATAATGATACCCAGCAGCATGGTAACGGATGGGTAACCATTGCTGTCGTCTGTGGACCAAAAGTTGACAAAGTTGCAGTCCTTGAAAGTTTTAACAGCCGTGACGTCATCACATACTGAACATTTCATGTCGCAGAGATCTACAATAGAAACATGGGTAAATCATATTACCTGCCGTCAATGCCATTCGTTCTGATGCACCATGCAGGACGACTTGAGCACCTACGTAGTTAGAGGTATTAATAGCAATATTGTCTATTGCTTTATACACTGTAGGGTGTTCTGTGGTGGAGTTCTGAACTTCACCATTACTAATAATGCTACCCTGCAGCATGTTTATTCCCTAAGGGAACTGAAGGAATGTTACCACAATTCAGTTGTCATACAACTACAGAGATAGGTGATATAACAATCACTATACTGATGACCTTAAAATTACAGTTCTGTGAATCATAGAAAATGACAAAATTTTACTCATTAGCTTCTGCAGTATAGTATGTGATTTGGGGCTATGCAGGATGCAAAATTTAATCCACAGAGTTGAACAGAGGTTGGATGACAGATATTAGTATATTATTCCAAGCTGCTTTATCTATGTTTTATTGTCTGTACTACAGTTCATAGATCATAGTGAATGGCGAGTAGTCATATGACAGTCTCTCTGTTAACCCGTTACCAGATGTTTCCAGTAGGAGATAGATCTGGAAAAGTGCAGTTGGACACCATTCATGTTGAATTAGGTCAAGACAGCACAGGCAGCATGCAGTCTTCCATTATCTTGTTGAAAGGTAACGTCATGAGGACCTCTTAGATAGGGCACAGTTTTGAGGAAACTTAAATCAGAGACACCAAATGAGAATTTGAATTCTGCTCCTCTCTTACTTAAGTCCACTGCTTTAACTGTTGTGTCACCTCATTCAGTCAGTACTGGTGATGTATAAAAAAAAAGGTCACAACAGTCTACACAAAAGGCAATAGAACCAATACACAAAAGTACCATATTTTATGTCTTATTTCCATTTTTAGCAGAAGTCTGAATACATTTGGAGTTAAGGCATAATGACCTCATGTGGAACAAACTGGTGTTCTCTGTGTACTCCAAGAACACCAGACATCCTAAATTCAACTTCACTCTTCACTCTTGATGCACGAGGAGCCATGAATAGAGATACTGAGAGGGATTTAGTGATCTTGCGTTTTCAAAAAGCTTTTATTTCTGCTATGTACTGGTCCCTACCACAGAAAAGATGTTCATGTGTGTGACAACCAGCCTTGCTGGCCCTGGTTTGAAAACTTCTTGATGTACAGAATGTAGCATGTTATGTAACATATTTGTGGTTTCACCTGTGTGCTAATCCTGTCCACAACTGTGAGGTCTAGGACCAGATTTTAGTTGCAGGGTGAGGGGGTTGGAGAGGGGACGTGCTCTGTCTGTATATGATGGACTGTTCATTTCCTTAATCCTCCTAAATGGGTGGTGATCAGAGCCAATTAGGCTGATTTTGTGGGTGAGTAATTTTACCATGACAACCAGAATGTTCCTACTTCCCTTGCAGAGAAACTTCTGCAATTACTGGCAGGAAACAGCGTCTTATGGAAGTGCTATAAGTGGGAGCAGAAAAATGGCCAATGAGAAAGTGTACTTTCTGCTCCTTATTCTGATTTGCTGCAAGGCTAAAATGTTAAATAATGTCATGGAGTGGTTTGGATAATCAGCTGCAGCTCTTAATGGTGTAGGTGGTGTCACATGCCCTCGGAGATGGAGGTGTTATTCTAAAGTATGCTTGTGGAGTGAGTAGCTGGTAATTCTGAGTGATCATCTAAGTTATTTCTCCAGTACAGAAAGTTTGCAAGCACTTGAAAGTGCAATACTGTAAACCCTTACATTAAATCACAGAGGCAGTAATTAGTTGGGTGGTGGTGTTTTAGTGAATGAGATGAACTTGGCAAGGTTTAATAGAAGCCAATGAATTAATTTGTTTCTGTGGAAATTTGGAAGTGATGATGAAATGTGTTCTTGCAATGTTATGTCAAGATTGTCAGCACAAGTTGTTAGGAGCTGGCTGGAGGCAGTGTAGGAAATGTAAACACTGAGCATATTCCATTCCAGTGGTCAGATCTTGGAATCTTTTCTGGAAGTACTCAGAGAGCTACAGGGCTTTTAACTATCAACATTGAAGTAGTGAGAAGTTTAGCCCTTGTCTCACAGATCAATGAGACAGATGACCTTATTTGTATCAATTTGACAAGAGTAACAACACATAGAATAGATTCAGGTTTGTTGCCAAATGTTTCTGATTAAATTTTTGGAGCATTAAATTGCATACTTTGTCTTGCACACTGTATGTCACCGAGAGTGCACAGATTTATTAGCAGCTGTGAGTGTGATTTTGTGCACTGCCACAGAATCTCCAAGGCATAGGCAAAAGAAACATTTCACTTATTCTGTATATTGGGTCATCCAGATACAGAAGTGATTTTTATGTGTCCCAGGATAGTGTGATAGGGCCATTACTATTCATAGTATACTTTAACAACTTAATAAATAGTATAATTAACAACCTAAGCTTTTTCAAAGATGAAGTAATTACCTAGAAGTTGTGATAATATTCAGTCAGATCTGCACAAAACTTCAGTCTCCATATTGTGGTGTTTCAAATGTCCACTATGGATGAAATTTTCTGATATTAACATTGTGTAAAGACAGGCAAGTAAATCTTATTGTAGAGAAATTGTGAACTTCATAAAACTTACAAATGCAGTAGTGTTTGACAACAGACCTAATGAGTTACAACTGAAGTCAATTGAGTCACCCAATTACTGGAGAGTAATAATGTGTGGATTGATTCACCGATAAGATACTGGGAACTTTGGCTTGTCTATCAAATAGGTTGCTTACAGAACATCTGCATGAACAATAAGGGCCTACTTTTCAGGCATGTAGGATACACTCATGTTGAATCAACAGGGGATACAGCATATGCAATGAAGGGCGGCTCAAATGTTCTAGGGCTTGTTTGCCTTGTGAGAAGGTGTCAAAAATGCTAAAAAATATCAACTAGTAGACAGTGAAAGAAGACATTTAAAATGTGAAAATCTACTTTGAAGATTCCAAACATCATTTTTCAGGACAGAATCTGTGAGTATTCATTAGCTTACAATGTATTTCTCTGATAAAGATAAATCTGATACTAAATATTAAGCTAATAACATCATGCAAAGAGGCAGATAAATAGTCATTCAGGGGTATGCCAAATATAGAAGTAAGTGAAGAGTTAGGTATGATAGGAAAGTAGGTTTCTTATTTTTAATTCTTTTACTTCCAGTATAAACTTGTTTTAAGATCTCCTTCCTACTTAGTCTGACTCCATACATCCATTCACACTGTTCTACAATTACTAATGCTTCTATACTCAGTACATTTCAACAATCCTCTACATTTCAGTATTCTGAATGTCTCTTCTGCATTTTGGCATTTTTTTCCATACATCATTTTGTGTGATCTATCTGTAAACCCTTGTATGAGTTAATATTGTTTTATTTGTAAATTTATGTTAACAGTTATTAAAACAAAAGCAGATGTTACTTGTTATTAACATACTGCACATTACCCCTCCCCCCCTTCCATTTTGGCTAACTAGGGTCCACTTCAATTCCTTATCCATTTTCTCTTTTAATTTCTTCCAGTATTCTTTTATCTTTTCACAATGTTTCTGTTTCGTTCAGAAAATTTCACACCTGTCTTTCCTACTGCTTCTGTCTTAAAGTCCCTCTAAATTCAATACTTTCCTTCTAAAAATATATGTGGGAAGAGCAACATAGCTGACCAAAGAGAGGCTTGATGATGCAGACCCTCTCTGACTGTGCAGTTCAGTCTGTGACTTGTGTAGCAAGTGGTTGTGCATTCTCATATATCACACTCTGTTTACTAAAGTGTGTTCTGCACTCTGTACCTGCAATGGTCTCTAGTATGCATCATCATATGTACTGGAATTCCACAATTGGTGACCTCGACTGCTGTGTGCTGTTCATTTGAATTAATTAATTTATTCCATTCTGGCAATGTGGCCTTCCTACACCCATCATGATGTGAACCTCATGAATCACAACACTATTCCACATTCTTTGCAAACACCAAACATGAACAGTGTGCCTTGTGCTTCACGAGTGACAAAAATGACGGTGATACTCCACATATCAATGTTTTGCCGACAAACACAATTGCACAACAGTGCTGTACAGTGGACACAGGAAGGAGGAGATGGGAGGAGGGAGGAGGTTATGGACAATTGGTGTCTGGGGGAGGGGGGGAGGGGGGGGGGGAGTGGGAAGAGAGGTGTGCTATATATGTGACATATGCATACAAGTGTTGTGTTGTGGGTATAAAGCTAGTGCTGAAATGAAAAACTTATTGAAAGATCACAGAAAATTAATTTTGCCTGCTTCTTTATTTTATTTTTTATGAAAATAACAATTAAACAGATCGATATATTATTAGTAGGTAGGTATAACAATATTCTATTTCAGATGTTATGAGCTGAAAAAGACACTGAAATAAACCTATGTCTTTCTTGTAATCTCATCAATATGTTTAAAATCCACTGCAAAATTTCCTGCACACAAGCCTAAAAAGTAGAAAATAATTATTTAAATAAAAATAAATTTTTAATACATGACATTTTTAAATTGGATTAAAAAGTATAAAAGAATTTCTACTAGCCCCATACAATTCCCAACCCTACATAGATAATCCTGAAATTTGTGATTGGGGAATTTTTAATAGCTACAAAAATGCTTGCAAGATTTACAGTGAAAAATGTGTGGTGCATGCAATACATAACTGACGCATGAACCGTTCACCTCGCGTTTTTCATTATAAAGCTTACAAGTATTTTCATAGCAATTAATAATTCACAAGCACAAATTTTATGGTGCAATTATTTTATACTTTTTAGTCTCATTTATAAACATGGTACATTGAAATTTTATTCTAACTTGTTAATTAAATAATTTTATAGAACACAGAGGACAGGAGATAAGCCATCACCTTGTCTTAGCACAGTATTTTTGTTCTTGTAATGAAAAATTTATGTCTAAGTGGAGAATTGCCTCAGAATATTATTCTATATCATATTAAGAAATGAGAATACACAAAGTAAATGAACTGATGTTTTCATCATTAAAACCAGCAATCAGATATGTTGCAGAAGTAGCTGAACTTGAACTTGCATGAAGATCCTTAACAAGCAATGCCCAAACTATCACTAATCTGAGCCCACAGAAATTTAGAATGCTTTTGTATTTCCCCATGTGATCTTCACAGAATCTGATCCCTCTAATTTGCTCTTTTTCCTTAAATACTTCATCCATCCATCCATCCATCCGTATCAGTGTCCACACACAACCAATGCTAGGTTGGGAATGGTATGGTACGTTTCCAATTTCGCAGAAAATCATACCTGTTTATTGGCTATTATTATGATGGCATCACCATCCCCAAAGACATTTTAAAGCTACTGCCTGATCCCATAACCCCCCCCCCCCCCCCTCTTGGAGGAATCCATTTACACCTTCATTTTGCGTCTAATGGATGTCACATGGTGAAATGTGACTTCATTTCTTATAGCATTTGTGCAACTGTGGAACCACTCCAGCATTTATGTAAATGGATGTGGGAAACTGCCTAAGAACCAGATCCAGGTTGGCCAGCACACCAGCTCCATTTGTTAACGCAAGAGGCTGGAGCACCTCCCAGTGTCCTGGTAACAGATGCTTTAATGCACTCCACTATCTGGGTGGGTCATATTAAATATTTTAGAGCAAATACTACTACTTTTATCACAAAGATGAAATATTACTTTTGTTCTATATGGTATTTTAACCACTGATTTCACTTTTATCGGATCTCATGTTGCCTAATGGCAATTTTGTAGGCCAAAAACTGGTGTAAATTGTAAATAAATAACCACAGAACAGCCAGATTTTTTTTAACATGAATTTGCTCTCCACCAGAATGCTTGATTTCAGCTAAACAGCTTGTCTCAGCCTACATTAATTTCTCTAATTTTTGAGCATGCCCACCCCAATTCTATTTTTTCGTTACTTATGTTGTAGGGCTTAGTGGTTTTTCTTTAACTCATTACCACTCTGCCTTCAGCAACTTTCTCTATTTGGGTTTTGTTATCTTCTTAAAATTATTTTGGTCAATCTTCTGTTTATATTTAAAGTACTTAATACCTGTACAGCCAACTCACCTGTAATATAATATTTGAGGGATCTGACCTCTTGACTGTGTTGTTCCATTGAAACTGAGGGAACAAGTAGAGAACATGAATATAGTCCCATCTGGTCCTTTTACAGAACTTAGGCCACCATCACCATTGCTTGTACGTCCTCCATGATTTCGCAGTCGAATTGCATACTTTACATTCTCCTTTATGGGCACTGGTTTGTCAAACTTAATTTCTGCTACATCAGCTACACAATCATCTGGACCAAATGTTCCACGTGCCATTTCCAGACTGTTCCATCGTTGTGTATGTGATGGATCATTGCCAACACTGTTTTGCTGAAAGTAGTAAATATGATGATAATAAAAGACTGGTGTCCAAATTAAAAAAAAAAAAAAGGAAAACATACGGAAGTTGGCGTAGCTGAATTCAATTTAGTTGCAGGAAGTGTACCTGTCCTGCAAGACTGAAGATTTCACACATTCTAATTAAATGACACTACTTGCAGTACTGCTGACAATAAATAATATAAGAATGGAACAAAATGTAGAAATGGAAATGAACACACAATTCTGGATTTTGTTAACAGGTTAACTCAAAGAGTCGGACTGAGACTTGAAATCTAGAGTTTTGTTTTTCTGAGTTGAAGTACCATGACTGTATGCCATCCAAGAAAGTTTTCATGTCATAAAACTCAGTGTGCAGATATATGACCCCTAAATTTTAAAATTCCATAAAGACTCTACTAGAAACTAGTACACTAAGGAGCAAGGATTTGCTGCAGAAAAGATGGGTCACATCTAAGAAGTGGTAGTGGTAGTGTTGGATGGTGGACAAGACTACATCTTTGGATGGACACTGAGTTCCACAATGTCAGCAACCATGGTCTTTTCTGAAGTTCTGTTGGGAGGGGCAGGCTACAAAGCAACTGCAACAGCACAAGTGAACTGACAAACACAGGCACTAGTGCCAACACTAGCAACCTCCATTTGCATAGCAGCATCTGTTTTCTGGACTGGCTGTCTAAGAATGAAGGCAAAGGAGGCAGCACACATGGTCTGCTGCATGGCCTCGTATATCTTTTTGGCTTCACCATACATAATGTGATTTGTCATTTTTATCTCCTGGATCTGTGTCAAGGAAGACACTGAATCCCTACTCCAAACAGGGTGACCCCTGGAGCAGCTGATACACATCGAAGGAGAGGACCAACCAACTCCACTGTGGGCAGCTTTACCATATTTGCCACACGTGGCTTCTCCCTTACATCCAAGGGTAGTGTGCCCAAAGTGCTGGCATTTAAAACTGTGCATAAGGCTGTATGCTTACCTGTTTTGACATACTCTAGAGGTTTGGTTTTGTTAAATGTAAGGATAAAAGAGTCTGATTTGACAAGATCATGATCCACCCTTTTCATAATGTTTTGCACGTTGACAATGCCTTCCTGGAACCACTTGGCTTTCAGTTCTTCTTGTGGTATGTCAGATCACTGGAAGTCACAACACCTTTGCTATAGTTCAAGGTGTCGTGCAGTTCAGTTTCAATTGCATACTCCCCAAAACAATGAGCTTTCTGGAGGTTCTTTACTTGTTGGGAATTAGACATTTCAGTCAGTATGGTCCCACTGCACAAGTACTTGACAGATTTTAAGGTACCAGCAAGACCCTTTAAATCTTTCTGTATGTAGAATGGTGAAACTCAATTGAAAATGCCCTCTTTTCTTTTAGTTATTATGAAGATGTTCTGACAAACAGCTTGCATTCTGTTACAACTGATTGAGTCAGGAGGACTAACTACCTGAGCCTTCTTGTTAGAATGCACGTTGGTACCTTCTAGTGGCCCATACTTTCCACTGGGTGAAAGGAAGGGAAAGTTTCAAAGGATCCATCCTGGTCCCATGAGCATCTAGGGAAATAAAACCCCACCTAGACAGAGCCCCACGGGCCTAGGTAAGCCTTATACAATTGAAGTGTGGCGGGTTCCCCAGAGGTTGCCTGCTAACGACTGTTTCACCTCAACTGCTATGTACCTCATCAGCATGCAGCACATCTTGAGATTGAAGAGGCTTTTATAGAGGTTTTTACCATCCTCATGATCTGGCAGCCAAGTCAAGCTCCCCATTCCCACCACTGTGTGCATGGTGGTCACTGAAGCTTTCCCATAGCTTACTGTGACAGATGACTGGCAGTGCTTACCAGTCCCCAGTTCAGGAACCCCAGGGCCACCAAGCCCAGTCCTAGCAAATGAATGTCAAGCTCCTGAGGACCAGACTATATGAGAGAAGGCCAACTGATTAAGTGTTTCAACAACAGTGAGGAACAGATGGAATGTGCTGCCGTAATGAGGCTAATATGGTAACTTCACTTAGAGACATCATAAGAACACCTTTCAGGATGCAAACTTTGCATAAAGGAACACTCTGAAACCCTGAAATTGAACACTATGCAGCCAAGAGTGCTGACAGGCACAGAAAATGAGAGCATATTTGGTGACCAGTGTGTATGTGAGTGTGTGGAGAGGGAGGGGAGGCGGGGCGGAGAGCGGAGGGGAATTATGTCATTGCCGCTCTCCTCATTCTCAGAGTTAGGTCATTCTATCTCCATTACGATACTGATAGGAGACCAGGTTGGTCAAATTTTAGAATGCTCTGGTGAATTCAACAAGTGTTTAAAAGCTGTAGTCAGCTTGGAGTCCATTGCTGCAAATCCACACCTGTTCAGCTGTGGAGCAGACTTCTGATCTCCAAGCCACATACTTGCCAGTCACAATGATGACTGACTGAGGGTGGGGGTCAAGCTGATCTTCTGTGGATGAAGAAATGATCTGCCCATTTTCATGCTGTTCAACTCAGGTGCTGGGCACCCGTGTCACCACTGCTGGAGCAGTACAACTACTGCCTTACTGGCTGTCCCTTGTATTGCTGCTGGGTCTTCCAACTGGATGCCATCCCAACAAACAACAACAGGGACAAACAGATTTCTGAGGCTGAGTCTAAGCAAAGCTTCACTCATTGAGACGGCTGAAGCTCTGATGGAGATCCACAGCTATGCCAGGCTGCGGGGATGCACAGCTGTCGCATCCTCCTGCAAGGGGCCACAGCGGTGGTCACAGGCAATACAGGACATGTGCTCTGCAAGTTCCTTGCTGGGCACTGATGTGCCACCTCATGTTTTCAAGCACTTCATGTTTTCAAGCAGAACAGACTCAGCACGGTTGCTGGTAGGCAGCACCAGGAAGAAGAAAGACTGACCGTAAAACTCTTGCTAATTAATTACTGTTAGTTGAATGATGATTCATTAGTATTCTACAGGATCACTCATTCTCACTCCGTGTTTGACCTCCTGATAACAACATGACCCCAGATCGAGCTGTAACACTATAATACAATGTTCTGCGTATCGCTTCTGCAGAGATCACAAAAACAAAATTAGACTAATTACAATGCACAAAATGGCATTTAAGCAATCATTTTTCCCATGCTCGATAAGTGAATGGAATGAGAGAAAGCCAAAATAACTAGTATAATGGGGCATACCTACTGCCATAGTGTAGATAATTGGTTTCAAACCCAACAGGAATTAGTGCTGTCAGTGAATGCTGGTTATTCTCAACTACTTTCTGAGCTGAGATTGTCAAGATAACAACATGCAATGATATTTGAATCAAGTATCTTGCAAAAGGCCACTGCCCATAATAGCACATAAAACTGCACATTGCCAGTGGATCAAACAACTCATAAATTGGATAATAGCTGATTTGATGCAATAGAGTGGTCCAACAGGCTGCAATTTTGCCTATTTTTTTAGTGATACAAGACATCTATTACACCAACAGCCCAATGAGGTATTTAACCTGCAATGAGTGAAGGGCAAAGTTGAAGCCAAAGATGGTTTCACAATGTTTTGGGGGTGTTTTCGTGCTGTGACTTGGTATCTCTCATTCAGGCTGCCATGGACATGAACCAGAACATTTATTACACAACTTCTGATGACCAAGTGTTGCCATTTCTTCTATATTTTCACAATGAGAATGCTGTGGATACTCCTGCTTCCAAAATGACCACAGCTGTGTTCACAGGACTGCACGCATACATTTGTGGTTTGATGAACACTCAGGTAATCTATTACCCCTCAATTAGTCCACTAAATCACTCACTCTCAGTCACACAGATAATGTCTGAGGCTATTTAGAATAATGGATTAAACATAGCAATCAACATCTCTTCAATGTGGTTTCTCTGCAGCATCTAATTATCAGTGAGTGACTTCTGCTGGATATGGCATATCATATCCATATGTTCCCAGCACAGTCCTGTGAACTCATTGACAACTGTTATAAATGTGTTGTTGCTATTAGCAGCCTATTTACATTGGTAGGGAGGGGGGTGGAAGAAAGATGGGAGGGAAGGGAAGGAAGAAGGTAGAGAGGGAGAGAGGGAGAGATGGAAGGGAGGAAGGGAGGAAGGGAGAGAGGGAGGAAGGAGTGGCTAGGAGAGTGATGGGATGGCAGGACGGTGAGGGAATGTGGTAAGGGTAAGCACAATGTTTGGATATGAGAGAAGTGGTAGGGAAAGTGATAGGAGAGAAGTGGTGGGGAAAGTGATAGGAGAGAAAAGGTTAGGGTGTGGGGAAAAGTGGTGATATCGATAGAAAATGAGAAGGATACTAGCAGAGGTTTAGGTCTGGGACACTGTGTAGCAACTAAAGTCATTGGCGTTGTAATGTGCAGAACATTCAGCAACAGGACAATGACTATAATAATTGCTTCATTATCCATGTCATGTGGATCTCTGTAGCAATTACCAGATGGTAGCTCTACAACTTAATTTTCAGGAAGGTACAACATATTATGAAAAAAGAACAGTACTAGCAACAGTATATATAATAAGAAATTATAAATGTTTTAGTGTTTCATATGGTACTGAAGTGCTGTTATTTGTTACTTACATCATCTAAAAGTTCCAGTTCATATTCATAAGTGCCAGCACCTCCATAAACACAGACACCTGCAATGACTATACCAGGTCTGTCAACAGAAAAGCAAATGGCATCAGGAGACCCATTTCCTGTGTTCCATGTACGGCTTTGATTGGTGCGGGTGAACCGAGATGGCAATGTGTGAAGAACTCTTCCACATGCCCCCTGTATGTCCTCCTATGAAATATTAGCACATATATATACTTGTTAGTCAACAAATACTGATTATAGCCAAATTGTAATAAAAAGTACTCAGGCAGACTTCATGCTGATTATAGCCAAATTGTAATAAAAAGTTCTCAGGCAGACTTCATGCAAGAATTAGAAGAGAATAATCACTAAATTATCTAACTTTTATCCATTATGGATATATCCATTATGTGACTGTGATGTATGAATGTTTCTAGAAATAACTGCAATGAGCAGCCTTTTGTGATGCTTCAATTTTTATTTAGCATGAACAATTTTGAATCACATAGCTATTCATCATATGGTAGTATACACTGATGTTTACAGCAATATGGGGCTCGTGTAACTGGGGCAAGATAGAAAAATGAAATTAGTAAGCACCGAATGTGGCGAGAATTATTTACAATACAATTGACTTAGGTTACACTTTTAAGATGATCTGATGGTGTAAATAATTATTGTTACATTCAGTGCTTACTAGTTTCATTTTTAACAATAGAAGAGAAAGAAAGTTGCCACTCACCATATAGAGGAGATGCTGAGTCGGGATAGGCACAATAAAAAGATTCACACAATCATAGCTTTCGGCCATTAAGGCCTTTGTCAGCAGTAGACACACATACACACACACTCACGTAAGCACAACTTGCACACACGTCTGCAGTCGCAGAGAGCTGAAACTACACTGCGAGCAGCATCACCAGTGCATGATGGGAGTGGTGACTGAGTGGGGGTAAGGAGGAGGCTGGGGCGGGGAGGGGGAGGGATAGTATGATGGGAGTGGTGAACAGTGAAGTGTTGCAGTTTAGATGGAGGGCAGGAGAGAAGGTGCGGAGGGGGGAGGGGGTAAGTAGCAGAAAGGATAGAAATAAAAATAATAATAACAAAAAATTAAAAGACTGGGTGTGACGGTGAAATGACGGCATGTAGTGCTGGAATGGGAACAGGGAGGGGGCTGGATGGGTCAGGACAGTGACTAACGAAGGTTGAGGCCAGGAGGGTTACAGGAACGTAGGATGTATTGCAGGCTAAGTTCCCATCTGCGCAATTCAGAAAAGCTGGTGTTGGTGGGAAGGATCCATATGGTACAGGCTGTGAAGCAGTCACTGAGATGAGGGGTACCATGTTTGGCAGCGTGTTAAGCTACAGGGTGGTCCACTTGTTTTTTGGCCACAGTTTGTCAGTGGTCGTTCATGCGGAAAGACAGCTTGTTGGTTGTCATGTGACAACCAACAAGCTGTCTTTCCGCATGAACCCACTTCAGAAACTCTATCTCCACCTGCTCATCAGTTGAAAATTTAATACAACTCACGTATAACTTCAGGGAGGTGAAAAGATGATAATCTGAAGGAGACAAGTCGGGGGAATAGGGGGTGTGGTTCAAAACATCCCAAGCAAATGAGTCCAAGAGCACCTCGGTGGCTAAGGCTGTGTGAGGAAGGCATTGTTGTGCAACAATCAAACTCCTCCTGTCAGCATTCCCCTCCTTTCGTTTGAATGCTCCTTTTGGACTTTTTTAGAGTCTCAGAATTAAGACAGTCTACCCCTGGGGCAGAAATTCAACCAAAATGATGCCTTTTCCCTCCCAGAACACTGTGGCCATGAGTTTCTTATATCCAAAATTGCAATTTTGATTTTTTTTGGCAGATGGGAATTGGTGTGACAATGCTGTGAGACTGTCTTTTTGTCTCAGGTGTGTAATGAGCCACACATGTTTATCTTCAGTCGCAATAGAGTTCAGAAAATGTTCACCTTACAGTTCAAGTCACTCAAGAAACTCACGGAAGCTACTGACCCAATGTTTCTTCTGCTGCTCTGTCAGCTGTTTTGGAAGCTATCTTGTGCACAATTTCCGCTATCCAAGCATTTAACTGAGTGTCTCATGTAAGAGAGTTCTGGAGACTTGTGGAAACAATGTAGAAATTTCATCCATTGTTAATTGGTGATCTTCACTGACAGTTTCTTCAGTTTTTTGCACCAAATCACAATCAAAATGGAAGGTCTTCCATTTCTCTAATCGTCATGAACATTTGTTCTGCCTTCACTGAACTCCCTACACCACTTACGCACAATCATTCTGTTCATAACATTCACTGTACCATTTTGATTTGCAAAAATATTTTGGCAGGCATTAGTCCTTCTGCAAACAGAAAGCAGATCACAGCATGTGGCTTGTTCTTGGCAGGATTTCTTACCAACATTTTTCACAGAGCTGGACACTAGAATGTGGGTTTACTTACTATGATATTGCTGTGATGCTTGCTTTGGTCAGGGGAACCCCCTCTACCACTCATTGTTGTCAAACCTAAAAACCAACCTGTTATGGTCAGAGTACACTTAGTTTCTGAACACCTCGAAAGACATCATTCTCTTGTTCTCGGGCCCTTCTCCCCAAACAACAGCTTCTTTGAATTAAGTAGATGGGAGCTGAGAATGCAGTGCATCCCTCAATCCTGTAATCCTCCTGGTCTCAATATCTGCTCCTGCCCCACACCACCTTTACCTTTGCCTCGTGATTGTTCAGTCACCCTGCATTCACACCTTTCTTCTCCATAACTTCCTCTTCATTTGTTTTATCTCCCACTTGCAATCCATTCCTCTACATCACTGTGTTCTTCATCCAACTTCCACTACCTGCAACTGGAATGAGTTCACTACTGCCACATCTGAGTCCCATGCACTTCCCTAACCCTCCCTGTCACCACCTTCTGTCTCCACTCATCCATTTGTCCTGACAACACCCCTCTGGGGTAATGAAGGTAGGTGTGAGGGTGTGTGTGTGGGAGGGGGGAAGGGGGTGCACCCTATCTCTCTCTCTCTCTCTCTCTCTCTCTCTCTACTAGTTAGCTCCTGAAGATACTGACTGGAACCTCAGATGACAAAAAGGAGAGTGGACTGCACGCACAGGTGGTTGTCAGCTGGGAGGGGGAGTCATTGGGTGCACAGGACGGGAATGTGGTGCCAGCGAACTTGCTCTAGTGTAGACAGGGGAAGTTGCATGTTGCATATAATGATGTGAAGACAAGGAGATAGAACACAGAAAGAAGGAGATGTGAGGAGGAGAATGAGAATGTGGAATGAGTGAAGTGGCAGGAGGGTGGGATGGGAGGGGGGTAGCAGGAGGGGAGGGGGCAGACTCTTGTGTTTATTGGTGGAAGTAGGGGTGTTACAGGGGATTAGCAGAAACTGAGGCTAGGAGGACTGTGGGTTCAGAGGATGTGTTGTAGGATCAAATCTCATTTACACAATTCAGAGAAACTGATATAAGGGGAGGACAGATAGATGTCCAAATGGCAAGGGTTCTAAAGCCACGTTTGAAGTTGAGCAACCTGTTCCCTAATGGGTGATCAACTTTGCTCTTGGCTTCAGTTTGGTTGTGGCCATTCATTTGAGTGGGCAGCTGGTTGTTTGTCATGCCCATAGAAAAGACTGTGAAAAAGTTACAGCAGAGCTAATACACGATTTGACTTCTTTCACAGGTGGCACTACGTCTGATAGGGTGTGCCTATTATGTGACTGGAATAAGATGTGCTAAAGTTACTTCTGTCATCCAGGGTAATAATACATCAAATGAAGAGAAATGGTCCAAACAGTCACTCCTTGTACACTACATGAGTTATTTTGGCATCTTTTGATGAATTCTGGGAAGCGGGCGAAATATTTAGGATAATATTAAATTTAATCATAGTGTGACAAAGGAAGGTAACAAGTGTTTAAAAAATGCTGAATTTTTGGAAGATGCAAGTTTATTTTAAGTAACTGTATGCAAATAATTATCAGTTTGCTAGAACACTGTTTATAGCAAGACAAAGGCCAAGAAAGTACATTCAACTAGTACTACCACAAATTATGCATATTCACTGCTCTGTATGAACAGCATACAACCAAAGACATATACTTACATCTGTTCCACTTGACTGAGATGCCAACTCTGCAATTATACGTGCCAGAAGGTGACAGCAATTCTTTATTAGTTCTTGGGAGCGAGTCACTCTCTCCTGGCACAGTGCTTGCTTTACAGGAATAGTGACTAAATCCAGTAACCTGTCAAGAACATCTCTGAAGACCCAGTTATTTACTATGCAACTGCCTTCCAGCTGGAACACAAAATAAGTGTTGTGGAAGTTCACCAAATATAAAATAAACCAGATTTATTTATGTTTGTCATGGTTTAAGAGTCACTTCAGTATTTGGTTATGGAAGGAAAAAAATTATTAATACTTTTGAAGATTTAGTGGAAATCTGCCAGATAACCACATTACAAAAAATACTAAGAACACACAAACTGTGAAAAATCATTAGTTATCAACACATTATATAATACAGTTTGCCTGAAATGGAAGTCATCTATTGAGTTGGAAAAAAATGTACAGTGATGAAACATAAACCAGATTTTCAGTATGTTTTTGATCCCACATTCATCAAATGGGGAAAGAAAAATATAATGAAATTGCTGGGAGAAATGAATTCTAAAATAAATAGAGTAATTAACAATATTAAGGAAAATAATTGTGATTTATTAGATTCCACTTATACAACCAATCCCACTTTTACTGAAATAGCCATATGTAACAACCAACAACACATTTACCTGACTCCTGTAGCTCATTTGTTCTACAAGTATAGGATAATGGTGTCCATCAATACTGGGAACCATTGGTAAACCTGTATTGTCAGAGGGACTAAGCTGTCGTCTGAGAGACACATCAGATGCATCCAGGGTGCCACATAATATAGGAAATGTTGAACGCAGTCGAACAGTTGGACTACACAGTGCAGCTAATACCGCACTTAACAACTGATCCAAATTGGCTGTAATTTCTCCAGGAGCCTATAATGAATACAATCAATTACTACTTGCATTTAACTAATGACTTAATAAATATTTATCAAGACTATATAATAAAATTTTAAATGACACAAATTTTACATCAGAAGTAATAACAACAACAACAACAACAATAATAATAATAATAATACTTTATTCTACATTGAACTATTCATTACATAAGATAAGATACTTTATTGTCACATAACATGTTTTTATATAATCATTCGATTGAGAACATTGGTGACTTGTCAGTCTTTAACCTAAGTTGTTACAGTATTTTATATACTACAGGAAATACTTAATAGATACATTGCTTATTATAATAAAAATACAACATTATATTTTAAATCTTTTTGTAACTCATCGAATCATTACCATAGCCTTCAAACACCTATATGAAAAATGGATTTACTGAATGGGATACAAACCGCCATTCAAACTATAATGCTATATATAAACATGAATATACAGTGAACATGTATACTTTGTATCTATATGGCTTCGAAAGTATACCATTTGTATTTGTATCCTTACTCCCTATTCCTATTTATAAATTCTTCTAAACTATAACATTGCTGTTTATTCATTTAGAAATTCTTACAGACTATAATAACATTTGCTTTTTAGGTATGTGCCAATGATCTCCAATGTGGATTCCCCAAATATTGACCTTATCTTATTTCTGATCTTCAGAGCCATTTATGTCTAATTTCATAGGCATGTGTGAATGATTTCCTTCAAACAGATGTGAGTTTTTCTGTTCAAAGAAAAGTATTTCATATATGAAGATGGAAGGGATTGTCATGAAGTCCAGGCTTTTGAATAGTGGTTTGCATGAATGTCTACTATTGGTTCCTGTCATTGCTGACCTTTTTTTTTTTTTTTAATTATTCTATATCTTATAAATGTTGTGAAATACGCATGGTATACAGTTTTCTTCACCGCTAAATCCATTACTTTGTGTAGTACCCTCATTGCATAAACTAAACTATTTAATCTCTTCAGTAAACTGTCCACATGGTCGGTCCATTGCAAGTTTTTATTTAAAGTTATCCCAAGAAATTTTACAGAATCAACTGTGGTCAGTTCTTTACCTGAATAATCTATTTGTGATATACATTCAGTAGTTTGTTTGGTCCTGAAGTGTATGATTTGGGTTTTTTCAAGATTTAATTTCATAGCATTATCTTTTATCCATTGTTCAAGTCATTGTAGAGTTTGTTTCGTGGTCCTTACTAATTCATCGGTGTTTTTGCAGCAGACTACAGCAGTTGAGTCATCTGCGTAAAGTATTGTATCTGTATTTACTTTGGTAGGCATGTCATTTATGTAATATAAGAACAGAAGTGGTCCTAATATCGAGCCCTGGGGCATGCCTGCTTGAATTTCTTTTCAGCTATAGCAAGTTTTCTCTCCCTTTTGGTGTATTACCACCCTTTGGTATCTGTTTTTGAGATAAGATGAAAACCATCTTATAGATTTTCCATGGAAGCCATAGGTACCCAATTTTTGGAGCAGTAGCTTATGGTTTACTGTGTCAAACGCCTTTGAGAGGTCACAAAAAATACCAGATACACTTTGTCTGTTGTCAAGGCATTTACTTACTTTAGAGATTAGTTCATTTACAGCTTGTAAAGTGTTTTGTCCCTTCCTAAACCCATATTGGTTATTGAGAATAATATTACCTTCCTTATTGTACTTTTCTAATTGATTACATACTATTCGTTCAACTATTTTAGAGAAAACTGGGAGTATAGACACTGGGTGGAAATTTACTAAATCATGTTTTCCCTTTTTGTAGATTGGACAGACTTCAGCATATTTCAGTCTGTCTGGAAAGCAGCCCTCATCAAATGATTGGTTTACTATTTTACAGAGTTGAGGTGCAATGCTGTCACTTCCTGCCTTTATGATATTTGTTGGAGTTTCATCCCAGCCCACAGATTTAAGATTTTTTAGGGATTGTATGATGTTAGCTACTTCCTGACATACATACAAATATAGCATAGGTTACAATCCTTGATACATAACATAATAACAAATTCTTCTGGATATGTCACAGAAAAATGGTTTGCTCCTATTTATATACATTTTTTTCAAAACACTTCTTATTCTAAGTTTAACAATCTAATGTGTAGAATGGATTTTGTAGAAAGAATTTCTTTTGCTGAAACTTAAGTGTCACTGTGGGAAGAGTTATGACAATACTGGGCAGTGCATTAGCTAACTTCAGTCCTGAATAATGACAACCTTTTTTCATTCAGTGCTTTTCTGTGGTTGCTGATGATAATTTTTTATTTATTTCTAGTACAGTAATCATGTAAATCAGAATATGTGTTATGGTGTGGTATTTTAACAAGCTATATAGCTTTTAGAATATATATACATTTCTTATCGCCAGCACAACAGTTCTTACATGAAGTTAAAACAAGTTGACTAACAGACCACTACATATAATTCCCAAAAATTATGATGTACCAAAATTTGCACAGATTGTTGTGTTTCCATTGTCAACAATGAAGTAAGAGTTAATGATGACTGAAAATTACCAGTACACAAGAACAAAATGCAACTAAGTCTGAAATGTTGCAAAAAGAGAATATGAATTAATTCAATTATTAAGGTTATCTATGACTTTAATGAGCAGCATGATCACACTGAAAACCCTTAACAAGCAGAAGTGTCAAGACAGGCTTCATCTCTTCCATAATAGCATACATACTAAGTTTTGAGAACCAGTATCAAGTGATGAATCTAGTTATAGACTACAGACACCTCCCATCACTCCTATAGTGACCCTGAAGACAAGAGTAAACTAATTACAACTTACAGAGACATTTAAGCTGTCATCTTCCCATGCTCTATGTGTGACTGAATGGGAAGATACTCCAATATGTGGCACAATGAGAAGCATCTTTGCCATGCACTTCACAGAATGTTACATAGTATGGATGCAGATGTAGACCAACTACACTTCTGGGGATACAGTTTAGTGGAGCCTGATATGCCAAAACAAGAGTGGAAAAATGTACTACACAGCACCATTTCTATACAGAAGAATACGAATCTGAAAAATTAAACAACTAAAATATATTTGTTTAAGAAGTTGTCTTCATGCTAACTACAAACACTGTAAGCAGTTACAATCTACATGCTTTACAATAGAAAATTTTTTAGTCTACAGTTGCATAAGGAAGGGAAGGCTTAGAGTGTTTAATAAAAGAGATAATATCTTGTAAATTAAGTAGCATACCTGATTTCACTAACACAAACAGTAGGATTTGGACATTTCATCAAAAACTTGTCTTCGCCAACAGTGACAAGATACTATGTGGAAATGTATCAGATGGAAAATTCATTTGAGAAAACTATACAGTGACAAAGAGACAAAATGGCTGTCGTGTCCTTCAGGAGGTGAAATTTCAGTACTGTCAAACACACACACACACACACACACACACACACACACACACACACACACACACACACACACACACACAATCCTAGCTTTCCGAACTTTTACGTACTCTCTCGGCAAGAAAAGAGAAATAGATTGGGGCAAGTTAAAAAGAAGCAGCAGGTTACTCAGACACAAAGATGAGAGGAACCCACCCGCTGAGAGGCTGTGGTATCGGAAATTCAATACACAGAGTCAAAAGACAAATACACAAAGAACGGAGTTGATATAGACCACAGACAGGTAGTGTACTTGGCTTTTCTCTTTTAGTATAACTGATGTTTTTGGTGACAGGAAAAGCATCTGGGCACAAAATTAAAATAAAAAACTTTCAAATAAGAGACAGTGATAGTCACTCACTGACTGACCCTGCCACAGGTAGGACAAATGCTGAATAAAAGAAAGAAAAGGTTGGTGTTCAGTCTATTAAATATCAATTTACACTGAAATTTGAGTAAAATTTTTAAGGAGAGCCTCAGAACAGAAGTAGTATAAAATTTTGGAGTACTATTATAGAGAGAAGCAAAACATAATTACATTTTACAGGAATTTTATCTTACCTTATCCATATTTGCTAACAGATCACACAGAGAAGTCCACTTCAAATAAGCTGTGGGATAAAATGCATGAAAACAAGAGACAAATGTTTGATGGCACTCCTGTAATATACTCGTTGTCATTTTCATGTAGGGAGTTGAGCCTGCAACCCAAATAAAGATATAGTTAATTTGATACATTACTATGAGATTTTAAATATTTTTAATGGGAAAACAGAGCAGCAGATAGAACTCCTAGGCACGTAAGACAACAAAATGACAAATTTGACTTCACAGCAAAATTATCGTGAATTATTGTGTAATAAATATTAGTACCACCAGAATACCCCAACATTACATGTCTGATGTTGAACACACTATATTTCTTTTTTTAGCCAGGTTTTATTTAATCCTTACAAATGAATGGCCTCTCACAGTACATATAGCAATTTTACATAAAGTTTTACTGAATTCATGCTTGATGTCATCTACGCTTAACTTAAAAATTTGCATTGTGCTTTAAAATTCCTGAGCATTTTCCTTTTAAGTAGCTGTATCAACTACTTGCAAGGTGAATCTTTTTGTTTACTTTAAACAGAAATGTTTGTTTTCATTTTTATTTCTGAATAGCTTATAACAAGTAATTTTTAAAATAATAATACTAAAGCTCCTAAATTAATTGCTGCAAGTTACAAAAAAACACCTATTCTTTACTGAATAATAATGTCTCACAATGAAAGATATGCTACACACCTTTCTGATTCCGTACTTTCCCACTTTTTCGTGGAATGTGAAAACTAGGCAAGTGATCTGATAGAATCTGCCTCAACAGTGCTCTTACATCCCCAATACATTCTGCCAAACGAACTGATTCAGTTTGAAGTTTCTTTGAACCAACTAGAATAAAATACCACATTTCATTAACAAAATAACTCAGGAACAGTATTATTGTGACATTTCAATTTGATATTAATTTTCACTACCTCTTTATTAGAGCATAAGAAATGTCAATTAGGCACTCAGTTTCCAAAATATATCACAAAGAGATCATAGTTATTTTTATACTGAATGACAGGAAACATCACATTTGTTCAAAACACAACCTTGCATGAGTCTTCCATAATTGGTTGTATGGCAGAATACAAATGGCAGGTTTGGGTAGCCATTCATTAATTTAAAAATGGTGTTTTGTGACTTTCTTACAAGAATTTAAATATCTGCAATCCTATAAAATCTGTTTCTATTGAATTTCATTTCATTTTTCTATATGTGGAAAAAAAGTTTTAATTGTAAAACAAAATTACCAAATGGTTTGAAAACAGCCAGAGAAAATTAATAGTGTGTTGACCAAAAATGCTCAAACAGCTACACAATTAGCAGATATCTACATGTTTCATTTTTTATCTACATTAATAGTAAACAAAAAAATTTTAATTTGTGTAATACCTACATGAAAACTAATCATGTACTGACTATTCATCTCTGCTTATGAGGAGGAAACATCAGCAACCATAAGAGTTTTTATGCTGTTTTTATGATTAACGTAGGGACTACCACACTTTATGTTTACTCCATCGTAAACAGTGAGAGCTCATTCTGACAGCTACTGTGAGAACTTCTGATTGTGTTTATTTTCAAACATAAAACATTTACCTTTCTGAGTAATATTCTCATCTGAAACTTTGTTGTACAGTAAAACTGTGTGTCAGACCAGTACTCAAACCTGGGACCTCTGCCTCTGGTAGATAAGTGCTCTACTAACTGAACTATCCAGTCATGATTCATGGCACACCCTCACAGCTTTACTTCTGCAGGTACCTCTTCTTCTACCTTCAAAACTTCACTGAAGATCTCTGTTCATATCTGGATGAGAGGATGAAATGGGAAAATGGCTTAGCCAAAGTTTGAATCTGCCAGGAAGTTTTCAACCATCACACACACTGCTACTGGATGAAAATTCATTATGGAAACAACCCCTAGGCTTTTGGTAAGCCATTTCTCTGCTATATCCTATCTTCCAGAAATGTTAGTCTTGCAAGATATACACGAGAATTTCTGTGAATTCCGGAAGAAAGGAGAAGAGGTACTGGCAGAAATAAAGTTATGAGGGGAGGTCGTGAGTTGTGATTTGATAGCTCCTTCGGTAGAGCAATTGCCCACAAAGGCAAAAGTCCTAGAGCTGTGGTCCAGGACACAGCTAGGAAGCTTAAAACCAGCGCACATTCTATTACAGAATGAAAATTCATTCTGGAATATTCTTATCATTCTTCAATTACTTATCCTGAATAATCTCGCCTACAAAAAAAGTAAGTGGTTCTAGCATTTACAGCAATGTATTCACACTCAGAGGGTCTAAAATGACTAGTTGTTAGCTGAAAATTTTTAATATTGGGATTGTTGATGTCTTTTAAATTCAGTTTAAAACTTTTGCTCACAATAACTGACTTACTGCTGGAAGATTCCATTTTCTTCTTCATGTGACTGTTATAATTGTAACAGTGATCTGCGAATATATTCTTTCAGTTAAAAATGCAAAAGACTTTGCTAGCATTACAATCAGAATTTTTTTAAAGGGAAAAAAGACATTTGCTCTTGAAATCTACATGGTTGCCTGCCCCATGCAAGCCTTTGGGTTTCATGTCACTATGGTGTTTTCATATGCCAATTTTGCTACTAATTATATGAAGTAGTTTCTCATTTAGTCTAATGAGCCTGAGTGAACAATGTTCTAGACATTTCCATCACAGAAAAATTTGAGGATACCACTGGCAACATAACCAATAAGTCTGTTCCATAGAAAGCTCTTTAGATTCGCCATGTTCCACAGGAGAACTGTCAGGGATATAGAAGGAGTCGGCGTACACTTTCATAAGAGAGAGGTAGCTTTAGAAACTTTATATGTACACTGAATAATAAACTGCCGTTTCATGAACAAAACAGGCATTTGTATACTCAAATTATATTGGCTACCATTTGAAGTAATTTAATAACAGCCACAGGTGAACCAGGTTGCATATTTCTGGTAGGACAGGCTCCTGTATGATGCACATTATTTCATCTACTCATACCTTCCTAAACATGGACTTTACACTGAAGCTAACCATCAGAACCCAGAACACATACCAAATGCCAGCTCCTTTCTGTATGCGGACGACACAAATATCCTGATAACGAGTAGAGGTGACACATTGCAAGATGCAGTTAATGAAACTACTCATCATTTACAATCATGGTTTGTAGCAAATAGACTACTCATAAATACTCAAAAAACTGTAAGCATGAACTTCCATACTAGACAAAATCTAACCCCCTTCAATGCAGTTATAGTTATCGGCAAAGATGACATTACGTACAAGCAGGACACCAAATTTCTTGGACTTACCATCAGTAACACACTAAATTGGAAACCACATATTGAGGCATTGTCATAAAAGCTTAGTAAAACCTGCTATCTATTACGATCATTAAAAGACACGGCCAGTGTAGATACCTTGAAGCTGGTGTACCATGCCCTGTTTGAGTCTGTCATGAGCTATGGCCTAATCTTCTGGGGAAAGAGCTCTGATTCTCTCACAATTTTCAAGTTACAAAAACAAGTAGTAAGAATAATGAAATGTAAAAAAAGAACTAAACACTGTAAACCACTATTTCAACAGTTAAAAATCCTGCCACTGCCATGCCTCTATATATTGGAACTAGCTTGTTTTACAGAACAGCACTTGGACACCCTCGACAGAAATGCAGACCGCCACATATGACACCAGAAACAATACACAGTTACAAATTATAGCCCACAACACAAAATTATATGCGAATTGGGTTAAATGTATGGGCATTTCAATATACAACAACCTCCCGACAGACATAAAAACAAACAAAAACCCAAAAATAATGAGAACTAAATTAAAGGAATTGCTACTAAATCACTGTTTCTATTCCATACATGAATTTCTTGAAACAAAATTTTAATTACTTGCAATAAGCTGTTTATTCAGTTGTAGATGTTTCTACTTAGTAAGATAATTTAATTATTGTATCTTATCTATATTCACCCCCCCATGAACCATGGACCTTGCCGTTGGTGGGGAGGCTTGCGTGCCTCAGCGATACAGATAGCCGTACCGTAGGTGCAACCACAACAGAGGGGTATCTGTTGAGAGGCCAGACAAACGTGTGGTTCCTGAAGAGGGGCAGCAGCCTTTTCAGTAGTTGCAAGGGCAACAGTCTGGATGATTGACTGATCTGGCCTTGTAACAATAACCAAAACGGCCTTGCTGTGCTGGTACTGCGAACGGCTGAAAGCAAGGGGAAACTACAGCCGTAATTTTTCCCGAGGGCATGCAGCTTTACTGTATGATTACATGATGATGGCGTCCTCTTGGGTAAAATATTCTGGAGGTAAAATAGTCCCCCATTCGGATCTCCGGGCGGGGACTACTCAAGAGGATGTCGTTATCAGGAGAAAGAAAACTGGCGTTCTAAGGATCGGAGCGTGGAATGTCAGATCCCTTAATCGGGCAGGTAGGTTAGAAAATTTAAAAAGGGAAATGGATAGGTTGACGTTAGATATAGTGGGAATTAGTGAAGTTCGGTGGCAGGAGGAACAAGACTTCTGGTCAGGTGACTACAGGGTTATAAACACAAAATCAAATAGGGGTAATGCAGGAGTAGGTTTAATAATGAATAGGAAAATAGGAATGCGGGTAAGCTACTACAAACAGCATAGTGAACGCATTATTGTGGCCAAGATAGATACGAAGCCCACACCTACTACAGTAGTACAAGTTTATATGCCAACTAGCTCTGCAGATGACGAAGAAATTGAAGAAATGTATGATGAAATAAAAGAAATTATTCAGATTGTGAAGGGAGACGAAAATTTAATAGTCATGGGTGACTGGAATTCGAGTGTAGGAAAAGGGAGAGAAGGAAACATAGTAGGTGAATATGGATTGGGGGACAGAAATGAAAGAGGAAGCCGCCTGGTCGAATTTTGCACAGAGCACAACATAATCATAACTAACACTTGGTTTAAGAATCATGAAAGAAGGTTGTATACATGGAAGAACCCTGGAGATACTAAAAGGTATCAGATAGATTATATAATGGTAAGACAGAGATTTAGGAACCAGGTTTTAAATTGTAAGACATTTCCAGGGGCAGATGTGGACTCTGACCACAATCTATTGGTTATGACCTGTAGATTAAAACTGAAGAAACTGCAAAAAGGTGGGAATTTAAGGAGATGGGACCTGGATAAACTAAAAGAACCAGAGGTTGTACAGAGATTCAGGGAGAGCATAAGGGAGCAATTGACAGGAATGGGGGAAATAAATACAGTAGAAGAAGAATGGGTAGCTTTGAGGGATGAAGTAGTGAAGGCAGCAGAGGATCAAGTAGGTAAAAAGACTAGGGCTAGTAGAAATCCTTGGGTAACAGAAGAAATATTGAATTTAATTGATGAAAGGAGAAAATATAAAAATACAGTAAGTGAAACAGGCAAAAAGGAATACAAACGTCTCAAAAATGAGATCGACAGGAAGTGCAAAATGGCTAAGCAGGGATGGCTAGAGGACAAATGTAAGGATGTAGAGGCCTATCTCACTAGGGGTAAGATAGATACCGCCTACAGGAAAATTAAAGAGACCTTTGGAGATAAGAGAACGACTTGCATGAATATCAAGAGCTCAGATGGAAACCCAGTTCTAAGCAAAGAAGGGAAAGCAGAAAGGTGGAAGGAGTATATAGAGGGTCTATACAAGGGCAATGTACTTGAGGACAATGTTATGGAAATGGAAGAGGATGTAGATGAAGATGAAATGGGAGATATGATACTGCGTGAAGAGTTTGACAGAGCACTGAAAGACCTGAGTCGAAACAAGGCCCCCGGAGTAGACAATATTCCATTGGAACTACTGACGGCCGTGGGAGAGCCAGTCCTGACAAAACTCTACCATCTGGTGAGCAAGATGTATGAAACAGGCGAAATACCCTCAGACTTCAAGAAGAATATAATAATTCCAATCCCAAAGAAAGCAGGTGTTGACAGATGTGAAAATTACCGAACTATCAGCTTAATAAGTCACAGCTGCAAAATACTAACACGAATTCTTTACAGACGAATGGAAAAACTAGTAGAAGCCAACCTCGGGGAAGATCAGTTTGGATTCCGTAGAAACACTGGAACACGTGAAGCAATACTGACCTTACGACTTATCTTAGAAGAAAGATTAAGGAAAGGCAAACCTACGTTTCTAGCATTTGTAGACTTAGAGAAAGCTTTTGACAATGTTGACTGGAATACTCTCTTTCAAATTCTAAAGGTGGCAGGGGTAAAATACAGGGAGCGAAAGGCTATTTACAATTTGTACAGAAACCAGGTGGCAGTTATAAGAGTCGAGGGTCATGAAAGGGAAGCAGTGGTTGGGAAGGGAGTAAGACAGGGTTGTAGCCTCTCCCCGATGTTGTTCAATCTGTATATTGAACAAGCAATAAAGGAAACAAAAGAAAAATTCGGAGTAGGTATTAAAATTCATGGAAAAGAAATAAAAACTTTGAGGTTCGCCGATGACATTGTAATTCTGTCAGAGACAGCAAAGGACTTGGAAGAGCAGTTGAATGGAATGGAGAGTGTCTTGAAAGGAGGATATAAGATGAACATCAACAAAAGCAAAACAAGGATAATGGAATGTAGTCTAATTAAGTCGGGTGATGCTGAGGGAATTAGATTAGGAAATGAGGCACTTAAAGTAGTAAAGGAGTTTTGCTATTTGGGGAGCAAAATAACTGATGATGGTCGAAGTAGAGAGGATATAAAATGTAGGCTGGCAATGGCAAGGAAAGCGTTTCTGAAGAAGAGAAATTTGTTAACATCCAGTATTGATTTAAGTGTCAGGAAGTCATTTCTGAAAGTATTCGTATGGAGTATAGCCATGTATGGAAGTGAAACATGGACGATAAATAGTTTGGACAAGAAGAGAATAGAAGCTTTCGAAATGTGGTGCTACAGAAGAATGCTGAAGATTAGATGGGTAGATCACATAACTAATGAGGAAGTATTGAATAGGATTGGGGAGAAGAGAAGTTTGTGGCACAACTTGACCAGAAGAAGGGATCGGTTGGTAGGACATGTTCTGAGGCATCAAGGGATCACCAATTTAGTATTGGAGGGCAGCGTGGAGGGTAAAAATCGTAGAGGGAGACCAAGAGATGAATACACTAAGCAGATTCAGAAGGATGTAGGTTGCAGTAGGTACTGGGAGATGAAAAAGCTTGCACAGGATAGAGTAGCATGGGGAGCTGCATCAAACCAGTCTCAGGACTGAAGACCACAACAACAACAACAACATCTATATTCTGTCTGTATCTCATATAGGCCTATGTATTCTGCTATGTGAACTTTGTACCACAATATTTTAATTACTTGTAATAAGCTGTATATTCACTGCTAGATATTTCTACTTAGTAAGATAATTTAATTATTGTTTGTTACTCCTATTCTGTCTGTATCTCTTATATGTATTCTGCTATGTGCAGTACGCACCACTGTCATCTCTCATCACACACCTCCTTCTTTATATTTTGTCTATATATCCTGTATGTCTTCTGCTATGTGAGTTATGTACCACTACTGTCATCTCTCATTATATACCATATTAACATACTTTTCAAATTGACTTGTCCTATATCATGATGTGCTTTGCTGTACAAATTGTATGATCTACAGGACCAATAATAAATCAAATCAAATCAAAATCAGGTTTACAGGTAAAATTCACTCTCCCTTCACATGTTCTACAGGATGTATTGAGTTCTTCATGTAACGATCCATTTGACCAACTGAAGATTACAGCTTGCAGGCCTCACTGACTAGCAAGAAACTGTCACTGCAACTCTAAATACCATTCATCAAACTGCCAATCATTGCTAACATTAAATGAGACAGTAAGAAACAGCATTTACAACACTTTTGCCATGGAAAAAATTATGACATGAGTCCAGCCCAGTAGTGGGGTCATGATGAAATATAAATGGACTCTCATAACACTGTACAGCAATTTCTAGAAGGAGGTCCTGCAACATTGGGCAAAATATCAGTTTTATCCATTTAATAATAGTTATTTCACACCATGATTGACTCTACATCCAGAAACTTTATCTTATCTCAAGTGTGCACTGGCAGAAAACCACCACAGTGAGTCTAATATGACATTCAAGCATTTACATAAGCATAAAGAAGTCAAAACTATATCAAACTATAACAGAAATAAATCAGCAATGTTTTGATTATTACAGAATTTCAATACCAATTTCTCCAATGTTCATTAAAATTTGGGGTGTCTAACCTTGATTTGGGTATATCTCATTTGTATATGTACGCAGAAGTCTAAGTGTTGCCCTGCTGATATACATGAGCTTTTCTAAATCCAGCATGGCTGCTAGGTGTCCTGATGTCGTGCCATTCAAATGAGTGATGTCCATGACAGCAGCTTTGAAAGTATTCCAGCTCCACTGTAGAAGAGCCAGGAGTGACTGGAAGCATTCCTGCAACAAAGAAGATTAGGTGAAAAAAACCCTCATGCACAGGAAGAAAACAAGCCTCATGTAAACAAATTAGTGTATAAGTTCTTGTAAGTATTCTAGAAAATATTTAAAAACAATTATTTAAATTCACAATTTACATTAATAAGTATTGCCTCACTCATGGAGTTTACTCACCCTTGACACGGAATGAGAGAATTCTCTACTCAGTATATATACAGGTTCTGACTGGTCCAGCTGGCGGTTTGGTGCTTGATTTTCAGGTGTAACAATACGGTACAGGAGCTGTGGAATCTGCCCTGCATTAACATCTGTTCCATTGTTTGATTTTTTTGATGATTTAAAGTAAAAAACTACCCTAGAGGAGAAACACTTATGGTAATTTAGACAACCAACCACAGAAAGTAATTAAAAACATGTAATTTCATTTGCATATAGACTACAGCGCCAGTGATAACACTGATTTTGAAACTTACTGGTCTTCTGTTGTTACCATCCCTTGTCCGCTTGAACCACAGTCACTTGATGGTCCACTCACTCGTGCCCAAGCTACATACCACCTATTAGCCTGAATAAACAATAAAATCATTACTGTAGTTGGTAATTTTTAATACTAAAAATTTACTGACAGGACATGACTTATTTGCTTGTATGTAAAACGAGGAATAACCTGCAAGGGAATGGGTTCTTCAAAGAGCATGGGATACTTCTGACGTGGACCGCATTCATAAGGAACTTCCTCTGTCTCAGCTAACATCTCTCCATCAATTTCCTGCTCACCTCCATCAACACCAATGTCAAATAACTGAAACAAGTAAGAACACTTCACTTGCAGAAATGAATTGGAAGTAATTTGCGTTAAGAAATAAAATGGTACATCAGTTTCATTACGGTATTTTTTAGTAAGACTGAAAGTGCCATAATATACTCAACAAACTTCAGCGAGGAATGAGGAAATGCCTACATAAGTAAACAGTACTGATTACTTCACCAATTGAGCCCCAAAACCAACTTTGTAGCGCCTCAGTGACCTTCATTAAAGTTCAGGTATCATGACAACAGCCATTGTATGGTTACAAATAAAAAGTTCATACATTTCTTTTATCTACACCACAAACCATTTCAAGATTTTTCTTTTATGCCTTGAGCAAAGCACAATTTCTTGATTTTCTCTGTGTACCCCTACCTGTTTTGGTGATGTTACACCATCATCAGTGGGTTCTCTTTCCTCTACAGTAAAATGTAAGTAAATGTTGACTGAAAATTTATGGGTAAACAGAGGAAACCAACAAACTGTGTTTTCCTCAAGGTGGAAACATAAAAAAAAATAGTTTCATAATCAATCAAACATGGACACAGACATGGAGCTTTCAGATGAAAATTACCAGGAAATGAAGATAGTAACTTTTAGGGCAGTAACCAACCATCTCCACAGTCTATGATGACCTCTCCCATTTTGTACATGTTCACATTCTCAGTAACATTGAAGTACATAAAATCACAAATGATGGGTACCACAGTACTGGCATATGTTTTAACTATCTGACTTCACAAAGAATAGTATATCTTATTAGCAGCAATCTTTAGCACGGAGCATGGATTAGCAAAGTTATTGTAATGGACTTAACAGTGCATCATAAGGTAGAATATAACAATTTGCTCAAGTAAATAGTCTTCAAAATGAAATGATGATGAATCACAGATAGAAAAACATTCTATTTATACAGGCAGTAGCAGACAAAATCACATACTACAGTTTTTAGAATCCAGCAAAAGAGAGAAAAAGGTTGGAGGAAATGAGACTAATTATGGAATAAATAGATCACCCACAGATCAAACAAGGGAATTGTCCAATCCAACATGTTTAAACCCACCCTGGAATTTTGTATGCAGGAAGAACACATCGAAAAATTGCAATTTCAAAATTTCTGCTGTTAGGACACACTGCAAGTACTTAAAAAAATGTGAAAGGTACTCAATTTTGCACATGCAGCACCTCTTATAACAGCAGCTTGTATAGCCCTTCCTGTCTAGTGCACAACTCGGCAAATGAGCCAAAGCAGTCTTTACAAGACAGCATAGTGTAACATAAAAGTCCATGGTGCACACTTGCAGATCTTAAACACCTACACCATACCAAAAAAGCCAAGTATCATAAATTTTTTGAATAACTTGCAGGTCATATTGACAGCTAAGCTGTTTCAGATGAAATGCTTCAAAAGCTGACTGGCAGATGAGAAAAAAAGAATCAAGAATGTGTTTGATGTAGCATTACAGATGACCTCCATCAATTGCGACTTTAATTTGTGGAAATCAAATATTTCTTATAGATATATCATTTTCCAACAATTTCTGTACCATAGTTCTTATGATAGCTTTTGAGTAATGTATATTTTATTAACAATGGAACAGTTTCTTGTTTATTCTCTAAAGTTGTCACAAAAATGTGAAGTGTAAACAGAATAATGAAAATTAACATTTTCCTTAATCCAGGCACATCTGATAAAAGAAAAATTAATGCATTCGGGCACTTCACAGTAATTACTAATTTTATTTAGATGGATTGGGGATGGATGCCGTTGTTCTGCATATTGCACTGTGTACCAAGCATACTTGATCAAATTTGGTAAACAGGTTGACAAAAACTGATTATGCACAAATGACGGAAGTTTAAGAATAGTAAGAATACCATTCTGATGATAAACTTGAAATTACAGAGAGCCATCAAATAATACATTACCAGCAACTTTCCAAAAATTGTTTTTTAGTGTTGAAAACATATTTATTGAGAGGTTCAATTATATTAGATTTTCTGGTTAGGATCAAAATTATATCAATAGCCATTTTGTTGTTTTACTCAAATATGGAGGTGTTGTTAGGCCCAAGCCAAATGTTCAACAAAAGTAACAAATTATTTGATGTGCAACTGGTACAAAGACATTACAAATTAAATGGCTAAAATTATGCTTTCCCATTTATGCCAATTTTGATGTGTCAGTTACAAGATTTCTGTAACAAATCAGGCCTTCCTTTTTATTTGTGGGCTTAATTTGCCTTGAGGTTCCTGACAATAGATTGAAAGCAACAGAAACAGTAATCCACTCATATGTATCACTGACATTAGTGTATACGAAAGTGCCATAGCATTAATTGGTTGCACAACCGACTCTCTTTTATCCACCCTGCAATGATACAGCATGCAGTTCTTTCCTGAAATTTGATTGATCAGCTTTACTTCAAACCAGCTATGAATTTCTCTATGTTACTGTCAATTAAATTCATCTCCTCCACACATTGATCTGAAGGAAACTTCATAATTTTAAAATTCCTATTCTGTATGACTTCTCAACTCTGCTTAAACAGATCAAAGAAGCTTGGAAACCAACAATTTTCATCTCACTTGCAATATGAAGAGCATGATCTCATTGATCCTCCTTGGTAACAGTTCATTATCTCTCATGCAAAATTTTAAATCATCTGAATAGCTTTTCTTTCACATTTTCACAAGTTTAATTTTGGTGCATATTTCTAACTTTGTGTCAGTCTTTCTTCGGTTTATATGCTTCACAAACTCCCTCCTTTGTTTAACCAGAAATTCACAGCCTATGATTTGTCATTGAAAGCTATTACTGTACCTGTTTCCTTCAGGTTCGGAATGTATTCTTGTTCCAGATTCTTACTGGAACAACAATTATCATTCAAAACACAATTCATGGAACTGTCAGAATTATTACTGATCTCTTTTTAAGTTTCCGCAGTTTCTAATGAAAGCTACACACCACATGAATCAATGTCCACAAAATTAACTAACACATGACACATGTAAGTACCACTTTCTTCATATTTCATTTTTACAAGACTGAAAGCGTTAACTGGATTCCACATTACTGTGAAACTCTGGAACCTGTACAGACAAATGCTATTAGCAGACATAAATAAAAAAAAGTACAATGAATATTAATCCAGTTTTATCTCCATTCTTAATACTTACCAAAATTCACTTTACAGTTACAATTGTGCAGTGTTATCTGTTTACTAATGTGCTGTCAATTAAATATATGTGCCTGCTGTGTTACATTTGTGCAGCATGCCACAACACCAGAAGGGGTGTACATTTTGCCAGCTGCCTGATGGGCTACGAATTAGGCAATTTTCAAAATTTCTTTAAAAATATTTATGGTACATTTTAGCAGCTAGAATTTTGACAGTACATTTCTTTATCCTTCCATATAAAATATGCAGGTTTCGACATGTCAGATAGGACCATTTCCTTGCGAGAATTCAGTTCACACTCATAATGAGTCCTAGGCAACTTACACATTTAATAACCAATTTTCTTCACTCCCTCAAACTTCCTTTCCTCTTTTTTTCAGATAAATGAATATTTGGTTCCCAAGGTAAACAGTTATGCAATTTTTTTCCCTTGTACCTTTGTCTGCTGCTGCCAAATCTTTTTTAAATATGTACTAGAACAAAACTGTATGACACATTCCTATTCTCAACATCCTAAGTTATAACTGTGCAGTTTGTAATCTTTAAATACAACACACCAAGTAATTGTATATAACTTTTACAATGCAGATAAGCATGGTAAATTCAGTGCACACATGCTAAGAGTCAATGGAAGAAAAATTACAACTTTTATAAATACATTTAAAAAATGCAACAAAGGACTGCATCCAATGCATTCCATGCAAGAGACACAAACAAATCACAAGTAAATTTGTCAATGAGATTAAAATTTATCACCTTTCAGTTCATTTTTAAATTTGTCTGTTATGATTTGTTATAGTGCACATTTACATACACCTAAATCTCGTAAGTTATTCGCTTTTCTGTCAATGTGACTAATCATTTAAATTTATTAGTCATCTAAATATATTTCTCCATGTTACACTCTGATACTATCTATATTCTGTTTCTGGCAACATTGTCTCAATGCTTGGCCACTAAGTTCTTCACATTTTTGCAAATACTATATAAGTGTTTTCATTTAAGTTATATGCTAAAACAGTTTCTGCTCAACAGAGAATGAATTTGGCGTTTCACTATTTGAACCAGTGGAAAAATGGCAGGCTGGAGCTCTTCAGACAACTGCTTGTTTAGTGATAATAATCGTAATTAATCTGACAGTGTTGTTTAAATGCATATTGACATTCACAGGATAAAGTTTACTAAAAACTAAAATAGAACTTGGCTGTAAGGAAAACTCTAACACACTTCAGGGTTACTAATCTTCATAGTACACAGTTTTGTTGTGAATAAATGCTGTCTTATTTTCAGAGACTGAAATTCATACTGATGAAACAAAATTAGCTACTCTTCAGTAGTAAGATGATCAGTATTTCATCAATATTATTAATGTGTTCTCAAACATGAACCACTTTTATTTTTTGAGGTCTAGTTCTGCAAACAACATATCCATGCTCCCAGTTTCTCATATCATCATCATTTCTTTCTTCATAACTGAACTGTCTCTCACAATCTACCATGTTTCAGTTTTTTCTGTACACGAACTATTTTTCTCCCTTTTTAATATATTAAACACTTCACCTCCCGAAAAAATTTTTTCTTCTCAACATTCTGAATATGTAAAAACTGCTATCCTTCCAGCACAGTTTCAAATGATCAGTTATTCTATTATTATTCTCTCTAATCACTTTCATTTATTTTATTTTATTTTTTATACTCTCCTTTGTTCCACAGAAGTAATTATAGCAAGTACCACATCCCAAGCTGGCTGAAGTGGCCGTGCAGTTAAAGGCGCTGCAGTCTGGAACCGCAGGACCACTACGGTCGCAGGTTCGAATCCTGCCTCAGGCATGGATGTTTGTGATGTCCTTAGGTTAGTTAGGTTTAACTAGTTCTAAGTTCTAGGGGACTAATGACCTCAGCAGTTGAGTCCCATAGTGCTCAGAGCCATTTGAACCACATCCCATGTCTATGCTGGTACCGGCCAATCCTTGCTTTAACTCAGTTGCAACAAATTTTTAAATGAGCTGAAACAATTCCCCATGAAATTTGGTCTCTGTAACAATGTGGCATGCAAGATGATAAATGTTATTGAAACTTACCTTAATCTTTCCTGTATACTCTCCTCGACCACCAAAAAGTCCATAGCCACCAAGAAGGATGTCAGTGTCTGCCATGAACCGAATAGCTTCAATCGAATGCCCGGAGTAGCCCCATCCACCACCATGGCCTGAAATTTGTAGAATAATACCTTATTCTTCAATGACTGTTTGTTTCAATCAAACAATAAACACAATGTATAAATTATGCATAAATAGAGCTTTATAAAAATTGAAGACTTGAAATAAAGAAGACAAGTTCTGTAATAAGGAATTTTGAGGTTTTGTATGAAATAGGATCTACATAACAAGCCCAGTAATGTATAAAAGGCACAAACTGTATGAATGAAAATGTAGTGCCAAATGCAATCGACAGATGGTATGCATTTTAACAACCACTGTTGTTAACATATGACAGGCTTTATGTTTTGCATGCTTACTCCTTAGTGCTAGATAAAATGGTGGAGGCTGCAGATGTTTAGCTCTCCAGCACAGGAGGTAAGTCTCATTACTGACTGCTAACCTGCACCATAACTGGACAGACTGTTTATTCTTGAGCTACCAAATGTATTGTTCCAGAAGATGTAAGGACATAATACAGCAATCATAATAAATAAAGCCATTTATCATCAGTAATATGAATGCGTCTGACTGCTTAGATTTCAAGAAAGCAGCAGATTGTAATATAAACACAGCAAATCTAAACATATCCAAAACACAATGACTATGGTTGGACAAACATAAGCCCCATGTAGTTAAGACCAGGAGAAACTTAAATGAAACTGAGGCTCGGGAAGGTACCCTTATTTTGAGAAAACGTGTACAAGTACATGACATCAAGAAAAGCAACTATCTGCCCTTGATGATACAACCACAGCTGCAAAGAAAAGAAGAAAGATTTGAAGTGGTGCAGTACCTCAAAAATAATGACCACATCCAGTTTTAGAAAAGCAGAATGAACTTTTACTAACTTGTTGTTGAGTAATGAACAATGGCACTTAGAGCTTCTCATTGTATTTGCACTTTCAGTATTCTTTTTGCACTATTACAATACAATGTTTGTAATTTCTTTTGGAAACCAGATTCATATTACACTCAGCTTTCAAATAAAACACATTAATAGTGGGATTACGACCATAAATTACCTAATATATTTAAAACACAATTTTCTCAAATTCATGACTTTGACACTTAAAGTCTTTTTTTATTTAAAGTCTTCAATTGCAGAAACACTCAATTTTGAATAAACTTAGCAGAAAAAAGTTCCTTTCTCTATGCAGATTTCATTTTAACAGCTATACAGAAAAGGAGAAAAAGGGGAGAACAATGCTTTTCCATAATTGCAATAATAAGTTGAACTCCCAGTTTTAGACTATGGCTATTTGGTGATGTCACACACTTTCTAGTGTCAGGAATATATTTTTTCCCGAAACTGTTTGCAATACTTTGGAGTTCTTTATATGTAATTTGTGACTCATACACAAGTTTCATGTATACATGTTGACAGATGCAGATCGGCCATCTGGTGGTTCATCTGCTAGTCATTGATCCTGGAGAACTGACAAATCCAGAGATCTAACAATGAAACTCCAGGTAGGAATATCAACAATGCAGAAAAGACAGATTGCTACTTACTGTAAAGAACATGTCTTCTTTACAGTAAGTAGCAAGCTTTCTTTTCCACACTGTTGAAATGAATATATCTCTACTGAATGGAAAAAAGACACATCCTCTTTCCTGACGAGGCAACAGTTTGTTGCGAAAGCTTGAATTTTGTGTGTATGTTTGTGTTTGTTTGTGTGTCTATCGACCTGCCAGCGCTTTCGTTTGGTAAGTCACATCATCTTTGTTTTTAGATATATGTTACTACCTATTATTCGTTACTATGTCCACCTCAATAGCTGAGTGGTCAGCGCGATGGATTGCCATGCAAAGGGTTCCAGGTTCGATTCCTGACTGGGTTGGAGATTTTCTCCACTCAGGGACTGGGTGCCGTGTTGTCTGCATCATCATCATCATCATCATCATCATCATCATCCCCACTGACAAGCAAATCACCAAAGTGGTGTCAACTCAAAAGACTTGCACCAGGCGAAAGGTCTATCTGACGGGAGGCCCTAGCCACATGACATCTCATTTCATTTGTTTCTAGATGTTTATGATATTTTGAGGGAAGAATTTCAGAGTTCTGCTGATGTAATCATCACCATATGTGACTACTGCAGTGTTATCTCTATCTGCCTTTACAACATGAACTCTGTTTTCTGCAAACTTTCCATTAATGCATCCAAGATACAAGATGGCAGCGCGCGTTGATGTAGTAATAAATTGCTCAGTAAACTATGAGTATTTAGCATCTAAAAAGTGCATATCGTGTGATAAAATAGTAAAAAGCGGTATTAGAACTTGCCCAGTGATGCATATGTGGTATCCTCCACACTGCTTTGCGAAAGTAAATCTCCAAAACATATCGTGTGCTTGTGGAACAAAGTGCAACGGTTATCTAGATGCGACTGGAATGTATAGTGAATATCGCGAAACCAATGTATTAGAAACACTGCAGAAAGAACTTCAAGCCACAAGACAACATGCTCTGCTACTGGAAAGCATGATGAAAAACCTTTCTGAACCGCCACATAAGGAAAAAGTTCGAAATTTGTACAGTGATGTTGTTTTAAATATTTGTACTAACGAAAGAAATGACGCTCCATTGAAGAAGAGTGAACATGAAAAATGTGAAACAGTAAATAAAGGTAACCTACAAAGTGCTTCTGAACACTTCTCGTGTAGTTTAAAAATGGTTAAGAAAAATGACTGCAGTAAGTTGAAAACAAACACAAACATGAGTCAGCTTACAAATAACAAAAAACATGTACTGTTACTTTCAGATAGTCACGGTAGGAACTGTGCAAAAGTACTGAACGAAATTTCAACAACCAGCTATAAATTTACATCTTTGATAACGCCAAATGCTATATTCAAAGAAACAACATGCAATATACAAAACAAAACGTCTAGTCTAGGACAAAATGATTATATTGTCATCTTATCTGGTGCAAACAATATTAATGGATCAAAACGTGGTTTTATGACATCACTAGATGAAACGATCGCAAAAACTAGGCACACACAACTAATTCTATGCACAATACCATATAGATATGACGTGCCAAATGAAAACTGCAAAATCTACCAAATGAACAGTTACTTGATGCAGAAGGCATCTTACAGTGAACACATCAGAGTTTTAGATGTAAATAGCTTCCTCCAACGGAAAGACTTCACCAGGCATGGGCTTCACTTACATAAAAATGGGAAAAAGAAACTGTGTGTTAATCTGCTGAATGCTATCAAAAGTCCACTGGTAACAAGAAGTGCCATAAAACGTGTTACACCAGGGCATCAAACATATTTGTGGTCCAATGAAGCTAATTTGGTGGACAATCTCAGAAGAATGAGCAATACTGCAGCTGAACCAACAGCAACACCACGAGCTGAAGAGCCATCAGTAACAACAACAAAAGTGAATATGCAGTCAGGGTCATCAAGGAAAACACCAGAAATGTGGAGAATCCATTGTAGAACCCCAAACCCACATAATAAATGCATCCTTTACAAATGGAGTTTTCCCTGACCTACTAAAGACTTCTAAAATCACCCCACTTCACAAAAAGGGCTCCAAAAATGATGTAGCCAATTACAGGCCCATAGCACAACTCAGCTCATTCTCAAAAATATTTGAAAAATTATTTTACACCACATTGGAAGACTTTACTAATAAACTATCCTTATTGAAAAAACACCAGCATGGTTTTAGAAAGCAAAAGACAACTACCACAGCTATTTATGAGTATCTCAACAAAACCTTAAAAGCACTGGATAATAAGGAAATCACTACTGGTATCTTTTTAGATTTATCCAAAGCCTTTGATGTAATTGACCATACCATACTCCTTAAGAAGTTAGCAAATAAAGGTATAAGAGGAATTGCAAACAAATGGTTAGAATCTTACCTGTCAAACAGATTCCAAAAAGTTGAAATTAATTTTGAAAAAAAGAAAACAACCACCCATCAATCTACTGTCCACTCCTCTGACACAATGCCTATGAGATATGGTGTGCCACAAGGCTCAATCCTGGGACCCATACTGTTTCTGCCATACATTGATGATATAAGCACGAAGCTTGCTACAGGACATACCACACTATTTGCCGATGACACAAGTATACTAATAACGGGTACCGATACAGAGGACCACAACCAAAAAATTAAACCGCTTATGTCGTCACTCAGCAAATGGTTCAATGAGAACAAACTGATTATAAACATACAAAAAAAAAACGTACATCAACTTCAGACTCTCATCCCAAAAACTAGTAATGCCTGATGTGATTCTAAATAACCAAGAGCTTATGTGTGTGGACTCTGTCAGGTTTCTTGGCATATGACTTGAAGGAAATCTTAAGTGGGAGACTCTCACAAATTATATCTCAAAAAAGCTCTCAACTGTGTGTTACATTTTAAGGATACTCAAAAAATCAGTCACAAAATCTGTTCTTATACATGTATATTATGCTTACTTCCATTCTACATTACAGTATGGAATCATATTTTGGGGGAACTCGCCTGGAGGTAGATATATTTTCAAAATGAAAAAAAAGGCAATACGCATAATATGTAATCTAAGACATAATGAATCATGCAGACAACATTTCAAAACAAATGGCATTATGACACTGCCCTCTGCTTACATTTATAATATCGTCTCATTTGTCAAGTCATACCTGTTAAACGATGACTGCACACTAAAATTCAATGGAGATATTCATAACTATGCAACAAGGCAGCAATCTGACCTACATATGATTCAGTCCAGAACTACCCGCTACCAAAAAAGTGTTTTAAATGTTGGGATACTAATGTATAATAATTTACGCAATGAAATCAAAGCAACAAAGAACCCAAGAGCTTTCACACATAAGTTAAAAAAATATCTCTTGGACCATTGCTTTTATGCAGTTGATCATTTTTTTGAAAGGGGTTAAACATGTAAACAATATGATAAATGTTCAATTAGGTCTGAAAATTATATACTGTGCATGTCTATGAAATATACTGCATTATTATATACTGTGCATGTCTATGAAATACACTGGACTACTTTACTATTACATTTGTATTGGCTGTTTGTATTTTACCATACAACATTTGTATCTACTGTTTTGTTGAAGATAGCTAACTTCCTCATTGCAAAATAATGTAAAATCAATTTATTAGATATAACCTGCAAATATGTTCCCTTGACCTGTCCAATATCGTATGTACAACCTTACAATTCTATGATTTGTATTAACTGTTTTGTTTAAGATAGATAATTTCCTTGCTACAAAATAATATAAAAATCAATTTGTAAAAATTACTTGTAAATAGCTCTCTTGACCTATCCAATATCATATGTACAGCTGTACAATACTATGATTGCCTGGATCAATAAAAATACAATACAATACAATAATGTTAGCAAGCAGTTTTGAGTCAGTTTTACCTGAATTAGGCAATTAGTACAAGACCAGTGGCTCTTATGAACTATGTTCTACGTTTCAGTGTATTCAACAAAATAGCAATAAATGACTTTCTTGATCTAAATTGGGGATTTCAAAAATACTTTCGATCTTTGAACTCACAGCATTTTCTTCATTCTACATTGGTCCAGCTGTGACTTATGTAATTTTTGTGCTGATAAGTGAAATATTGGTGGTTTAATTATCTGTCATTGAATTCAAGTTCTGACTTGTGGGGGATAATCAGAAGAATAATTTCTAATCTTTGTAGTCAGAGAATAATTCATAATCTTTGAAGTAAGAGACTGGAATTAAATTTTTATACCTTCTACAAGTGACTAGCTGTTTCTCTCTCATCTAGCTATTGATGTTATGTAAGATGTGGAAAAAAGGTAGGTGTAAGATCCATTTGTTGGTTGGTTTGTGGGGGTTAAAGGGACCAGACTGCGATGGTCATCAGTCCCTTTTTCCAAAAAAAACTAAAATCGTTCACAGAGAATAAAAAACGAACAACAGAAAAGACGTCAGACGACACAGGACAAGAAAGACTCAGACAGAGATCAGACAAAACAAATTAAAATCACACAGAGTGTGACGGTGGTTGGCCAACCATAGAGATAAGAAAGGAAAAGCCGAGAACACATTAAAAACTCAGTTTAAAACCGTAGGCCAAAGGTCAGAATCAACACAAAACAATAAAATAAAACATAAACACTCAGATTAAATGATAAAAACCCCCTGCCCGAATAAAACGTAAAACTAAGCCAGCCATAGCAGAGTCATCAGTTAAAAGGGCAGGGAGCGTATCAGGCAGCACAAATGTCTGCCTGACCACAGCTAAAAGGGGGCAGGCCAACAAAATGTGGGCCACTGTCAAAGCCGCCCCGCAGCGACATAGAGGAGGGTCCTCCCGGCGCAGTAAATAACTGTGTGTCAGCCGGGAGTGGCCAATGCGGAGCCAGCAAAGGACTACTGAGACCCTGCGAGTGGCTCGCAGGGATGACCACCACACAGCTGTCATCTCCTTGAGAGCACGGAGTTTATTACATGTGGTCAGTTCGCGCCATTCATTATCCCATAGAGCAAAAACTTTGTGGCGTTAGACTGCCCTCAAATCAGTCTCTGGGAGGCCAACGTCCAGAGATGGTTTACTGGTGGCCTCTTTTGCCAGGCGGTCAACATGTTCATTGCCCGGGATACCGACATGACCAGGGGTCCACACAAAGACTACAGAGCGGCCGCAACGGGCAAGAGTATGCAGGGACTCCTGGATAGCCATCACTAGACGAGAACGAGGGAAACACTGGTCGAGAGCTCGTAAACCGCTCAGGGAATCGCCGCTACAGATAACGAAGGACTCACCTGAGCAGGAGCAGATATACTCTAGGGTACGAAAGATGGCGACCAGCTCAGCAGTGTAAACGCTGCAGCCAGCTGGCAATGAACGTTGTTCGGAATGGTCCCCTAGAGTTAGCGCATAACCAACACGACCAGCAACCATTGAGCCGTCAGTGTAAACAATGCCAGAGCTCTGATGGTGAGAATGGAAAGAAAGCGGCGGAAGAAGGCCTCCGGAGGGACTGAGTCCTTCAGGCCCTGTGCCAATTCCAGCTGAAGGCGAGGGTGAGGCACACACCACGGGGGTGTATGCAGAGGTGCCCGGCAAGGAGGTGGAAGAGGTAAAGCCCCAAGCCCGGAGAGAAGCTCTCGGACGCGGACTGCGATCGTACATCCAGCCCTGGGCCGACGTTCTGGAAGATGGACGTGCGACTGTGGGAATAGTAGACGATAGTTATGATGCCCGGGCAAGCTGAAAACATGGGCAGCATAAGTGGCCAGCAAACGTTGGCGCCGTAACCGCAGTGGAGGGACACCTGCCTCCACAAGTATGCTGTCCACAGGGCTGGTCCGGAAAGCACCACTGGCAAGGCGTATCCTAGTGTGGAGGATTGGGTCCAGCACCTGCAACGCAGATGGGGATGCTGAGCCATAAGCCAGGCTCCCATAATCCAGATGGGACTGGATTAACGCCTGGTAGAGCCGTAACAGGGTAGATCGGTCGGCGCCCCAGTGGGTGTGGCTCAAGCATTGCAGAGCATTTAGATGCCGCCTACACATCTGTTTAAGCTGCCGAATATGAGGCAGCCAAGTCAACCGGGAATCAAAAACAACTCCCAAAAACCTACGTGTCTCCATCACAGCAAGAAGTTCGCCATCAAGGTAAAGCCGCGGCTCCGGATGAACAGTGCGTCGCCGGCAGAAATGCATAACGCAGGTCTTGGCTGCCGAAAACTGGAACCCATGAGCTACAGCCCAAGACTGCGCCTTACGGATAGTGCCCTGTAGCTGACGTTCAGCAGCTGCAATGCCAATGGAGCTATAGTAAAGGCAGAAGTCGTCAGCATACAGGGAAGCGGAGACAGAATTTCCCACCGCTGCAGCGAGCCCATTTATTGCAATTAAAAACAGGCAGACACTGAGGACAGATCCCTGTGGTACCCCATTCTCCTGGACTCAGGAGGAACTATGGGAGGCCACGACCTGCACGCAGAAGATACGAGATGACAGAAAATTGTGGATAAAGATCAGCAGAGGGCCCCGAAGACCCCACTCATGAAGCGTAGAAAGGATGTGATGATGCCATGTCGTATCGTTCGCCTTCCGCAAGTAAAAAAAGACAGCGACCAGGTGCTGACAGCGGGCAAAGGCAGTATGGATGGCTGACTCCAGGCTCACCAGATTGTCGGCAGTGGAGCGACCTTTACAGAACCCACCCTGAGATGGAGCCAGAAGGCCCCGAGACTCCAGTACACAATTCAAGTGCCGGCTCACCATCTGTTCAAGCAATTTGCAAAGAACGTTGGTGAGGCTAATGGGATGGTAGCTGTCCACCTCCAAAGGGTTCTTGCCAGGTTTCAGAATGGGGATAACAATACTTTCCCGCCATTGCGACGGAAACTCACCCTCAACCCACAGATGGTTGTAAAGGTCGAGGAGCCGTCGCTGGCAATCCACTGAAAGGTGTTTCAGCATCTGACAGTGGATGAGATCTGGCCCAGGAGCGGTATCAGGGCAAGCGGCTAGGGCACTGTGAAATTCCCACTCACTGAATGGAACATTGTAGGGTTCAGGATGGTGGGTGTGAAAAAAAAAGGCTCCGATGTTCCATCTGCTCATTAATGGAGCGGAAGGACAGTGGGTAATTTGAAGAAGCGGAACTCAGAGCAAAATGCTCTGCCAAGCGATTGGCAATTACGTCGGAGTCCGTGCAAACTGCTCCATTCAGTGAGAGCGCAGGCATGCTGACAGGAGTCCAATAGCCATAGAGGCGTCGAATCTTGGCCCAGACCTGCGGTGGAGTGACATGGAGGCCAATGGTGGACACAACCTGCTCCCAGCACTCCTGCTTGCATTGGCGGATAAGGTGGTAGGCTCGAGCACGCAGCCGTTTGAAGGTGATAAGGTGTTCATGGAGGGATGCCGCTTGTCACGCTGGAGCACCCGCCGGCAATCTTTAATCGCTGCAGCAATCTCAGGCGACCACCAAGGCACAGTCCGCCACCGAGGGAACCCAGAAGAACGGGGAATGGCAGATTCTGCGGCAGTAACGATGCCGGTGGTGACCGAGTGGACCACCGCGTCAATGTCATCATTAGAGAGAGACTCAATAGCAGCAGTGGAGGAGAACAAGTCCCATTCAGCCTTATTCACAGCCCACCTGCAAGGGCGCCCAGTAGATGGATGCTGTTGCAGTGACAGAAAGATCGGAAAGTGGTCACTACCACACAGGTCGTCATGCACTCTCCATTGGACAGACGGTAAGAGGCTAGGGATGCAGATCGAAAGGTCGATGGCAGAGTACATGCCATGCGCCACACTGAAGTGTGTGAAGGCACCATCATTCAAAATCGAAAGATCGAGCTGTGCCAATAAATGCTCAATGATGGCGCCTCGACCTGTCGCCACTGACCCACCCCACAGAGGGTTATGGGCGTTGAAGTCGTCCAGCAACAAGAAAGGTAGTGGCAATTGCACTATCAGCGCTGCCAGGACATGCTGCACGACATCACCATCTGGTGGAAGGTAAAGACTGCAGACGGTAACAGCCTGTGGCGTCCACACCCGAACAGCGACAGCCTCTAAAGTTGTATGTAAAGGGACAGACTCGCTGTGAAGAGAGTTAAGGACATAGACGCAGACGCCACCAGACACCCTTTCATAAGCTGCCCGGTTCTTATAATAACCCCGATAGCCACGGAGGGCGCGGGTTCGCATTGCTGGAAACCAAGTTTCCTGAAGAGCAATGCAGAAGAAAGGGTGAAAGCTGATGAGTTGTCGGAGCTCAGCTAGATGGTGGAAGAAACCGCTGCAGTTCAGGATGATATTGTCCATGTCTGAGAAAGGCGTGACGGGACTGGGAAGGCAGATTACACCTCTGGGTCACCTGCTGCCTCCGATTAAGCACCTGTGCTAGAGCTATCCATGGTGTCTGAGGGACCAGCGAGATTGAGGTCCTCAGCAGACGCCAGAATCTCCACCTCATCCTCAGACGCAGAGGTGGAAGGTTGTGGTGGGACAGGTGCCACCGCAATGTCAGGATGCTTGGGAGCCTTTTTCTTTGACTGCTTTGCACGCTGTGCCTTTTGTGGGTCTGGCTGGGAGGGCTCCACTGGGTCAGTCTCAGGGACGGACGACGACCATAAGGCCCTACGACTAGCGACCGGTGGTTGCTTCAAAAATTTGCGGGTGTCCGCTTTGGCACTGGGCAAAGCCTGGGGATGGGAGGGGCCCAAGGGACCCCTTCCTGGCGAGAGTAGCCGAAGAAGTCTCACGCTTCTCCGGCTGGGAAGGGGTAACTAATGTCCCCGATGGTTGGGGTGGTGTTACTCCTGAAGTAGATGGAGCAGGAGAAACAGAGGGGGAAGTGCCCCCCACAACCAAGGGGGTTGGTGCAGTCTGACATAGCTGAGAGGCAACAGTACGTGATGACACGGGAGAGGATCGTACCGGTGTTGCAGCAGCGGCATAAGTTGATGGCATTGGCACAGGATGTAGCCGCTCATATTTCCGCCTAGCCTCTGGGTAGGTCAGACGGTCCAGGTTCTTATATTCCATTATCTTCCTTTCTTTCTGGAATATCCTACAGTCCGGCGAGCAGGGGGAATGGTGTTCTCTGCAGTTAACACAGATAGGAGGCGGGGCACATGGAGTATTGGGATGCGAAGACGTCCACAATCTCGACACGTGATACCGGAAGTACAGCGGGATGACATGTGCCAGAACTTCCAGCATTTAAAACACCGCATTGGAGGAGGGATATATGGCTTCACATCCCAACGGTAGACCATCATCTTAACCTTTTCGGGTAAGACATCGCCCTCGAAGGCCAAGATGAAGGCACCGGTGGCTACCTGATTATCCCTCGGACCCCGATGTATGCGCCGGACGAAATGAACACCTCTTCATTCTAGGCTGGCGCGTAGTTCATCGTCGGACTGCAGAAGAAGATCCCTGTGGAATATAATACCCTGGACCATGTTTAAACTTTTATGGGGGGTGATGGTGACGGAAACATCCCCCAACTTGTCACAAGTCAGCAACCGCCGTGACTGGGCAGAGGATGCTGTTTTGATGAGAACTGACCCAGAGCACATTTTGGACAAGCCCTCCACCTCCCCGAACTTGTGCTCTAAATGCTCCACAAAAAACTGGGGCTTGGTCGACATAAATAATTCCCCATCAATTTGCGTACACACGAGGTACCGGGGTGAATAATCTCCACTGCCTTCTTTAGCCATATGTTCCTCCCATGGAGTGGCCAGGGAGGGAAATGATCTCTGATCAAATTTCTTTCCATTGAGGTTAGACCTCGATCACTTAGAGACTGCTGGTGGAAGCCCACCAGCGAGAGATGATGTACCACGCTTCATTGTGGGTCATCCGCCCTGATGCCACCTACTCTGACCAGGGGCTCTCCCCACAGGCGCCACCCAGCCACAGCAAAGACCACCTGGCAGGATGGCCTTTGCTGGGAGTCCCGATGCCCCAGAGGGATAGGCATCTACTCCTTGGCATACGTGGGGAGGTAGCAGCTCAGGCATCAGCAGTGCGATCCCTGTGTAGTCAGGGGGCTACCACCAAGAGGGTACATGACGACCCCACCACAACGGACTGGCTATTGTGCTGGTTGTCGGGTGTCGAATATCCATTAAGAAATGGAGCAAAGATGGAAATGCATAATGGAGGGAATGTATGCTACCCGGAACACACTGCAGTGGATGTGGCCGGAAGTTCGATGTAAGTCCAACTCCATGAAAATATCAGGTGTGCCAGATCTTAGGGCAAGATGGATGTAAGATGCACCACGTAAGGTGTCCTTCCCCAAATGGTACGCACTAACGGAAAATTTGGAAAGGTAGTGTTTAAACCCCGTAGGGGACCATCACATTAAAGGCCGAAACAGTTGAGACTCCTTTTAGTCGCCTCTTACGACAGGCAGGAATACCATGGGCCTATTCTTACCCCCGAACGCACAGGGGGGAAGATCCATTTGTTTATTGATTTCAAGATGCAGTTTATATATTTGCTTGTTTAGAGTGTCACATAGAAACTTAAGCATTATTTTGATGAAACATCAAACAACATGTTTTTACAAACATTTGTAGCTGAATATGGTTTCTCCCTCAGAAATTTTCAATTGAAATTCTTATTTGTTGTCATTTACTAATGCAATCAGGCATAAGATTTTTCTGGTGACAATTTACCATTCTCTCTAAATAATAATAATAATAATAACAATAATAATAATAATACTCATTTGGAGTAGTGAAATGGAGTAACACAGACCTAGAAGCACTCAATACACTTACACGATCACAATGCCACAAATATAGAATACATCACACACATTCAGCAGCAGAAAGATTCACATTAAGCAGAAAGGAAGGAGGAAGGGGATTTATTGACATAAAAAACCTACATTATGGACAGGTAGACAATTTAAGAAAATTCTTTATAAAATGAGCAGAAACTAGCAAAATACACAAGCAATCACTCATATAAATACATCGGCTACACCACTGCAATTTCATAACCACTTCTAAAACCCTTTAGATCACATAACATCAACAGATACAAAGAAAGTAAATCGGAAAAAGAAAACACTACATGGAAAGCACCCGTATCATCTAACACAACCACACATTGATCACGACGCATCCAACACATGGCTAAGAAAAGGCAATGTATACAGTGAGATGGAAGGATTCATGATTGCAAGACAGGATCAAACAATAAACACCAGATATTACAGCAAGCATATTATTAAAGATCCCAATACCACAACAGATAAATGCAGACTTTGCAAACAACAAATTGAAACAGTAGATCACATCACAAGCGGATGTACAACACTAGCAAATACAGAATATCACAGAAGACATGACAATGTAGCAAAAATAATACACAACAACTTGCCATACAACATAAACTAATAAAACAACACGTTCCCACATACAAGTATGCACCACAAAATGCACTGGAGAATGATGAATACAAATTATGCTGGAACAGAACCATTATAACAGATAAAACAACACCACATAACAAACCTGACATCATACTCACCAATACAAAGAAGAAATTAACACAACTAATCGAAATACCCATACCCAATACAACAAATATACAGAAGAAAACAGGAGAAAAAATTGAAAAATACATCCAACTGGCTGAGGAAGTCAAGGACATGTGGCATCAGGATAAAGTTGACATTGTACCAATTATACTATCAACTACAGGAGTCATACCACACAATATCCACTAGTACATCAATGCAGTACAGCTACATCCGAACGTATATATACAACTACAGAAATCTGTAATTATTGATACATGTTCAATTACCCAAAAGTTCCTAAATGCAATGTAACATATACCACACAGTTAAAAGGAAGTCACGCTTGATCAAGGTCCGCGTCACTTTCCATTTTTAACCAGACATAACGTCTGAGAAAGGAATATAATAATATTAATTGCACTAAAGTGTGTCATAAGAATAATGTGATGTTTATTTGCTGCAAACTTAAGGACATGCCTTTAAAGAAAGGGTATTTTAACAAAGGTTTTGTTGTAAACTATTATAGTTGAAAATGAATAACAGTGTTGGAAATTATAACACTACACAAAAGTAGCCTCCATGACCGTAAAGTAGACATTGACTAAAAATGGTATTAATTATGTTGTGCCATGAATTTTTTATCATCTGTATCATGATGTGAATTGCCTGATGTATAGCAAACTCAAAATATGTTTCTCCCTGATTAATGTATTCCATTCTGGCAACAATTTTGTTGAATTATATAGCTGCATCACCTCTAGTGTATACTTGCTATGATAAAACAAAAATAGTTTTCACTATATTAACCTGTAAATGGACATCAATAACCATTATAATTGTTATTGTTTGATTATTTTTTTAAATGTTAATGTTTAAAATCACCATAATAAGTTGTGAAAGTGATCAATGGAACACATAGCTAACTAAATATATAACTCAACTGACCTCAAAGATGAACTGACACTGTATGATTTCTTTATGAGAATGTCTAAAATCTCATGCAGATGTCCACCATCAATAATACATACCTGAACTTAAGACAGACACTAAGTATCACATTTCTATCATGCAATTTTAAAGAAACAAATAAAAATGTGAAATCATGTATAGTTTCAAATTCATCTGATTTTTTATGCAAGACAGTTATAAAAGTTATAAAACTGTTTAAAATGGAAAGATGAATATTTTGATATAAATTTTTATGTCATTTACAATTATGACAATTGTTCATGTTGAATACACGGTATATTTACAATAAAAACATACCTGTTCATTAAAAAAAGAAGTAAGCTGAAGTCCTGTATTATTATAAAACACTACAGTGTAGCTACAACAGAGAACGTATAAACATAGTAATCAGTATTCTCTGCCTCAGACTGTAACATTGTCATCCATAAATTCTTCAGTGGAATAGTAGCTCTTCCAGTTAATAAGTTATTCAGAAATCTTTTCAGATATATATGCTCCATATTAAATATACTGCATTTCTACATTTTTTAAAATTTTACTATAGACTTTTTGTCTTTTGTACTGCGACAACTGGGCACAAAGTTTTAAATGACGTGTGGGAAACTGAAAATTTTTCTGTGACTATGAGCACTAAATGAAAATTTTTGAGTGTATGACTGTTACTGTACACAATAATCAAAACTACAAATGTATATACCTGCTGTCAGAAAAAGCAGTGGCTGAAAACTGAACTGCCCACCATATTACACAGGAGCCAATCACATTACAGAGTACAAAGTACTGGTCATAATTGTAATTGTGTGTGTATTTGAGGGAGTTACACTTTAGCCTTCAAAAACACAAGAGAACATCTGCTCCTTGTCATTCCTAGGATTTCACCTGTTGAAAGGCCCTTGAAGTCATGAGGTCGAGTTAAGGGTGGAACAACAAAAAGTTTTGTATCTGTATGTGTTACATCCTAAAACTTGGCTGTACTGCAATACAATCAGATTACTGGTGACAGTATCATCACTACTCAGTTGCCAGTAATAAACACTGGATCAGTGGAAGACTCCACATTGCACTGTATGTAAACATAAACATATTTAGTGGCAAGCTTGCAGAAAGTCTGCATTACACTGAGAAACCATCATCACCCCAGGTAGCACCACAATCACAGAACCATTTTTCCTACATGCCGCCTGGAAACCAATTGTGAAAGCTTCAGCTGGACATTTACATAACCAAGTGCCTGACACATAGCTTGCCTATTCCAGCTGAGTTCCAGTCCTGGACATCAGCTGTCTCTCTGAGTAGTCAAGCTGTCACTGGATGCACCTACAGCAACTGACCACAGCCTCAGTAAGACTCTGCCTGTAGCACACTTCCACCTCACTATCACCTTCTGTGGTTGTCATTAGCCACTGATCACAGCCTTGTTGGGTTAAGTTTCTCGATATGTCCCACGAGCCACTATGCAATTGCCATGTGCAACCACCACTCGTTACTGACCGTGCTGCCTAGGCACCATCTGGTACAGCCATGGCTCATTGCTGACCGCTGCCATGGGAGCCTCTGTATTTGTAGACACTATCAGAAACTTCCTACTCTTGTGACTGAAATCAGACTTGGTGAGAACATCCTATTGAAGCTACTTACACAGCAGGAGCTGCCACACTGTGCGGATACACTACATTTTCCTGCAACCTCATGTTGCACTGGTGTCGGGTCAGGTGTTGATGCAAGATGCTGCTGGTGGACGAAAAGATCCGTGCAACGATGTCAACCCAGGCAGTGCCACAATCACAGAACTGTTTTTTCAATACCGGTCCTGTACCACTTGGAAACTTATTATTTAAGCTTCTACCATGCACACACATAACTTGTCTGTTCCAGCTGAGATTCAATCTTGAACATCAGCTGTCTCTCTGAACAGTCAAGCCATCACTAGATGCAGTCACAGCACTACTGACCACAGCCTTGTAGGACTGTCTACAGCGCACTTCCCAAACTGCCTCATCATCACCTCGTGTAGTTGCCACTCGCTACTGATGACAGCCTTATTGTATTCAGCTTCTCTGTACGATCCTCATTGCTGTGTGCAGCTGCCACTTGTCGCTGACTGTGGCCTCACTGGAAACTTCTTGCTTAGAGTTCTTTGAGACATTCAGTGATCATTTGGTGCAGCCACCACTCCCTCTGCCTCACGGTAATCATCATTTATTGTCTCAGTGAGAAGTTCTTATTGGTGGGGTGCAGAGTTAACCTTATGATGGATTTGTCAACTAGTGACTCTTATTTCCTTGTTGTAAAGTAATTACTTTTATTTTCTTGTGTGACCCAGGTCCACTTTACCTTTTGTTGATGTTCACTGTTGAGTGACATAATAAAACATTGTTCATTGCTAACAGCGGAATTTCAGTTAAATTGTGGCCTCAGGGGACTCATCATTTATTCAAAAAAGACAATCGTGTGAAACCCAGCTCGCGCTATTCATCCACAAGGCTCAGAGGGCCGTAGACATAGGTTCCCAGGTAGATGCCATGTTTCTTGACTTCCGCAAGGCATTCAATACAGTTCCCCACAGTCGTTTAATGAACAAAGTAAGAGCATATGGACTATCAGACCAATTGTGTGACTAGATTGAAGAGTTCCTAGATAACAGAATGCAGCATGTCATTCTCAATGGAGAGAAGTCTTCCAAAGTAAGAGTGATTTCAGGTGTGCCGCAGGGGAGTGTTGTAGGACCGTTGTTATTCACAACATACATAAATGACCTTGTGGATGACATCAGAAGTTCACTGAGGCTTTTTGCGGATGATGCTGTGGTATATCGAGAGGTTGTAAGAATGGAAAATTGTACTGAAATGCATGAGGATCTGCAGTGAATTGACGCATGGTGCAGGGAATGGCAATTGAATCTCAATGTAGACAAGTGCAATGTGCTGCGAATACAAAGAAAGAAAGAAAGATCCCTTATCATTTAGCTACAATATAGCAGGTCAGAAACTGGAAGCAGTTAATTCCATAAATTATCTGGGAGTGCGCATTAAGAGTGATTTAAAATGGAATGATCATATAAAGTTGATCGTCGGTAAAGCAGATGCCAGACTGAGATTCATTGGAAGAATCCTAAGGAAATGCAATCCAAAAACAAAGGAAGTAGGTTACAGTACACTTGTTTGCCCACTGCTTGAATATTGCTCAACAGTGTGGGATCCGTACCAGACAGGGTTGATAGAAGAGATAGAGAAGATCCAACGGAGAGCTGCGCGCTTCGTTACAGGATCATTTAGTAACCGCGAAAGCGTTACGGAGATGATAGATAAACTCCAGTGGAAGACTCTGCAGGAGAGACGCTCAGTAGCTCAGTACGGGCTTTTGTTGAAGTTTCGACAACATACTTTCACCGAGGAGTCAAGCAGTATATTGCTCCCTCCTACGTATATCTTGCAAAGAGACCATGAGGATAAAATCATAGAGATTAGAGCCCACACAGAGGCATACCGACAATCGTTCTTCCCACGAACAATACGAGACTGGAATAGAAGGGAGAACCAATAGAGGTACTCAAGGTACCCTCCGCCACACACCGTCAGGTGGCTTGCGGAGTATGGATGTAAATGTAGATGTAGATGTCTCTGTGAGAAGTTCCTATTGGTGGGATGCATGGGTTAACATTATGGTGGATCTGTCACATAGTGACTCTTATTTTCTTGTTGTAAAGTAATTACTCTTCTTGTGTGGCCCAGGGCCATGTTAACTCTTGTTCATGTTCACTGTTGAGGGACATTTTTCATTGCAACCAGTGGAATTTCAGTTGTGTTGTTCCCAAGTGATTACTGACACAAAAACAATAATTACCTGAATATTGCAGCCCCTTGTATAATGACTTTGTAATCTGGTGAAGTAAACAACAGATTGGTAAGAAACTGCATGACAGTAAGATTCAGTCTGAACCTCACTTTAGGCAATTACTTTTTGTTTTATTGCATTAATTTACTTAATTTACAGAAGACAGAAAATTAACAGAACAAATAAGTCACAGTTCTTAATAAGATTTTTTCTGCCTTTAAAAGAGCACAGCAAGTGGTTTCTTTGTCACTTAATATCCCATCCAATGGCTGTTCGCTTCAATTTCGTAATAATTCTCTCATTTTCTGACACCTTCTCCCAGGCAGCTATGGTGATATTCCACATGTCATCACAAGTTCTTGGCACAGAGTCACTCCAGTTTTTTCACATGCTATGTTTCACTTTGTCCATATGTTTTCGATATGGCTAACATCTTTTACAGGAGAAGGCTGTGAGCAGCATTGAAGTCAAGTACATGAGAACAAATCCAGCTGCAAACTGCTATGGACATACAGGCACCGAAACATCCCTTGCAGGATGGTCTCAAAACAGGTAGCATGTGGACTATGTACTTGTGTTGAGCCATCATTTACTGTATAAGATATTGATCCACTAAAAAATATTACATTCCATCGGTCACAATAGGTACTTCCCTCAGAAAATGTTAATCGGCAGAGCCAATGATCATTAAAGAGCTTCCCCTTGATGGTCACATGTTTGCTTTGTAGTCCAGTCTCCCACAACCACTGCTGAACAGTGTCAACTGACATGGGAGACACAGTAGTGTGTTTCAACTGTACTGTGTTTAAAAAAGGAATTTGCTGTGATGTAATTACATGTTTACTATCCTGGACCAGTGTTGTTACATGCCAAAATACAATTCTGAAATGTCCACTACATTCTCATGTATCACAATACCATTTTATACACAACTGGGCAGTGCACTCAGGAATGCCATACTGTGCCACAGCCTCAAATACCAACAAATCCCCTTCCTCTACAAGAGCAATGACAAAGTCATGAATAGCCTGTTGACGAGGACCCATGGCTCATAAATAAAGTGACTGGACTCAAAGTGAGGTGGTTTGCACATCAGACCACACATTGTGAACTGCTATTAACTACCACAGAATGAATGGTGTGACGACATAATTCACTGTGTTACATTGTCAGTCAATGCAGCTCAATACTGCCACCACAACTGATGTGATAAATTACTCCAGAATGATATTCCCCTTCACATAAAGTGATCTTATCAGGAAGTTAAGCAGTTTAGTCCCTCTAAATGTGTCCATACAGAGTTTAGATTATTAGACAGTTTTCAAAAAACTGAGGGCAACAGTCATCACATTTGAGAGTTCTCCCACTTACAACCGGAAGGTTGGGCTAGTGATTAGAGCAATTAAATACATACCAACCAGGATGTCATGGGTTCAAGTTCTCATGTGAACATTTTTTTACATGGATAATTAAAAGTATTTAATCAAAGTGAAGATTAACTTTATGAAAGATAATGTAATAATATGGGAAAGAATAATACAATATATTGTTATAGATAATCATAATGCATACTGTTTCATTTTGTCATTCAGGCTGTTTTTTACCATTAAATAATTACATACAGATACATTTTTGTGAATATAATCAAAGTTTTTTTTCCATCTGTTACTAAGGCATGATTTTATGTCATTTATCACCCAATACACTGTCAAAACACAGATATGGACGAAATTGTCTGAATGACAACACAAAACACTAAGTATAATGATTATCCATTTTTTATTTTTCAAAAACTAAGATCTAGTAACCTGAACCCTTTTATAAGAGTTACTTTTGAGTGGTCCCTAAATCAGTCACTGGTTGTAGCCTCCCTCTACCAGAATTCAATTATAAAGTTATAAGAAAATCTCTACTGTTGTGCCAAATGAAAAAGCTTTTGAGAATCTTTATACTACTGCTAAATGGTGCTGGAATTAATATGTGATCACTACTACTACTACTACTACTACTACTGTGACTGCTATTAATTTGCATAAGTAACAGTCATCCAATATGAGTGGGCTAGCTGCAAATGTTTTTGGCAGTTTTATCACTTGCCACTAAAAGCAACCCTGGTTGAATTGCCCCTAAAAATATCACTTTTACTGTAGGAAACAAACTACTCAGCAGAACAGAGGGATGTTTTCTATATAGGACATTTACCTCACAGCAAGGAAGAAAAAGAAAAAAGAACTGCTGCAAGTTAACACTGAATCAAATCGTCACCCCTTTACACAGAAAGCAAGCAGAATGAATAGTCACTTACAGTGAGAATTAGCAAATTTTGTGCTATTAAGGGTCTATGTAATGTATCAATAGCTAATAACAGTGTATTTTATTCACAGAAAAGTTTCTTGTCTTCTTGGACTACATACAGGACAATTTTTGCATAATATTTCAAGAGATAATTCCCCTTTTGCACGTTCTCAATGTACTCTGGAAAAATGGCTTCTTGTATTTCATTCGTGTCAGTGCTGTGCCACGCTTGGCTATGATTTTCCACTGCCAGTTTCTGTGTGTCAAGTGTACAATAAAGGAATGGTTAGCATTTTATGTTTTTAAACAATGAATATTTTTGCCGGGCAACACACATTTCTACTGATTTGTTTCCCTCTAGTATTAATGGCCTTGTTATATCAGACAAGTTTCCACACAACACTGTAACACATTGAATAACAGTGTGCAAATGTACTCACAGAAGGTATGAGAAGTATTTCAAAGTTAGTTGTAGAAAATATATATTATGATAGGAAGTAATTTACTGCACTCTTTCAATAAATTTTCAACTTATGAAATCCAGATGTTCTGTTGTTTGGGGAATTCCTTCTACTTGATGAACTTCAAATCTTACCAGCAAAAAGAACACAGGGGTGGACAATCTTTAAATGATTACACAGGTTTCACCAGTCTATACTAGGTTCTGAAGGTTGCCACTATACACTCTCAGACACATGTGTCCTTCTGCAGAAGCTCTTATCAGTGTGAGGCCATCCAGCCTTGTAATAAAAAATTCTTGATAGAAACCACCTTTACTTTCTTCCTTCATTAACTGATCAGTTTCATATCATATCAACAAAATTTACAGTTACTTTGTGTCCAAATTACTCAATGTCAATCTTGTTAGTATATAAACTTTTTGTACACCTAACATTAACAGTGCTTATTTATCCTGCCAGTGCATATTTCTAGAAAATTTAACGACATAATTGTTGTTTAAGGTAGACTTACTTTCAAAGCGTGTCACAGCTGAGAAGTCCTCACGGCTGTACACTTTTCCTGCCTGGCGACCTTCATGTGCCTCATCACACAATGTTGCTGTTTGACGATCACGGGCACGGCACGTGAGTGTGTCGAGGCAACCGAGAAGATGCAAGGCGGCCTGAGAGCGTGTCACGTGGCAGTGAGGAATGACAGGAAGTGCCAGCTCGGGACTCAAGATAGAAAGATTTGGCTGTACAGAGTGCTCTATAGGTGGTACTTCACTTGCTACAACGTTGTAACATGCGAGCTCTTGGTTGCCTGGGTGGTAACTGCAAAAGGTATAAATTACTATGAGGTGCTATTCTACTGAAAATTCTATAACAGCAAGACAAGAGTGTCTACTGTATTTTAACATTACGCTGCATAGTGATTGTTAGTCATCACAAAGTAAAATTAACCTGAAATATTCTTTAATACAAATTGATAAATTGTAGTTCACAATATTAATCCCTCATTATTTAGGTTGTATCACTAGGTACTTAACTTACAAATTTGATAAAACACAATGGGTATTATTTATGAGACACAATTATACTTCTAGATAACGTCTCTGGTGTCTTTTCCCCATCAGCAGTATCATGGGTAAAAAATAATGAAATAAAGTCTACTTGGAAAAATGATATTTTCCATGCATCTTTCCACTACGTCTTCTGCACAACATAAATTAATGACAAGTGTGGGAAATATGAAGGGAAGAAGGAATGGGGAACAGTTCACTGTTTCTGTTTAAAACCTTGGAATAGCAGAAAGGTACAAAACACAAAAAATTACAATGAGTGACAGTATAACAATAATGAATTTTCTAGCTCCTACACTGTGTTTTTCTGTTCACACCCTAGCAACAGCTTGCAAGATGATCAAACAAATATTATTCATGACCTAGTTAAAGGCAAGCAAATTCACATGCTGAGATGGCCACACAGTGATTTCCACCACCCCTCCCCACAGTGCACCTACAATAAGAATTGGGTTGGCTGACCAGAAAGAAGTGTGCCACACCCCCCACACAAATCATTACCTGTGTTTCCTGCTCATAAATACCTCCATTTCATAGTTAACAGTAAAGCAGACAAACCTTGTGATGGAGCAGGTGCAGTCTCGACACACAGATCCTACTAAACTTCTACTCTACAAAGTATGCTTACCAAGTAATGTTGGCAGCAGTAACAAACAAGTGAATACTGGCCAATGTTATCAGACTGGTGCCAATTTTCTCCACTACTGACAATACTGACAGTAATGTTTAGCAAGGAAAGACTGCAATATAGATGAGAGGTGACCACAAGAACCCTGATCATGCATTTGTCAGAGGATGGTATATTTTCAAGTACTGTTACATCAAAATATGTATTTATTAACTTCTCCCTGTGCATGAAGGCCTGCTACATTGTAGCATACAGTAGGTAAAAGTTGTTGAGTGTTGAACAGTATCTCCTGAATACACAATTTAATCAGTTTATCAGTGTTATTGGTTCAAGAGCCCATACTTGGCAGCAGTTACTCATGAAGTCAATGCCTTCTGAAAGTAGTTGATTACCCCACGGTTTATGCAATCCTCCGTCAGCTTCCATGGGAGATGACAAAAGTTTCCTACAATGAGCCACAGTACATTTGTATGAATCAAATTTGGTTTAAGGTTATTGGAAGGTATTCCTTAAATGTAACATTTTGGTTTCCCCAACATTTAATACTGCTCTTCATCTGACCACAGTACTGTATTGTGAAACACAGATGAGGCACATTCCAATCTGTCACTTAGTAAAGGGATGGTTGTAATCTTCCAAATATGGCATTTCTACGACAAACCATGATGATGATGATAATGTGTGAGGCTCCTATTAGATGTCAGTTTGTGGTGATTAATATCCATAATAAGAGTCATTTGAGAGAAAACCATTATATAGTCTGAGCATTACAGAGGATATATTGCTTCCGCTAGCAATTCAAATCACTGATATGAATTAAACGTTATTTTTGGCATATAAATTGTTAGAATAATTCATAGGAAAAATATAGACTGCAATTCTGACATTAACATCCCATCATCCTCAAAGCATAAACTACTCTGTGACTTACTTAAGCTTCAAAATTTACACTCATGGTGGGAGGAATTGAACTAGTGCGGACACTAGAACAAGCTTGCACCAGTCTAGCCCTGTCCACCGTGGGTTTAAATTGCATAACACAAACAGGACACACTGTATAGTTCATGCGCAAAGAATTAAAGAGAGGTTAATAGCTCATGCCCGGAGAATTACAGAGAGGTTAAATGTCAAAATAAAAACCATTTTTGACCATTTTACTTGACCACGATCCTTTGAGCTACTTGGATTTATTATTGCTTCTGATACTGATGTGAGACAAATTCCCTATTTCAAGAGCTCTCATCACTGTCTTTTACTTCCCTTGATTATATGTATCAGCCCCGATCTTGCCACTCAAAAAGATGTTAGGTTGTTATCTGATGGGTTAGGTTGGAACCTTCATAGAGCTATTTGCCTACTGTCAATTGCTGAGAGGTATTTATTTTGCCAAGAGATTAAATTAATTTACAAATCTCTGATGTGTAAAGACTAATATGGAGGCATGCGAAAACCAGTGTGCCATTCATTCATGTTTTACTCCGTCACTTTTGCAATGTGGCTTTCAACTGCAGTCAGTTTCCAGGCAATTAAATACTCATCACAAAAACAGTTTTAAAATGGTAGACAATTATAAGACTGTTACCCACTAGCAGCATTCTAAAACGTTTCCAAGAAGGCTATGTACAATTATAGTCAAAAGAATATCTATGACCTTGATGTGCAACATATCAGTGAACAATAATTAGATTAGGAAGATTCTGTCAACAACACAAGTTGTGTTTATCTCTGATTCTTGAACTGTCATAAGTAATTTGATTGTGTATCACACATAAGAGAGCAAACTACTATTGCAAAACACTTTACTAAAAAAAAAAAAAAAAAACTGCCAAATCTTGGGAAATTTTATAGAATCCTATGATCTAGCCATCACTATTTTCCTGGTCCTCTTTTATCGGAAAAAAAAGAGAGAGACAATATGATTACTAAATAGCTATTTCAAAGTGAAAAAAAAATTTTTTAGTTATAAGTGCATCATAATATTTTATTACACTAGTTACCTTGTGCACTTATTTCTTTTTATTCCAGTGAAACCTTTCAAGAACCCAATATAATCACTTAAGTAGGATAATATTTTAGTATTACCCATTGCAGAGCAGTGGAGTAAGATAATCAAGAACAAAAAGGGGAAAAAAGAAACCACATGAACTTGTGCTGTGGAATGACAGATATTCTATTATTATTATTATTATTATTATTATTAACTAGTGTTACACTTTTACCAAACCCATACTCTATTCACAAAGAGCAAAAGACAGTTCATTAAAAAGAGATCCACCCAAACTATGTACTTCTTACAGCAAACACTTAAGCTTATTTTGCAGGACAAACACAAAGTACCAATTAACAACCTAGAATTGTTCATGTTCCAAATTGTCCTTTTACACAAGACATAAGAAACAGCAAGCAGAGAGTTTAACAAATCACTCTTTTACATATGGGGATTTTCATAAGAAAATGATATGTCAGGTATGAAATATGCAGATAACATTTGTTAGATAAAGACATATTTGAAATGTGTAAACATGTTTTTTAAAATTTTTATGGAGTCTGAAAATGGGTGGACTTCACACTCATAAACCCTCAAACTGATTATTCTTTAATGACAAATAATTCCTTACACCCACTGGTTTCTGTATTTTTCTTCAGAAATGATTTAAATATTTAATAAATTTGTATGATGGGGGTTGGAGCTCACAATTTCCCAATTGTTGGCTTGGTTATGTTGTGAATAAATATGCTATTACATTGGATGACTAAAAATGTGATGCATTCAGAAGACATTGTCAGATGTCAATTTAACTTTGTAGATGTACACACTATTGGCAGCTATCTACATGATCAAACCAGCAACTCTTATGATGATCACCTAAGTGCATTAGTACTGTCTACATTTAGCATTGCTACCCAGCCCAGTAGGGCATACCAGGTGCGTGAACAACTACAGATGCTGAATGAGCATTGCTGATGACATGGAGATGCCATATACTCCGACGAGACAGCTTTAAAGTGGCCTTATTGTGGGTGAAGAAATTGATTAAATGTATGATGGGATAAAAGAAATTATTCAGATAGTGAAGGGAGATGAAAATTTAATAGTCATGGGTGACTGGAATTCGAGAGTAGGAAAAGGGAGAGAAGGAAACATAGTAGGTGAACATGGAATGGGAGAAAGCAATGAAAGGGGAGGCCGTCTGGTAGAATTTTGCACAGAGCATAACTTAATCATAGCTAACACTTGGTTCAAGAACCATAAAAGAAGGTTGTACACATGGAAGAATCCTGGAAATACTAGAAGGTATCAGATAGATTATATAATGGTAAGACAGAGATTTAGGAACCAGGTATTAAATTGTAAGACATTTCCAGGGGCAGATGTGGACTCTGACCACAATCTATTGGTTAGATTAAAACTGAAGAAACTGCAACAAGGTGGGAATTTAAGGAGGTGGAACCTGGACAAACTGATTAAACCAGAGGTTGTACAGAGTTTCAGGGAGAGCATAAGGGAACAATTGTCACAAATGGGGGAAAGAAATACAATAGAAGAAGAATGGGTAGCTCTGAGGGATGAAGTAGTGAAGGCAGCAGAGGATCAAGTAGGTAAAAAGACGAGGGCTAGTAGAAATCCTTGGGTAACAGAAGAAATATTGAATTTAATTGATGAAAGGAGAAAATATAAAAATGCAGTAAATGAAGCAGGTAAAAAGGAATACAAACGTCTCAAAAATGAGATCGACAGGAAGTGTAAAATGGCTAAGCAGGGATGGCTACAGGACAAATGTAAGGATGTAGAGGCTTATCTCACTAGCGGTAAGATAGATACTGCCTACACGAAAATTAAAGAGACCTTTGGAGAAAAGAGGACCACGTGTATGAATATCAAGAGCTCAGATGGAAACCCAGTTCTAAGCAAAGAAGGGAAAGCAGAAAGGTGGAAGGAGTATATAGAAGGTCTATACAAAGGCAACATACTTGAGGAAAATATTCTGGAAATGGAAGTGAATGCAGATGAAGACGAAATGGGAGATACAATACTGCGTGAAGAGTTTGACAGAGCACTGAAAGACCTGAGTCGAAACAAAGCCCCGGGAGTAGACAACATTCCATTAGAACTACTGGCGGCATTGGGAGAGCCAGTCCTGACAAAACTCTACCATCTGGTGAGCAAGATGTATTAGACAGGCGAAATTCCCTCAGACTTCAAGAAGAATATAATAATTCCAATCCCAAAGAAAGCAGGTGTTGACAGATGTGAAAATTACCGAATATTCAGTTTAATAAGCCATAGTTGCAAAATACTAACAAGAATTCTTTACAGACGATGGAAAAACTAGTAGAAGCCGACCTCGGGGAAGATCAGTTTGGATTCTGTAGAAATATTGGAACACGTGAGGCAATACTGACCTTACGACTTATCTTAGAAGAAAGATTAAGGAAAGGCAAACATACGTTTCTAGCATTTGTAGACTTAGAGAAAGCTTTTGACAATGTTGACTGGAATACACTCTTTCAAATTCTGAAGGTGGCAGGGGTAAAATATAGGGAGCGAAAGGCTATTTACAATTTGTACAGAAACCAGATGGCAGTTATAAGAGTCGAGGGGCATGAAAGGGAAGCAATGGTTGGGAAGGGAGTGAGAAAGGGTTGTAGCCTCTCCCCGATGTTATTCAATCTGTATATTGAGCAAGCAGTAAAGGAAACAAAAGAAAAATTGGAGTAGGTATTAAAATCCAGGGAGAAGAAATAAAAACTTTGAGGTTCGCCGATGACATTGTAATTCTGTCAGAGACAGCAAAGGACTTTGAAGAGCAGTTGAACGGAACGGACAGTGTCTTGAAAGGAGGATATAAGATGAACATCAACATAAGCAAAACGAGGATAATGGAATGTAGTTGAATTAAGTCGGGCAATGCTGAGGGAATTAGATTAGGAAATGAGACACTGAAAGTAGTAAAGGAGTTTTGATATTTGGGGAGCAAAGTAACTGATGATGGTCGAAGTAGAGAGGATATAAAATGTAGACTGGCAATGGCAAGGAAAGCGTTTCTGAAGAAGAGAAATTTGTTAACATCGAGTATAGATTTAAATGTCAGGAAGTCGTTTCTGAAAGTATTTATATGGAGTGTAGCCATGTATGGAAGTGAAACATGGACGATAAATAGTTTGGACAAGAAGAGAATAGAAGCTTTTGAAATGTGGTGCTACAGAAGAATGCTGAAGATTAGATGGGTGGATCACATAACCAACAAGGAGGTATTGAATAGAATTGGGGAGAAGAGGAGTTTGTGGCACAACTTGACAAGAAGAAGGGACCGGTTGGTAGGACATGTTCTGAGACTTCAAGGGATCACAAATTTAGCATTGGAGGGCAGCGTGGAGGGTAAAAATCATAGAGGGAGACCAAGAGATCAATACACTAAGCAGATTCAGAAGGATGTAGGTTGCAGTAAGTACTGGGAGATGAAGAAGCTTGCACAGGATAGAGTAGCATGGAGAGCTGCATCAAACCAGTCTCAGGACTGAAGACTACAACAACAACAACAACATATTGTGGGTGGCTGTTTTGCTGGCTGGTTGAATCATGCAGAATTCAAATTTATGCAGCATTTGGATGTGACAATGTTCCTATGTTCAGAAAGCGAGGACAGGCACACTTGTCGTCAAGGTTCTGGTCAATCACGTCTAACCACCACACAGGAGGGTTCTTATATTGTGCACCAAGCACAATTATAATCTTTTTATAACTGTGCATACCATCCAAGAACAAGTAATGGACTCCCTGCAACATTCTCTGTCATCCCATGCCACTGGTCAGAGGCTAGCAGCACCCAGGCTAGGGAATTACTGTCCCATTTGTAGGCTGCTGTTAACACCAAATCACAAACAGCTACTTTTTGAGTGGTGCCATGACCAGGAAGCATGGACTGCTGATGAATGGCCTCCCAATGTTTTCAGCAATATGCACTACCTCAAATGATTATCTCTGGCGAAAAGAGCAGCAACCTGAGGAGAGTCCCGTTCTTCCAATGTTTTGGGGAGGCACAGTGGCATTACTCCTGGAGTTACAGCGAAAGCAACCACTGATATGACTTAAGGTCTTGCTTGATAGTGACAGAGAGAAATCCAAAGGCACAATGGTACCTCGTGGACTTTCTGCATCATCATGTATTACCTATCATGCAACAGTTTAGTGATGCCATTTTCCAGCAGAGCAATGCTCGACTATGCGTAGCACATTTCTCTGTGAACTGTCTGCATGGGTTTGGGACACTCCAATGTCAAGCAAGATCCGCAGATCTGTACTCAATAGAAGGTGTGAGGGAGCAGCTGGGGTGTCAACTCAATTTGATAACAAAAAACTGAGAAAAAATACAGCTCTTTCTTGCTGGAATTTAATGGACATCATATCAAACATAATGTTAAAAACAATAATAAACGAGAACCTGTAAATTAACTAACCAGTTTTCGTTTTTATGTAAGGACCACAAATTCTCGTCATCCCGAACTATTGTGGCTTGAAAAATATGGCATTCACCAAATTAATTTGCAAACAAAAAATAATAAAGTAAATATATAAATGATAAAATTTAAAATAAAAGGCGATTTTTCTTTTAACATGGAGTCCACTTTTGCCCAGTCTCAATACCCAAATATGGTGACAACATTGCATAATGATCTTCCACATAGAAAAAGCATGATTCTGAAGAGTCATGAGTGCATTTCTGACCCAGGCAATATGGTGATATTGCCTAATGATCCCCCACACGGTAAAAGCATGATTCTGAAGAGTCTCTTGAGTACATTCCTGACACAGATCAGAGACTCAAGCCCTCAATGCCCAAACATACTCAAGTACACTTATGTTTGAAGACTTCATGGGTCATTCCATCACCAACACTTTAAGGTATCCATTATGACATCTTTTAGTTGTTTTGTTTTTCATTTATGTGCTGATTCTCTATTTTTTTTAAAAAAAAAAAAGGATTGTGAATGTATATTACAATTTATGTCATAACTAAAGCAGCTGCTTCTGATGTATGGAGGCACGTGTTATTGAGTTCCAATTAGATGATAGGCACCTCTGCTGGTAGACAATGAGATAAAACATTCTTACATTCTTATAAAACATGACTATATTTATCTGAGTCCATTCTGGGTGAAACTTCAATTAATTCTCCCACACCAGCTGTAGCCATCCAACCCCAAAATGCCAATTTTATGCTGTCTTTTGGCTGTGGAAACAAAATTATCTGAAGAGTAACAAGTGTTACTGGATCTCCATAAAGACAGTCCACCAGTCTTGACCAACTAAATACTTCTTCAGTGGAGCATACCACCAAGTCACATAAGTTTTTGCTACCTCGAAGTTACAAAAACAGAACACTGTGCATGTTTGTTGGATGATGGGATTAATGTCCTAATACCCTGCACCCCCCTCCCCTCCTCCTTGCAGTCCTGTATTTATGCAATTCTCCAATATGAAGGCATCAGTAGATATCTATTACACTCACTGATAAATCAAGGTTCTATCAATTTCCTTATCTGAGATGGATTCTTCATGTAAGTACTGACAAGGCTCATTTTTGTCTGCTAGTAATTGCTTAACGCCCTAAAACTTTTTGGCAAGTGTGAAAACCTTCTTTAACCTCCTACTGATATCTCCATATCCACATTTTCATTGTTACCACTAAGATGACAGTTACTTAGATGCAATACACACAATCAAGTAACCTTATTCCCACATACTGATAATGCAGTTTCTAGTTTTCTCAGATAAAACATGGTTCCATAAGAACTACTAACTACTCATTTTCTCATCATGTATGGCTGTCAGAGCAATTCATGCATAATACTTGAGAAAATCTGTCACTATGATGCTACAATTAATGTGCATTTGGAGATCATGCTTATTGACAACTCCAATCAGGGATATGACTGTACATGATAGCACACAGCATTTTGTTGTTAGGCTTACAGTTTGACTTCAGAAAAGGAACATGAGCAGAAAATTAAATTTATTGTTTTGTGTGCAGCATATCTGCGGAGTTGATAAGATGGAGGCAGTAGGTTTCTTTTTTAATTAACACTGGCATCTGATCGTGAAGACCACACTATACTTTCATCTAAGTTAGAGCACTGTGGAGGTAGGTCTCCACCAAACCAGTGGTTCCTTAAATATGTGGCAAACAGGAAGTTCCAGACTGTCCTCTGTAGTCTCGTACACTTTGATCAATATACTTGTGTCACTGACAAACATTCCAATTTTTGAAACACCATTTAGAGTGCTTAGGAGGTCAGTTATGTTGATTAAAAACAAGACCAAGTCCAAATCAAACCTAGTGGAACTCCGCATTTTATGTTCCCCATTCCGAATGTAGTTTTACTTCTATGGTACAGTTTGTCAATGTCAACTTCAGCTTACTGTTAATAAAGTTACAGAATCAATCTGTGCAATATGGTTACCATAACAGATTATTTTCCCAAATAGAGTCTTACTGTCTATACCAGGCACATTCAGGAGGTGGCTTGCTGAGTAAGAGTGCTCACACTCTCCAGTTTTCAAATCTTGTCTGATGCAGTTCCCAACAATCAGTCTTTCCTTCTCATCCCATTTGTAAGTCTCCCCTGATCCGCAGTTCTAGAACTCTCCAGTCCTTTTCCTTCATCCCTCTCCCTTCCTCTTCAACCCTTCTGCCTGAAGAAGGAGTCACTGTCTCCAAAAGCTTGCCTAAGTATAACCTTCTTTTATATGTATGTTCTGCTGCTGCTGCTTGGTGAGTAGATTTTTTATCTATCCAATTAAATTATTTTCCATATTTTACACAAGTTGTTTTGTCTTTAACCATTACTGTGGTGTTAACAAATTATTGACATCCAGAGAAATTAAAAAGGACTTGGTACACAATATAACACCTGTGCACTTAATGTTAAAAGGGAGGTCTCAGTTTTCTTTAGATCATCATTGATTTCCTTCATTATGTTCTTTATGTCCATGACTGCTTCCAGATTCATCTCATTGATATCTCTATAGTTTACAGTGAAGCTAGCATCTGAGAAAAATGTGCAGCGTGATTTTTGAGTAACTCCGTCAAATTTCTAGTAGACTATACATTTATTTACAGATTTCTAACCAACAAAGTATTTCAGAGCAGGTTCTTGCCTCATAAAATTGAGATGCGACTGATAGTGAGTTACAAAAAATCTTATGTGGACTGAATGTTCATCAGCAAGATCTGTAGCAGTTATTCTGCCAAACATAGAAGTGAGAGCTTTGTGCCCTGATAATCCCTCGAAACAATCTGTCACGGCTTGATCTGAAGCAATTTACGTGTAAGCTTCTGCTGATATTAGGCTCTGGTTAAATTACCACTGTTCCTTCTATATTTACTGAAATTTTCATGATTCAATTGTTGTACTTAACATTAACAGTGTGTGTGTGTGTGTGTGTGTGTGTCAGCAGATGGTATCCGAGTGAAAGAAGGCTTCATGTACATCCCTATGCCACTTTGGTAATCTATGTAGCTGAAACTATGCCATATCAAGTGAGCTGCTGAAGGCCTCATGCAGTGAAAGTAAATCTTTGCGGACTATCTAAATGACATGACATTGCATGTTTCTAATTGAGATTTGTAATTTGATGTTAAAAGAGCCAGTTCTATTCTTATTATGCTACCAAGTGATAATACTTTTCATGCATGAGATCACGTACTGCATTCGTATGAGAGTGAAGATAAATTTTAAGATGATTATTAAACTAATTAAAGTAAGGCATTCAAATTTTAAAACTTATGAAGGATTTCTTTTTTGTTTGTTGATACAAAGGAGTAAAGTAGCTCTTTTTCGAGAAGCCACTGTGAACCTTCTGTGTTCAAGAAGTAATTAAACAAAATTACTGTAAAAAATAAAAGGGCTATTACATCACCAATACCTAAAAAACAAAAGAAATTACGTGATTGTACATAAATTTTGAGGAACCTTGACATTTACAAAGTTTATAAACTGAACCACTGTTCCTTCATAATACTGGTACCAGATGCCTGGTCTGCTGAAGAATGGTTCCTTGATGCAGTGTACCAGTTTCTACCATGGACATCCCACTTACGATGTTTCAGAATATGTTTCTACATGACTACATGAAGGAGAGGTATTCTACTTTAATTAGGATAATGAAAGAGTAGGTTGCACCACTCTAAATGATGTTACACTTTTTTCCTTGTGACCACTAACTTCCAGCAAGCACCTTGATCATAAAAACTACGTCCTATCTGTTGTTGCTAGATTTTTCAATCACTGTTGTTGACAGATGATCTGTAACGGATGAAAAAAGTAACAGTTTAGTCTGGCAACACTTGGCATTACTTCTGGAAGCTTAACAGAGCAATTACATTTTTACTGCAAAATAACAGTGCTAATAGAAGAAGTGGGCACAAGTAACTCTGAAATAATGCTGACTGAGTCCATGCCTCCATAGTTATGTGCTGTTTAGACAGTTTCTTGATTGCCTAATACTTACACAAAACATAGCTGTGTTGCTAATACATTACGTCTGCACTGACGTGTTGTGGGAGGCAAAACCTGATGTCACAAAATGTAAATCCATTCATGGAGCAGAGACTTTTGGTTATGAAGCCTTTAAACTGCATGTCTGTCTTACGACCCACCAAATGCATTTTTTCCCCTGGTATTTCTGCAGATACTTCTACTCTCATTTTGAGATGTATAGAGAGAGTCAGTAGAAACAAAAGCTACTCATGGGGAATATCATGTAACTCCTAGCATTACCACGTATTGTTTTGATTGCTATTACAAAAGACATAGTTTAATGTGTAATGAGGTGTGCCAAGGTGACAGGAATTGGAGTTTATGACAGTGATTAAGTAGAGTTATTATGCCTCATTTTCCACAAAGTGCCACCACATAACATTTTTCATTCAGATGCTGCTGGGATTACTGATTATGTGGTCCATTTCCTGCATATCTGCCTAGCTGTAATTTAATTACCTCTGTGTTAAAGGATTAAGACAATGAAAAAGTTAAAAGTAAAATTACTTTTTTCAGTTGCACTCTTTTGGAAACATTACTTGAATTTTGCTCCTACACTATTAAATGGGTAAGAAAAAAATAAAGGACATCTTTGTAAATTACCTCCAAAGCACATTGTACAGTGGATCAAGACAAGTTGCAGTATGGGAGAAGTCCACCTGATCTGGTCCACTGAAACTGCTACAGTTTCCATCACGTTTGTTGATCACTAAACACTTAAAGGAACTTATGTGATCACTCTGTGTCGGGAGCAAAACTAGAAAAAAAGAAAAGACTGGTAACTTACAAACACATTAATCTAACAAAATACAGAGGAGACATTTTGCATAAACATATGCAACTGTAACTAACTTCAGAGTCTCTAGGAATGCAATAAAGAAACAATGTAATGAAAGAATGCGCCCTCCCGCTTCCCCTTTCATCCTCCCTGTCATGCATACATGCACACAATTCTTCTGAAGATTCAAAGTTAAGTCAGTTGCAAAATTGAGCACTTAGTTTGCTATTTTCTACTAAAACCTACTTATACTCTGCTTGTTGGCCATGACCGTAGAGCGTGTCAGGCTCAAGGAATTAATGAGACTCTCATCAATTTTGAGATATGTCTGGTCCCCAGAAGCAGCAACCCATGTTGCCCTTCGACCATGTCGGGGCCCAATGTTTGGCACAAGGCCTGGAATCGAATACCAGGGACCATCTCTTGGTGGACGACCATCTTTTCGGCTACTGTTACCGGCTGCTTCGTGGCCTGGTGGCGGAGCGGGACGACCCAGTTGGCCTTTCTGAAACAAGAAAACACACATAAATCCATAACTATCTAGACATCTTTAGTGTACATATAGATATTATTAACTTACAGCTAATTAGGTAATCATCATGCATATGGATCACTGTAATTACCTTGTGCAGCAGAAAGGATATGACTTTTGATCTTCAATTTTTGACAGTTAAGATCAGAGCAGTTCACAAACCAACTTACCATTTGGTGCCCCCACTCCTCCTTTTGTCTTGCTCACCTTCACACACATCAGTTTTCAGTACTAATTTTCATACACATAGTATACAAATTTTGCAGTCATGTACCCCTGGCATCCCTCTCAGCTAGATGCCACAATGGGCACTATTAACTGTGATACACTATGTACAGAAATCTACCTCTGATACCCCTTTCACCTTGGTGCCCCAAGTTGTCCCTTGTGTTGCTTCGATCTTAAACTGGCCCTGATCAAAATTATAATTTTATAGTATCAAACTGCTCTAGACAGTCCCTTTTCCTGTTTATAAGATTCATCAATCTTTCACCATAGCATATATTCCACAAAAAGGCAGAAAAGTGTAGTCTCCATCTTCTCACTCTTTAATCCTTTTATTAAGCTGTTGTGCTCTAATGACATTCTCAATTGGTTCATTAGAGAAGTTACTTTTGAGCAGCAATGCAAATGTATCATGAAACTGTTAAATTTAATATTAGCATCTCGATCCTTATAAAACACATCACAATCTACCTCTTATATATAGCTATTACAAATAGAACACTAGCTTTTTTGACAAGAGCAAAAACCATTCAAACCTTGTTAAAAGAATCATCCCAGTATTCATATGAATTATTTCCAGAAATCACACTAAACCTAAATCAGGCTGAACCGACTATAATTTCAGTGTAACTCCTCCACCCACTATCACTTTAAGTATAGGCAGCTATTATCAACACTCTCAATGCAATGAAGATTTAGTAATAACTGCTCACAGATTATGTAAACCTTGTCCCATGAGAATAGGTCATTAAGCAGTTAATTTATTATTTCAATTATGTTTCGTACATAAATGTAAGGACTGAAAAAAAAAGAGTTCCATGATAATGACATTCTTACCCTGCATGAAAAATTCTTAACCTGTGTGAAAAACACTGAGGAATGCTTCTATCCACAATTTACCAACACATTTTTCATTTGTATTTTGGAACAAAGGAACCTTTTAAATTCTGAAAAAATAATCTTATCTTCAGAGGACACAAGATGTTCACAATTACCTAATAATGTGGAAAATATTACTCTGGTCAGACTTTTTATAAATTATTGTGAATACCTGTGACACATATGCCTGGAACAGATCAAAAACATTTAATTGCTAGGCAATGAATTAGGGATGAACATGAAGCCTTTTTTTCTTTCAGATACCATCAGCTGATCTGTAGAGGCACACATTGCTGGGAATCACATCAAAACAACCACCACCGCCCCCTGCCCCAAGAGCCTATGTATGAATTGCTCAGACCAAGCCATGACAGATTGTTTCAAGGGTTTGTCAGGCCATAAAGCAATCACTTCCATACTTTTGGCAGAATAACTAGTACAGATCTTACTGATGAACATTTAATCCACACATGATTGAGATTGTTAGCAACTCATTGTCTGCCCCTGCTCAATTTTATGAGATAAGGACTTGTACTGAAATACTTTGTGGGTTTAACAACACTACCAATTCCGGTGAAAAGCATCTAATCATATTTAGAGCAGAACTGGTACATAAATGTATAGTCCACATGAAAATCTGAAATGTAAATGAGAAACTTCAGGCAGCAGCTAAGGAACATTGCAACAATTCACATAAGAAACATTATTCAAATCAAGAAAAAGGAGGTATTACAACACAGGCATAGGAGAAACAGAAGAGCACAGAAAGCACTCTAATACTTCATTAAATTGATGTTCCTATAGTTTCTCAGTATTATATTCCATCTAGAAAGATAATTCATTCTGCAGTGGAAAGGGGGCTAATCTGAAACTTCTTGGCAGATCAAAACCATGTGTCAGACCAGAATACAAACCAGGAGCCTTCATCTTTCGCAAGCAATTGCCCCACCAGCTGAGCTCTCCAGGCAGGATTCGCTACCCTTCTTCACAGAGGACTAGCACACAGTTTTAATCTGCCGAGAAGTTTTATATTCTATGCCTGATACAAATCCATCACAGACTTTAGCAACCAGTTGTTTCACTAATAGGTTTTTGTCATTTCTGATGTAAAAAGCTAGCAACAGACAAGCTTTTCTCATGTTATACATCAAAAACTGTATAATTTTGTATCTATTACTTACCAAACAGCCAAGTTTTGCTCATAACAATTTATATTAATGAATCAGCTATTCATAGAAATGTTCATTCAGAAGATGATATAGTTACACACCTGGAAACTACCAAATGTATAGACCTCTCCTCTTGAAGAGAGAATGACAGTATGGCTGCTGCCTGCCGCAACCTGGACTGCGGTGTGAGGAAGCTTCACTCTTGTTGGCACCCCTCGTGGAGTCAAGTCTGCTAGGCCTAGTTGACCACTGGTATTGCTGCCAAATGTCAGTACCTCACCTCCTGAGAGCAGCAGTACTGTGTGGTGTAGACCACAGCTGACCTGTGAGGGAGAGGCTTGTCAGGAGATCCAGTGAAGAATGCTGGTATCTGTCTTTTGGATTTTAAAAATTAACTAATCATATAAATAGAGACATCAGCTAGAAAATGTTAACTTTCATTCAATGCCAGTTTCATTTGAGAAAGAAATCTTTCACTTTATATGGAATGTGCATGTGTTGGTAGGATTGGGCAACAATTCTGTTCACATTTTCAGCTGTATTAGATTTTTCAATTGTATGTAGTTATATTTCCAGTGCTGATTTCAAATGTGAAAATCGTCTTCCTCTCCTGCTGCAATTTTCAAACAATTCAGTGGCTGCTGTTAATTTTTCATGCCAAAATTAATTCAAAAGAAGTGCTAGCACCAATGTAGCAAAACAAAGATTATCCACTGTTATACATGACAAGTTAAAAGGATATGCTTGCTACACTAGGATTCAAACACAAGAGTCCTAGCTACTGCAGGACAAGTGCTACTGATTAGAATATCTGAGCACATCACATGGACTGTCACATGTCTTAAATTTTCTATGAGCACCACCTCTCATGATGGAAATATATTGGATGTAATGACAACGCAAAGACCTGACCTCATTGACAGGACACCAGGAAGATGCACTCATGCCATAAGCATTTGGCAGAGGCTTCACAGAAACACTTTCGGACTATTTCTCGACTACGCTACTCTTGAACAGCACATGGGAGAAATGAGCATCCAAATATTTGCATGCAAGCTCTTATTTCTCTTATCCCAATAATGGTCACTTCTCCCAATGTAGGTGCGACTCAACAAAATATTTTTGGCAAATGTGACTGAAATTTTATGGAAAGATCTCATTGCAACTAAAAATAGCTTTCTTGTTTTCATATTCATTGCAATCTCTCCCCTACTTCATTAGAATACAAAACAAGCTAACCTTCTCTTAACTTTGTCCATGTCCTCCATCAATCCTATCTTGTAAGGATCCCATTCTGTGCAGCAAAAACAGAAGAGGATCGATAAGCATATTGTAGGAAGTCTCTGCATCTTCTATGCAATCTACCAATAAAACACAGCCTTCCCCACATTTTTATTTGATGATTATCAATAAAACACAGCCTTCCCCACAACATTTGCTACATAATGGTTCCAATTTAAGTTGTTTGTATTTGTTAGTCCTAACTATTTAGCTGATCAATAACCTTAAAATTTTTGTGTTTATCATGTAACCAAACTTTAAAAGTTACTTTTTTAGTATTTACGTGTAGGACCACATACTTTTTATTATTTTGGATTGACTGCCACTTTTCACACCATGCATATACCTTGTTCAGATCATTTTGCAATTTGTTTTTAATCTTCTGATGGCTATATTAGATGGTAAATGACAACATCATCTGCAAACAATCTATGAGGGCTGCTCAGACTGTTTCCTAAATCACTTATGTAGCTTAAGAACATGAGAGACCCTATAATACTTCCTTGGAGAATCACATATATCGCTTTGGTTTCACTAGATGCCTTGCCATCAATTACTATGAATCGTGATCTACCTGACAGGAAATCATGAATCCCAGCATGCACAATTGGATTTGAAGCTGCTTGTGAATAATGATGCCAAAAGCCTTCTGGAAATCTAGAAATATTGAATCAACTTGAGATTTGCTATTGATGGCACTAATTACTTAGTGTTAACATATCAACAAAAATAATATACTTGAAAATATAATAATAATATAATGGAAGGAAACATTCCACGTGGGAAAAATTATATATAAAAACAAAGATGGGGTGACTTACCGAACAAAAGCGCTGGCAGGTCGATAGACACACAAACAAACACAAACATACACAAAATTCAAGCTTTCGCAACAAACTGTTGCCTCATCAGGAAAGAGGGAAGGAGAGGGGAAGACGAAAGGAAGTGGGTTTTAAGGGAGAGGGTAAGGAGTCATTCCAATCCCGGGAGCGGAAAGACTTACCTTAGGGGGAAAAAAGGACAGGTATACACTCGCACACACGCACATATCCATCCACACATACAGACACAAGCAGACATATTTAAAGACAAAGAGTTTGGGCAGAGATGTCAGTCGAGATAGAAGTGTTGAGGCAAAGAAGTTGTTGAAAGACAGGTGAGGTATAAGTGGCGGCAACTTGAAATTAGCGGAGATTGAGGCCTGGCGGATGACGAGAAGAGAGGATATACTGAAGGGCAAGTTCCCATCTCCGGAGTTCGGATAGGTTGGTGTTGGTGGGAAGTATCCAGATAACCCGGACGGTGTAACACTGTGCCAAGATGTGCTGGCTGTGCACCAAGGCATGTTTAGCCACAGGGTGATCCTCATTACCAACAAACACTGTCTGCCTGTGTCCATTCATGCGAATGGACAGTTTGTTGCTGGTCATTCCCACATAGAATGCATCACAGTGTAGGCAGGTCAGTTGGTAAATCACGTGGGTGCTTTCACACGTGGCTCTGCCTCTGATCGTGTACACCTTCCGGGTTACAGGTCTGGAGTAGGTGGTGGTGGGAGGGTGCATGGGACAGGTTTTGCATCGGGGGCGGTTACAAGGATAGGAGCCAGAGGGTAGGGAAGGTGGTTTGGGGATTTCGTAGGGATGAACTAACAGGTTACGAAGGTTAGGTGGACGGCGGAAAGACACTCTTGGCGGAGTGGGGAGGATTTCATGAAGGATGGATCTCATCCTTCATGAAATCCTCCCCACTCCGCCAAGAGTGTCTTTCCGCCGTCCACCTAACCTTCGTAACCTGTTAGTTCATCCCTACGAAATCCCCAAACCACCTTCCCTACCCTCTGGCTCCTATCCTTGTAACCGCCCCCGATGCAAAACCTGTCCCATGCACCCTCCCACCACCACCTACTCCAGTCCTGTAACCCGGAAGGTGTACACGATCAGAGGCAGAGCCACGTGTGAAAGCACCCACGTGATTTACCAACTGACCTGCCTACACTGTGATGCATTCTATGTGGGAATGACCAGCAACAAACTGTCCATTCGCATGAATGGACACAGGCAGACAGTGTTTGTTGGTAATGAGGATCACCCTGTGGCTAAACATGCCTTGGTGCACAGCCAGCACATCTTGGCACAGTGTTACACCGTCCGGGTTATCTGGATACTTCCCACCAACACCAACCTATCCGAACTCCGGAGATGGGAACTTGCCCTTCAGTATATCCTCTCTTCTCGTCATCCGCCAGGCCTCAATCTCCGCTAATTTCAAGTTGCCGCCACTCATACCTCACCTGTCTTTCAACAACTTCTTTGCCTCAACACTTCTATCTCGACTGACATCTCTGCCCAAACTCTTTGTCTTTAAATATGTCTGCTTGTGTCTGTATGTGTGGATGGATATGTGCGTGTGTGCGAGTGTATACCTGTCCTTTTTTCCCCCTAAGGTAAGTCTTTCCGCTCCCGGGATTGGAATGACTCCTTACCCTCTCCCTTAAAACCCACTTCCTTTCGTCTTCCCCTCTCCTTCCCTCTTTCCTGATGAGGCAACAGTTTGTTGCGAAAGCTTGAATTTTGTGTATGTTTGTGTTTGTTTGTGTGTCTATCGACCTGCCAGCGCTTTTGTTCGGTAAGTCACCCCATCTTTGTTTTTATATATGAAAATATAATAATATGGATATGTTGTAATACCAGTTCCCAACTGTGGAATTCTGAGAAATTGGTGTCAAGGGGAAAAATTGATATGACACATGGGGTGAAACACGCACCAAGGTCATGACTATCATATTGTAGAACATGCTCTAGAACAAGGTACTGTATACATCCACTGTCTATGTCCATTCACCCTAACTGATAACTTGGTGGTAGTATCACCAATAGGAAAGGACAAACAGTGTTCACATAACAGCTGGTATACGATGTGTCATTTCACAGGTGACTTTCCCTTCGATAGTGTATATTTTGCCAATTACATGGCTAGTACAGATGGTGGTAGGAGAATGCACAGGGCAAATCTTACAGTGACGATGGTTGCAGGGGTAGGAGCCATAGGGTAAGGAAATGGGTGCAGAGGAAGCATAGCATCTGACCAGTATACCGCAGAGACTGTGGGCGGGACAGGTAAGGGAGACAAAAAGCTATTCTAGGTGTGGTGGGCAAAATGTCAGATAGAATGCACTTCATTTCAGTGGATGCTTTTAGGAAGTCATAGCCATGTCGAAGTAGCTACTTAATACATTCTAGTCCAGGATAATACCGAGTGACAAGACCCCTAGTCCTAAGTTACTTTTTGGAGGTATCAGTAGTACCAGGATTGGATACAATAGCCCAGGAAATCTGCTCTTGGAGTAGACTGGTGGAGTATTATATTCAGTAAAGGTTGAGATGAGAATGGTGATGTACTGCTGTAAGGAGTCTGCATGGGAATGTTTGACAAGGAAAGGTTGGCAACTGTCAAAATGTAAGTACTGTTGTCTGTTACTGGGTTTAATGTGAAAAGAAGTGCGCAGCTGACTCTCCTTGAGAATGAGGTCAACAACAAGGAAAGTGGCATGGGATTCAAAATAAGATCATGTGAATATTAACTGGGAGACTGTATTTACAGATTCCAAAAATTTCAACAGTTCACCCTCACCATGGGTCCATATGGCACAAATGTTGCCAATGTATCTAAACCAAGCCAGGGGTGGAATGCTTATCAAGTCCAAGAAAGCCCCTTCTAAGTGACCCATGAAAAGGATGGCACAGGAAGGAGCCACCCCAGTTCCCACAGCTGTGCCACTGATCTGTTTCAATGTCAGAGGTAAAGTAGTTGTTGGTAAGTATAAAGCTGATTAAGGTGAGCAGGAATGAGATCATAGGTTGGAATTGGGTGGACATTGGTTGAGGTAATGTTCAGCAGCAAACAGACCATGTGCATGGAGAAGATGGCATCAATGGTGACAAACAAGGTATGTGGTTGGAGTGGGATGGGACAGATTTCAGATGATCCAGGAAATGATTGATGTCGTTGATACAGTATAGATTCTTTGTGCTATAGCTTGCAGGTGTTGCTCAACTAAGACAGATTTACGTGCACTGGATGCTTTGAGACCAGCTGGTATGTAAATACTGTTTAGCCTTCTCCATTGGTTTGACTAAATTTCTTTTAATTTCATCAATGATCACAAAGCTTCTGGTCCTTAGACTACTGGTTTCAGTCAGCGATGACCATCTACAGATCTGTTTTGTAACAGGTACTAAAATAACAAAAGCCGTAGTGGCATTGCCACGGAATACACACACTATCAGCTTAGCATCACTGCACATATTTAAAACAAATTGTGTGATGATGCTAAGCTGATTTTGTGTATATTCTGTGACAATGCCATTATGGCTTTATTATATTAGGACATGTTATAAGGCAGATCTGAGGATGGTCATTGCTGACCAAAACTGGTAGTCTAAGGACTGAACGTTTTGTGATCATTAATGGAAATAAAAGAAATGTATTATACACTTCGGTGGTATCTACCACTATTAAATCTCTGCATCGAGCAGCAACGTGCTCCATTATGCACAGTCAAGAAATGCATTCTCCGTGCGTGGCCCACTGCTAACATTGCACGCCACCTTCGTATACATATGCTTCAAAACACAGCGACTGGCCACCCATAACACTCAGCGAGTAGTTACCCAGAATATATAGCGACCCCAGCCACTGGCTCTATTAACTATGGAGCCTCATTTAATGCCACTCCTGATGTCTGCAAGTGGGTTCTCATTATACTATGTTGTACTCCTCAATTTGGAAGTGCTACACTGCAGTGGACCTGCTGTTTGATATTGAATTCAGCTGTGTTCTGGATTTAGAATCCAAATGCTATGCTGGAACTTGGACTTCAACATTCACTAGGCTTAGTATATCAACAGACTTGTGATTTCCATCAGAATTCTGCATTTTACTTGCACATCATGGACATTGGTATAACACCATCAATTTATATAATTTGGCAGTTGGTAACAGAATTATTTGTATCAGTGTTGTGTCAATGAATCATAGGACAATGATATATTTATTGTGTTATTCCTAGTTATAACACAGTAAAATGGCGATGAGCCAGCTACCATCTACATTGGAAGCTCTACTAATGCAGCTTATTCATCAACAGGATGAGAACCAGAAGCTGCTACTGAACACTCTCCAACCACTTCTTCAAAGCTTTTTCTTCCTCTGATGAGACTTTAGAGGATTATGAAGCCTATGAATCAGGATTACTGGAGCATTTCCATGCATTCGAGGTAACTGACACCAGCCTCATGCAATCTTTGTTTCTGTCATGGTCCAAACCTGACATTTACCGGCTACTGTGCAAACTGGCCCACTTATCTAAGCCTTCAGAGCTTACCTTTTCAAATATTTGTTTGTTGCTGACTAAATATTACCAGCGGCATACCCATGTCATTCCCTCCTGGATAGCATTTTACCAATGCAAGAAACAGCCAAACCAGACTCATAAAGAATGGGCTGCAGAGTTGCAAGGTTTAGAGTGAAAATATTATTTTGTTCCCCTCAAAGTATGGAGTCACACGCACAAGAAACGATCAGGGACATGATCATCCAGGGTACTCCAGACAGGGATTTCCAACATGAGGCACTTCAACTTGAAGGCCCATCATTAGACATAGTTTTGGACTTAGCACAAAGCTTCGAAGTGATCTGAGCAGCAGGCAAGAAAATGAAGTCATGGATTGACATGGTAGCCATTAATGTAAACACATGCAAGCCAGCAGCAAATGGCCACACTAATGGCAATTTTGATGTAGCAACTGTACACGAAGGACTCCATATCATTAACCAATAACATCCTCCACCCCGCTCGAGCCGAGCAAACCAGTCTTGGATACCAAAACTATTGCCGTTATGTCTGGATTTTTTTAAAGAACATCAACGTGAAGACTTTCCTGGCAGATGGGCCTATTTTCAAAACTGTGCTACCAATGGCCATTTAGCTTACGCATGTCATAAATCCCTGATGTTGGCCCAACACAGCAGATAGTTATTGCAATGGACGCATCTGATATAGGTGTCAGAGTGGTCCTCACACACATGGAGGTGGATGGCTCTGAGCACCCTGTAGCCTATGCATCGATAACATTGACTGAACCCAATGCAGGTTCTCCCGAATAGAAAAAGAAGCACTGGCTATCATCTTCACATTAAAGAAATTCCACGTTTTTGTTTATGGAACAAAGTTACACTTTGTCACAGTCCATAAACCACTGATCTTTTTATTCAATCCAGCAGTGAAGATTCTAGACAGAACTGCTCACTACCTCCAGCAATGGACTTTATTTTTGGAATGCTACCAGTATGAGATTCACTTCTGCAACACAACTCAGAATGCCAATGCTGATGCCCTATCCTGCCTTCCATGGGGACCTGATCCAGAGCTCAACAAAGAAGAAATCCTGTGTTTTCACATTGATGAAGAAGTAGATGCTGCCACAGATTCTTTTCCCATTACCAGCTCCCAGTTCGCATACGCAACTGGTAGAGACAAAGTACTCCAACAAGTCCAGAGTCACATACTTCATGGAAGGACCGAACAACAACCTCCCAAGGGTTCAGCTGCATTCTGTAGTTCTTTAATGCCCACCAACAGCTCATGTTGATCGATGGAGTAATTCTACTTGTTTCTGATGAGGGATATCCACTGGTAGTCATTCCTTAGTCTTCTTATTGCACCAAGGTCACTGGGGTTATTCTGAACTAAACTCCTGGCTCATAGGTTTACTTACTGGCTGGGCATGAACTAGGAGATTGATTGACTCAGCCAAACATGTCCATCCTGCCCAAGCCAGCAGGCAGCCCCACGACATTCACTTGCTTCTTGGCCACGATGTGCTCGCCCTTGGAAATGGGTACACATTGATTTTGCCAAGCCAGCGTTTAACACCATATTCTAGACAGTGGTTGACACTTACTCCCGATTTTCTTACATTGTCCGATGTAATGCCATGTCAGCCACAAACACCATCACAGCCTTAGAAAAATTTTTGCGATTGAAGGTCTGCCGGAAGAGCTTGTAACTGACAATGGTCCATAATTCTATAGCCAGGACTTTCATGGTTTCTGTGCCCAGCACGGCATTCACCACATTCCAGCGTGCCTCATCTATCCACAATTGAGTGGAGAAGCCGAGAGGATGGTCCACACTTTCAAAACTCAGATGACAAAATATCTCCAGGATCACTCCACCAATGCATCACTAATTTTTGTTGAGCAGTTACATGTCCATACTTCTTGAAGACAAAAGTCCTGTGGAACTTCCCACAGACAGCAGCCCAAGACCCTCTTGCGCTTGCTCATGCCGACGCCATGGCCACCAACACCACTGCCTGCTTCCAAGTCCCACCCTGGAACCTTGGGTGGGCGAAAGGATTTGACCAGCAACCAGCCTGAATTCCAGTAACAATCGTCCAGCACTGCACTTCATCATTCACTAGGCTTAGTATGTCAATGGACTTGAGATTTCTGCTGGAATTCTGCATTTCACTTGCACTTGCACTTCCTGGACATTGGTATAATCACCATCAATTTATATAATTTTCCATAAAGTGTTCATCTACAACTTGGTGTTTGGTAACAGAATTATTTGTAACAGTATTGTGTCAATAAACCATAGAATGGTGAAATATTTATTGTGTTATTCCTAGTTGTAACAAGTTCCTGGATCACTGTTTTAATCCATGACTATGTCACGACTTCTGAAATTGGTACGACAACCACCAAATCATCAGTTAGGATGAATGGGTATAGACAGATGGTGTACAACACCAACATGATAGTGGTGACCTTGGTGCCTGTTTCACCACATGTGCCATCTGGATTCTTCTCCCTGACACAAGTTTCTAAGAATTCCACAGATGAAAACTGGCGTTACAACATGTCCATGGTTCTTGCAACTCACCTGGCCTCAATTTACATTACTTTCTTCAAACCCAATATTTCTTCTCAGTAACTATTCCTTTCTTCACTCCCTTTTAGTTTTCTGTATATTTTATTTTCTGATCTGTCTATTTTTCTCTGCCTGCTATATCTACACATATAATGTACTTAGCTTTCAATTCTTATTAACTCTTGTGCACTGTTTGGTTAGTAATCTCTGCCTTGCTTATTTCTCTATCACCTTTAAGCTCTCAGGTTCTCAGATGACCAATAGGAAACATGGGAAATGAGCCATGTGTGTGCTTGCTGGGAGAGGGCAGTGGGCTAGCAGGTAGGGCAACTCCCTCTTGTGATCAGTTTTCTGACAGAGCAGACACTGTCCCTTGTGTTCAACCCATCTGCCTCTGACCTCATTCACCAAGAGAGTCACACACATGCGCACCACCACCTCTAAGAGCTCATACAGCTTTAACTTACTCAACCACCTAGACTGGCAGTTGTCCTTTACTCCCATCCCAGGATGTGTCCTACATAACCCGTTGTTAAGAATATATCTACATTTTCTGTATTTCACTCTTTTATTTCAAACTGCCTCACTTCCAACACCCACACATTGCGCTCACATCTTGAACACTTTATTAGTCATCATCTCGGGAATATTCGGTATAGGAATTTACCCTTGGTAACAACATATCTGTCAAAATTTTTAGTGTTGTGCTCAAAAATCCTATTAATCTACAGTTTGATAAGTTTGATGTGCAGTATTATATTTGGCATTGTGTGAGTTATCTGCCACTGGAACATTTAGAATTTTTGTTAAACTATTCTTTCCATCTGTTGACAAATTCATATCATTGTCTTGGTAAAGTGATATTTCAATATGTTAGCAACAGTCCAAAAAATTTTATATTTCCTGTTTTAAACGTATTGCTGCTCTTGGGGAGGGGGCAACCCTACTGAGTCTGTGAGATGGTTATTTTCATCCTCATGCAATTTGTGATTTCTATACCCTCTTTTTTTCTTAAGGAGTTCCCTGGTCAGTTTCTGTTTCTCTTTAGAAATAAGTTAGTTTTTCTGTTGGTTTTTGCATAAATTTGTCCCTCATTAACTGTCCATTTTGATTAGTATTCAAGCAATCAACAACAAACCAAGGCTTTTATAGTTGGTATATCTTGTCCTAATATTGAACTTTCTTTCACAACTGTCCAGACATTTTTATTATCATGATCTTCATTTTGCATTTTACTTTAAGACTGTGCATCTGATCTTCTTTAACATATTGTTTGGATATGTTTGGAGACATTAATTTCATTGCATTTAACTTAAGAGTACCATTTACTACTTTATATAGAACTTGAATCTGGCCTTTACAAGAAAGTGATCTAAAATATGGTCTGCTTCCCTCTGACTTTTATATTTTGTCTGCATTTATGGTGTTCTTGTACTTCAATTATTATACAGTCAATCTGATTTTTAGAAGTACCAATTCTTGATTTCTATAAATGACAAAAATGTGCACTACTCTTTCGCAGAGGAAGTCATTCAATTGACAAAATGATACTTTAGTGTGTGGATCTCAATGATATAAAACAGTATGAGGATAAACTGACAAAAATGTCAGAATATATGGGGGTTGGTGATTGAAGAATGTACCTGACAGCAACAGAGCCAATAAGAAAATACATGACTTTTAAAATTTTTTTTGGCTGTGTGTATGTATGCATATGTGTGTGTGTGTGTGTGTGTGTGTGTGTGTGTGTGTGTGTGTGTGTGTGTGTGTAATAACTGACACAGGAAAAAAATCTTGATGTAAAATAGGGTTGAAATATACAGTTTACACATTTACACAGGTGGACACAATGATACACAGTTATGATTACAAAAGGAACTTGCCTGTGCAACAGCTGATGTTCCATGACTGGAAGGTAGAACAACACGAGCTGGAAACAGTTGCGCTGTGCGAGTTGCTTCTCGTTCTGCATCACTTCCTCCAGCTTGTTCTTCACCTGTCACCCCAAAAGTACAGTCTTACCATTCAGTAAATGGATAATCAAAAATTAGAAAAATAACAATAAAATTGTAAACAATGGAAACAGTCATTTCTTGCAGCAACCAAAGATCACAGGTTCACGCCACAGTCTACCACGAAGTTTCAACAGCCATATAAATGTAAGTGTAATGAAATTACAAAACAGCACTCATATGCTTAATTTACCTGCTTTATGGTTGCCAGGTTACTAAAGAAATAGCTCCCTCTTCTTAGTTTTCAACAATACACATCACAAAAGGGGCCATGAATTCTTTTCTGTAGTAGAAGTTGTTTCCGGGATGTATCTCAATGGAGATGATGGTTGTGTTTGTGTTAACATTTTTCTGAATCAGAAAAGTTACTCCTATCCAAAGCCTCACCTTCAGCCCTATACCCAACTTGAACCATGTTGGACTTGTCAAAGATCTTCTCTCTATCTTCCAATCCCTTCAATGGAAATGTTTCTTTGCCATCAATCCCTCCAACCAAAGCCAACCTAATCCCAATGTTAAACCCTGCCTCTCCCAGTTCATAACGCTATCCAACCATGACTTCCTCCTCCCACGTAACCATCCCCCAGTCACCTTTCAGGAATTCCTTACCTCCGATATGGCCTCACCATGCATCCTCAAGTTTCTACCTAAGAAGACACACCTTTTAGCAGAAGAAAGGACAGCTGTAAACAGTCTCAAAACTGATCCTCACCTTATCAAGATAAAGATTTCCCCACTACCTGGAAGGTCTCTGCCAATTGTCTGACTCCTCCACTTACAAACTCTGAGAAAGTGGCTCCATCCCAGAAGTCCAGCAGAACCTTCAATCCCTGCTTAAATCTTTAGGCCCTTCCCAGAACCTCTCTGCTGAATCTGTTTCCACCCTCTTCTCAATGACATCTCACACAATATTCTACATGCTCTCCAAAATTCAAAAACCCAAGAACCCTGGGCACTCCACTGCAATTGGTTGTCGTACCCTCACTGAAAGAATTTTGGCTCTCACTGACTGACACCTCCAACCAACTGCCCTAAATACAGCCTCCCATGTTGAAGATACCAACCACTTCCTTCAACAACTGTACACAAACCCAACCAACCTCTTTACCTCCTGTATCTGTACTTGTCACTGTTGATCCCACTTCCCTATACATCACCATCCCTCATGCCATGGTCTTGCTGCTACTGAACACAATCTTTCCCAAGGTCCTTCAAACTCTAAAACCACCACCTCATTCCTCATACACATCACCAACTTTATCCTAAAACACACCTACTTCTCCTCTGAAGAGGAAGTATACAGACAAATCTGTGGCACAGCCATGGGCACCCCCATGGCACCCTCTTATGCTAACCCTGTTTATGGGCCATGTAGAGGACACTTTCCTGGCCTCCCAAAACCTCAAACCCTTGCTCTCGTTCAGGTTCAGTGATAATATCTTCATGATCTGGACTCAGGGCCAAGACATCCTATCCTCATTCCTTCGCAGACCCAACACCTTCTCTCCCATCCCATTCACCTGGTCCTCCTCAACCCAGTGCCACATTCCTGGATCTCCTCCTCTCTGAAGGCTCCATCCATACGTCTGCCCAGATTAAACCCACCATCCACCAACAGTACCTGCATTTCAACAGCTGCTATCCCTTACACACACACACGCGCACACACACACACACACACACACACACACACACACACACACACACACAAAACAAAAAAACCATACAACCTGGCCACCTGTGAGTGGCATATCTGCAGTGACAAGAACTCCTTTGTCCAGTACAATGAAGATCTCACACAGTTTTCCACAAACAGGCACTATCACCCAGACCAAGTCTGCAAAAAGATTTCCCACACAGTATCCCCACACACACTCCCAGTCCTCCCACCACCCTCAAGAACCACTAAAAAGGAGCACTCCCTTTAAAACCCAGTATAAGCCCAGATTGGAACAAAACAACTGAATAATATCCTTCATCTGAGCTTTGATGATCTATCATCACGCCTTGAAATGATGGACATTCTACGCAAGATCCTTCCCACCACTCATAAAGCACCAAAGTCCTTACCTAAGCCACTCCTAATCTCAAGGATCATATCTGTGTGGAAGATTCAGTACAAGACCTGCCCAATGCACCCAGACAGCACTTCCTACTCCAGTCCTGTCCCACGCTTATCCTATCTCATCGGAGACTGGCCCAGTGATGAAAACAGTCTACATCTACATCTACATTTATACTCCACAAGCCACCCAACGGTGTGTGGCGGAGGGCACATGTCATATGCCAGCTGTGCTGACACATGTTGGTATGACTGCAGAACAGCTGTCCACCAGGATGACTGGCCACTGCCAAACTGCAGCCAAGAGCAAAGCAGACTACCTTGTGGCACAAAATGCAGCTGAACATAACTGCTAGATTTCAACAGCTGCTTCAGAACCTAGACCGTCTATATCCTCCCCTTCACCAGCAGATTTTCTGAAATGTGCAGATGGGAGATATCCTTACAACACATTCTCTACTCCTAGCATTATCTCAGCCCCAACCTATGATGACCTACTGTCTCCACACCCTCCACTCAACAGGTTCCACTCCCTCTGTCCTCTCACCTCACCTGCTCCCAGTTCACTTCCCCTTACACTCACTGTGTGCTGCTCTCTGCTAACACACCCAACAGTCTTTACCCCTCTCTTCTCCTCTCCTCACCCCCCACCCCCCCACCCACCCACACACTCATACAAACTCCTGACACTCCATCTGACAGCATTGTCTTGATGTCTGATGCCTTCTAGTCCCTGCATGCTCTGCCAGGTAGCGCTAATTCTTCTCTCCGCCCTCTCATACCCTACTACCCCACCCCCTTCCCTGCCACTCTGGTGTGGCCCTCCACTCAGCAGTAGTTGGCATTCCTACTATGCGGCTATTGGCAGCGGACAGTTTCCACCAACATGCAGTGGTTGGAGCTCTTGCACTGACTGGCCTGATCACGTTATGAGTTACTAAATACAATAATTTCATACAAATGAAGATGTGATTTTAAGACCCCGAAACAGGTTGTTGTTTGAATGAATAGTTACTACAACTGAAGCGGATCTCTCTCTAAATTAATTACAGGCTGTGATAAGTAAAGCATGTGGCAGACTTCAGTCCACTGTCAGGGTTCTGAGAAAGCGTAGTCAGTTTACAAAGGAGACTGCTCACAATACATTTGTCTGACTTAACATAGAACATTGTTCAAGTGTGCAGGACTTATGTCAAATCGGACTAACAAGGAATACTGAATGTGTACAAAGAAGTGTAGCACAAATGGTCACAGGGTTTTCTGATCCATGGGAGAGTAACACAGAAATGCTGAAACATCTGAACTGGCAGATGTTTGAAGAAAGATGCCAACCATACCACAAAAAAGCATACTTACAAAGTCTCAGAATCAATGTTAGTGAGGAGACGAGGAATATAATACACCCTCCTTTGTATCATAGGGACTGCAAAAAAAAGACACAATTATGCTAATTACAGCACACAGAGAGGCATTTCAGGGGTCATTCTTATGCATTCTACACAAAAATGGAACACAAAGAAACCGTAATATGTGGTATCATGGAGACTGCCCTCTGACATCCATTTTGCATTTTACAGCGATCTGCAGGATATGAATGTAGAAGCAGATGCAGAGGAGAACATAGATGCAGAAACCTTGTCTTAAAGTATTTCAATTGCAGCTGAAAGAGACTAATAATGTGGCATCTCTACTGTGCATTACTCACTTGTTTTATTATATTTATCATATTCAACGCTCTTCAACCTCCCCCACCCCATTCTCCCTTCTGTACCAGAAAACAATCAGTCCTCCAAGAAAAGAAGAAAAGCAAGGTTGTCAAAAGGTTAATTCACTAGACTCACTTTCACATGGAGCAAGGTTCAAATTCCTGTCCAGCCATTCAGATTTTTATTTCCCTATATCAGTTATATTATATGCCACGCTGGTTCCTCTGAAAGGACATGGCCAATTGACCTCTCCAATAATGTCCAATCTGAAGTTGTGTTCAGTTTCTGGTGACCTAACCTTCACCAGAATACAAAACCATAATCTTCCTATTTTTCTTCTTCCTTTTATTGGTAGATTGTCCTTTTGCCTCATTTATGTCATCTGATATTATGTCATGATATGTGACAATATGTTACAGTAGTTTAACATACTGTACTTCTCTACTCCTGAGGTAACTGCTCTAAGTAGCAATGTCCCCTGATAAGCTGTCTGTTACAATGAGTAGAGTACTAGTGCGCAACCCCATAACTGAGTGCAAGGTCCCTGTTATTTGCTCAAGGAATTACTGAACATAAAACAAAGATGGGGTGATGGGAGTTCAGTCCTTTGAAGGAACCACTCTACCTTATGATAAAAGACATAATGAACTACAATGTGTATATGTGTATTGTGCTGTTAATATCCTCTTCAGTGGTAACTGTTAAGCAGACACAGTTAATTTTATGGATGTTACTGCATCTTATCATGCCATCCAAAATTACAGTAATTCAATTATTTGGATTAGTGGTGCCAGTTATGGACTTGCATGCATGAACAGGTACAGTGTGACACAGGTCTCAGAGGTTGCACATTAATATGTGTTTTGACTTAGCCTACATTTACCTTGTCAGTATATATTTCATTTTGAAACTGAGGGTATATACTGTCTTTACAGTTTAATCAAAGAAGCCAATACCCCAATTCATTGTAACATACCATGTTTCAACCCCATCCCAAACTTACTGAATCACTTGGAGCGTTTGCAATAATAGAATGCTAACACCACCAGCAAACTCAGCTCATGACTCCTACAATTTACACAACACACGTACAGACAGAACTTCCTGAGCTGCCAGAGATATCATCACTTGCAATACTAATAAGAATGTGACCTTAAAGGAATGCAATGGAAGCTGTAAACTCGATTCACGATTGGTGAACAGTGCTGTCCACTAACCTGCAATTGATGCATGGGTAGTTCTAAGCCCAGCTGGAGAAACAGAGACAGATGGGCCGGGGGATACTCTTGAGCCTAAACCTTTCGTGCGAGAACTGCTTGCTGAACTAGAGACCAATCCATGCTGTTTGCCAGATTGTTTACTCCTTTGCCGTCGACGACGTTCTTCTAAACGCTGCTGCAGTTGCACTCCTTGTCGACCTGCTGTGAGAAAACATATTTAATGTGAATTATAAAATTTTAAGTAAATTTAATCAATTAAATATCAAACAACTCAGGATGACACTTTTTTATATGAAACTCTTTGGGTAGAACTTCATGTCTAATGACAATCAATTTATAGGAATAGAACCGATTTTATTCAAACTTTCCAAACCACTTCTCATAACGTGAAAGGTAAAATTACGTAGGGATTACATGACTGTTTTGAAAAGTACAGATTATTGCATACAGAATGAAGACATAGCAATAATGTTCTTTCACATTCAAAACTTTTTTCCCAAAATTACAAACTTCTTTAATAATGTGCATAAATAGTTTTAATTTATCCATAATTGATGTGAGTAATCTTAATTACAAGAATATACATTTGACAGAGATTAAAATCTAAAAACACATAATAATATCAAACTTAAGTTTATTTTATCTTTGGAAGTTAGGATCAGAGATAGTTTGTATGAACAGATGTTATAACAGAGTGATTTAGTGAAAGTATTGCTCTGCTATAGTACTCAATATATTTATGGGATGCAGTACGATATAACAGAGTGATTTTGTAAAAGTATTGCTCTGCTACAGTACGCAATATATTTACGGGATGCAGTACTTAAAGGTATTACACAGACTGTAATACACTGTCACAAAGGGCCTTTCACTTTCGCAGTTTCCTGCAACTGAAACTTTCACACAGCCATGCAGAACATAAAAATTGCATGGTAAACCTTGTATCCATTTCTTAGGTGAAAATTGTGGACAACAGGCTTACACAATCTGCTTGACTTAGTAAAACTGGATTAAATGGACTAACAGCATCTTTTATGATGCCAGTAATCATATTTGCTGCTTGCCACTTATTTTAAACTCTTAGACAATTATACAACTAATTTAACAATGGAACAGAGTTACGATATTTTACTGTGACTATAATGGAGAAATCTTCACACCCGAGACATAGTTTTCATTACTGTCCTATATACCAATCAAATGTGCCAAGAAAACACAAGAAAGGCACAATCATTTTGGAAATACATGTCATCTAAAAGGAGCAATGAATGTTTTTTATTAATGCAAAAGGGAGAACTGAGAGAAACATCTCTAATGGAAAAGAACATTGTTTGGCAAGGGGGGGAAAGTTCTGATCATCACCTCCAAAGATAAGATCTAGCCTCATCATACCAGCTAGATCGCCTGCTCCACTTGGACCTAGGATGGCTAGTTCTGAATTGTCCACATTCTCTCGCGCACATATGCGGCAACAGCCACATTCAGCACAACCTGAGTCTCCCTCACCACAACCACATTCTCTGAAAGAATACCAAATAAATCACAACAATGCAAGTTATTGAAATATCATTATAATATGTAAATGTTTTAATACAGTAGAAATCTATCTATAAAAGAACTCTATTTTTCCGCATTTTAGTAATTTTAGTGAAACAAGTGAAATTTAGGAGTGTTATTTTAACTAAACCAGAGTGTTTCTGCTTAAAATAATAGCAATTTAATCAATCATATGTAACAAATATCAGATAAATGAATCAAAAAATACTAAATTCTAATTTACAAACAAATTTTAAAATCAGTTTACTTTTCTCCAATTTTTAGTGGATATAGTTGCAATCACTTCCATTTAAATTAGTTCTCATTATGTAAGGAAATTAGTTTCATCATGCTTCCATTATTTTTCACAAATACCATGGCCTTGTTCATCAATAATCAGATCTAATGCTGCTACATAGTTTTCACATTGGGTGAAGCAGTACGCTTCCCATTGTGCACAGTTCGTAGGAACACAATCATATAGCGACATTTGTAACAGTTTGTGTTTTTTATTCATAAAATGAAATTATTTTATGAAACTGCACACAGTAGTGTTTCACCAAATTTACTTCATCAGAAGTTTGTTGGAATATTGCATTAAGACAATCCTGTAATGCAGCTGATAAGCCGGAGGATTTCTTTATCAAATTGTGCTGAGAAAGCTTGTGTTCTCAGCCAGTTAAATATTCATAAAACAAGCAATGTCTTGGAGAATGACCAGGTCAGCCTGGAACTACTGACGTCGATTTTTGTGCATTTTTCAGTTCGGTTACGGAATGAATTCAATTCACTTTTTCCATGTGGTACTCTCTCTGTAATGTTAATTCCATGGCAATCATAATTCAATCTTAGTTACAGCAAAGTTACAATGTCTAAACATAAGGCTCACTAACCACCAACAGTCCCTGCATTTTGAAAGCTGTCACCCCTTCCATGCCAAAACATTGCTCCCCTACAACCTTGCCACACATGGACAGCATATCTGCAGTGATGAGAACTCCATTTCCCATTATACAGCTCGCACAGACCTACACAGGCAGACTGGCACTACTGCACCCCTCCTCCCTCCATACTTAGTCCGCAAACTGATTTATTTTCCACACAATATCCCCCCCCCCCCCCCTCCCGTCTTCTAATCCTCCAACCACTCCCCAAGAATCAGATGCAAAAGAATACTCACCTCATTCCCCAGTACCAACCCAGATTGAAAGAACTGAACTGTGACATCATGCCCAGGTAAGGAACATCCTATCTAATCTCCTTCCCACCCCTCTGAAAGTGGTGTCCCTTCTCTATGCCACTCTCACTCCCAACACAGTGTCCTAGTAGCCATAACTTTACAGAAGATCCATGTGTGAGACTAGTAGGATTTACCTATCCAGCACATCTGACACCAGTTCTGTTGTAAGTTTATCCTACACCATCATCAGAAGCAGGACCACTTGCAGAATCAGCCACTTCATGTATCAGCTCTGCTGCAACTTCTGCACAGCACTATATATGGGCATGACCACTAATTAGCTGTGCATTGGAATGAATGGTCACTGCCAAACTGTGGCCAAAAGCAGAAGTGACCGTCCAGTGGCAGAACTCGCTGCAGAGCACAACATGATCAAGTTCAATGGCTGCTTCATAACCAGCGCCATCTAGATCCTTCCCTCCATCGCCAGCTTTTCTTAACTATGCAGATGGGAGTTAACTTTACAATACATCCTTCATTCGTATAACCCTCCTGTCCTCTGTCTCCATTAACCCATTCTTTCACACAATCCATCTGCTGAATTGCAATCCCGGCAGCACTGTGTGTCTAGCTAGCACAAGGTAGGACTCTAGCTTGTCAAAGGATTTCTTCTGAAAACTAAAGAAGTTTTCATTCTCTCTCATGTGCCTGTCAACAACTGAATGCCTCTGCTATTCTATGAGTATGATCTTTTACTCGCTGTCTGGACTTCTACTCCCCTGTTGAGCACAAAGCAGTGAGGGACCTATCATGCAGTTTTTTTCAGCTTATTTGTCAGAATATGAAACACTGATTTTCATGGAATCCCTATAGCCTTAGAACTTTTCTCACATGTTGCATGTTGATGAAATAATTTCATTGTGGAGTTCCCCATGGTACATTTTTTGTAACAATATAGCCATCTCAACATTTGTACTCCTCTAGGCATTACACAGTGTGTCGTGGAGGATACATAGTAAAACAAAATTATTTCCCATTATTTCCCACTCTTTGTATTCCATTTTTGGTGGGTATAAATTCAGAACAATCATTGGTAGCTCTCTGTATAGGATTGAATTTCTCTAATTTTACTATCATGGTCATTACAGTAGATGTAACCTACTGCAGGGGAGTACACAGTATTACCATCATAATTTGTAGTTACGACACTGTGAACTCTCCATCCCACACTACAAGGGCACCTCAGACAGACAGTACTATTACCTGAAAATTACTGGAAAAAATCAGTGACTCTGGCTGTCTCCCTATCCGCAGGTTCCTACAGATGTTTCCCACACAAAACAGCCCCTCTGTTGCAGCTATGATGTAGTTTTAGTGGAGTAGCAGCTGACAACATAGAAGAAAAACACACTCTGTAGACCACTAGACATATTCTGAAAAAAATTCTTCATAATCATATAATGTGATCATGTCCTTTACAGAAGCTGTGTATGTAGTGATAAATCCTAGTTTTCCACTCACTGCTGAGTCTCAGGGTCCACACTCACCATCGGTTTAGAAATATGTGGAGAAGTTGCTAATCATGTCAGTAAAATTCATTTAACATCTTGCCATAAAGTGGTTTCTTGAAAACATGAAATTCAATTCAATTTTCTTAACATGAAAAGAATCTGACACCATGTGAAAGTGTATTTTGACATTACACAAGAAACAGTTGATAAAGTTTACAGTGCTTCAGCTACTAGACAAAATTTAAATTTTGAAACTCAGCAGATTCTAAGTCCATCTGCTAAGCTAGATCACTCATAGCATTCCCATTTGCATCTCTGCCATGACCTGATAATTTTTTAATGTTCAGGGATCTTTTTGTGAGTGAAACTCAGTGATAGTATCACCCAAGTCTACAAAACATAGGCACAGGAATGATTTAAAGATGCAGTAAAGTTGGCTGTGGGCTCTGAAAGGGCTTGTACAGACTTAGTTTCAGCTAGAGTAATAACTTTAAATTTTTCAATAACTACACATCACAACAAATTTCTATGCACTATAATACATCAAAATATCTATACCGAGAGCTTAAAATGAAGGATATTTAATCTAAACAGGTTTTTAAATATTTTGTGAAAATATTTAACTTTATCACAACTTGGTCAAATGGAAAGATATTTCTGAATAAGCATGCTGTATATGAAAGAAATATTATTCCAGAATGAAATTTTCACTCTGCAGCGGAGTGTGCGCTGATATGAAACTTCCTGGCAGATTAAAACTGTGTGCTGGGCCGAGACTCAAACTCGGGACCTTTGCCTTTTGCGGGCAAGTGCTCTACCATCTGAGCCACCCAAGCATGACTCACACCTCATCATACAGTTTTAATCTGCCAGGAAGTTTCATATCAGCGCACATTTCGCTGCAGAGTGAAAATTTCACTCTGAAAACATCCTCCAGGCTGTGGTGAGCCATGTCTTGGCAATATCCTTTCTTCCAGAGGTGCTAGTTCTGCAGCATCGCAGGAGAGCTTCTGTGAAGTTTGGAAGGTAGGAGACGAGGTACTGGCGGAAATAAAGCTGTGAGGATGGGGTGTAAGTTGTGCTTGGGTAGCTCAGACGGTAGAGCACCTGCCCGTGAAAGGCAAAGGTCCCAAGTTCGAGTCTCGGTCCAGCACACAGTTTTAATCTGCCAGGAAGTTTCAGAAACATTATTATTGAGTTGCAGTTCTCTAATATCATTCTTTAGCAGTTCATAAACTCATTTCTGCCTGGTGTTCCAAATAAACCATTATTTTGTGATGGTACATTGTTGGTTCAGTGTGTGTTATAATGTCTTCAAACCAAATGCCTATTTTTTCACCTGGCCCATCACTACTATCATCAACATTGGCAGATGAATAAAAAGCAATGATTTTGTCAACTCAAACTGTCATTTTAAAATAAAAATCTTCATTTCTTTCCAGTTATTCTACAAATCTACCAGTGATGAAGTTCCAATACCAAATTCAACAACAATAGTTTTCAATAATTCTCCTTTGTCCATCTTATCCAGTGCAACTACCTTTGTGTCCATGGGCACTACCACCTTCTATCTTGTTTATGTCATTATATACTTGCAACAAATGGGACAATACAGTACTGGCTAATTTGGTAAGTGATACTGTGTCAAAATCCATGTATGGTGGTTTGACTTTAATTTTTAATCTTCATTGTCATCAGCTGTTGCAGCTATTTCTTGCAGAGTATCAAATAATGTACAGATAGTGTACTAAGAAAAAAAAGGAAAAATCCATTCTGGATGAACTGGAGATCTACATCAATGAGGGATGGATAAGCATGGTTCTGCCAAGGAATAAAGAAAGGAAGGAAGATTAGAGTTCAATGCAGTTGTTAAATATGGAGCACAAGCTCAAATTAAAAAAGGATGGAGGAAATCATTCATGCCCTTTCCAAAAGCAGCCATCCTGGTATTTACCTGGAGCAATTAAGGGAAATGATGAAAAACCTAGTCAGACATGGATTTGAACCATTGCCCTCCAGTGTGCTAACTGCTGCACCGCCTCACTAGGTTTCTATAAAGGAATTCATTCAGGATGAGTAGTGATGGGACGTGGTGTCATGAAGGAGAATACCAAATCAATCAATGATGCAGCAATTGCACACAACAACTTCAGAGAAATTATGAGTTTACAAGTCAGAAGAGTGGCAAACACGGACTCTGATCCCTCTGATCATTACCTCACCAAAAGCAAAATCAGACCGACATCAAATAGTATGAATTAGATGACCATGGTGATATCAAAGTTCAATATGAGAAAATTAAAATTACCAAGCATCAAAGAGGAATTGAAGACATAGCCACAACTTGGGACGAACTCAAAGAGAGGATAATCAGTATAACAAAAGAGAAAATTCCTCTAATCGAAAGGAATGGACAGTCATTGTGGAATGACACATGCAAGAAAGCAACTGGGAACAAGAAAATAGCATAAAACAAAGAGAACAGTGGCAAAATAGAAGTCAATCTGACCCAAGGTATGTAGAGGTAAGAAAACACATGGCAAGAGGCACCAGGAGAGTCAAAAGAGAATACAAAAAGAGTCAATTAAAAGAAACAGAGGAAGATTTATGAAACTATAATACCAGATACTGTTGTTGTTGTTGTTGTGGTCTTCAGTCCTGAGACTGGTTTGATGCAGCTCTCCATGCTACTCTATCCTGTGCAAGCTTCTTCTTCTCCCAGTACCTACTGCAACCTACATCCTTCTGAATCTGCTTAGTGTATTGATCTCTTGGTCTCCCTCTACGATTTTTACCCTCCACGCTGCCCTCCAATGCTAAATTTGTGATCCCTTGATGCCTCAAAACATGTCCTACCAACCGATCCCTTCTTCTAGTCAAGTTGTGCCACAAACTTCTCTTCTCCCCAATCCTATTCAATACCTCCTCATTAGTTACGTGATCTACCCACCTTATCTTCAGCATTCTTCTGTAGCACCACATTTCGAAAGCTTCTATTCTCTTCCTGTCCAAACTGGTTATCGTCCATGTTTCACTTCCATACATGGCTACACTCCATACAAATACTTTCAGAAACGACTTCCTGACACTTAAATCTATACTCGATGTTAACAAATTTCTCTTCTTCAGAAACAATTTCCTTGCCACTGCCAGTCTACATTTTATATCCTCTCTACTTCGACCATCATCAGTTATTTTACTCCCTAAATAGCAAAACTCCTTTACTACTTTAAGTGTCTCATTTCCTAATCTAATCCCCTCAGCATCACCCGATTTAATTTGCCTACATTCCATTATCCTCGTTTTGCTTTTGTTGATGTTCATCTTATATCCCCCTTTCAAGACACTGTCCATTCCGTTCAACTGCTCTTCCAAGTCCTTTGCTGTCTCTGACAGAATTACAATGTCATCGGCGAACCTCAAAGTTTTTATTTCTTCTCCATGGATTTTAATACCTACTCCGAATTTTTCTTTTGTTTCCTTTACTGCTTGCTCAATATACAGATTGAATAACATCGGGGAGAGGCTACAACCCTGTCTCACTCCTTTCCCAACCACTGCTTCCATTTCATGCCCCTCGACTCTTATAACTGCCATCTGGTTTCTGTACAAATTGTAAATAGCCTTTCGCTCCCTGTATTTTACCCCTGCCACCTTCAGAATTTGAAAGAGAGTATTCCAGTCAACATTGTCAAAAGCTTTCTCTAAGTCTACAAATGCTAGAAACGTAGGTTTGCCTTTTCTTAATCTTTCTTCTAAGATAAGTCGTAAGGTTAGTATTGCCTCACGTGTTCCAACATTTCTACGGAATCCAAACTGATCTTCCCCGAGGTCTGCTTCTACCAGTTTTTCCATTCGTCTGTAAAGAATTTGCGTTAATATTTTGCAGCTGTGACTTATTAAACTGATAGTTCGGTAATTTTCACATCTGTCAACACCTGCTTTCTTTGGGATTGGAATTATTATATTCTTCTTGAAGTCTGTGGGTATTTCGCCTGTCTCATACATCTTGCTCACCAGATGGTAGAGTTTTGTCATGACTGGCTCTCCCAAGGCCATCAGTAGTTCTAATGGAATGTTGTCTACTCCCGGGGCCTTGTTTCGACTCAGGTCTTTCAGTGCTCTGTCAAACTCTTCACGCAGTATCTTATCTTCCATTTCATCTTCATCTACATCCTCTTCCATTTCCATAATATTGTCCTCAAGTACATCGCCCTTGTATAAACCCTCTATATACTCCTTCCACCTTTCTGCCTTCCCTTCTTTGCTTAGAACTGGGTTGCCATCTGAGCTCTTGATATTCATACAAGTGGTTCTCTTCTCTCCAAAGGTCTCTTTAATTTTCCTGTAGGCAGTATGTATCTTACCCCTAGTGAGACAAGCCTCTACATCCTTTCATTTGTCCTCTAGCCATCCCTGCGTAGCCATTTTGCACTTCCTGTTGATCTCATTTTTGAGACGTTTGTATTCCTTTTTGCCTGCTTCATTTACTGCATTTTTATATTTTCTCCTTTCATCAATTAAATTCAATATTTCTTCTGTTACCCAAGGATTTCTATTAGCCCTCGTCTTTTTACCTACTTGATCCTCTGCTGCCTTCACTATCTCATCCCTCAGAGCTACCCATTCTTCTTCTACTGTACTCTTTGCCCCATTCCTGTCAATTGTTCCCTTATGCTTCCCTGAAACTCTGTACAACCTCTGGTTCTTTCAGTTTATCCAGGTCCCATCTCCTTAAATTTCCGCCTTTTTGCAGTTTCTTCAGTTTCAATCTGCAGTTCATAACCAATATATTGTGGTCAGAATCCACATCTGCCCCTGGAAATGTCTTACAATTTAAAACCTGGTTCCTAAATCTCTGTCTTACAATTATGTAATCTATCTGATACCTTTTAGTATCTCCAGGATTCTTCCAGGTATACAACCTTCTTTCATGATTCTTGAACCAAGTGTTAGCTACGATTAAGTTATGCTCTGTGCAAAATTCTACAAGGCGGCTTCCTCTTTCATTTCTTCCCCCCAATCCATATTCACCTACTATGTTTCCTTCTCTCCCTTTTCCTACTGACGAATTCCAGTCACCCATGACTATTAAATTTTCGTCTCCCTTCACTACCTGAATAATTTCTTTTATCTCGTCATACATTTCATCAATTTCTTCATCATCTGCAGTGCTAGTTGGCATATAAACTTGTACTACTGTAGTAGGTGTGGGCTTCGTATCTATCTTGGCCACAATAATGCGTTCACTATGCTGTTTGTAGTAGCTTACCCGCATCTCTATTTTCCTATTCATTATTAAACCTACTCCTGCATTACCCCTATTTGATTTTGTGTTTATAACCCTGTAGTCACCTGACCAGAAGTCTTGTTCCTCCTGCCACCGAACTTCACTAATTCCCACTATATCTAACTTCAACCTATCCATTTCCCTTTTTAAATTTTCTAACCTATCTACCCGATTAAGGGATCTGACATTCCATGCTCCGATCCGTAGAATGCCAGTTTTCTTTCTCCTGATAACGACATCCTCCTGAGTAGTCCCCGCCCGGAGATCCAAATGGGGGACTATTTTACCTCCGGAATATTTTACCCAAGAGGACGCCATCATCATTTAATCATACAGTAAAGCAGATACTGTTACAATACATTTAAAACCCAAATCACAGGATGCCAACCATAAAATCTGTGTTAAGAAAAGGCTGGAGAACTGGCATTGAACAACAAAGAGAACTGTGAGGCACTGGTGAAGTACTTAAGTGAACTACTAAATTGTCCTGAACCGGCAGAGAGGTTCCCAAAGAGCCGAGACATCAAGAGAAATTTTAAGTCAAAAGCACCAGATGAATTGGAAATCAGGAAATGAATCACAAAACTGGAAAACAAGAGGACAGCAAGAGAAGATTGCACCATAGCTGAACTACTGAGGGAAGATGGGCCGAATACCATCAAAGAAATAAAAAAATCATAAAGACGTAAGTGAGACTGAAGTAAAACCAGAAGATGAGGAGTGTGCAGTTATACACTGTCTATATAAGAAAAGGAATAGGACCAATGTTAATGATTACAGAGGGATGCTTTTACTGCCCATCAAATACAACATTCTATCACAATGCCTATTAAACAGCACACAGTTACAACTGGAAAACAAGATAGAGAATACAAACCAAGCTTCAGGTTGGGAAGGTCCTGTGGTAAACAGTTACTCTATTTAAAGACAGTCCAGAGAGACCACGTGATGAGAAGCAGAAAGATCTCGTGCACCTTTATGGATTTCAAGAAGGCATACAACTCTATAGATAGACTATCACTGATCAAAAACTGGAAGAAAGGAGTCTCGATGAGAAGACAGTGAACCTTATCAAATGACACTAATAAACACCAAATTCAATATTATATTCTTGGGAGAGCTATCAGGGCCTTTTGAGATTATACTACGAAAGTGACATTATTCAACATACTATTACACAAAGGTGTCAGGGAATGGGAAAAAGAATTAAAATACAGAGACTTTATAAACCAATCAGGCTGGGAAGGAAAACCAAAGGATTTGATATTGGCTGACCGGCATTCACAAACTATCTTGCAGTACTCACAGGCAACATGGAAACTGCAGTAAAGCAAATTGGGGACAGGAAAGAGAATGCTAAAATGGTTGGATTGCAGATCTCCTTTGAGAAAACAGAATACATGCCAAACAAGGATGCACCAAAAAGGATTCTGACAAAATATGGCGAGATAAAGAGAATTCAAAAATTCAAGTATCTTGAGTAGATGACACAGCAAATGGGATAGAGGAAGACACTTATGAACAGAGAAATCAAAAGATGACTAGAGCCTTCTGAAAGACTGGAAACTTCTACTATAAATCACGCCTATTACACACTGTAAAAGTGAAATATCGCAATATTGTCATCAAGATAGAAACCTTATACATATCAGAAATGTTGGCCATAACTCAGACAGGTGCACAAGAAAATATCAATAAACTAGAAACAAGAATCATCAGAAAAATCCATAGGGCCCAATAAGACAGGAGGGCTACACATCGTCTTGATCCAGCACACAGTTTCAATCTGCCAGGATGTTTCAGGCCAATAAATTCAAGACAGAAAGAACCTGATCCAAAGAAAGGAAGAAAATGCTTAGTGAAAGGCTGATAGAAGTGTGGCACCTGTGAAAATCTCATATCAAGTATATACTTCTGATGGTCCTGTGGTAGCCTGTGTGTGTATAACAATACAGTGAGGTGACAAAAGTCATGGGATATCTTCTAATATAGTGCAGCAGCTTGACTTGGTATGAACTCAACAATTCACTGGAAGTCCCCTGCAAGAGTATTGAGCCATGCTGCCTCTACAGCCATCCATAATTGTGAAAGTGTTGCCAGTGCGGGATTTTGTGCCCGATCTGACCTCTCAATTATGCCCCATAAATGTTTGATGGGATTCATATCGCGTGACCTGGATGGTCAAATCATTCATTCGAGTTGTCTGGAATGTTCTTCAAAACACTTGCAAACAACTGTGGCTGGGAGACATGATATGCTGTCATCCATAAAAACTCCATTGTTGTTTGGTAACATGAGCCCATTCCATGTAAACACAAGTCACACCATTACAGAGCCACCACCAGTTTGTACAGTGCCTTGTTGACAACTTGGGTCCATAGCTTCATGGGGTCTGCCCCACACTTGAACTCTACCATCAGCTCTTACCAACTGGCATTGGGACTCATCTATCAGGCCACAATTTTCCAGCTGTCTAAGGTCAACTGATATGGTCATGAGTCCAGGAGAGATGCTGCAAGAAATGTCATGCAATTAGCAAAGGCATTCGCATCAGTTGTTTGCTGCTGTAACTCATTAGATCTAAATTTCGCTAAACTGTCCTAACAGATAAGTTCGTTGTACATCCCACATTCATTTCTACAGTTATTTCAAGCAGTGCAGCTTGTTATTAGCACTGACAAGTCTACGCAAACGCCGCTGCTCTCAGTTGTTAAGTGAAGGCTGTTGGCCACTGGGTTGTCCATGGTAAGAGGTAATGCCTGAAATTTTATATTCTTGGCACACTATTGACATTGTGTATCTCAGAATATTGAATTCCCAACTGATTTCCGAAACAGAATGCCCCATGCACCTAGCTCCAACTAGCTTTCTGCGTTCAAGATCTGTTAACTGCCGTTGTGCAGCCATAATCTCATTGGAAAGCTTTTCACATGAATCATCTGAGTACAAATAACAGCTCTGCCAATGCACTGCCCTTTTATACTTTGTGTATACAATACTATGCCATCTGTATATGTGTGTGTCACTATCCCATGACTTTTGTCACCTCAGTGCATAATAATAATAATAATAATAATAATAATAATAATAATAATACTGGCTTAAGCTCTATGTTAAATCATCTGATGTAGATGGATGATATTAAACTATATGTGCCAATAGAAATACTGCTCCTAAAAGCAGTAGGAATGTTATCTAGAAACTTAAGTGAGTCATTTGGCTTAGACAATTGCAGGAGAGTGAACATGAGTAAGGGATAGACTCAAGCTACTGGATTTGAGAAGAGTGATGGAAACATAATTGAACCTATTAATGAATATAACACCTGCAACTATTTAGGCACTCTAAATGAAAAACAGCTGTTGCATGATACCATAAAATAATACATCAGACTACATACATCAACAGACTACCTCAATTGTGAAACTGAATCCAAATGGGTAAAACACCTTCAGCAATATTAATTCACATGCGTTGTCAGTATAACTTACACTTTCCTTCTCATTATGTGGACAAAAACAGACCTACAAGAGATATAAAAGAAAACATGGGGAATTACCACAAAGTACAGCATCCATCACGCTAAATCAACAGTTTAATACCACATGAGAAAAGGGGCAGGGGCTAACAGACACTGAGCAGCTGCAGAAAAAAGAACTGGGGGCTCTGAGGCAGTATTTTCACAACAGAAACTCATCACTTCATAAAGCAATAGAAGCCACAGACATTAATCACACACCACCTCAATCTTGCAGAAACACCCATGCAGTCCCAAGGTCTGATACAGAAATAATTAAGGCCAAGGTAATAATAAAAAACAACTGCAGAGGAAAGTGTGAATGATTTCAGCCCAGATAATTTTGATCAGCGAGCATCAATCAATTAGTTGATGCATGAGAGTCTGCATCAGTACGTAAAGAATTTCCAATGCTATACAGGGTGTTACAAAAAGGTATGGCCAAACTTTCAGGAAACATTCCTCACACACAAAGAAAGAAAATATGTTATGTGGACATGTGTCCGGAAACACTTACTTTCCATGTTAGAGCTCATTGTATTACTTCTCTTCAAATCACATTAATCATGGAGTGGAAACACACAGCAACAAAACGTACCAGCATGACTTCAAACACTTTGTTACAGGAAATGATCAAAATGTCCTCCGTTAGCGAGGATACATGCATCCACCCTCCGTCGCATGGAATCCCTGATGCGCTGATGCAGCCCTGGAGAATGGTATATTGTATCACAGCTGTCCACAATACCAGCACGAAGAGTCTCTACATTTGGTACCGGGGTTGCGTAGACAAGAGCTTTCAAATGCCCCCATAAATGAAAGTCAAGAGGGTTGAGGTCAGGAGAGCGTAGAGGCCATGGAATTGGTCCGCCTCTACCAACCCATCATCAGTCACCGAATCTGTTGTTGAGAAGCGTATGAACACTTCGATTGAAATGTGCAGGAGCTCCATCGTGCATGAACCACATGTTGTGTCGTTCTTGTAAAGGCACATGTTCTAGCAGCACAGGTAGAGTATCCCGTATGAAATCATGGCGGTGAATCGAGGAAGTACAGTACATACTGACGAAACTAAAATGAGCTCTAACATGGAAATTAAGCATTTCCGAACACATGTCCACATAACATCTTTTCTTTATTTGTGTGTGAGGAATGTTTCCTGAAAGTTTGGCCGTACCTTTTTGTAACACCCTGTATAAGATTAGCTCACTGTGATGAGAAACTATATCCTGAAAGAGCAAAGAAATAAATGATAGGTGCATGAAGTGCAAGGATCAAAAGGACACCATATTACACATCACATCTGGTTGTAAAAGCTTGGCTCAAACAGAATGTTTGAAATGTATGACTTTGATGAGTTCACCAAAACAATCCACCAGATGTTAGACCAACGGTATCAGTTAACGAAAGGCTTCCCTCCATACATACAGATACACTATTAACTGCCCCCAGCAGAAGACATGCTCTGAGGACGCTCCACAATTTTTCCAATTTTTACTGTGATAACTGATGCTGCAGTGTTCATTTGTGGCGCAACAGTGGAGAAGGTATCTCAAATTCAGCTATGTAAAAAATCCATGCAAACTGAATATTTATTTACATCTGTGAGCCAACTTCTGAATTATCCTTTGTGTGAGACTGCATGTGCCAGACAGGTTCAGTTCAAACTTCTAATATTCTAATGTTTTATTGTTCATGTTGTCTCACATAATATTTCATTAACTGTGTCAATATTTCAGTGTGAGAACGAAGTCTTTCGCAACAGCACTGATATGTAAAACATTCTTGGTTTTCTTGCCGCATCAATTCGGAATAAGATCTCAAGCCTTAGATTTTTGAAAATTTTCAGATACTTCCAAATATACATTTTTGAGAATTTTTGTAAGTTACAAATGTTATGCTTAACTTATTTCATTGTAGATTAGCATATCTGAAGTACAGTTATTGTAAATTACTAACATATCATGTTGCATTAGTTTTCTTTTCTAACAGGAGTTTATATTGTCTGTATTCAATGTAAATTAACGTTATTGTTGAATGTGTTAGTGATTATTACATCAAAAATGTTTCAAAGAAACAGTAAATTTTATACCAAGTTATTCTGATATCTCACTTTGCCTGTCGATCACTGCAGTCCTTAAAATTTACTGGTAATATTTGTAGCATACAAGATCTATACACTAAAAGTGAACCAGCAAGCTTAGTTTAAAGTTATTTGTTTCATGTTAAGCAAAATATTACTGCAGCTCTGCTATGTATACTGTTTGTGCTAATCCCAGGTGTGACATGAGTTAGTAGTTGTTTGAAAGCTGCTGGAAATCATTCTAACTACTGAAAAGTGATTGGAAGTTGCCAGAAATGGGTGGGTTTGGATGGCTACCAAGAGTCATATACCACAAATGTCAAAGGTAACTCAAGTACTATCCTTGCCCGTGTATTGTCTCCTCTGCATGAAATACTGGAACTATCACTACTCACATACTTCACTGTGAGTGGGTTGGCAATGGTAAGTCTAGGTGCCCTGTACAGGGAACTCAGGATGGTGTACGCATCCCCCGAACAAACGAGTTTGAGGTGCTGTCTTCTACTTAAAATGAAACTGAGCCAGTGAGACTCACTTTATCTGTTGGAAACATATGATATCTTGTATCAGGAAGAGGCAAATGCAAAAGGGGAGGCATCTATTAATCATCAGCAGTTCAAAAATGCAGGGAAATGGCAGCAAGATATGGGAAGAACACCAATGTGCCCTCAGTGTTTTTGCCTGGGACTCATTCATCATGTCGATGAGACTATTATAGCAGCCACTAAGAGAACAAGATACAACAAACTGAAGATTATGGTGCATGTTGGGACAAATGAAGCCAGTTATCTGTGATTGCTAATGGAGTCGCAATGAAACTCAGAATATGCTGTCTCAGAACAGATCGTGGCCCCTGGTTCTGAGCTAAGTGGAAGACTTGAACCAGATACTGTGAAGATTCTGTGACAAGCTAGGCTGTGACTTCATAGACTTGCGCTATACGTTTGAGATCTTTAGCGTCCCTGTAAATGAGTCAGGTGTGCACTATACATTAAAGGCTGTTACCCAGGTAGCTGACTGTGTGTGTGTGGGGGGGGGGGGGGGGGGGGGGGGAGGGGGAGGGTGCACTTAGGTTGTTTTTATTTTTTAAATAGATTAGGTGACTCTCCAGCCAGTCAAGATTATGATAGCTGTAGGAGACCTGAAAATATCAGTGAAGATCCAAAGAAATCCCCCCCCCCCCCCCCAATCCTCCCAACACCACACAGGAGAGGATATTAAATTCCTAATGGTTAACTGCTGAAGCATTTGCAATTACGTGTCAGAGATTGAAACACTTATAAAACCCAGTGAAGCTCAGATAATACTGGGTACAGAAAGCTGGTTAAAACCTGGAATTGTCAGCAGCGAGATTTCTGGGAAAATTTATGTTTGAATCAAAGATGGAGATGGTGTAATTGTCACAGTGGACAAGAAACTAGAATTCACCAGATAAAAACTGAAGCTGCATGTGAGACGGTTAGGACAATACCCAGTATTAGGGGTGGATATAAAATTATAATTGTTCCTTCTATGGACTAGCAGACTCACCTGCTGACGTAACTGAAAACTTTAGAGGAAACCTCAGTTTGCTGGTAAGTAAGTTCATCAATCACACTGTATTACTGGAGGAGGCTGTAATTATCCAACAATCAACAGGAATAATTACTGTTTTGTTAGTGATAGTTGTGATGAGACATCCTAATAAACATTACTGTATGCCTCCCCCAAAAATTATCTAGAACAGATAGTTCAGAATCCCCCTCATGATGAAAAATGTACTGGATCTAATGAAAACTACTAGACCTGACCTTTTTGAGGATGTACACATTGAAACTGGTATCAGTGATCATGGGGCAGTTGTAGCAACAATGGTTACCAAAGTACAAAGGGCAAATAAAACAAGTAGAAAGATTTATAAGTTCAGTTAACTAAATAAAGAAGCATTAGTGTCATACCCCGATGAGGAACATGCAAATTTAGCTCAGGACAGACACATGTAAGGGAAATATGGCTCAAGTTTAAAAGAATACTTGACTATGCACTGGACATACAAGCACGTAGTAGAACAGTTCATGACTGGAAGAACTCTATACATACAGTCATGGTCAAATAAACTTCTAAAGTGAGACTGCAGTATAATAAGTGTAAAACAAACCATTTGGCTATAGACAGTGGGATACTGAATGAAATGCATTTGGCTGTCAAGAGAGCAACATGTGAAGCATTCACTGACTACTGGAGCAGAATACTATCAAAAAATCTTTCATAAAAACCGATGAAATTCTGATAGTATGTAAAGGCTGTTAGTGGCACCAAGGTTATTATTCAGACACTCTTGGATGAGACAGGAATTGAAATTGAAGATAGCAAAGCAAAAGCAGAAATGTTTAAATCTGTTTTCAAATTTTTATTTGAAAAGGAAATCCCAGGCGTAATGCCCCAATTTGATTCTCATATCACTGCAGGGACATGTGAAATAGGCATTAGTGCAGTGGCACTGGCAAAAAGCTGCAATAAATGAAACTGCATAAAACTCAAGGGTCTGGTGGAATGTGTACTAGATTTTATACAGAATTTTTTTAATCATAATATACTAAAGATCTTTTACACAAAAACTGTGCGCACTATTCGAAAGAAAGCATAGGTCACACCCATCTATAAAAAGAGCAGCAGACTCAAACAATGGAAAATTCAGGATGGAATGCAACAATATTACAAAACGGATAGTTGCTACTCACCATATAGTGGAAATGCTGTCACAGACAGGCACAACAAAAAGACCGTCACGAATAAAGCCAACTAGGCCTTCGTCAGAAATAGAAAACACACACACACACACACACACACACACACACACACATATATTCGACCCACACACTCATGACCAGTCTCTGGCTACTGATGCTAAACTGCCAGGGCAGCAGAAGTGATCCACAAAACTACCATCGGGTATTTTTTATTTCCTCTTGTTGGAGAACCTTAAAACATATTCTGATCTCAAATGTAATGAGGTATCTCAAATAGAATGACCTCCTCCACGGATTCCAAAAATATCGATCACGTGTAACCCAACTCGCACTTTTCTCACATGCCATCCTGAAAGCCATGCACGCAACAAGGTAGTCAGCTACATATAGTGTTTCTTTATGTCTGAAAGACTCAGTAAGGCACATTTGCTTATTATCAAAAATATGGTCATATGCACTATCAAGCAAGATTTGTGACTAGACTGAGGATTTCTTAGTGGGGAAGACACAGCATGTTTTCTTAAAATAAGAGTAATCTATAGACGTAAAGTAATCTCAGGTGTGTCCAGGGAAGTGTGTTACAGCCCCTACTGTTCATGTTACATATTAATGATCTTGCAGATAATAGTAATAGTAGCCTCAGATTTTTCACCGATAATTCAGTTATCCATAAGTAAGTATGATCTGAATAAAGGTAAACAAATATCCAATCAGATTTTGATAAGATTCCAAACTGGTGAGGAGATTGGAAATTCACTTTAAATGTTCAGAAAAGTATACTTGTGCATTTCACAAAACAAAAAAAAAACAAAAAAAATCTAGTATCTTACAACTATATTATCAACAAGTTACAGTTGGAATCTGTAAACTCATACAAATACCTGGGTGCAACACGTAGTAGTAGCATGAAATGTAAATGTCATAAAGGTTAAGTTGTAAGTACAGCAGGTAGCAGACTTCATTTCAGTGGTAGAATACTAAGAAAATGTAATTAGTCTACATAGTACAAATCACTTGTGCGACACAATCTAGAATATTGCTCAAGTTTGTGAGACCTGTACCAAATAGGACTAACAAGGAATATTGAATGAATACAAAGAAGGGCAGCATGAATGTTTACAAATTTGTTTTCTCATGGGATAGTGTTATGAAGGTTATGAAAGAACTGCACTGGCAGATACTTGAGAATAGATGCAAACTATCCTATAAAAGCCTATTTGGAATGTTTTTAGAACCAACTTTGTTATGAATCCAGGAAAATACTACAATTCCCTCTGTGTCATTCCCATAGACTAATTACAGCACACACAGTGGCAGTTAAGCAATCATTCTTCCCACACTCTATACATAAATCGAATGGAAGAAAGTCCTAATATCTGGTACTATGGGATGTACACTGCCATGGACTTGATAGTGGTTTGCAGAGTGTAGATGTAAATGTACGACTTAACAATGTTCTCACTGGGGTAGAAAATAAAAAAATAAAATTTTACTAGAACCAGAGCTCAGTAACCAATAACACAATCCACTTTAATCAACTTGACATACCAGTGATTAGTTAAGCTTCCACCAGACATCATTGTATCTACACCAGTTATTTTTCAAATCATCTGCAATGAGAAGACGACCAAATACAATGATCTGGCAGATGAGGTAAAAGCTATGTGGAGACTTAAGCCTGTCATTCCTATAGAAACATTGTGCACTGGCATTATACCATAATGGACTAGTGAAGAACCTACAGGACCTAAAACTGTATCCTTCACTCTGTTGGCAATTGCAGCAGCTGTTAAGAGTGAAGAGGGGGAGGATTTCCGGTCAGATGAGCGTAGCTTAACATCGTCATCATCATCCATAGCAACAAATGATGTAACAGAGGTCAGTATCATTGTGAACAGAAAGTAGTTAACAAGGTGAACAACAATGAGCAACACACTGATCAAATTATTCCCCTGAATACAAGTTCAAGATGGGTGTGAGGCATCGTTGCAGATTATCATCACTGTTGTTCAACTTGTATATAAAAAAATCAGTGTAGAAAGTGAAGGAAAATTTCTGAAAAGGAATGAATGTCAGGTGGAGCAGATTTGAACACTAAGGTTTGCAAACATAGCCCTTCTGGTGAGAGAAGATGAAGATTTAAAAGATCAATTGACAGGAATAGACACCATACCTGTTACAGAATATGACTTAAGCATAAACAAGAAAAATACATTAGCGATGGAGAGTAGCAGAAAGAAAAATGACTTGCCTAACATCAAAATAGGGACTGACACAGTAGTGGAAGTACTGGATGAATTCTCTTAACTTCAAAACAAGACTGCACAGGATGGCAGAAGCAAGGAAGACATCAAAGGTGGACTGATAGAGTCAAAGTATGCTTTCATTAATAAAAGCAACAATGTAGCAAAAGATAGATTGCCCATCAGCCACAGGCTTCACCAGAAGAAGAGAAACAGAGAAACACGCACCATTCATTCACACAAGCGAGCACACCTCATGCACACGTGACAGCAAACTCTGGCAGCTCAACCCAGAGTGCAACTATCACTTGGGATGGAAGCAGCAATCTGGAGGGGATAGGGAAAGGAAAGAACACTCTGGTGAAGCATGCGGGAACTAGAATGCCAACAGGCACAGAATCAGGAGGTTGTGGGGCAGGGAGGTGGGGAAATGGAGTGAAAAAGGAGAGGATTGCGGAAATATGGGTGGGTGCATTGGCAGAGGATGGCAAACAAAGAGGGTGGAAGACAAGAAAGGGGAGGAGGTGACAGGACATAGAGGGTGGAAACTGCTGGGCGGAGGGTATGGGGACAATATGTTACTATAGGTATCAGATTGAGTATGGAACTGAAGAAGTAGTTCCCAAAAATGGAACCTTTGGAGCATGGCATTGTATTGAAGTGAAATGTGAACCATTAGAAATCCAAAGAAGAAACTTGAAGAATTTGAAGTATGGTGCTATCAAAAAATGTTAAAAATTCAATAGACAGATAAAGTATGAAATTAAAAAGTACTATAAAGAATAAGTGAGGAAAGGAATCTATGGTAGACCATCAACAGAAGAAGGGACAGGTTAGTGAGAAATCTGTTACAGTGGCCAAGGAGAATTAATTTGGCACTAGAAGGAGTAGTAGAGGGTGTAACATCCTCATGTGGTATGGCAGATGGTAATCAACAAGAATACTAACAGCAATCATAGTGAATCATCACTAATGTTGCACATTAAATAAAATCCTCTGAGAGAGTGATATATGATGTCATGACACTTATCTTTCGTCGGCAGTAATTATCTAGGAGCTGTAATAACTGATCCGAGCTTTCTATAATTCAGGTATGAGTTTTTTGAGAAGACTGAAAACTAATTTTTTACTCTTGGCTTTTTGATTTATTATGATGTTTTCATGTATAATGACATTGAAATATCTGTTTTGGAACCACAAAGAAAAGTTTATACACACTACATCTCAACCTAGACTCAATCTTAACAACAGTTACATCAAGCAGAAAACAACTCTTCTACATGAAGCCTACGTTTCAATAGAATTTTCGCATCACTTGGTGCCATCACATGACCTAAGAAAATAATATAGCATAGATAAATTTTGAAATATTTGCAAGGATCTAAACACAAACAGTGATGTTTGTGCACAATGAAAAGTATAAATTCATTGTGAAATATAATTTATGTTAACTTTCATAATTATGTTTTTATTTACATTTGTTTAAATTAAACATAAAAGTATAAGCAAGACTGGTTTTCCAGAGGCAGGAGGGGAGAGGAGGATGAGTGAAGGGAGCAGAGGAGCAGAAAAGGAGAGAAGTAAAATAACTGTGGGTACATTGCTGGAACAGAAGGCTGTGTGGTGCTGGAGTGGGAACAGGGAATGGAACAGATGGGTGAAGGATAGTGACTAATGAAGATTGAGGCCAGGGGAGTTATCAAGATGTAGGGCATGTTGCAGGGAGAAGTTCCCACTTGCGCAATTCAGAAAATCTGATGTTGGTAGGAAGGAACCGGATGGCTGAGACTGTGAAGCAGTCATTGAAGTGAAGAATGTTGTGTTGGGTAGCATGCTCAGCAACTGGATGGTCCAGCTATCTCTTGGCCACAGTCTGTTGGTGGTCATTGGTGTGGACAGACAGCTCGTTGGTTGTCATGCCCCTGTAGAATGCAGCACAGTGGTTGCAGCTTAGTTGGTAGGTCACATGACTGCTTTTACAGGCAGCCCTACCTTTGATGGGATAGGTGAGGCTTGTGATGACTGGAGTAGGTGGTGGTTGGTGGATCTTGCATCTAGTCTATTACAGGGATATGAGTCATGAGGCAAGGGATCGGGAGCAGGGGCAGAGTAGGGATGGATGAGGATGTTATTTAGGTTCAGTGGGATGTTGAATACCACTGTGGGGAGGGGTGGGAAGGATAGTGGCTAGGACATTCCTTATTTCATGGCATGATGAGAGGTAGTAAAAACCCTGGTGGAGAATATGATTCAGTTGCTCCAGTCCTGGATGATACTGAGTCAGAAGGGGAGTGCTCCTTTGTGGCTGGACAGTGGGACTTTGGGAAGTGGTGGCTGACTGGAGACATAAGGCACAAGAGATCTGTTTCTGTGCAATGTTGGGAGGGTAATTTTGGTCTGTGAAGGCCATACTGAGACCCTTCTGAAACCCAAACTGTGATTTGCTAAAGAGACTATAGTTGCTGTGGTGAGATACTATTCTACAATAAATCACCTCAAAAATTCTGGAACATGATGTCAGCAGTGAATTGTAACTGAACCTTTCTGCTTCTTCCCTAATACTGTCCTGAGTATTTGATTTTATTATAAGATAAATTGCACGATATGGCCATTTGTATGTCAAAGAAACTATTTGTCATGATGTATTAGTGCACAATCAGCTAATGTGTACAGAGATTCCAAGAGGAACCACAACTGAGTCCTTCATTGCTGTACAGGTATTAAATAGACAAGGGAAAGGAACACATCATGTAATACCAAGTATCCAAACTCCTCCCCACAGTGGTATTCAACATCCCACTGAACCTACATAACATCCTCATCCATCAGCTTTGTCAAAACTGATCAACTCATGAACAGTTGACAAGCAGCTTACTATAAATGTGTTCTTGCTCTCCAGAGAAAAATTTCAAAGTACAAATTGTGAAACCACAGAAATAAGACTATTGCTGTATATACGTGTGCTTACATACCATGTTCAGTTACTGTTGGTCACCATCAAAGTAGGATTAGTCCGAATATACATGCTTCTGCTTTCATGCCTTACACTGCTCAAAACATTTATGCCTGTTATTTTAAACAAATAACAATAATGGTAATTCCTGGCTGGAGTAATACATAAAACAAGGAAAAGGCAGCTACTCATCTGTATTGGATCAATGTGTGGAACACAGAAACAAATAACAGGACACAGCATTCACAACAACTTTTGAGTACTAACTCTTTTTCTAGCAACAATACACAAATTCAACACACAACCACACTGAAACACAAACACTCACTCCCGTGGCCACAGTGGCAGATACAGAAAAAACTCAAGGAGGGGTCACTAAGGATATCTTGAGCTATCTTTACCTTTACCATAAAAAAAAGTCGATCCTCTTTCATTGTCAACCTCAGCAATGTCTTTGTAGGCCGCAATGTTGAAAAATTCCTTTCTATTGTAGCGACAGATGCAGGTAGACAAGCAAACATTTTGTACTGCATGTGCAAAGTAGGATAGTCAGATTTAGGACAAACAGACAACGCTTGCATAAGAGAATCACGATCATTAAGGGTTTTTATGCTCGTTTGCTTGTATTGAAGAATCTCTCCCATTACTCTGTTTTCAATCACAAAACAGTAGAATATTTGCAACTTTTCTTGAACCAATGGCAGACATAATAATGTATTTAGATCACTAGAATGGCTGCAACTTTTCTCATAGGTATGTGTTAGCTATCTATGTGCCAGGCAGAATCATATAAAATATGACGCAGATGTGCGTGCTACATAGGAAAGTACAAGTACTTGAAAACTTGATTCAGTTGAGTCAACTGATGAAAGAAACAAACAAATAGCATGCAGGCTGACTGGCGGGGGCTACGCGGGTGGCAATGCGGGCAGCCCCGCAAGGGGAGGGGAAGTGCCCCGCATGGCCCCCCATGTGTACCCGCAACTGCGTGGCCACAGCAGACATCCAAATGCAAGAGTCTTGCCATGGCCACAGGAGTGCGCGTTTGGGTGTCTGTGTGGTTGTATATCTGAATGTGTGTAGTACTGCAACAAAAAGAGCTAGTGTTGGAAACCAGGTGTGAATGCTGTTTTCTGTTATTTTTGATGAAACTATGCAGGAGCTTGCATTTGTGCCTTACAACACAGTGGAAGAACATGTCTGTATTGCTTATCCACTGATGCCAAGTTAGTTGTGGTTGATTAAATATGTCACAGCCTAATAGTTCCTTAGTAAGGTGAAAAGCCTCATTTATTCTAGGTCAAGGTAGTATCTACGCTCCTTGTAAAGCTCACAATTTTTGCCTCATCATTTGTTTTATAAGACTTTAGTATAGTTTCTCTACTGAACTATGCTAATGTTACTTGTTGTACAGTTTTGAATAAGATACTGATGCAGTGCATTATACACACTAGCTAGATTGCATTTCACATGTTTTAGTAGAATCAGAATCAGAATCGCAATTTTTCACAGCCATTGACCACATACTTAGAATAGGCTTACTTGATAGTATCAGGTAATATCAAGCTACAATTGCACATAAATTATTACAATTAATCTTTACAATGCACGTACAGATTAACTATCTTATATACAGCTATAATTCTAAATGTTAATGTCAATATTGTCCATATCATAGAGGTCTTTCACAATGGTTAATGGGTTTTTTGTCAGCCAGTCACACAATTTTGTTTTGAATTTTTTGAAAGCCAAGAATCGAGCAGTGAGAGGCAACTTGTTAAAAATTTTGAGGGCATTTACTTTATGGGAGTTTCCTGTTATAGCTAGCCTGTGCCTTGATGTCAATTTTTGCCTATTTCTACTGTAATGTTTGTGTCTTGTTTCCCTTAAAATACATTCCTTAATGCTGTTCTTGACAAAGAGTGCAGACTCACAAACGTACAGCTTAAGCCAGGTAAAAAGAGAGCGACAGTGCTCTTTAGGGCCAGCCTTGTAATATGTAGACAACTTTTTCTTGGACTTCAAAAATGTTGCACATATGAGGAGTATGTCCCCATATGAGAAGGCTTAATGAGACGTGTAACTGAAAGAGCCCAAAGTATGCCATACAGATATAATTATTACTGGCTATTTCTCTCAGTTTTCATATCAGATAGGACATTTGTGAGGTCTTTTTACAGACTTGATTGATACGTTCTTCCCAACTGAGTCTAGCATCAATATGTATTCCTAAAAGTTTGGCACATGTATTTTCTATCTCCTTAGTCAAGCTGAACATAAAGTTTCGAGTTTTGTTTGGATTACAGACAAGTTTATTGGCTGCAAACAAGTTCAGTGCAGAGTCAAGAGTTTCTTGCAAGATCTTATTAAGGCTTGAGATGTCATGATGTGAAGAAAGTAAAGCTGAATCATCAACATTGCAGATTACAGACTGTGATGCACAATGGGGCAGGTCATTGATAGACACAATGAAAAAAATGGGGGAGGGCGGGGGGCAAGGACCGAGCCCTGCGGTACACCTGTGCCGATTTCTACTAAGGGGGGAATGTCTACTTCTAATTAAGACAAACAGTCTTCTGTTGGTCAGGTAGGAAGAAGTTACCACCAACATAGATTTCTGTACACCACAATACTACAATTTTGTCAGTAATATGTTACAAGGAATGCAGTCAAAAGCTTGACTTCAATTTCACAAAACAAGAGACACCATCTTCTTATTTTTGAACGCAGTTAAAGTTTGGTCAACAATTTCTGGAACAGCTGGAGTAGTATTTTCACATGGCTGAAATTCATATTGACTGTTGCATAAAATGGCATGTTTTTCAAAGTAATTACTTAACTGAATGTACACGAGTGACTCAAATATTTTTGAGAGTATTGGCACAATAGAAAACAGTTTTCATAAAATGTAACAGAATATTGTACAGATGCATTTTATTTATCACCCATATGGTGTGTGCACTGCATACTTCCTTAGTCCTCATTCTGGTTGCTGCCCAAAAGGCTGAACTGAAAATGAATAACTTTGGCTAGGCCAGCAAGGTTCTGAGAGGAACCACTACGTAATCCTTTATTGTTGTACAGTAACTATAATAAGGAAAAGGTTATTTAATGTGAATAAATATATTCAAATCAAAAGTTTTTTCATATACTTCCTACCTGATACTCTTAAGAAATAAACATATTTTAATTATGTATTTGCCACTGTTCTGTCACTCTTGAGATTACACCAACCAAAATAAACAAGAAAAATATGTCATTTATTACTTAAATGAGGATGGATCAAACTTATCTAACAGCAGAGACACTGAGCAACAGAAAGGTGTGTAAAAAGGCACAGGGATTCACTAAACTATCAACACGAATTTTGTTTGGAAACTTGGAAGTTTATTCTCCTCCTCTACCAGTGTGTGTGTGTGTGTGTGTGTGTGTGTGTGTGTGTGTGTGTGTGTGTAATACATTTCGATATTTCCTTTGAACACAGTTCCTTGTCCGGTGAAGTAGAAAGTCTATGATATATCACAGTGACAATTTTTCAAAGAAGTAAATAGTTACAATCATAATGGTAATAATAATAATAATAATAATAATAATAATAATAAAGGGAAAAGAATAGGCCTTCGGTATGTTCTGCCAGTCGTAAAAGGCGACGAAAAGAACAAATCACTAATAGGGCTAACCCCCCTTTTAGTGAGATTAGTTGGTTCATGACAGAACTAATGAAGCCTTGGACAAGCGCTGTCATGGTCGGGGACGACGCTTGAACCCTATGCCCGTCCACAATGGTAACGACACTGCTAGCCACACGGAAAATGATTTAAATCCAAATAGAGGTATTTTGCAGGATATGCTTCCTGCAACCACTCTAGGAGGAAAACAAAGACAGAGGATGAGATGGTCAGATGAAGTTAAACACCACCTCATGTTCTGTTATTACCAAGCAACAAACTTAGGAACAAACACAACTGGATACAGATCACAAGTATACACAACATTTATTACCAGATACCCAGAATTAAAACGACTAGCTGATCAGATCCGTGTAATAATAAAAAATAACAGGATACCCCAGTCAGAATTAGAAAACATCAAACAACAAGCACAACAAATACTAGAACAAAATAATGTGCAATCAGAAGAAGAAGAAAATACAGTAATGGACTCAAACATCCCAGAGCAAACAAACAAAGAACAACATGCATCAATTAAACAATCAGAGGAATATGAAATCTTAAGACAGCCAACAGAACAAGCACAAATAGAACATGAAGTGACACACATGTTAGATATAGAAGAAAAATTTCAGCTGACATATATAGAATACAAAGACACAAATACAGATATTAGACCATTCTTGCATAGACCACCAAATAACCCACAAGTCGAAACAACAATAACAACTATCAACACAATCATACCGGTACACAACAAAATAAATGAAAATACAACTATGGAAGAGTTACAACTACTGATTTATATAGGAGCACTCACTACACTAAATATACACACTAGGCAGAGATCAGAACCAACCAAGACACAGAAGAAACCCACAAAACCAGCATGGCAACACAGGTTACAGATCAGAATAGAAAAACTGAGAAAAGACATCGGACAGCTAACACAATTTATAAGAAATGAAATATCAGACAAAAAACGAAAAAAGTTAGGTAAAATCTCACAACAAGAAGCGATGGAGCAGTTAGATGAAAAGAAGCAGAAATTACAAGCATTGGCCAAACGACTTAGAAGTGAAAATAGAAGGAAACAAAACCAAACATTCAACACAAACCAAAAGAAATTTTACCAGACAATAGATAACACACACATTAAAATAGACAATCCACCAAACATAACAGACATGGAACACTTCTGGAGCAACATATGGTCAAACCCGGTACAGCATAACAGGCATGCACAGTGGATACAAGCAGAAACAGATACATACAAGATGATACCACAAATGCCTGAAATGATAATTTTGCAACATGAAGTCACCCAAGCAATTAATTCTACTCACAATTGGAAAGCCCCTGGAAAAGATAAAATAGCAAATTTCTGGCTAAAGACATTCACCTTAACACATTCACATCTAACTAAATTATTTAACAGTTACATTGCAGACCCATACACATTCCCTGATACACTTACACATGGAATAACTTATCTGAAACCTAAAGATCAAGCAGACACAGCAAACTCAGCTAAATATCGCCCCATAACATGCCTACCAACAATATACAAAATATTAACTTCAGTCATTACACAGAAATTAATGACACATACAACACAGAACAAAATTTTAAATGAAGAACAAAAAGGCTGTTGCAAAGGAGCACGAGGATGTAAAGAGCAACTGATAATAGATGCAGAGGTGACATATCAAGCTAAAACTAAACGAAGGTCGCTACACTACGCATACATTGATTACCAAAAAGCTTTTGATAGTGTACCCCACTCATGGTTACTACAAATATTGGAAATATACAAAGTAGATCATAAATTGATACAGTTCCTAAACATAGTAATGAAAAATTGGAAAACCACACTTAATATCCAAACAAATTCAAATAATATCACATCACAGCCAATACAGATTAAGCGTGGAATATACCAAGGAGACTCATTAAGTCCTTTCTTGTTCTGCCTTGCTCTGAACCCACTATCCAACATGCTAAATAATATAAATTATGGATACAATATTACTGGAACATACCCACACAAAATCACACATTTGCTATACATGGATGATCTACAACTACTGGCAGCAACAAATCAACAACTCAACCAATTACTAAAGATAACAGAAGTATTCAGCAATGATATAAATATGGCTTTTGGAACAGACAAATGTAAGAAAAATAGCATAGTCAAGGGAGAACACACTAAACAAAAAGATTACATATTGGATAACCACAGTGACTGCATAGAAGCGATGGAAAAAACAGATGCCTATAAATATCTAGGATACAGGCAAAAAATAGGAATAGATAATACAAATATTAAAGAAGAACGCAAAGAAAAATATACACAAAGACTAACAAAAATACTGAAAACAGAATTGACAGCAAGAAACAAGGCAAAAGCTATAAATACTTATGCTATACCAATATTGACCTATTCATTTGGAGTAGTGAAATGGAGTAACACAGAACTAGAAGCACTCAATACACTTACACAATCACAATGCCACAAATATAGAACACATCACATACATTCAGCAACAGAAAGATTCACATTAAGCAGAAAGGAAGGAGGAAGGTGATTTATCGACATAAAAAACCTACATTATGGACAGGTAGACAATTTAAGAAAATTCTTTATAGAACGAGCAGAAACTAGCAAAATACACAAAGCAATCACTCATATAAATACATCGGCTACACCACTACAATTTCATAACCACCTCTACAACCCTTTAGATCACATAACATCAACAGATACGAAGAAAGTACATTGGAAAAAGAAAACATTACACGGCAAGCACCCGTATCATCTAACACAGCCACACATAGATCAAGACGCATCCAACACATGGCTAAGAAAAGGTAATATATACAGTGAGACAGAAGGATTCATGATTGCAATACAGGATCAAACAATAAACACCAGATATTACAGCAAGCATATTATTAAAGATCCCAATACCACAACAGACAAATGCAGACTTTGCAAACAACAAATAGAAACAATAGATCACATCACAAGCGGATGTACAATACTAGCAAATACAGAATACCCCAGAAGACATGACAATGTAGCAAAAATAATACATCAACAACTTGCCATACAACATAAACTAATAAAACAACACGTTCCCACATACAAGTATGCACCACAAAATGTACTGGAGAATGATGAATACAAATTATACTGGAACAGAAACATTATAACAGATAAAACAACACCACATAACAAACCTGACATCATACTCACCAATAAAAAGAAGAAATTAACACAACTAATCGAAATATCCATACCCAATCCAACAAATATACAGAAGAAAACAGGAGAAAAAATTGAAAAATACATCCAACTGGCTGAGGAAGTCAAGGACATGTGGCATCAGGATAAAATTAACATTATACCAATTATACTATCAACTACAGGAGTCATACCACACAATATCCACCAGTACATCAACACAATACAGCTACATCCAAACTTATATATACAACTACAGAAATCTGTAATTATTGATACTTGTTCAATGACCCGAAAGTTCCTAAATGCAATGTAACATATACTGTACAGTGAAAAAGAAGTCACACTTGATCAAGGTCTGCGTCACTTTCCATTTTTAACCAGACATAATGTCTGAGACAGGAAAGAATAATAATAATATGAAGACTACAGTTTGTTCTGATAAATTAACTTCACACATCTCACACAGTTACGCTCATCATTTCCCTTCTGTCAACTTCTAACACTTAAGCTTTGTGCCATGGTAATTTAAATAACTTGTATTGCTATCAATAGTTTAAACCCTTTGGTTTTTTATAGTGTATGAAAAGTACACTGCATTAGCACTTAGAAGTAGTACTTACTGTCCAGGATTACGGTCAGGCCGTATGCTGCTCAAACAGCTGATGCTGTACCCAGTACATTCACGGCACACTGTGCATACCATGCACTGATCATGTTTCCATTTGTGTGTACCTGGAGGGCACATTAACTCTTGTGCATCTTCCCAATCCAGATCATCTTCATCCACTTCCTCTTCTGCTGCTGTCTCCATAGCTGTCACCATTGGAACTGTGAAAACAGCAAAGAATAAAACTATAAAACAAAAGTCCATTACACATTAGGAACTGATATCTTACTTCTGAAGATAAAGTAACACATATACCTTGGTCACATACGGAAACTCACCTTCCTTAACTTGGGCAGCAAAATCGCGACCACACTGGCCTTTGTTATTTATTCCAAATGTGTAAATGTGGCCTTTGTTTGTTAATACAACAGCATGTGCTTTACCTAAGGCCACTTGAGTTACGTGCACATCCTTCAGTTCTGTCACAAGTCCTTGAACAAAAGAAATTTTATATTTATAAATGAAAGTATTTCTTGATATGAAAATACATGTAGAACGTCCTAGGTGAAATAAAAACACTAGAAGAAGTACAGCTAACAACTTACCCTATAGCTGAGGTGCTGAGTGATTGACAGTCTTGTACACAAGACTGAAAACATTGCTGAACTATCAGACAGTATTCTCCTTCCGAGACAACTAATACGCATTCACATAAATTTCAAAAGGTATAAACCAAAATGAGGATAGGCAAGCACTCACCTGTAGCTGAGTGATGTGTCATACATAAACGGAAAGGTGGTTGTCATATATAAACAGAAAAGAGGTAATTGAGGACATGGTTGTGTTTTTCAAGGATTGAGTAATACTGAACAATAGTAGTTCTGATTGTAGTCTGGTTCACAGCTGTAACAGATTTGTTGGTGTCACAGGAAGAAATGACACAGAAAATCAATTTCTTGACTAGCTAGTAAGGATATTTTCTATATGTTAATGGTTTGACTAGTTTATCAGCAGCTACAGATAACTTTGCCTCCCATTAGCTCCTTACTCCATCCATCGTCAGCACATCAAACCCCCTCCAAGTTGTCACATCTGTTTCTTCTCTCCCAATATCCATCAACCAAGGCAAGCACTCATGAGCGTGTTTGGATGCTTGTGTGACTAAGTTTACACACTTAAATAGGAAAATGATTGCTAACTTGAAAGTTCCTTAAATGCTCTGTAGAATGGTGTCTGTTTGTGTACCAAGTATCAAACAGTTATGTATGTGCAGTTGCCTTTTCTCATACATGCCTATTCATTCTTATTCTAGAATTTCCATTCCTGTAAAATAAAAGTGTGGGCTTTTACAGCATTTTTAAATTCAGTGCCCATCAGCCTTGCCTTAGTCATTCCTTTTTCAACAAATCATGGACTGAAAAGCTTCTCTGTGACAAATAATACTGGTAAGTCTAATTCATGTACATGTGTGCCCTCCCCGCTTTCAGCCCCCCCCCCCTCCCCCCCTCCCCCCTCCCCCCCCCCCCCCCCCCCCACACACACACTAAAAAATTAGCTAGGCTAGTCAGCAGATGTGGTTAACTGGCAAATAAATACAAGACTCCAATTACTGCATTTCCTCTGTTTAACTCCAGTACTACTGAAGGAGGCAATGCGCAAGCGGGGGGAAACTTAGAGAGAAAGGAGGCATTGATCATCTGATAGCTGGCCAGCAAATTAAGAGTTATCGTTCAGTATGTTTGAAATGGGTGACTCTGGTTCTGTCCAAGGAAGCTATGAGAATATGGAGGAGGTGCCCATTTGACAATAAAGAGCAAGTGGAATTTCACGATGCATGTTGTGTACTTGTAAACTGGAAAAGTACTTTTTCTGAGGACATTATACTGCTTGTAATCATAAAATAATTTATGTTTCACAGTATCAAAATTATGTAATTGCTAGATTATGAATCCAAAGGTCTGGGGATCAATCCTTATTTGTTCTAAATACTTACTCTATTAATAATCATTCCTGTCGCCTCTTGCAATGATTTCAGGATGAAAATAGCTTTGCATATTTACGTCAAAATGTGTAGCAGTTGTTTTGAAAAATGAAGAACCAATGTTTTTCCTTTGCAGAAAGAATTATTATTTATGACATGAGAGTCACTGCACATTTGATGTCAGTAACATATTTTATTTTAATACAATTTCCAGAGCCAATAATTATTTTTCCTTGTCACATCGAAAAATATGTGAACCCAGCTTTGCAAGAAAGCAACAACAGTGTCCACACCACTGTTTTCATCCAAGATTGTGCAACACCACATGTCACTTGTCAGATAAAAGATTTGCTTCAAGAAACATTCAGTATCAACTGAATCATCTCTAGGCAATTTCAAGATGTGTGCCTTCTGAGATCCCCTAACATAAACCCATGTGACCACTGGCTGTGTGGATATCTAAAAGATGGCGTCTACTGGAATATCTGAACTCTTCTGATCTGAAGGATATCACACAATGACATATCACTCTGATTACATCGGGTATGCTACAAGCAGCTGTAGAGTATGCTGTGTTATGGATGCAACATGTTTCTGTGTCAGGAGACCATTTTCAACACACGTTAACTTGTAACTATATCCTAATAAACATGACAGAACCATTGTTATCATATGTGTGATCATTTCTCCCATTTTTCTGTATCTGCACCACTTTCTGACTGCCTACGGTGCCCTATTTTCACCTGGTGGCAGAAAGTGGAACTATTATTTTTCATCATATTCCACGAGTGCAGTGATTAATAAACATACCTAAGATGTTTCTGCATCCTCCGATGTACACAGCCTGCACTGCAGCACTTGGATCATAGTCAGTTTAATTATAACCACCTAGTATGTATGAACTGCCCCAATTTAAACAAACTCAATGCAAACGTGAGTTATGTAGACACTAGTGTCAGTGGCACTGAAAACTAGCTAAGTACGCTAAAATTTAACAAGGCTTCAGAGACTGATGAAATCACTGTCAGATTCTATACAGAATTTGCAGCTGAGTTAGTTCTAATTATAATAAAAGTTTTGAATAGCCATTGGCCCAAAACACGTACACACTTTGGGGCAGGTTTTAATTAAATGTAATACTTATCTTGAAGTGTGTGGTTACTACTAAGTCTCATTCATTCTAGAGTATTCAGCAACATGTAAAAAGACAGAAAAATCTCTTCACAATTTAGAAACACAAGTATTACAGTAAGAGCACAGTATTTGCTAAGTCCTCTCAGGTTCACCTAACATGTTTTGAGTAAACAATGAACTTGGCCTTGCACAGAATAGAGAGAGCACTCTCCAACTCTAGCTTATACTTTCTTTATTGCAAGGTACTGATGGTTTGAAAGATAATATGTGTGATTTTTTTCACGGAAACAATAATTTCTCCCTTTATAGCATTTCTATTCTCTACAATAGCTGCTTGCTGATTCCCACAAGCTGATAAGGGAGAAATTAACCTCACAATGATTACCCACTTTGAATTCATCCTTGCATCCATATTCTCCCTCTTCAATGGTGAATATTAAGAACAAACAGATGGCTTTGTTATAGGTTGTGGCAAACTTATGCAAGAGGATTTCACAGAAAAAGCTATGGAGAAAGCTTTAACAGATAAACTGATGACACATTTGTAGTGTGGCCACATGTGAGTGAAAGGTTTCAAGTGTTTCTCCAATATCTAAACTCCCTGCATTCTAGCATCACATTCACTATGGAGAGGGAAGACAATGGCAAACTCTGTTGGATGATCTAGTCAAGTGCAAAGTGGATGGCATGATGAAACACAGTGTGTGCAGGCAAGCCACTAACACTGATGTGTGTCTACCAAAAACAATATTTCATGCAAATGTGGTAAGGCATGCGTCAGGAACACTGTGCAGGCAATTGAATAAAGGTGCTAGGAGCACAGGAGAAACACCATACTCAAGCAACAAACAACATCTGTGGTTGCGGAACATTGTATAACGCTAGGGGATTCAATTAAATATGAACAAGTGGAAGTGATCAGACAGATCTTATAATTTTGGGATTGTGTTCTGAAGGAGCCTGTTGAAATATAAATGGGCAACAACTGTGTAGAGGCAGTGGCTTCACTCTAAGTAAGGCATGGGACCCAGTGCTCAGCCAACTGAAGTCACAATGTCAGCTGAGAGTGACTTCTGCACCTGACAGGGATAGAGGAAGGACTGAGGGACTGGGGCTCAAGACCAACACTCTGCACTCACATCTTACCCACCACTCAATCCAATATGGCATGCAGCTGGTGTGTGAGGGAAGGGGTGGAAAGCAATAAGAATATAAAGGAGGTGCGATGGAAAAAAATGAAATTATTGTATGGCATTGCTGGCCAGGAGGCCCCATCCAGGGAAGTTCAGCCACCGAGTGCAAGTCTTATTGCAGTCGATGCTACATTGGGCAACTCGTGTGCTGGTGATGATGATGAAATGATGATGAGGACAACACAACACCCAGTCCACAAGTGGAGAAAATCACCAACCTGGCCAGGAATCGAACCCGGGCCTGCTGCATGGGAGGCAAGCACATTACCAGTCAGCTAAGCAGGCAGATGGTGTGATGGATAGACATCTGCACTCTGCAAACCACTGTGAAGTGCATGGCAGATGGTATGTTCCATTGTACCAGTTATTACGGTTTTTTCCCATTCCTTTCTTGTATGGAATGGTTGTTTAAATGCTTATATGTGTGCAATTAACCTAATCTTGTCTTCACAATCCTTATGGGAGCAATAGATTGGGGGTTGTAGTATAGAGTTGTCATTTAAAGAAGATTCTTGAAATTTTGTAAGTTGGCTTTCTTGGGATAGTTTACACCTATCTTCAAGAGTCTGCCAGTTCAGTTTCTTCAGCATCTCTGTGACACTCTCCAATGGATCAAACAAACATTTAGCTACTTGTGCTGCCCTTCTTTGTATATGTTCAATATCCCCTGTTAGACCTACTTCGTACGGGGCCCAAACACTTGAGAAATAGTCTAGGATGGGTGGCTTGAGTGGTCTGCAACCAATTTCCTTTGTAGACTAGTTGCATTTTCCCAGTATTCTATCAATAAACCAAAGTCTACTAACAGCTTTATCCATGACTGAGCCTATGTGATAGTTCCATTTCATGTTCCTACTGAGAGTTACACCCAGGTATTTGTATGAGTTTACCGATTTCAACTGTGGCTCAGTGACATTATAGTAGTAGGATACTAGATTTTTTTGTTTTGTGACATGCACAATTTTACATTTCTGAACATTTAAAGTGAATTGCCAATTTTTGCACCACTTTGAAATCTTTCCAACATCTGACTGAATATTTGGGCACCTTTTTTCAGACAGTACTTCATTAATAGATAACTGCTTTATCTGCAAAAAGTCTGAGGCTATTATTAACATTGTCCAAAGGTCATTAATATACAACGTGAACAGCAATGGTCCCAACACACATTCCTGGGGCACACCCGTAGTTATTGCTACATCTGCTGATGATTATCCGTTCAAGATACCTTGCTGAATCCTTCCTACCATAAAATCCTCAATCCAGCCACAAATTTTGCTTGATATCCCATATGATCATACTTTTAAAAATAAGTGTATGTGATACTGAGTCAAATGCTTTTCAGAAATAATGAGATACTGCATCTACATGATTGTCTTGTCTTAAAGTTTTCAGTATCTCATGGAAGAAAAGTGAGAGTTGGATTTCACACCATCTATTTTTTCAGAATCCATGCTGCTTGCCATAGAGGAGCTCGAGTACATTTTAAGATACTACAAAAAATCAATGACAAGGATATCGGACTGTAATTTTCTGGATCACTTCAAACATTCTTCTGGTAAATGTATAAGACCCGTGCTTTCTTCCAACTCCATTAAAAGAGGGGCTAACTAAGCTGCGAATCCACTATAAAATCTGATAGGGATTCCAATGGGCCCTGGAGCTTTGTTCAATATTTATGATTTCAGCTGTTTCTCAATACTACTGACACTGACACTTCACTCATCTTTTCAGTGGTACAATGATTAAATTGGGCCAATTCTCCTGTGTTTTCCTTTGTGAAGAAACATTTGAAAACAGAGATATGCACTTCTGCTTTTGCTTCACTACCCTCAATTTCACTTCCTGTCTCATCTACAAGTGACTAGACACTAACTTTGGAGCCACTAACAGCCTTTTCATACAATATTCTGCTACAGTAGTCATTGAAGGCTTTATGAATCACTCTCTTGAGAGTCAAACACGTTTCATCCAGCATCTTTCATTATCTATAGTCCTGTGCATTGTTTTATACCTATTATGCAGTAGTCTCTGCTTCTTTAGAAGTTTCTTTACAGTGGCTGCAAACAATGGAGGGTCCCTCCTGTTATTAACTGTTTCACTATTTCACCAGTACATGGTCATCTATTCTTTTAAACTCCAGCCCCAGCTCCCCTACATGTTCCCACTCTGTGCTAGAACTTTAATGTTCCTCACTGAGATATGAAACTACTGCTTTTTTATGAAGTTCGTTGAATTACTCTTTGTAATTAGGTAATCATTGTTGCTACAACTGTCTCATGGTCACTGATACCACTTTTGATGTGGACAACCTCAAAGATGTCAATTGCCAACAGATCTAAGAGTGGGTTGGCTCTGAGCCCTATGGGACTCAACTGCTGAGGTCATTAGTCCCCTAGAACTTAGAACTAGTTAAACCTAACTAACCTAAGGACATCACACACATCCATGCCCAAGGCAGGATTCGAACATGCGACCGTAGCGGTCTCGCAGTTCCAGACTGCAGCGCCAGAACCGCGCGGCCACTTCGGCCGGCCTCTAAGAGTGGGATTCCAAATCATATGTTCTAGGTAATTTTCACAGAAGGCATTCACTGAGGTTTTCTCTAAAGTTTTCAGTTAATCAGGAGGAAAATTTGAAGAAGACGTGAAGAGCAATAAGAAAATGTTCTACAAAATGATGAAAAATAAAAGGAAGGCTTCTGCTGCTGTTGTTGTGGTCTTCAGTCCTGAGACTGGTTTGACGCAGCTCTCCACACTACTCTATCTTATGCAAGCTTCTTCATCTCCCAGTACCAACTACAACCTACATCCTTCTGAATCTGCTTACTGTATTCATCTCTTGGTCTCCCTCTACGATTTTTACCCTCCACGCTGCCCTCCAATACTAAATTGATGATCCCTTGATGCCTCAGAACATGTCCTACCAACCAAGCCCTTCTTCTAGTCAAGTTGTGCCACAAACTCCTCTTCTCCCTGATTCAATACCTCCTCATTAGTTATGTGATGTACCCATCTAATCTTCAGCATTCTTCTGTAGTACCACATTTCAAAAGCTTCTATTCTCTTCTTGTCCAAATTATTTATTGTCCATGTTTCACTGCCATACGTGGCTACACTCCACACAAATACTTTCAGAAACGACTTCCTGACTCTTAAATCTATACTCGATGTTAACAAATTTCTCTTCTTCAGAAATGCTTTCCTTGCCATTGCCAGTCTACATTTTATATCCTCTCTACTGCGACCATCATCAGTTATTTTGCTCCCCAAATAGCAAAACTCCTTTACTACTTTCAGTGTCTCATTTCCTAATCTAATTCCCTCAACATCACCGATTTAATTCGACTACATTCCATTATCCTCGTTTTGCTTTTGTTGATGTTCATCTTATATCCTCCGATCAAGACACTGTCCATTCCGTTCAACTGCTCTTCCAATCCTTTGCTGTCTCTGACATAATTACAATGTCATTGGCGAACCTCAATGTTTTTATTTCTTCTCCATGGACTTTAATACCTACTCCAAATTTTTCTTTTGTTTCCTTTACTGCTTGCTCAATATACAGACTGTATAACACTGATGAGAGGCTACAACCCTGTCTCACTCCCTTCCCAACCACTGCTTCCCTTTCATGCCCCTCGACTCTTATAACTGTCACCTGGTTTCTGTACAAATTGTAAATAGCCTTTCCCTCCCTGTATTTTACCCCTGCCACCTTCAGAATTTGAAAGAGTGTATTCCAATCAACATTGTCAAAAGCTTTCTTTAAGTCTTCAAATGCTAGAAATGTAGGTTTGCTCTTCCTTAATCTTTCTTTTAAGATAAGTCGTAGGGTCAGTATTGCCTCTCGTGTTCCAATATTTCTACAGAATCCAAACTGATCTTCTCCAAGGTCAGCTTCTAGCAGTCTTCTGTAAAGAATTCGTGTTAGTATTTTGCAGCCGTGGCTTATTAAACTGATAGTTCGGTAATTTTCACATATGTCAACACCTGCTTTCTTTGGGATTGGAATTATTATATTCTTCTTGAAATCTGAGGGTATTTTGCCTGTCTCATACGTCTTGCTCACCAGATGGTAGAGTTTTGTCAGGACTGGCTCTCCCAAGGCTGTCAGTAGCTCTAATGGATCCCAAGGCTGTCAGTAGTTCTAGTTGAATGTTGTGTACTCCCAGAGCCTTGTTTTGACTTAGGTCTTTCAGTGCCCTGTCAGGCTCTTCACACAGTATCATATCTCCCATTTCATCTTCATCTACATCCTCTTCCATTTCCATAATATTGTCTTCAAGTACATCACTCTTGTAGAGACCTTCTATACACTCCTTCCACCTTTCTGCTTTCCCTTCTTTGCTTAGAACTGGGTTTCCATCTGAGCTCTTGATATTCATACAAGTGGTTCTCTTTTCTCCAAACATCTCTTTAATTTTTCTGTAGGCAGTATCTACACTCCTGGAAATTGAAATAAGAACACCATGAATTCATTGTCCCAGGAAGGGGAAACTTTATTGACACATTCCTGGGGTCAGATACATCACATGATCACACTGGCAGAACCACAGGCACATAGACACAGGCAACAGAGCATGCACAATGTCGGCACTAGTACAGTGTATATCCACCTTTCGCAGCAATGCAGGCTGCTATTCTCCCATGGAGACGATCTTAGAGATGCTGGATGTAGTCCTGTGGAACGGCTTGCCATGCCATTTCCACCTGGCGCCTCAGTTGGACCAGCGTTCGTGCTGGACGTGCAGACCGCGTGAGACGACGCTTCATCCAGTCCCAAACATGCTCAATGGGGGACAGATCCGGAGATCTTGCTGGCCAGGGTAGTTGACTTACACCTTCTAGAGCACGTCGGGTGGCACGGGATACATGCGGACGTGCATTGTCCTGTTGGAACAGCAAGTTCCCTTGCCGGTCTAGGAATGGTAGAACGATGGGTTCGATGACGGTTTGGATGTACCGTGCACTATTCAGTGTCCCCTCGACGATCACCAGTGGTGTACGGCCAGTGTAGGAGATTGCTCCCCACACCATGATGCCGGGTGTTGGCCCTGTGTGCCTCGGTCGTATGCAGTCCTGATTGTGGCGCTCACCTGCACGGCGCCAAACACGCATACGACCATCATTGGCACCAAGGCAGAAGCGACTCTCATCGCTGAAGACGACACGTCTCCATTCGTCCCTCCATTCACGCCTGTCGCGACACCACTGGAGGCGGGCTGCACGATGTTGGGGCGTGAGCGGAAGACGGCCTAACGGTGTGCGGGACCGTAGCCCAGCTTCATGGAGATGGTTGCGAATGGTCCTCGCCGATACCCCAGGAGCAACAGTGTCCCTAATTTGCTGGGAAGTGGCGGTGCGGTCCCCTACGGCACTGCGTAGGATCCTACGGTCTTGGCGTGCATCCGTGCGTCGCTGCGGTCCGGTCCCAGGTCGACGGGCACGTGCACCTTCCGCCGACCACTGGCGACAACATCGATGTACTGTGGAGACCTCACGCCCCACGTGTTGAGCAATTCGGCGGTACGTCCACCCGGCCTCCCGTATGCCCACTATACGCCCTCACTCAAAGTCCGTCAACTGCACATACGGTTCACGTCCATGCTGTCGCGGCATGCTACCAGTGTTAAAGACTGCGATGGAGCTCCGTATGCCACGGCAAACTGGCTGACACTGACGGCGGCGGTGCACAAATGCTGCGCAGCTAGCGCCATTCGACGGCCAACACCGCGGTTCCTGGTGTGTCCGCTGTGCCGTGCGTGTGATCATTGCTTGTACAGCCCTCTCGCAGTGCCCGGAGCAAGTATGGTGGGTCTGACACACCGGTGTCAATGTGTTCTTTTTTCCATTTCCAGGAGTGTATCTTACCTCTAGTGAGATAAGCCTCTACATTCTTACATTTGTCCCCTAGCTATCCCTGCACGTTTGCACTTCCTGTCAATCTCATTTTCGAGAAGTTTGTATTCCTTCTTCTGCTTCTGAAGTGCCAGTAAAGATGGAAACAGAGGATGGGACTGTAATTGAAGATCCAGGTAATATAAAAGATCTCTGGAAAGAACATTTTAAGAAACTGTTAAACGCTGAGGAGCAGGTACACGAGGACACAACAAATAATGGAGAAATTGAGAGAAGTTGGAAAGCAGAATTAGGATAAATTACATGGGAAGAAATGGAGATAGCTGTGAAGAAGATGAATGGGAGGAAAGCCCCAGCACCTGATGAAGTATCAGAGGACATGATAAGAGCAGCAGGTCTCGTGGGAATGCAGTGGCTGTATAGAGTACTATCAAGTACGTGGAGAAGTAGTACAATGCCTGACGACTGGAGAAGAGGAGACATTGTTCTCATCTTCAAAAAAAAGCAAACAAAAAAAAAATTCTTTGTAAAAACTACAGAGGAATAACCCTTATGAGTCATACAGCCAAGATTTTTTAAAGAATTTTACTAAATCGAATAAGTGAAAAGATAGAAAAGGAGCTGAGTGAAGAACAGCATGGGTTTAAGACAGGACGAATGATCGATCTGATATTTTCTATCTGTCAACTGATGGAAAAAAAGTTGGGAGTATAACAAAAGGGTGATAATGGTTTTTATAGACATAGAAAAGGCATATGACTCAGTTAACAGGGAAAGACTCTGGGAAGTAATGAAGAAGATAAATATAGAAGATGGATACATTAATGTAATAAAGACAATGTACAAAGGACACAACTGTAGAATTAGAACACCACTGGGGAACTCTGAATATTTTGAAATAAGAAAAGGACTTAAACAAGGAAGTATTCTATCTCCTGTACTTTCTAATGTTGTGATGGAGGGAATGAATAGGGCAGTTAAAATTATAGTAAAAGAAAAAGACAAAAAGGAGATGTTTGCAGATGATATGGTAATATGGGGTGATAAAGAGGTAGATGTAGAGTTACAACTTGATGCATGGAAGGAAATAATGAAAACATATGGATTAAAAGTAAATAAAGATAAGAGTGAAGTAAAGGTATTTGGAAGAGACAAAGGGATCAACGGAAATATCACTTTGAATGGAGAACACCTCAAAGTGGTAGACAGTTTCACTTATTTAGGGAGTGAAATATCTAGTGATGGAAGAATAACCAACGAAATTTATAAGAGGTTACAGAAGGGAGACAATTTCTACCAAACAATAAAACACCTAATTTGGAATAAGCAAGTGTCAGAAAAAGCAAAACTTCTTATGTTAAGAGTTATTACTTCCCTATTGTCACCTTTGGAGGAGAAACATGAACAATGACAGAAAGGGACTGGGGCAGACTGCAAGCATGGAAAATGAAATTTCTCAGAGCAGTTAAGGGAAAAACAAGAATGGACAGAGTAAGGAATGTAGATATTAGAATGGACCTTAAACAACAAAGTATGAGAGAGAAAAGAGAGAGAGAGAGAGAGAGAGAGAGAGAGAGAGATGCTACAGGCATGTTAAGAGGATGCATGGGCAGAGACTCCCTAAAATTATGGAAGAACTTGTCAGCACCCAGACCCGGCAATAGCAGAGCGGGATCCGGATATAGATAGATAGGAAGAGAATTGGAGGTCGATAGAAGGATCCAATCACAATTTTGTGCCCACTCCTGACACTTAGTCTTGCCGAAACAATCTCACATGCTCCTCCAATTTATATCGCAGTGGATCTTGTCTACTGTGAGAAATACACCACCTTCATTTCCCATTAGGCTATCTTTTTGATATACACTTAAATTTTCCCCAGAAATCTCACTGTTATCAACTTCATTTTTTAACCATCTTGCTGTAGCTAGTATTATGTCAGCCTCATAGCTTTTCAGGTGCGTTTCAAACTCTGGCGCTTTATTGGGGAATGCTTCAGCACTCAACTATTAGGATTTTAATACTCTCACCTCTGGGGGGCATTTCATTGGATCTTATACTAATACTTTCGGGTTTCCTGCAGCTGTCTTTATCTGGACTGGATGAAGAATCACCTAATCCAACAAAACCTTTCTGTGCACCCCACACACACAGTCAGTTACCTGGGTAGCTGCATATGTAGTGAACAAATTCATTGTACAAGTATCTCCTGAAGATGTTGGTAAGGTATGCTGTTGAAATATCATGTTACATAAACATCTGCACCTGGCTGAACACCAAAGATCAATACAAACAAATTAATTTTGTCTTCTAGTTTACAACAATACAGCCATTTACACTGAAGCACATTGCCTTTTGGAAAGCAATTGTAAACTAAACCATTGGTTCTGAGTCCAGTGTTATTGTTCTTAATAAAAGCACAATAAAACGGATTTTGATTAACTTTATTTGCTAAAAGTCTACGAGTGCACAAGTTCATAAAAAATAATTTAGTACTGCAATAATTCACAGGTTATGAACTACAAAGAAGCAAATGTAAAATGATAGTAACCTCTGAAAGTAGTGCAGGAAGCTTTGCTTCTTTACACAGTTGACTAAACGCATATATTTTTCCACTAGTTTTAGTCACCCTTTATACCATAGTAATCATGCCACTACAACATCCTCATGGTCTTTGATACTAGTTTCAATATGGACACCTACAGAGATGTCAGTCTATTTGTTGGCTTTAGATGTAATACATTTCCATCATGAGTTGGGTTGTTTTGAGGGAGGAGACCAGACAGCGAGGTCATTGGACTCAGCAGATTAGGGAAGGGCAGGGAAGGAAGTCGGCATGCCCTTTCAAAGGAACCATCCCGGCATTTGTCTGGAGCGATTTAGGGAAATCACGGAAAACCTAAATCAGGATGGCTGCACGTGGGATTGAACTGTCGTCCTCCCGAATGCGAGTCCAGTGTTTTCCATCATGACTGGGATTCCAAACTGTCTTTTATAAGTACATTTCAGAGAAAGTATTTAGTTTTGTACTGCATGATATCTTGTCATGTCCACAACTTACAAAGCTGTACTTACGCCATTATATTGTTGGATGATTAAAGTGGCTTCTGGTAATGACAGCAGGACTGAGGAACAAGCATACTACCAAACTAGACTTCCTCGTAAGTTTCTGGTAGTCAACAGTATGACCCAATTATAAGCTTATGTCCAACCTTGACACTTAGTCCTACCCAAACCAAGTCACATGCAGCCTCATAGTCTATCTCAGTTGATTTGAGTTTCTTGTTTACTGAGCCAAATATGCCACATCCATTTCCTATTAGTTTATCCTTTTGACATGCAGTTATATTTACCCCAAAAATATCAGTACCATCAACCTTGTATTTTCTTCAGCTTTCTGTTACTGGTATCATACGGGATCCACTGCTTCAGACACTTCAAACTCTGGGACTTTGTTGTGAATACTCTTAATACTTCTGCGTCTTCTATAGTTACCATTATCTGGATTACACGGAGAATTGCCTAAGTTAAAAAAATCTTTGTGCACTCTAAAGGTAGTCATCTATTTCAGTATCAGCCTTAAATGTGTAGTGCACAGGTGACACATTTGGGAGGGACCTCAAGTTCTCAACCCTATGGTGCAAGTCCACTCAAATAATATAAGCAGCATCTGTCACTAGGAACAAACAGACTGAAAAAATTGCAAAATGTTTATTTTGTAACCAGACTGGTGAGGTTTAGTCCTTTTCCTTCATCCCTCTTCCCTCCCCTTCTACCAGAAGAAGAAGCCATTGGCTCCAAAAGCTTGCACATTTCCTTAACTTTTTTATATGTGTCTTTTCTTCAGTGAGTAGGTTTTTTCTTATCTAATTGATTAATCTGTAAAACCATACCACATTCAAATGAAAACATCAACATTTAGAACTGACAGTAACTCTCATACGAATGATATTCACACAAAGAAATAGCCTTCCAATAAATTACAAAAATGAGCAAAAGTTGAAAAAAACAGCAACAATAATACAAATGGAAACAAATTATAATGAGCTTCTGACTCTAAAGACACATGATGAATTCAGCAAGGTAAAATAGGTAGCTGGGAAAGAAATACTATAATGATAGTATTAACAGCAAGTACAAAATGACAAAATGGACATAGGAGGTATAGAAGTAAAAAACTCTTGCTTTCTCCTGCTGTATATACTAATTCTCAATCAAATATGCTCATCCACTTTGTATTTCCATGTTTTCCCTACTAACAACATGAACATTACTCTCCCCTTCAAATTCAGAAGTGTGAGTCTTCAAGATTTGTCATCAAATGTTTCATATTCCCGTTAGATTTGACATAAATCTATATCTACCAAGTGCCCCTTTTTACTGTCTGAATATGATTTGCAGCTTTCATTTCTAGCTTTTTATTTAAACAATTATGGGTGTCCATAATCTCCCAGTATCACTTCAAAATGTCATAACTTGATAAACTAGTCATTATTTGTAGTAACACTGTTCACGTTTACGTAGCACTTCACTTAGCATAGACTGGGACTGTGTCCTAGGCAGGCCTGATGTTAACTGACTGGGCACGGCCCGTGCTGCCTGAGTTGTTGTTGTTGTTACGCCGGCAGAGGCCGCGTCCAAATTCTCGCGTGCCCTCTGGTGGACAGGACTCTACTTGCGGCAACTACTGTCCGTGACACGCCGTGCCGATGTGCGCCTCCCGCAATCTGTCTGGTGGCTACCACATTATTTGAAAATATAATCCGATTGATAAAAAACTCTACTCACCAAGTGGCAGCAAGAGAAAACACATATAAAAGATATGGAAATGCGCAAGCTTTTGGGGCCAGTGACTCCTTCTTCTGGCAGAGGGGCTCAATGGAAAGGAAGCAGGATGATGGAAAAGACTGGCAGACTTAGGAAATGGGGAAAGTTGTGGAAAAGTTGATCAGAACCTCACATCAGGTGAGACTTATGGGTCAGTAAGTCCTTCTGAGAAGAGGAAGATCCACTGGCTCTCACAGCTTGCAATTTCCATATCTTTTATGTGTGTTTTCTCCTGTTGCTTCTTGGTGAGATGGTTTTTTATCTATGCAATTATATCATATCTTGGAAACTATTAGAGGTACAATATTTTTCATTTGTTCTTAATGGATGATTTGACTTGGAATGCATCTAATGATGACAGACCATAAGAAGGGACAGTGTATCATCTCATATGTACAATTCAAATCTGTGGCAATGGAACAGTGGAATTATTGACACCAGTACAGGAGAGCACCACCAGCAAAACAAGCATAATGAGGTACTTCAAAAACTTTAAAGAGACATGCTGTGTCAAAGACTTTTCTCAAAGCTGACGTCCCCCTCTGTCTCAAGCATTTGTTGAAAGAGCGCAAGTTGCATTTCAATGCATCTCACAGAAGTCAATTCGTCATGTTTGTCATGTATCATGTGAATTGCAGGAAGCAAGATCAATTGTCCATATAGTTTTACATAAGCAATTATGCTTTTTTCATAAAAAGTGCAAGTGGTCCAAGCATTGCAGCCAAATGATTGTCCTCTATAGTAAGCATTCACATGTTTTACACTGGTCCCCATAGGTGCAGGCAATGACTACAAGAAATAGTGGCTGATTTCAGATGAAACAATGTTCCACATTTCTGTGAATTGCTACAACATTAGTATTTGAGGTTCTAAAAACCCACTCTGCACAAAGAATTCATCTGTGGTAGCCCGAAGTTTAATGTTTGGCATGGTCTAATGTGCTACAGAGAGACAAGCCCACTTTTCTTCACAGAGAAAACCATGTAGGGAAGGTTTCTGCTATCACAGATTGAAGAGCTGCAGCCATCCATCATCTTCCAGCATAATGATGCACCACCATGCACTTCTTTTTGCGGGGTTACATCAAGGATTGTGTGTACACAACACCAGTCACTGATATTGCTAACTTGAATGAATCAATGAAGAAATCAGAACTCTTGATGGTGCAATGCTGACCCATACATGAGCAGAACTGCTGACCCATACATGAGCAGAACTCAAATATTGCTGTGATATTCTATGAGCAACGAGTAGGACACATACTAAAATTCTGTTTTAACAGGGAAAAACTTCAACAGCTGTTATATGTTTTACAACAAACCATGATGCTCTGTCTGTAATAGTTTCCAAGTCATACTTTTTTTTAAAATGATAGCAGAGCTTTATGGACACCCCATATATTCTGATATTCTACAAAAGATGTTGCTAGCAAAACTTGATAACTGTTTCTTATTGTTGCAGCAAAATTAATGCAGACCATGGTTGACTATAATCATACAGATACCTTACAAGAAGATGGCATAATCCATTCACATAAGAAAGTGAAAACATAATTTGTCACATACCTGTAGCAGGATCACAGTGAGCTGTATCTTTGCCGAACATAAGCAGTTCCCCTTCCCTTGTAACAAGAGCTGTGGTGCCATTATTACATGCAGCATGTACAATAACTTGGCCCTCTACTTTAACCATTTTCTTTGGCTTTACAGGTTTTGGCTGCCTACGGGCTTTACCTAAAATTAAATATAAAATGAGTAGTTATCTGATCACCAAAAGGGAAGTATAATGTTTATTCTAAAAAAATAAAAATGAGTTTCAGTAAAACAACCCAACACCATAATTCTGAGGCATGTCACACATGACCATCAGGCAGATAATACAGATTCCTACAAAAGTTATAAAGTTCAAAATGCTGTATGTTCCAATCTGAAACATATATTCATATTTTATAAATGAAATATATCTTGTAATATCAGAAATTTTTGTATTGGTGTCACTTCTATTTCACAGAATTACACCATAGTTTGAGAAATAGTTATATGAGTGTTTCAAGAGGGACAGTATATACCAGATGATTCAAAAACTAAGAAGCGATTTCAATTGTTTGTTACAGACAAACTATAAAAGACAGAAACATATTGTGCACGTCACTAGATAGAGTAAGGTCAAAGTTTTGACACAGTTGCGCTGTTTTTTGTTTGTAGCAACATAGCGATTACAGAACAAAATAAATTGTTTTATGTGTTGGAATTTAAGCAAGTTCAACCCATTGTCCAAGAAAGAAGAGATTTCAATTGTTTGTTACAGACAAACTATAAAAGACAGAAACACATTGCACATGTCACTAGATAAAGGAAGGTTCAAAGTTTTGACACAGTTGCACTGTTTTTTGTTTGTAGCAACACAGTGAATACAGAACAAAAGAAATCATTTTATATGTTGCAATTTAAGCAAGTTCAACCCATTGTCCAAGAGCAATGTGCATTCCACCATAAATTCAGCAAGAATCTGTCTCCGCACAAGCAGATTTATGACTGCCATACGAAATTCTTGGATGTTGGTTGCATATGCAAAGGGAAGAGCACTGGTTGGCCACACATGACTGATGAAAATGTCAAGCATATCCCAGATGTGTTCACAAAGTGCCCTCAGAAGTCCACAAGACAGGCAAGCCAAGAACTTCAGGTTCCCCAAACAATAGTGTGACAAGTTCTGAAACGACACCTGCATATGATAACTTAGAAGTTGCACTTACTGCAGCAACTGTGTCCCAGTGACCATAAGAGAAGGTACAAATTTTGGATTTCAATTCTCCAGGTGATGTGAGATGAAACTTTTTCTGAATGACTCATCTTTTCAGATGAATTGATGTTTCATCTATCGGATAAAGCCAACCACCATAATGGAAGAATTTGGAGGCCACAAAATCCTGGCATCATCATCAAACGTGAAAGAGACTTCCTGAAACTGAATGTGCTTTCTTCTGTTTATGTTTACAAAGTTTATGTACCTTTCTTTTTGTGGAGGAAATTGCAACAGGAATGTAATATCTGGACATGCTGAAAAATTGGTTATTTCCTCAACTTCACAAAGATGCCAATAATTTTATTTTTATCCATAATGCCCCCCCCCCCTCCCCCCTTTTACCTTGAGGTTGGCTTGACAACAAGATCTTGTTCATTGCTTTTGGCCTCCCATGTCGCCAGACCTCGCACCTTGTGAGTGTTTTCTGTGGGGGAATATAAAACATAGTTTTTGCCTGCTTATGGCAGTTATTCTTCAAGAGGTGAGAAATTGAATTGTTGGGGCTGTTGATTCAATAAACAGAAACCTGTTGATTTGTGGGTGGCATGAAATGGACTACCATTTCGATGTTTCTTGAGCAACACATGGTGCTCACGTTGACTGTACAGTATAGTGTTTGCGTGCACATAAACTTTGGGCCTTTCTCTATCCACTGACATGCACAATGTGTTTCTATCTTTCATGGTTTATCTGTAATTAACAACTGAAATGAGTTCTTCCTTTTTGAATGACCCTGGATTGTAGAAGTTGGTGGTATAGATTAAAAAATTCCATGTTATGTGATTGAATTTTTATCAGTTACAGTGATTCATCTGGTTATAGAGGTAAGTTTTCATTTTGTGTATTATTCTTCAGTTGCTATGGGTTTATTTGTTGACTCACATTTTTGTTTCAAACTTCAAGTTGTGAAGTTATGCTTTAGTACATGTAATTAAAATTGTAAACCGTGGTTGTGATTTGTTGGCCAATTCCACTGTATCATTTAAGCATGCCACACATATTTGCAAATGCTGAATACCTGTGTATGGGTTTTGTAATGGAAATGCTGCTGTTGCTTGTAGAGAAAATGTAGATGATTTCCTAACTGCAAAGAATCAGAGTCCACAGTGTTTGCTCATGTTTTCACTAAATTGTGTAAGACTTTTGCAGTATTCAAAGACATATCTCACCTGAGTGCACAAATGAACAGTGTGGATGAAGTAAAAGGCATTATTCAGTTGGTAAAATGTAGTCTTCCAACAAGCACATGCAGAGTTTCTACATGAATTGGCATTGCACACACACGAATGTGGCAGATGTTACATATGAACTGCTTCAATCATTTTTATTCACAGTGATGGTGACATGAAATGTTTTATATTATTACACAGTTATAAATTATGTTAACAGCAACTATTGTTAATATTAATGCTGAAATAAAACAGAATATTAAAAATTATTCAAGTTATAAGTAAATAACTTCCAGCTTGCATTACTAAATTTGTTACAGGCAGCCTCAGAAGAACTTGAGATTTGCCAATTAAATAAAAATTAGGCTATGAACTTATGCACCAAACCAATATAAAGTAAATGCTCAACTTTCTGGCTATAAGATTAAGTGGATGCTCTGAATATCCAAACATCAACAGACCACAAATCTTGTTTCCTGCATTGTGGAGAATGTCATGTCATGTCGTGTCGTGTGACTAGGGCCTCCCATTGGGTAGACCGTTCGCCGGGTGCAAAACTTTCAATTTGCCGCCACTTCAGCTACTTGCGCTTTGATGGGGATGAACTGATGATGATTAGGACAACACAACACCCAGTCCCTGAGTGGAGAAAATCTCTGACGCTGCCGGGAATCGAACCCGGGCCCTTGGGATTGACATTCTGTTGTGCTGACCACTCAGCTACCGGGGGCGGACATTGTGGAGAATGATTGGCACAAATAATAATAATAATAATAATAATAATAATAATAATAATAATAATAATAATAATAAAGAGTGAGTATATATATTTGGTTGGTGCATAAGTTCGTAGCATTTTTCCATAAGTTCAATAAACACAAGAGATACACATAACAGAGACTTTAGTCATAAATAATATAGTCTCCTTCACTACTTACAACCATCTCGCAATGCTGGGATAACTTTTTGATTCTGCGACTATAGAAGTCACACGGTTTAGAGATGAAGAACTTGTCAAGCCACGTTCAGAGGACATTTTCTTTTGGAAAGGAAGTTCCTTGAAGATTGTTCAACAAAGAGCAGAAAAGGTGAAAATCTGAGGGCACAGGATCAGGTGAAGAAGGTGGGTGTGGAATGACTTCCCAACCCAACTCCTGTATAGAGTTTTTTGTCGATCTACCAGAATTTAGGTGGGCGTTATCATGGAGGAGAATCACTTCATGCAGCCTTCCTGGTTGTTGTTCTTGGACTGTGTCTGCAAGATATTTCAGTTGTTGACAATAAATGTCAGCAGTGATGGTTGCACTTCAGGGAAGTAATTTGTAGATAAAAACCTATAGCAATCAGAATAAAAACATGCAAAACAAAAATGCTATGAACTAATGCACCAATCTAATAGGTACGCAATGTGCATTCATTAACTGTAGCCCATAGTTTCCAGTCACTTACAACTGTTTGCAGAATGTACTCTAACTGTACGCATTCTGTGTTCTCTCTCTACCTGAGAATGAGGCAATGTCATCATCAGCAGGACTTTCCTCTCAGATTGATGTGTTACTACATCCCAATCAATACAGATGTTTGGAATGTGGACCATGACATTTTAATCAGTGCACCATACATCTAATAGGGCTGATGCAATGCAGTCTGAGCCAGTTCCTAATGCTTGGCATACCCACTTTGCAGCACTTCTAGTGTCCCAATCAGATTTCTGTTCACTTAATTTCCAGGCTCATTAGTGACTTTCATCAATAATATGAGCTCCTATGACATCATACACATAATCATATTGTTCACATCCCAACCAATACAATGCTGACCTGTAACACACCATCATACCCATACGATATATACTAAGAATCACCAGTAAACCCACAACAGATGTATTGCAAAAGGTGACAGTGAGCCTAAGAAGTACCCTCTGCTGATTTCATCACAGTATTGTTTCTGTAGTTGAAGCTGATGCACCCAGATGCTGACAGCAAAGCCCACAATAGCATAGCTTTATGATATAACCGCATCAAATGCAACAATAATTTATAGTTGGGAGTGCCAGCATGCGCAGCCTTATGGATGATTTCAGCCACTTTCTGAGTAAAGGATTTTACATGTTCTAGAAAGCTCCTTTTCTTGTATACAGGAATTCCTAGCTATCTGCAAACAGTGTTGTAATTTATAGGGATTCCATCAAGCCTGAGGAAGGTATTTCTAGCAGGAGGAACTCTTCCCTTCAAATATGTGTGCGTGTGCGTGTGCGTGTGCGTGTGTGTGTGTGTGTGTGTGTGTGTGTGTTGCCCATGCACCACAGCTGCATCTGAACAAGCACATCATTCAACATTTCCTCAAGTCTCGCCCTGAAGTCTGCAGACACAACTACTAGAATCTCATCTGCATACGTAGCGGCACCTTCAACAATATCTTCCCTGTTTAGCAGATGTAATAGGGAGGCCAATACTAAGATCTCTGATCAATAGACCACTTACACAGCCTCGTGGAGAGACCTTGGCAATCTTTTTGATTACCTTGCTCAGCTCCTCTAGCTACTGGACACTACATACGCTACAATAATCAACAAAGCTCTTGTACAGACATCTGGGGACCCCGAGATCTCAGAGGCATGCAAACATTGCAGGCCACCACATATTACTGAATGTGCCTGGGATATTAATCATGACATTCAAGAAGGAGATGACTGTAGATGATTGGAATTTTATCTCTGGCTCATTGCATTTTAGCAACTAGTCCATTAGTACTGTTTACTGATGAAGCTGCTTTCACACATGACAGTATCTATAACACTCATAAATCACACTGGTGGTGCAACAAAAACCCACAAGCCTCTGTGGAGACACCTTTTCAAGAATGTTTCTCTGTAAATGTGAGGTGTAGGCTGATAGGCAATCAGCTGATGGAGCCTCTTGCATTACTGCATCTTCTTACAGGACCTAGTTATCTGTACTTTCTTGAGAATAAGCTTCCAGAATTATCAGAATCAGTTCCTTTGCCTACAAGGGTGAATATGTTATTCCATCAAGATGGGGCCCCACATATTCTAGTCATCACATTGTAGTCATCAAATTCTAACGAGACATCATATAAACCCAACATTCCTATCAGAAGACAGACCAGCAGAAATTATCACATTCATTGGCCATCAAGATCCTTACACCCTCCCTCTTTAGATTTTTTGTCAGTGGTGATGGTTGAGAGGTGAGAGCTAGAAATATAAAAGTAAACACAAGAGATGGATTGATCAATCAGATTATGAATAGTGCACCCCAATAAAAAAGGTGACCTCAGAAGAGCTACACTTATGGTTGCCAAGTGAATTCAAAAGGGCATTGAAGTTGGAGGTGGGATTTATGATATTCAACTTCAAACTTAATAATCGGAGGTTGCTTATCACCTTCTATGAATATTTGTTTCAGTCACTTTTTAAACAGCTATACCTCTGAAACAAATAAAAACTGGACACTTGTTGTGTGGAATGTTTTACTTGAAAAAAGTCTAAGAGCACCTAAAATATTTATTATTCCTCCTTTAATACCCTGTACATCATGTCATTTCTGCAGTTATTTATTTATTTATTTTATAAATTATCATAAAAACTACCATAGTTTCCTTAACACACATTTTATTTTTGAAACTTTGTTTCATGTACATGTACACATGATGAAGAATATCTTACTCTGATCGCCATCTTCTCCTCTTCTTGCTGTTCCGACAAAAAACACAGATCCATCTTCAGAGATCAGCACTGCATGAAGACCTTCATGACCAACAGCAAAGTGGGTTATTTTAGGAGACTTAGTGATTGGTAGTTCAGCCCATTTGCCATTTCTGAGGCCTCCTTGTTTGATTCCTAGACTTGCTGATTTGCCACAATAAAAGACCTGAAAACAGGGGGAAAGCAGTGAAGCACTGTATGTTACTAACTACACCAATATAAACACAAAAATGTGTTTCTCAGACATATTTTGTTCTGTAGCATTTTTACTGTCACTAATTAATTAAAATGCAAAGAAATTCCTTTTAGTACATTTTTGGAAATTTATCTGCTTTGCATTGGGAATTTCTTTTGGCAGAATATGCAATCATTTGCTTTTCTGAAGTTTTGATACAACTTTTTTTTTACCATTAACTAGATTTTAAGCTGCTACAGGATCATCATCACATGGAAGTGATACAGGAATAGTATCTGATGATGAGCTTGCAGTGGCCTGAAAACTAGTTAACGGCACAGAAAATAAATTATATCAAAACTTCAAAAAAAGTAATTGTTGCAAATTCTACTCAAATAAATTATTAATTTAAATCACAGTTCCATTCCAGGATATAGAGAATTTATTGCCTTACCTTTCCTGAGTTAGTTCTTATTAAACCAAAATCCTTCCCTGCAGCAATCACAGCTATTTCTTCATCATAGCCAATCTGTACAGTGTGTATCATGGTTTCTTCATCAAATGTAGCATATCCAAAAACATCAACACATTTTCTTGCTAACTTAAGGGGAAGTTCATTGACTGACACAACGGGTGAACTGGTAGGATTTATTGTACGAACAACAAAACCATCCTGAAACATATATATGAAGTGCAGATGTATAGTAACTAGAGTTCTCATTAATTCTTACTCAATTGAAGATGATAAATATAGCAAATTTTTTGGAAAAAGTGATGATAAATATCGTACATCTTTTGCTGCTGTAATCATTCCAAGATTTTCTCCATCAGAAAACATTACGCAAGAACCACAATCTTTCCCTTCCAGGGAAACAATATCCATGACTTTCAATGATTCTCTGTCCATAAGCAGTAACTCACAGCCTTTTTTACCAACAAATTTGAAGTACAGCATTCCCTATGAAGTAAACACATACAGTATCAATTTACACTATAATAAGAAGCCAAAACAATGACAAATAAAGTTACAAAATAAATACTCACATAAGCAAATCCTAGCCATCCTTTTTCATCAATAAAGAAATCTGATTTGTGAATGTATATGTTAGCCTTTACAGTTCCACCATAACCAGAGCCTATCTTGAAAAGACCTTTTGACGTATATAAGTATAAATATTGTCCATCACTTGCCAGTGATTTTGTGGTCTGACTGCTGTGAATATCTGTTAACACAAATGAAAACACCTGTCTCAGTTGCCTTAATACTAACAAATCTGAAATATATAGCTATTATTTGATGAATCAAAAGCACAAGAGATAAACAGATGTGTCTTACAATTAAAGAAAACTTTGTAGATCTGCTCAAAGGTGAATGCCAAGGTCTCAGACTTGCTAGATCAGTTTTAACAACTCTTAAACATTACAGAAATCCCTCAACCTTTATATCTCAATTATATTTCATGATGATAACATGTTATTGTTTTTCTTGTGGTCTTCAGTTTGAAGACTGGTTTGATCCAGTTCTTCATGCCACTCTATCCTGTGCAAGCCTCTTCATCTCTGAATAACTACTGCAACCTACATCTTCCTGAATCTGCTTACTGTATTCATCTCTTGGTCTCCCTCTATGATTTTTAATCCCCCCCTGCACTTCCTACCAATACTAACTTGGTTATTTCTTAATGTTTCAGAATGTGTCCTATCAACTGATCCCTTATTTTAGTCAAGCTGTACCACAAATTTCTTGTCTCCCCAATTCTATCCAGTACCTCCTCATTATTTACACAAACTACCAATCTAATCTTCAGCATCCTTCTATAACACCACAACTTTAATTCCTACTACAAATTTTTCTTTGTTTTCCTTTCCAGTCAACATCGTCAAAAAGCTTTCTGTAAGTCTAAGAATGCTATACATGTAGATTTACCTTCCCTTAAACTATCTGCTAAGCTAAGTCATTGGGTCAGTATTGCCCTGTATGTTTCTACATTTCTCCAGAATCCACACTGATCTTCCCCGAGGTTGGCTTCTACCAATTCTTCCACTCTTCTGTAAGGAATTTGTGGTATTATTTTGCAAGCATGACCTGTTAAACTGACAATTCAGTAATATTCACTCCTGACAGCATCTGCTTTCTTTGGAATTGGAATTATTATATTCTTCTTGAAGTCTGAGGGTACTTTGCCTATCTCTTACATCTTACATCTTTCATAGCAGATGGAACAGTTTTGTCATGGATGGCTCTCCCAAGGCTATCTGATGGAACGTCGTCTACTCTAGGGGCTTTGTTTTGACTTTGGTCTTTCAGTGCTTTCTCATATTCCTCACAGTATCTGTTATCTCATTGTCATCTGCCGTCTCTTCGCTTTGTATAACATTGCCTTCAAATTCATCTCCCATGCACAGACCGTACACTCTCTTTCCACCTTTCAGCTTTCCCTTCTTTGCTTGGTATGAATTTCCATCTGAACCCTTGATATTCATACAGGTGCTCCTCTTTTCTCCAAAGGCCTCTTGAATTTTCCTGTAGGTGGTATCTATCTTTCACCTAGTGAAATATGCTCCTAAACCATTACATGTGTCCTCTAGTCATTCTGGCTTAGCTATTCAGCAGTTTTTAAGACATTTATATTCCCTTTGGCCTGCTTCATTTGCTGCATTTTTATATTTTCTCATTTCATCAGTTAAATTAAATGATAGCAATGTTTTGCAAAACTCTTCCAATCATTCTTTTCCCATTTCTAGTCATACTTATTAATAACATTCTCACAATTTACAACACACATTGCAGTTAGCAATCAAGAAAACTTTTACTATTCACTGAAAAGGAAAAGAAAACTGATGGGGATAAAAACTGCAACCAATCAGGAAACCCCCTTAGCTTTGCCTCAAGAATTTTCAACACATTGTGCAATAAACTAACAATAAGTTTACAAAAGACAGGAGATTTTGTGTGGGAGGGTTAGTGATAAAGTCATCCAGTATTTCAATATAATCCACCTTAATATGATAACTACAAAGACTGCAGCAATGACATTCAGGAACAGAAAACAAACAGGGTTAAATTGAAACTTCCTACAGGGAACAACAGCATACAGCATGAAAAATGAGTAATGAGCATGATAATTAAAACCCAGAACAGTTTGATGTGGAATGAGCCTCCAATGACTCTACATCTACATACAAATCAGCAAAACACTCATAAGTGGACAGCAGAGGGTACTTGGCATTGTACCACATGTTAAGATATCTTCCCATTCCCACTGCACATGGAGCATGTGAATAATGACTGCTTAGATGCCTCTGTGCATCCTGTAATTAGTCTAATCTTCCCTTCACTGACCCTAAAGGAATGATATATAAGAATCTGAAGATTATCTATAGATTCTTAAATTAGTACTGGTTCTTGAAACTTTGTAAATAGGATTTCATGGGATAATTGTCATCTATCTTCGCGCATCTGTCAATTCGAGTTTTTCAACACTTCCATGACACTCTCCCATGAATCAAACAAAATTGTGACAATTTGCCCCACCCTTCTTTTTATATGTCCAATATCCCATGTTGGCCATATCTGGTACGGATCCCACACACTTGAGCAATGTACTAAGATGGTATGCACATATGACTTGTACACCATCTTCTTTCTAGACTGACTGCATTTTCCCAGTGTGCTGCCAATGATCTGAAGTATGCTAGCTGCCTTACATATGGCTGAGCCTATGTAGTCACTCCATTTTATATCCCTACAAATTGTTACAGCCAGATATTTTATATGAGTTGAGTGATTCCAAATGTGACTCACTGGTGTTGCAGGATACAAATTTTTTGAGTTTTGGAAAGGTATAACATTACTTGTATGATCATATAAAACAAGTTGCTATTCTTTACATCACTTTTAAATCATATCAAGATTTTTCCAGAATGAATTTTCTCTTCATAGCAGAGCATATTCTGATTTGAACCTTCCTGGAAGGTAGGAGATGAGGTACTGGTGGAAGTAAAGCTGTGAGTGCAGATTGTGAGTCATGCCTGAATAACTCAGTCAGATTAGTACTTGCCACAAAAGACAATAGTCTCAGGTTCAAGCTCTCGTCCAGCACAGAACTTTAATCTTCCAGGAAGTAATTATCAGGATGTGACTGAATGTTTGTGAAGCTTTCTTTCAGACAGTACTTCACTATAGATAACAGTATCATCTGCAAAAAATCTGACGCTACTATTAATATTGTTTGTCGGGTTATTAATATGCAACATGAACAGCAACAGTCCCAATACACTTCCTTGAGGCACACCAGAAGGTACTTGCATTCTTGATCCAGTCATAAATTTTGTTTGATATCCCATATAACAACACTTTTGTAAATAAATGTTCATGTGAAAAACAGAAAAAATCTTTTGGAAAGTTGCAAAATACTGCATCCATCTGATTGATCCATGGCTTTCAGGATATCATTTGAGCAGAGCACAAGTTGGTTTTTACAAGACTGACGATTCATGTTCATTAAAGTGTTTAAATCATATATACAATGGATAATGAATACAACTGTGTATTTTCTAATAAAAAATAACATAAAGGCTGAAAAAATGAAGGGATCAAAAAGCAGTTGCATTACTCATAGTGCTAACCCAGAGAACTTAAATCATAACTCGTCTTGAAAACTAAGTGCACTGATGATTAGAAATTCCATGAAAATAAAATAAAATTTGATACAGACTTGTGAAATGCCTCATTTTTAAATGAAAATACATTAAATCCATCAATAATACTATTCAGTCTCCAGAAATAAAAAAGTATTTTATTTTATTTCATATTTGATATTTTGCATTTTTGCACCACATTTTAGTTTATTGTGAATACTGTTATTTTCATCCAGTTAATAACTAAAAATATCAACAGTTGTTTTCATTAAAACATTATGATTCGCATTCATTAATTAACATTTCCATTTGTTAATAAATATGGAATTTCAATGAAAGTAAAACAAACAAATGTTGCTAGCCAGATTCAAAGCATAAACTTTACAGCTACCAGACTTTCACATTAACTATTCAACTACCTAGGACTGAGATTCAATGACTTCTTTTGTACTTCACAGCACACAGAAACCCAGTCCATAAGGTCAGTTTGTTACATAAAAACAAATCTGCAGTACTTTCTAGCTAGTTCACACTTGTTATGGTTCCTTGTGTGTCATAATGTTGTTGTTGTGGTCTTCAGTCCGGAGACTGGTTTGATGCAGCTCTCCATGCTACTCTATCCTGTGCAAGCTTCTTCATCTCCCAGTACCTACTGCAACCTACATCCTTCTGAATCTGCTTAGTGTATTCATCTCTTGGTCTCCCTCTACGATTTTTACCCTCCACGCTGCCCTCCAGTACCAAATTGGTGATCCCTTGATGCCTCAGAAGATGTCCTACCAACCGATCCCTTCTTCTAGTCAAGTTGTGCCACAAACACATCTTCACCCCAATTCTATTCAATACTTCATCATTAGTTATGTGATCTACCCATCTGACCTTCAGCATTCTCCTGTAGCACCACATTTCAAAAACTTCTATTCTCTTCTTGTCTAAACTATTTATCGTCCATGTTTCACTTCCATACATGGCTACACTCCACACAAATACTTCCAGAAACGACTTCCTGACACTTAAATCAATACTCGATGTTAACAAATTTCTCTTCTTCAGAAACGCTTTCCTTCCCATTGCCAGTCTACATTTTATATCCTCTCTACTTCGACCATCATCAGTTATTTTGCTCCCCAAATAGCAAAACTCCTTTACTACTTTAAGTGTCTCATTTCCCAATGTAATTCCCTCAGCATTACCCGACTTAATTCGACTACATTCTATTATCCTCGTTTTGCTTTTGTTGATGTTCATCTTATACCCTCCTTTCAAGACACTGTCCATTCCGTTCAACTGCTCTTCCAAGTCCTTTGCTGTCTCTGACAGAATTACAATGTCATCGGCAAACCTTAAAGTTTTTATTTCTTCTCCATGGATTTTAATACCTACTCCGACCATTTCTTTTGTTTCCTATATTGCTTGCTCAATATACAGATCGAATAGCATCGGGGAGAGGCTACAACCCTGTCTCACTCCCTTCCCAACCACTGCTTCCCTTTCATGTACCTCGACTCTTATAACTGCCATCTGATTTCTGTACAAATTGTAAATAGCCTTTCCCTCCCTGTATTTTACCCCTGCCACCTTCAGAATTCGAAAGAGAGTATTCCAGTCAACATTGTCAAAAGCTTTCTCTAAGTCTACAAATGCTAGAAACATAGGTTTGCCTTTCCTTAATCTTTCTTCTAAGATACGTCATAGGGTCAGTATTGCCTCACGTGTTCCAACACTTCTACGGAATCCAAACTGATCTTCCCAGAGGTCGGCTTCTACCAATTTTTCCATTCGTCTGTAAAGAATTCGTGTTAGTATTTTGCAGCTGTGACTTATTAAACTGATAGTTCGATAATTTTCACATCTGTCAACACCAGCTTTCTTTGGGATTGAAATTATTACATTCTTCATGAAGTCTGAGGGAATTTCACCTGTTTGATACATTTTGCTCACCAGATGGTAGAGTTTTGTCAGGACTGACTCTCCCAAGGCTGTCAGTAGTTCTAATGGAATGTTGTCTACTCCCGGGGCCTTGTTTCGACTCAGGTCTTTCAGTGCTCTGCCGAACTCTTCACACAGTACCATATCTCCCATTTCATCTTCATCTACCTCCTCTTCCATTTCCATAATATTGTCCTCAAGAACATCGCCCCTGTATAGACCCTCTATATACTCCTTCCACCTTTCTGCTTTCCCTTCTTTGCATAGAACTGGGTTTCCATCTGAGATCTTGATATTCATGCGAGTGGTTCTCTTTTCTCCAAAGGTCTCTTTAATTTTCCTGTAGGCAATATCTATCTTACCCCTCATGAGATAAGCCTCTACATCCTTACATTTGTCCTGTAGCCATCCCTGCTTAGCCATTTTGCACTTCCTGTCAATCTCATTTTTGAGACGTTTGTATTCCTTTTTGCCTGCTTCACTTACTGCATTTTTGTATCTTCTCCTTTCATCAATTAAATTCAGTATTTCTTCTGTTACCCAAGAATTTCTATTAGCCCTCGTCTTTTTACCTACTTGATCCTCTGCTGCCTTCACTATCTCATTCCTCAAAGCTACCCATTCTTCTTCTACTGTATTTCTTTCCCCCATTCCTGTCAATTGCTCCCTTATGCTCTCCCTGAAACTCTGTACAACCTCTGGTTCTTTCAGTTTATCCAGGTCCCATCTCCTCAAATTCCCACCTTTTAGCAGTTTCTTGAGTTTTAATCTAAAGTTCATAACCAACAGATTGTAGTCAGAGTCCACATCTGCCCCTGGAAATGTCTTACAATTTAAAATCTGGTTCCCAAATCTCTGTCTTACCATTATATAATCCATCTGAAACCTTTTAGTATCTCTAGGGTTCTTCCATGTATACAACCTTCTTTTATGATTCTTGAACCAAGTGTTAGCTATAATTAAGTTATGCTCTGTGCAAAATTCTACCAGGCGGCTTCCTCTTTCATTTCTTAGCCCCAATCCATATTCACCTACTATGTTTCCTTCTCTTCCTTTTCCTACTGTCGAATTCCAGTCACCCATGACTATTAAATTTTCATCTCCCTTCACTACCTGAATAATTAATTTCTTTTGTCTCATCATACATTTCATCAATTTCTTTCATCATCTGCAGAGCTAGTTGGCATATAAACTTGTACTACTGTAGTAGGCATGGGCTTCGTGTTTATCTTGGCCACAATAATGCGTTCACTATGCTGTTTGTAGTAGCTTACCTGCACTCCTATTTTTTTTAATTCATTATTAAACCTACTCCTGCATTATCCCTATTTGATTTTGTATTTATAACCCTGTATTCACCTGACCAAAAGTCTTGTTCCTCCTGCCACCGAACTTCACTAATTCCCACTATATCCAACTTTAACCTACCCATTTCCCTTTTTAAATTTTCTAACCTACCTGCCCGATTAAGGGATCTGACATTCCACCCGTAGAACGCCAGTTTTCTTTCTCCTGATAACGACATCCTCTTGAGTAGTCCCTGCCCGGAGATCCGAATGGGGGACTATTTTACCTCCGGAATATTTTACCCAAGAGGACGTCATCATCATTTAATCATACAGTAAAGCTGCATGCCCTCGGGAAAAATTACGGCTGTAGTTTCCCCTTGCTTTCAGCCGTTCACGGTACGACAACAGCAAGGCCGATTTGGTTAGTGTTACAGGGCCAGATCAGTCAATCATCCAGGCTGTTGCCCCTGCAACTACTGAAAAAGCTGCTGCCCCTCTTCAGGAACCACACGTTTGTCTGGACTCTCAACAGATACCCCTCCGTTGTGATTGCACCTACGGTATGGCTATCTGTATCATTGAGGCACGCAAGCCTCCCCACCAACGGCAAGGTCCATGGTTCATAGCTGACAAGCTGAAATGAATCACAATAGCAATTAGTAGTTCTTGGGTTTTGACTGTTCAAGACTCCCAATCCTTTTAACAATCTTCATCAAGTTATTCGAGTCTTCCTTCCTTGTACAGCACTCTCACTTCCAAAATATGCAACAGAATAAATACTAATTGTATATGAGAGAACAGATCAGATTACATGTCATGTTCCCTGTACTCAAGCCTCATTTTGTTTGTACATATGCTTGGCATATGTTTGAGGCTCATGTTCCAGAATGTGCCTTCAGTGATATTAAGATGACTAGACTTCCTGAGTCATGATATCAGCACAATTCTGTGAGAATTTGTTATGAGACATGTCTCTTGATGATGTCCATTGAACAAAAATGGTTGTGACATAATAAATGTACCTTAAGACAGCTGTGGTGATTCTTATTAATATTAAACCAAAGTAAAGATTACATTGCCAACAATAATAACAAATTTATAATGCCAGCAGTTGAACCACTCACATAAGAAGCTGTTAAAGTGTTGTCTCTGAAGACTGGAAGAAAGCTGTCCATAAAATGCACTGCATCATGGTAAGAGCATGTCAGAATGAAGCTGTTTTAGAAAATTCAGAGGAGGACATGATTATTTCATTAAATAACAAAAGTGACAGTGACACTTTAAGCATTGTGATAGTGATAAGACTCATGTCAGTGGAGTTTTCTAAAACAGATATTAAAACATACTGCAGCTCTCCCAGAAAACAATGATGCCAGCACCATCTCTGTACACTGAGAGGTTTGTGAGTTTGAGCAAGATGAATGAAATGTAAGATTATGCACATGTTCATGCAGGACATGGAAACTGTGCTCTGTGCCTCCACATGCTCCTGTCAAAGTGACAGTCTTTAAATAATTCTGAAGAGACTATGGGTCTTCCACAGGGATATGACCATTATGGCAAGGGGATGGGAATAAATGTAGCATAACGATGGACCAGAATATTTCATATATTAGCTGGATTGATGGGATACCATTTTGGGAGAAGGAAAGATTGTAAGAAGCATGGGCATGATGATAGGGAGTTGAAGCTCCAGTGAAGAATACAGTGAAGCTTTCTGAGCCTGTTGTGACACTGGATAATATGAGGTAGAGGCGACGTGCTCCATTGCTGCTTGTTTGTGTAGTGGTTAGAAGATTAGGGGCATGTGTGTGTATAGTATAGGACATCTGTTTACAGACTAGGTCTGAAGGGTAGTGAGGGCTTTAGTAAGCCACTCAGCATATGGGAAATGAATGCTTTTTAACTGCAGATGTGCTGTCAATGGGTGGCCCAAATGTACAGCAGACAATTTTTAGTGTGGAAGGTATGGCAGCTACCAAAATGGAAGTACTTCAATGGTTGGTAGACTGATATGTGCAGAGGTTTTCATGTAGCCACCAAATGTGACTGTCAATGATTGTTTAAATGGCACACTGTTTTAAGGATGAACATATGGAATAGATATGATAGAAGGTGTTGACGCTGTCAAGGAATGAGGATAACTTCTTGGTTCTGGGTCCAAATCATAAAAATACCATCAGCGAACCTAAGCCAGACAAGGAGTTTAGGATATTGGGGGCTAGAAAGGTTCCTCTGGGTTTTTTGGAGTGTGAGAGTGCCATGTGGATCCCCTCGGCCGTGCCACAGAATCACTATATATCTTCCCCTTAAGGGAGACATAGCTATGGTTAAGGATGAAAAATCTCATGTAGTCTTACAAGGGAAACTTTCCATCACACCTCACTCAGATTTATTGGTAAGATGGCCCAGTCGATAGCCTGTCAAAAACTGAACACAGTTGTTGTTGTGGTCTTCAGTCCAGAGACTGGTTTGATGCAGCTCTCCATGCTACTCTATCCTGTGCAAGCTTCTTCATCTCCCAGTACCTACTGCAACCTACATCCTTCTGGATCTGCTTAGTGTATTCATCTCTTGGTCTCCCTCTATGAGTTTTACCCTCCTCACTGCCCTCCAATACTAAATCAGTGATCCTTTGATGACTCAGACCATGTCCTACCAAACCAATCCCTTATTCCTCTTCTCCCCTATTCTATTCAGTACCTCCTCAGTAGTTATGTGATCTACCCATCCAATCTTCAGCATTCTTCTGTAGCACCACATTTCAAAAACTTCTATTCTCTTCTTGTCTGAACTATTTATCATTCATGTTTCACTTCCATACATGGCTACACTCCATACAAATACTTTCAGAAAAGACTTCCTGGCACTTAAATCTATACTCAATGCTAACAAATTTCTCTTCTTCAGAAATGCTTTCCTTGCCATTGCCAGTCTACATTTTAAATCCTCTCTACTTTGACCATCATTAGTTATTTTGCTTCCTAAATAGCAAAACTCATCTACTACTATAAGTGTCTCATTTCCTAATCTAATTCCCTCAGCATCACCTGATTTAATTTGGAGGGGGGACTTAAAACAGATCAAGCATGAAAACAGGAAGAAGGTGCACTGAACTGTGGAAAAAAACCAAAACAGAAACAATGAAAGGTCAAAGAACAACAAGTGCAATAAAGAGCAACCTGAAACAGCAAGGGCATTGTTGTTAGGTGGTCATCATGTTGGACTACCAAGCGAGCAAGCCATTTATAGAATATGAGTAATGTGGTAAGAACACATTACCATCACAAGTAAATGGGATGAATAGTGGAGAGTAGGCAAGATACTACATAGGATGTCGCACAGGAATAAAATCAACGAATAAACAGGTGTGAACTATGTTACAACAAAAGAATTAAAGAGTCAAGACTTCCAAAATGAACCGCAACTTCAAAAATGTTAAAAACATATTTTTGACAGAGCACAGAGAAACTGTGATGTTCTGTAACCGTTGCATTCATTTGTTGTAGCTTATGTGACAGACTATTATGTTTTCATCGTTTCCTTGGGAGTGATCACATTCAAATTCATACAAACACCTATATCAGACAAGGAGGCATATCTCACACACTTACCAGCCGTACAAATTAGGTGCGTTCATAAGAGATTCCTATCATATGACACACGTACTATCACTAATGCCACACATGACACACCAAATGTATTTTCTGGTGGAGGATTCGGTTTACTTGCTGCCTTGTCACCAAACATTTGTGGTTCCCATTCGAAAGCCACTTCCTTTTGGCTACTAATAGAGTAGTTGTGCAGAATCAACTATCATTATAGGTCCCTACTTTACACTTTGCTGTTGCAAAAGGACATTACACCACAACACAGGTGCAAATTTGAATAAAGTGAACAGTGGGGGGGGGGGAGTAAGCATGAGGGATATTTGAACACGGCTTGCCTGTGTGACACTACAACACCAAGACCACTTAACCACAATCTATTTTTCTCTTCGTCTGCTCTACATTGCACATCATCTTGTTCCTTAACTGTTCACTGTTTCTATTTTGCTTTCTTTCCAAAGTCCAGTACACCTTCTTCCTGTTTTCATGCATTATCTGTGTTCAGTTTTTTATGGGCTGTCCCTCTTACCACTAAATCTGAGGGGGGTGCAATTGGGAGTTTCCCATGTTAGTGTACTTGATTGATGGTGTGTTTTTGGATGCATAGCCGAGTTGTTGACTGAAATAACAGGCTGGACGGAGTCCATGCCATATCTATGGCCATTCACTGACTCCTACTGCTGCCACTATCAACCGATAGGCTTAAGTTGTCTGCCAAAACCAGCTTACGTGCCAGCAATCCAGTACAGTCTGGCAAATGCACCACACATATGTAAATTTTCTGGACAATGACCAAAAGATGTGAGCTTGTTGTTGATGGTATCTCCTGCAACCACCACAATGAGGTGCCAGCCTCACCATTAGCAGAGTGAACCTCAATGATCCAAGCACTGCAATCAAGTCATGTGTTCCACATGGACACCCATTGACCTGCCTATTTAATATGTTCCTCAATGACTGGGAGACAGCATTTCTTTACACTCCAGGCTTTTTGTTGCCAGTACCTAGCTGTGCACCCATTGGAGCACAAGCATTTGCTTCATGCTCACGCTGGCCATACTCACTGGCTCATCAGTTGGAACTAAGGCTAGCTCACCATAGTGTCCATTCAGTAGCAGTTACAATGCTGACTCAGACACCAGCTAGGACTCACATATTCAGTGGACAGTTACTTGCCAAGTGTTAACTATTCTTGTAATGCAAAGTGTTAACTCTTCCTGTAACTCAAGAAAACTGTGAAGTGTCAATATATTACTATCAACAAACCTTTGTTCTTTTTCTACCTGGGAACCAGTATTTTTCTATGAGCACCATGCCACTGGCCATAACAGTCAAGACAAAAAGTAAACATAACAACACAGCTTGCAGTACCTGAATAAGATGACTGGGTCAGTCATCAAAGTACAACAACTGGGCAGTACACTTCAGTTAAAAATGTATTTGGTTAGAAGGAATTAGGTGGTGAGTTTAGAGCTAGCATGATACTGGAAGCAATAGCATTCAATGGCACCCTCGTACTGTAAACTGTTACTGGGGCACTTAGAGGAAGCTTTTCACAACTCATACCACTTAGGTTCTCTTTCCCTCCCCCAATGCAAACTTCTATGAATTATGTAGATGGGAACTGTCCTTACAACACATCATTTGATTCTGCAATCCATCTAGTCTTAAACCATATTAGCCTCTATTCCACCTCCACCTCCAACCCAGTACTCACATCTCCAACTTCACCTCATTAATCTACATTCACACTTTCCTCTCTGAAGATTCCCTCTTCCCTTGTTCTACCTCCACCCTTTTCTTAATCCACTGTGCCATCTGTTTCCATGACACCATAACTTTCCCTGCTTGTGCCAGAGTCAGCTCACCATTGCCAGATTACTATCCTGTTCCTTTGCCACCTCTCATTCCCAACTATCAGTCTTCCTTCCCTCCACCTCTTTCACCCCTTCCCGTGTTGTTTCTCCAATCACCTTCTGCATCTGCCATGACAATTCACACCAGTTAGGACGCAGTACTTGGGCAATGTATTTGGCCAAAACAATGTAGTCATTGAGAGAGAGAGAGAGAGAGAGAGAGAGAGAGAGAGAGGGAGAGTGAGAGAGGGGGGGGGGGGGAGCGAGGGAAAGAGAGAAAGAGAGAGATGTGAATCATTGTGCTTGCCATTTGGCACAACCCAGGAGCGTATGTGGCTTGTCGAATGCCCTGGCCATTGAACACTACCTCCCAAGTGAATCAGGATAATTACAGAGGTCTAAATCTGATAGCCAGATGGAAATTTGAACCATATTACTCATGAACAAAAGTACTATAAACTTACTCTGGTGCCACACCATTCGATAATAATAAAATGCTGGAAGGAAGAAACTGGGAGCACTTGAAAACAGAAGCTAAACAGAGCAGTTGAGAATTAAATGGTCAAATGAAATGTTTTTGCAGGTAAAATGTAAGTATGACATGCAAGATGACAGTTGATCACCAAAGTAACAGGTTCTTGGCACATGTAATAAAGCCTAATTTCATTCAAAGTAAACATTTCCAATGTGACAATACCTCCACCACCTGCCTGAACAGTAGACCGTCTCTGTCTGTCTGTCACTCACTCCCAGTCTCTCTCTCTCTCTCTCTCTCTCTCTGTGTGTGTGTGTGGGGGGGGGGGGGGCGTGCTCCCTCATAGCACACACATGTGCAAGAGAGTGCTTGTGATTGCACACGTGCACTTGCTCGCATTCCTGCTTATGCTTGAAGATTTAGGGCTGTTTCTAAAACATTCAGAACCAAATGTGAATAAAACCTAAAAAGAGAGAAGACACAAACTGAAATATAGTCTCATTCACTCTCTCCGATTCTAATCATCTACACTTTTATTCTGTCACTCAAACTGTGAAAAGGCCATGACTTGGTCATAATTCTAAAGCCTTTCCAAAATACAAATAAAATAACAATGTGTGCTCAGTTGACAGCTTTCAAAAAAATGTTGATGAGCCAACAACAAAGACCATAAAAACTGCTCCTTAGTATTTTAATCAGCAAGTCAGACACTTCGCAGAACCGAAAAAATATGTATTATAATTGTCTTGCTGCCAGCTAAGACAGAGGGCAGATCTGCAGATAAACCAGCCTCTGCTACTTTTGAACATAAAACACAATAAGTTTAACTGTGGCATACTGTGTGAACTGGACTCCGCAAGACCTACATATTGGAGGATCCTTTCACTGAATCAAGAAGCATAATTGTACTGTGTCCTATTTGGTGACAAGTGAGGCCTACACTCATTTATGTGACCACAAGGGTATGGCACAGTCAAGTTACTGATCTTGTCAGTCACAGTTTATTGCCCATAATTTCCAGTAGTCATCTTCCACCTGATCACCTCTTAACACCTCAACAGGAAAATGATAACCTATAGCAGGACAACACACTAAACCACAAGATCACCAGAGAAGAGATGCCCCAGCTTACACCCATCAGTGAGTACTATCATAAAGTTACTGAGATCATTTAAAGTTTCATAGAATTTAGAGTTAAAAATTTTCAGCAAATATGGCCACAAAATATCACATCTGTATTCAGTGTTGAGTATAATCCTTTCCAGTTTATTTCTAGTTAATTTAAATTCCTCTGAACTGGAGCACAGTGGCCAGAAAAAATACGTAAAAACATTCAGGAAAGGGTTCAAACATTTTAGTAACTTTGTCTAATGAATTTGGTTCTCAAACAGGAACTGCCTTCCACAACAGATACGAACAACATAATTTTTCCTTTGTGCTAAAAACCTTCTTTGAGTTCTCTGACTTTGATTCTTGTATTCTTTACTTTCTACTTCATGTACCTGATGTAAGATAAAAAAATCCCTCAGTGACAACTTTTAATACACATGAGAAGACACTCTTCAGTTGGCTGATGACTTTCGTATGTTTACAATTAGTATTTACTGCTTTTTTTTATGTGTTACTGAGTCTTCTCCAAGGTTCGGTGCAGCAGTGTGAGTCTACTGCAATGCACCTAGTAAAACAGGGCAACAGGTGCCAAGACGCATGTACCAGTCACTGCTGGCTAGCCAGATTGAATTGATAAAAATAGCCAATTCCGTGTAGTTATGCCATAATATAATTGTTGCATTGAAATTAATGCTAGGGCCTTAATCTATTAGTAATGTAAAAGTTCTTGAGCTGGTAAGAGCTCAAGATGAGCTGGAGTTTTATATTAATTGTAATTGCTGTTGTGGGCAATAAATGCAATGTTCGTGCTGAAATTGCTGGAAGTTGTTGATAAATGAATAGTTTGTGAGAACTGGAGAGAAGAAGTGGCATGTTTCCAGATTCATATCAGTACGAAGATTCAGATCCTTGAATAAGACGAGGCATATAGTGCCATTAGCTACACCTTAAAAAATGAAAAATGTATTCAGAGTTTAATGAAATGAATCTGGAGCCTCGCATTGTTCTTCAACATAAGACTCACTTTCCACCACAACATTCTCCCTCTCTGCTTCATTTCCAATATTATCTCCAAATTCTTTTCCAAATGTTAAAAACTATGCATGGCAATCCAGGCAATGAAACATTAATAAAAAAATTAATGCACTGTTGTTAAATCAAGAGACAATTAATGGTGTTGGCATGAATAACAACATATTTACCTGTGCCAATCTTGACATGAAATGAATCAATTCTTGATGTTTTAGGAACACCGTGGGAAATCCAATCTGGTCGAACAAGTTTACCAAGCAAAACCCCGTGGACACTCCTCTGAAGTGCTGTTAACACTGCTGGCATCTGTAAAATTCAAACTAACATCAGCTAACAGGAATCAATCCTAGCATTGTTATTTATTAACAATAAAATAGACTACTGTCAATACTAATCAAGACATACTTGTTATAACTTCAAGTTGAACAAATATATTTCAAGGAAGACACAATACATGAAAGTCACAGATCAAGTAAACAGAATAAGACGTGTGTACACTTTTAACAGTCAAATCATAACTGAGTCCGAGTCTAGCGGCCGCTGGCTGGCTGGCCGCTTAGGTGGCGCTGCTGCTTCATGGCTGGCATACAGCACCGCATGTAGAGGACGCGCATAACTGCGCGGCGGCACTCTGAAAGATCAGCGAGTCACAACACTTTTCCCCTTTTTGAAGTTTTTGCACAGGTCTTGATGGAGGTGGCCTGAGATTGCTAACATCCATAGGTGTTGTTTGACTGGCCGTAAAGTCTCGAGGAGGAGGCTTCCCGTATGGACAGAAGTGTCCCCGATGATAATGGGTCGACATGACAGGAGACGTGGGGGTCGAATCTGCTGAGGCCCCGTGCACCAATCTGCCTGTTGCGGCAAGTTCGTTTGTTGTAATACGAGAAATGGGCAATGTGTCCATGTCCGTAGGAGAAGGAGGCGAGTAGAGTTACTCCGACAAATGATGGTCATCTGGTTCCTGCATGGGCACGTCTCCTGGTGGCGTCAGTTCTTGTGCTGGCACCAATATGATGGTGAGAGGACTGTGTTGTGAGTAATGAGAGATTCCAGTATCCCGAGCGTGTAGCAGCATCCAGAACAGGCGTTGCCGGCACACAAGGCCGAAGCTGGTCCAAATGACGCACTGCAACACTGTGTCCATCTGGATTTCACACAGGCGTTGGCCAAGGTGTCGTAAGATGCAGCCAGGACTCCATTTTGGCCGGCTGCCTTATCCCCGTACCCATACAAGGTAGTCGGCGGTGAACCGGCCAAGCGAAGGCACCCGTGGCCATGAGGTGGAAGGCCGCAGAAGATGAAGTAGCTTGCGGGGCTGTCGGCCACGTAAGAGCTCAGCCGGGCTGTGGTCGCCCATGAGGGTAAAACGGTAAGAAGCCAGAAATTGGAGAAGGGCATCATCAGCAGCAGAAGAAGTCAAGAGTTTCCTCATCTGAGCCTTAAATGTGCGGACCAGTCGTTCAGCCTCACCATTTGACTGTGGATGGAACGGAGGGACCATGACATGCATGATGCCGTGATGGGCACAAAAATCTGCAAAATCAGAAGAGGCAAATTGCAGACCATTATCAGTAACAAGAGAAGAGGGAAGGCATTCCACAGAGAAAATGCGAGCGAGAGCATTGGTGGTTGCCGCAGTGGTAGGCGACGTGGAACGGACAATGAAGGGAAAGTTAGAGTAGGCGTCAATAACAAGAAGCCAATAAGTACCTAAAAAAGGTCCCGAGAAGTCAGCATGAATACGCTCCCAGGGCTTCTCAGGCGAAGGCCACGGTGACAAAGATGACTTCGGAGCAGTGGCCTGTGACGCACAAGGGCTGCAGGCAGCGACCATGTGTGCGATTTCAGAGTCGATGCCGGGTCAGTACACATGACAGTGTGCCAGAGATTTTGTGCGAGAGACACCCCAGTGCCCTTGGTGAAGGAGGCGCAAGACCGAAGAACGCAAAGACGCAGATACCACAACATGCAGCGAAGCATTTTCGGTGGAAAGGAGGATAACACCATCCCTAGCCGTGAGGCGGTAATGCAAAGTGTAGTAGTTCCGCAACGGATCAGAAGTCTTAGTGGACAGACGATCTGGGCAACCCTTCTGAATACAACGTAAAACCCGGGAGAGTGTAGGGTCAGAACCTAGAGCAGCCGTCAGCCGGTCCCCAGTGATGGGGAACGCGTCCACAACCCGCTGCTCGGCAACATCCAGGTGGAAACACAAAAGTTCATCCCTATCGAATGCCAGATCAGGACCCATGGGAAGGCGAGACAGTGCATCAGCATTCGCATGTTGAGCCGCCGGCCGGAAATGAATCTCATAATTGAAACGAGACAAGTAAAGAGCCCAACGCTGGAGGCGGTGTGCAGCCTTGTCGGGAAGTGACATTGATGGATGAAACAAGGAAACAAGTGGTTTGTGATCCATAATGAGATGTAATTTGGATCCATAGAGAAAAAACACCAAACTTATGAAGAGCATAATTAATGGCCAAAGCTTCTTTTTCAATTTGAGAATACTTTTGTTGGGCATCCGCGAGCGTTTTGGAGGCATAAGCAATGGGTTGTTCAGAACCGTCAGAAAAATGGTGCGCAAGGACTGCACTGAACCCGTATTGAGAGGCGTCCGTGGCAAGAACAAGATGTTGGCCAGGTCGATAAGCAGCCAGGCACGGGGCCTGTTTCAGCATAGTTTTCAATTTCTGGAAAGCCGCATCGCATGACGCGGACCAGTGAAAAGGCATGTTTTTATGCAACAGGCGATACAACGGCTGAGCCATCGAAGCAGCAGATGGTAAAAACTTGTGATAGTGTGCTATTTTCCCCAAGAAGACCTGCAGTTCCTTAACAGATGTAGGGCGAGGAAGGGCATTGATCACAGCGACAGTTTGCTGAAGCGAACGAATACTATCCCGAGAGAGTTGAAACCCCAAGTATGTGATAGATGCCTGAAAAATTTTGATTTCTGAAGATAACACTTAAGACCGGCAGTCTGTAAGACATGGAAAAGTGTGTGGAGCCAGTGACAACAATGTCATCCCGGTAATTTATACACCCAGGGACAGTGAGCAATAATTGTTCCAAGAATTGCTGAAAGAGAGCAGGGGCGCTGGCAACCCCGAATGGCAATCGTTGGTATTGATAGAGGCCGAAAGGCGTGTTAAGGACCAGAAACTGGCGGGAAGCAGTGTCGAGAGGAAGTTGATGATAAGCTTCTGACAGGTCAAGTTTAGAAAAATACTGGCCTCCAGCAAGTTTAGTGAACAATTCTTCAGGTTGAGGCATAGGGTAAGTGTCGATAAGGCATTGAGCATTTACAGTGGCTTTGAAATCGCCACAGAAATGAATATCACCATTTGGCTTAGCAACGACAACAGCAGGAGAGGACCACTCACTGGAAGTGACAGGAAGCAAGACCCCTGAAGCAGTGAGACGATCCAGCTCCTGTTTGACCTGATCACGAAGGGCCACAGGAATGGGCCGAGTCCAAAAAAACTTAGGCCGAGCAGTGGGTTTGAGCGTGATATGAGCTTTAAAGTCGTTTGCACGGCCTAACCCAGGAGAAAAAAGGGACGAAAATGTTGTTGACAGGGAATCCAATTGAGCATAAGGAATAGCATCAGAGACGAAATGTGAAAGGCATCGAAACCAAAAAGATTCTCCACATTACTATGGTCGACCACAAATATGGGAACAGTGCGAACGACAGATTTGTAAGATACCTCAGCATCAAATTGTCCCAAGAGAGAAATCTTCGGTTCATTTTTAAGTCCGTAATTGCCTAAGGACAGGTGACAGGACTGGAGAACCCAACTGAAGATACGTCTGAGAATTGATGATAGTGGCAGCAGAACCAGTATCCACCTGCATGCGAACATCTCGACCAAGTATTTGGACAATGAGGAATAACTTCCCTGAAAGGGATGAAGTACAATAGAGAGACAACACAGAATCAGAGTCAGCGTCATGTTTATGAACATCATGTATGCGGCCGAATTTGCAAACGGATGACACATGACCCTTTTTTTTTTGCATTTGTGACACATGGCCCAACATTGTGGAAAATCTTCTCGTAGATGTTTCGTAAAACACCGCGGACATGAAGGAAGTTGCCGTGGGTCTTGCTGCAGTTTCTTAGAGGTTTGTTTACGGTTAGGCCGAGGCTGCAGTTGGGAGCGTACTGCGGCCACGTCGGCCGGCGGGGACATGCCACACGCTTCATCAACATCGCACAGAGCTTGTATTTCCCCGACGTCGCCCCATGCCTCTATTTGCGCTCCAGCAGCGCAAGTAATTTCAAAAGACTGAGCGATGGATTTGACAACTGAAGGGCACGTTGCCTAACTTCTTTGTCGGGCGCCGATCGGATAATAGCATCCCGTACCATGGAATCGGCGTAGGATTCTTTGTGAACTTCAGTAAAAACTTGACACTTTCTACTGAGGCCGTGAGTTCAGCAGCCCAAGCGCGATAGGATTGATTCGGTTGTTTTTGACAACAATAAAAGGCAACACGAGAGGCTACCACATGTGTTTGCTTTCGAAAATAGACAGACAGAAGTGAGCACATTTCAGTAAAGGACAAAAACGCAGGATCTTTCAAAGGAGCCAATTGCGACAACAACCGATACATTTGAGGTGAAATCCATGAAAGGAACAGAGACTTACATGTTTGTTTGTCCGTGACATGAAATGCCAAGAAGTGCTGTCGAAGATGTTTTTCGTAATCAGACCAGTCTTCCGCCGTCTCGTCGTAAGGAGGAAAAGGAGGTAGAGACAACGACGAGAGATGCTCCACATTTGATGCCGCGATGAAATCACGAATCGCATTTGTGAGAAGCATTTGCTGTTCTATGAGACCTTGCAATAGTTGCTCTAAAATAGCCATGGAAACATGTGGGTCAACGATGGGAAAGAAAAATCCCATCCTCATCGCCAATTGTTACAACTTCAAGTTGAACAAATATATTTCAAGGAAGACACAATACATGACAGTCACAGATCAAGTAAACAGAGTAAGACGTGTGTACACTTTAACAGTCAAATCATAACTGAGTCCGAGTCTAGCGGCCGCTGGCTGGCTGGCCGCTTAGGTGGCGCTGCTGCTGCATGGCTGGCAGACAGCGCCACATGTAGAGGACGCGCGTAACTGTGCAGCGGCACTTTGAAAGATCAGCGAGTCACAACAATACTTCAGTGTCAAAAACTTTAGAATGCTTTGAAAATGGAATGGAAATGAAGTCCCATATTTCTTGACAGAGCGTAGGGGAACGACGCAGGAGACCCGCACTGCTGTACTAGGCAAGGTCCTAATGGAGCTGGTTTGCTGTTGCCTTCCTCTGACCGTAATGGGGATGGATGGATGAATGATGATGATGATGATGATGATGATGATGATGGTGAACATGACACAAGAACACCCACTCATCTCGGGGCCAGTGAAAATCCCAGACCCCGCCGGGAACTGAACCTGGGACCCCGTGCTCGGGAAGCGAGAACACTACCGCAAGACCACGAGCTGCAGACTTAAATGCTTTAAGCTTCATAAATAGTTTTATCATACACTGATGGGCCAAAGTATCATGAACACTGCCCAACATGACGTACAATGCCACTCAGTGACAGTGCAAGCACGTGAAGCGGTAAGGAAAGTATGTAAGCAGAGTAGAGATGGATGGGACTAATGCTAGCAACGACGTGGGCCACAAATTGTGAAATCTACTGAAGTAACCATCTCTGACAAAGGACTACCACATAAAGGAGCTATTCGGTGGCAGACAGGCACATTTAAAAATACATTAAAAAGTATACTAAGCTATTAGACATAGCCTTTTGTCAGATTTAGAAAAAAACAGATTAATACCTGTACAACTCATAGATGCATGACCATTCTTGTCTCAGGGCACTGAGGCCTGACTGCAGTAAGTAGTGATTCAGCTTGAGGGGAGGAGGGGTGGGGGAGTGGGGGGGGGGGGAAGAGAGGCTAAACAAAAATATCACAGGATGAGGGACTGGGGGGTTGGAGGGATAGCAGTGTAGGGATGGGGAAAGATGTTGCTGTGTTGCCTGAGGAAGTATTTAGGGATGTGGAGGAGACTGGATTATGGGCTTGAAGTATTTAGGGATGTGGAGGAGACTGGATTATGGGCTTCTAGGTACAGTATCAAGAGGCTGTACTGGGCAGGGAGAGGGGGGACAGAACAGAAACAGAGACTGGAAAAGGACTATGCAGCATATGCACTGATGGGGTGGAGAGCATTTGTGAAGTTGAAGTCGCAGTAACAAAGGGAACAGCGGCAGGTGGAGGACAGGGACTAGTGGAATTTGTCATGGGGGTTACAATAATGAAGAATATATTGTAGGGAGAGTTCTCTAGTGTGCAATTCAGAAAAGCTAGATTCTTCCAGCCATGACAATGAAGACCGTGATAATGAACACACATATATGTACTTGCCACCAAATTCTGAACTTGATGGAACACAGCTGAGACAGTACTGAGAACTAGGCCTATACCCAGAAACTGCCAGTCTGCAATTTATAGGAATTGTATGACTTCTGCACAGACATCTGATACACCATAGGTCCCTGATAACTGCATAATCTGTTAAATTTTTGGGAGTGACCATAAACAAAAATTTGTCATGGACTCATCATGTGGATTGCTTACTGAAGCAGTTAAATAGTTTTGTTCATGCATTGAGGGTTCTAAATAAAGTAACTGATTTAGCCATTAGGAAAATTGTGTATCATGCATATTTTATATCAGTTGTAAGATATGGCATAATTTTTGGGGCAGCTGAAAAAGGGAGCCTCCTCAGAGTGTTCAAGCTACATAAAAAAAATTATTAGAGCCATGACTGGAACAAACATTAGACAATCATGCAAACCTTTATGTGCAAGCCTTGACTTACTTACAATTCCTTCCATGTTTATATATGAAACACTTCTCTTTGAGTTAAAAAAAAAGTACATCTTTTTGGGGGGAATTCATTTACACATGCTCATGAATCAAGGCACAAACAAGATTACATGTTACCTTGTCGCAGACCAACATTATTTGAAAATACTCCATATTATATGACTTTGAAGCTTAGCAATAAAATGCATTCAAAGTTGGACTGCAAGCTAGAACCCACAGGTGCAAACATTGAAAAATATTTAAGAAGCAAATGCTACTACAGTGTGGATGATTTTATAAACAAGGAGTACAAGTAAGAGATATTGTTTTGTTTCCCTGTTTTTTCTACATTACATTCTATTTGTATGCTTATGTTCCCTTTTAATGAATGTATATGTTCTCTTTATAATATGTGTCCATACTTATAAACTATGTATCGTGTGAACTACGTATATAAATATCTAGATGATATCAATATAATAGAAGGAAACATTCCACGTGGGAAAAATTTTATATAAAAACAAAGATGAGGTGACTTACCGAACGAAAGCGCTGGCAGGTCGATAGACACACAAACAAACAAACACACAAACAAACACACAAACACCTGCCAGCGCTTTCGTTCGGTAAGTCACCTCATCTTTGTTTTTATATTAAATATCTAGATGTATACATATACACTACTTTTCTGAAAGTATGTGCTCTTCGAAGTATGTCCATATTTAAAAACTAGAGAAACAAACATGAAAAATACTTAAAAAGAATGATTTTAAACCACTGTGGAAATTTTAAGAAAAAGGAAGAAATATAACATGTAATTATCTTTTTATGTTGTAATGTGCTTCTGGGAGCATCCATATGCTTTATTTTAATGGGCCTTATTTTAAGGTATACTTAGGTAGGCATAGAATTATTCATTGATGAGTCACCAATGTTTCAATCAAATGATTGTGTATAACATGTCATGTGACAATAAAGTTTATGTTCTATTATATTCTATTCCACAAACCAGCCAAGGACTTGACAAATCCACACCACTGTTGTGCAGTGATCCAAAAATGTGGACCAACATGCTGAAAAGTAGGTGGTCGTAATGTTTCGGCACATCAGTGTATACATGCTAAATACATTTTTTCCTGTGAAACATAATTATTTTACAAGCAGTGAATAAGCTCAACACTAGTCATGACAGCCACAGCAATAACAATACGTCTATTTTAATGGACATTTTAAATAAATCTCTTACAGGTTAGCACTAGCATATCAGGCTTACTGATAACTTTCTAATATTTCTGGACCATTTCAAATAGGTTAGTCAGGGGCATTCAACCCTCATAGTTCTTTACAATTGATATTAATTCTGTGTTGGGATGTTACATATGGAGCTTCTTCTGAGCTCTTCCAGGGCAATAGCTATTACTGATCCCACAGTTCATAGTCTGTCATTCATCTGATGTTGTTTGAACTTTCCACTGCAGGGTGCAATACACAATGTTCTCTTACTGTTAGATTGTGGATAGAGAACCATGCTGTAGCAAACTGAAGCTGTGTTCTGTGTTAAAAGTTTGATTTATACAGAGAAATTTCTAGGATTTCATTACTATTCCTCTAGAAGATGGTGGGTTGCTTTGCTTTTTCACCACATACTGGTTGTGGTGCAGCCGCTAGGTGTAGCATTGGTGCCTGCTATCGACACCACAAACATGCTCCTTGGTATCAGAGCATTGGTGGCCAAATCAATGAGATGAAGTAGCATGTCAACAAAAGTTCTCCATGACACCTTCAGTGGCGTGTCTTGAAATAGACAGATACACGGACACAAAGTCAGTTCTATGCCAGGCTATGTTCTAGTCAATGCCTATTCCACAGCAAGCAGCAAGAAGAATACAGTGTTTGTCTACAATAGAGTTAGTGACAACCATTTAGACTCTCCAAGCTAATCTGCAAGTCTTTGAATATGTTCGTGAAATTTGTCTTTGAATGGTGCCACGATAAAGACTTTCCACTGAACAGTGCTTTGAGCTGTATTATCAATGACAGTCTAATTCATCATAAGTGTCAAATGGTTCAAATGGCTCTGAGCACTATAGGACTTAACATCTGAGATCATCAGTCCCCTACAACTTAGAAGTACTTAAACCTAACTAACCTAAGGACATCACACACATCCATGCCCAAGGCAGGATTCGAACCTGTGACCATTGGGATCATGCAGTTCCAGACTGTAGCGCCTAGAACCACTCAGCCACACCAGCCGGCTCATAAGTGTCAGACTGGTTCTATAAACATGTACCTACCTCTGACTCACAGTCATAGCAAAGAGAAAGTTCTATAAAAAAGATAAGTGTTCATTTTGTCTGCAAATATATTATAATTCTAACATTTTACACGTACAGTAATCATGTCATTTAGCACCTGTTCAGAACGCTATTCATTTGTAACAATCTGTCGCAACATTGGTGAGTCCTCCAACCAGAGTCAAGGCAGAAGGAACTTATTTCCATCTTTGTGATTAGAAGGATGTTAGCCTCTGCCCAACTGTTGGCTTCACCAGCCTTTGTTAGTTATTTACTGCATTCATTCACTCATTCTATGAATGACAGATAACTCTCCTTCTCAGCAATGAGGCAATGACTTCCAAGCACAAGGTGGTTCACTATTTTTATTGCAAGTTTCTCTTGCTGTCCTGTCCACTTTTTCATTTACCTGGATTCCTACATCATCTGGTACCCAGCAGACGATACTTTTTTCCTTTGGTGTTGCAGTATGTGTAGGATGTCTTGTATGTTCCATGCCATTTTGTCTGTAGGGTACTGTTGTTGCATGGTTTGCAAGGCACTCACGGAACCAGACCAGGCAAGAAAATTATTCCTTCAATTGCACCTCATTTGTCCCATGCCTTTAGGATTGCATGCAACTCTGTCTCAGAGACTGTAAATGGGAATGAATCATAATGTACAAATTGTATAACCAGACTTGTCTTGAGAACTTACTGAGAGCTTTGGTATTGGTGAATTCTATTACATATCAAAACATAACTTAATCACTTTTGGATTTTTCTCCTTCACTATTGCAAACAACTTTTTTGCATGTATTTTGTACACCTATGGTTTGTAATTAACTCTTTTTTTCTCCAGATCTCATTCCTTTTCAGAGTCTGTCTTTGGACACCCTTGATGTTGCTTTAAATGTTGCAGTACATGCAAATACTGTTGGCCATTTTTTGTTCTTTATGCTGTACGTTATCATAACAGTATTCTTCCTTTTTGCTCCATTCTTAATGCTCCTTCTCCCTGAAAAAGCTTGTTTGAACTGAGCAGTAAACAGAAGTTAATATTGTTGTGCCTATCCCCTGCCGCAGCTGCCCTCAGTAAGTGCTTGCCTACAGGTTGTTCTTCTCCTACCGCCAAACTTCTCTCTCTCTCTCTCTCTCTCTCTCTCTCTCTCTCTCTCTCTCTCTCTCTCCAGAAAACTCTATCACATTATCATTCACAATGATGTCATACACTGTTATTCCCCCTTCAAGCCTTTCAAAGCAAAGCGCTTTTGCTTTAACTGGATGAAAGCAAATACTAAGTTTTGCAACACCCAACAACAGCAGCAAATATGCCTTTTGACTAAACCATTTCAACAAGTAATGCAAGGCAACAAGCCTGATTTGCAACTACAAAAATCTAAGCTTTCAACAACTGAGCATTTATCAACCTTTCAAAAAATGCTCCTCAGTAGTTGGTCAGCCAACAGTATGACTCTACTTAGACTCATCAGTGTAAATAATTGGTAAATTTCAGTGCCCATCTAAAATTACTTAAAGGGTTGGACAGAAATAAAGCCCAGTGTACAACATTTCTTCTACCTCATCAAATTTTAAAAAAATTTGCACCTCACTATTACAATGGTAGGGTACTTGTTCCAACCCACACACTGATAGTTTAACAAAAAGAACAATGATTGGAAACTGTGATATTGACCAGATAATAAGGAACTTCAGCTGGATGGTTAAAGGCAGTTCCCCAGTCTCAGTACAGAGGCTGCGTATAAGATGTATCCTAAAGCCTCCTGTCACAAATCTAATGACCTCATCGTGACAGACTCCCATGTGTTTGGACAGGACACTTGTGCAGAACCACACATAGTACAGCCTTAGTCCATCCATGACCAAACTAAAGGTCTGTAAAATAATAACAGGGCAAATTTGTCTGGCCTCCAACACTAAGATGTTTTAAGATGCTTACAGTCTTTAGACCTTTTTGCTCTGCACTGAGGATGAGACCCACAAACTTTACTGAGTCCTTGAAATTAAGAATGGTGTCCCTCATTCACAGTTCAGTTTGATTAAAAACATGACATAATGATAAAAACTGAAACATACATTAACTCAGGAAAAATATGAAGCCTGTGGTTTTAGCCTGTAATTGTAGCTTTTCAAGTTGTCAAGCAGTTCTCTTGAAACTATAATGCATGTATAAGATAGAAAAATTGTACAAAAATAATATCATCAGACAGGGCTCTTGTTTGTGGACCATGGCAGAAAGAGTAACAGCTATATCTCTCACCTGTATATGTCAGTTAAAGTACATTTCCAACCTAAAATGTCATTCTAAAAGGAAGACAGACTATAATGGGAAAAAATGCAGGAGATCCCCTTTATAAAATTGTCAGGGGATTTTTATCACCATGTGGAGTCAAAGAGCATCTCCACATCAAAAAATATTCCTATCAAGTGTCGCCTAGTTGAAAAAAGACTCTTGCATCACTACCTCCAATAGTGTTAAATTGAAGACTGCAGAATAATACTTATGGAACCTGCACTGAAGACAAATGAGAAATTTCCTGTTTTCTAAGCTCTTACTAAGTGGCAGTTGATCATTCGTACCACTGTCTGCCCTATATACCATGTAAGTGCCACACTGCACTAATTACTTAAACTAGTGTGATCCCACCCATGTTTCGGTGTGTGTGTGTGTGTGTGTGTGTGTGTGTGTGTGTGTGTGTGTGTGTGTGTGTGTTCCCTACAAGAATGAGGATACTGTCCCTCATACCAGATCCTGTTAAAAAGCATGAGGAGATATTTCTTGGATTCGATGTTTACACATCACAACATATCATTTCATAGTGCACTTTGTTGGTCCTGGCGTGCCACTGTGCTCTGCTAATATCATATGCTCTAACTCCTCGATACAAATGACGCAGCTGTATTCTTCAGTATGACTGGAACTCAACTCCGACAGTGTACCCTTAGCTAACTCCAGCCTGTGCTAGCATGCAGGATCTAGGTGGTATTAGATGTTATTTGTTCACAGTAACTTGGCACTAAGTGGACTACTTCTGGTGTGCTGAGCGAACAACCATTGTCCCGTACAGCCACTGCAGTGCATGCATTACCTTGGGAACTGATTCTTATCACTGATTTCCATACATCTGCTGATAATGTGAAATGGTTAATAATAATAATTTTTACATTATTACTTCATTTCGGACAATGACCGGGTGCAAGTCTGTCAACTGGATGCCATTTTGACAACTTGTGTCCCTAAACTACTCCAATTATACAACCAGGAAAAGAGGATGTACAGTTTAAAGTGGAATCCAAACCATGTGTCATTTCTGGTAACTCTTCACATTGTTCAGAGGTGAAGGCTAAGTTACAATGCAGACTGAAAAATCCAAGGTCCGACCGGGATTCGATCCCGCAACCTCTTGGTTTCCTATCAAGCGCTTTACCGCTAAAACACCAACCGGACTAAGGTTAATAATGTTGTAAAAATTCTTGCCATGACCACATTCTGTTCTCTCTTATAATGTGCTGTGCTTTCACCCATACAATGTCAAAGGCTGCAAAGCTGTGAGTAGATGTACTGTGACATAATTTTTGCAGTGCCATGTGGCAGTCTGTAATGGCTTGTTCTAAAATGGGATATGTCATTTGTCATGTTTAACAGATATCTTTTTCAATTACTCTGATGGTTTCTTTGGATACTGTTTTTTTATGTGCCTTTGCCTCAGCCAGTTAGTGTCATGTTCCATGGATCATTTTGCATGATAGATTGTGATTACTTGGAACCAGTCATTTTACATTCACATCGCAAATTTAGTTATACACATGGTTACATTCGGAACATTTCTAAGGGATTCTTCTTTTTACCTTTCTTTTGCCTTTTGCTGATGTGATGCAAACCCTTTGGAAAAGGTTGAACTGCTTTGAATATCGAGCTACATGACTAAGCAAGAGCCTGAGTCACATTTCGCTGAACAAAAACTGAAGGCACAATATGAAGGAACTGAGTGGGTACTGAGCAGCTGTTGTACAAACAGTAGACAAAGAAAGGAAATGAAGGACGTCAGTGGTAAGGAATTGTAAAACAGAGTTACATTTCAGATGAGGAGAAATAAAAAGGGGTTATTTTACTCATTGAGTGTAAATAAAATTTAGTAGTAAGTACAAGTCAAACATGCATGTTACACAGAAAAATTAGGAACAATTTTGTTTCATTTTTGTGCCAAAGGGAATTACAGAAAAATAAAACAATCTACTGTAGATAATTGGATATTGCAGAACAGTAAAGTACAAGGTTATTTTGAAAATACCTGATAATAATAATAATAATAATAATAATAATAATAATAATATTATGGACTTGTTAAGTAAAGAAAACAAAATACAACATTTAAAGAAAATTTAATAATGTGATGATTATTTAAATGAACAGCTCACAGAGAGGAGAGGAGAGTCCCACTAGGGACGAATGTCTAAAGAAAAAAAATCAGTTTTAAAGGTTGTAAGGAAGAAACAAAAGAGAAGAAATGATCAAAATTGGCAAAAAAAATATTTTAAGAGAAATATTGAGATGGCGAGAAGTGCAGAGGATTAATAATTGATTTTAAAGAAAGTGCAAGGAGAAAAGAGAAGCTGTTAGATGGTAGTAAATGTAAAAAGACAATGAAGTGTAGGTACCTAAAGTATTATTGCGAGTGGATACGGAATTGAAATTGTCTTTATTGTTATTGTTACTACTATTAACATTATTAATTTTTCTGCAAGCCCTGCTTTGACTACATCAGGCAGAAAGTACGCATGAAAGGATGTGTGCAAGTGACACAGCGCAGATTTCTTGAGATACTATTCATAGATTCCTTGCTATTTCACATAATACATTTTGTGATAACTAAAAATTAAGATTCTTCTCACCTTTGATACTGGTGGCTTAAATATTTGAGTAGACATTAAATGTACTGACATGAATAAATTTTGTTAAGTGAAAGGATGCACAAGGCATGTATTTCAGCTCAATGTTTAGAGAATAATGTCCAGGAGTTGAAACCCAAATCAGTTTTTTCTACATAAAAGTAGCCTCACAGAAATGAGCTTTCAACACATTATTTTTTTGTTTCCTCCATTGCATTCTGACATAAATAGAAATGGGTTCTGAATTGACATCTTGAAATATTATTAATAAACTACTAAAGTGGAAACAACATAAAATTAGTTTAAAAAAGATTAAGGTTGGTTGGTTTGTGGGGAGTTGAAGGGACCAGACTGCAAAGGTCATCAATCCCAAAGATTAAGGGCCAAGATGAAAAGTCAATCAAAATTTTCCTATTCTGGCTGTACATAAATACATTTTTGTGCAGAGTGCAGTGAGAAGCTTTTGCCTGGTGACTGAATCATGTTCTACGAGTAATATCATAAAACAAATGAAGGTATGGATACTGTCAACAGCAAGCAGCATCAGAGACAACATGACTTATGATCTGTAAATGGAAATTTCAATTTCTTCACAGAGAAATATGCCAGTCATGAAAGTTATAACAAAATGACTGATTGTTAAAAAAATGAATATACTGTAATATTACCAAAAAACAACACTTTATTAGCTTCAGATACATGTCGCGTTATTAGCAACGTGAGGCAGATATTCTCCACTCCAGTGACTTAGGCCTGCAATGGCTCACCTCCACAGTTCTGACATCAGACAGAGTGACGACTGATGCCCTGACAATGGGCCAAGATTCTGCAGTGGCAGATGCCCTGCACTTAGATGCCTTACACCTGGCAATGCACGCAGTGAAGGCAAAGGAAGACCGCCATGTATGGGACACACCCCACTGCCCCCTGGCAGGAGTCAGATGCCTGTAGGCATGAACAGGAGGTTAACAGCACTGTGGTGCCATGTCCCACGAGGAGACGCAGCACACAAGGCAGCTGGCCTGTCCCAGCCTCGAACCCAAGGTGGTGCTACTGTAGTCCAAATGCCTTTGTCTCAATATCCACTACTATTTATATGGCTCTGATGCACATCAGTTACACGACAACTATCCACCCAGCCACATAGCTCATAACAAGACTCTTGCCCTGGTTTGGTGACACTGTCCTGCACGCTCTGGCTATTACTGTTGCACAGTGCAGTGGCAAAGATCCAGCTCCTCAGGTTTTTCTTAGGACCAGTTCTCCACTGTGACCACTTTCACCTTTATACTAAGCAATATACATTTACTACATTAATATTTTATGGGTACCTCCTATCTTCTTCACTCCACAAATTCAATCTCCATCTCTTGCTTTTGGGATCCAGTCCACCAGAACCACAGATCATATTTTTGTTTGGCTCATCATCTCAGATAAATAAAAGCTATGCAAAGCAAAATCAGAGTCACCATGGCACTAGAAATTACAATGCTCAACGTCACAGCTAATCACTGTCTACCATCTTGATACTGTTCCATGTGCTGCGTTAACAGCTCTGTGTGGTTATCGTCTGACTTAGAGAATGAAATGGGCTTGGGTCTCAGGTATTGTTCAAAAAGATAAGGTTTTGCTTAGGAAACATATCTATGGGCTCGTATGACCAACACAGCTGCGGTTGTGTTATATTTAAAAGAGTAACTCCCATCACTGGAGCTGGTTAATGAAAAGTTGGCCCCATAATATCATACATAGTTCCATTTATCAACAATTGACTGCCTCTTCATGCTAAGCAGCTGACTCCCCTGAACTTCCATTGCTCATAGCAACTCACAGGTGCACACTGATTACACCCAATGTAAACCTGCTCGCTGGAAGTACAGTTTTGGTTCCATCACCTCCTTTTGGTCAGGATGACCATCTGCCTCGCAACTGAACAATTGCATGGCCCACAAATTTCCTCTCATCTGAATCTTGTGACTAGGAATATAGTAATTTGCTGACTCTGATATTGCTGCAATTCTCCCTTAATCACTGCCACATGCTGATTCCCATCTTCTGCAATTAGTAACACACCGTCCCCTTTAATCTGTACGAACTTCCCCACCATTTCTACCCTCACTGGATAGGTGTGTACCATAAAACCCTTGTACATGGTGGCAGCCGGTCAAGGAATATTTTCAGAAATTAGTTTTAAAAAATTTATTTCAAAGTCCCCAGTCAAATCTTTACAAGTTTTCTCCCAGAGGTGTCTTTACCTAGGACGATTTAAACTTTAAATTTTTGTGCGTCTAATTACTATGAGGTATTCTGAATGTATAATTGGTCCTAGATAAGCACTTAAGATGTATGTTGGTTAGATAGTTAATGCCTGTGTAATTTAAAAAACTGTACCACAGTAAATTTCTTATCCTTGTTTTAAATTCTGCCATCATCAAAATATTTCATGCTTAGTTTTTGCGATGTAAAGTGTCTTAAGGCATACTTCTGAGAGTTTTTGATTAACCTCCAGGGATGTGCAGCTTGTACAATGTGTTGGCAACCACAGAGTCTCCAAACCATTTATGACATTTTCTTCCATTTTGTTTTCATGTCACGATCCATTCTACTTTGTTTCCTCTTTCCCCCTATAAGCATCATTCCTGCTCCCTCTGATGAAAGTAGGTTCCTACTCCTCACTCCACAGATGTGAAAATTTTAAGGGCTCTGTAGCCCCCTATGCCTTCAAACTGCATCTGCAAGGTTTCTAAAATCATTGGCGCACTAAATCTTTTTATGTTGATGGGAATTTGTTTTTATTGCACAACCAGGCACAGGTGCAAAATCGGTGCCTAGGCCTTGTAAGAAAAGCAACAAACCATAGAGTCTGATGATTCTGGTATTATCTATCAGTTTACTATTGGCACTAGGCAACTTAAGGCCCCAAACACATACACAGTCATAATTATAGCACTCGTGTTGCCAAAACTGATAGGATGCTGCATGACATGCTGGATTGCAGAACAAAAGGATGAAGTTTTTCTGCCTTATCTTTTTCTTTTTTCTGTGTCTCTCTACATTCTCTTTCATGATCTTTTATTCTTTCTCCGTCCATGCCTTCTATTCTCCATATGTGGTAGTTGCTTGACTGGTTAATTCAATGCACAAAGCTAAGATGTATTAAGTTATGTACTGTAATAAGAGTTATATTGAATGATGAAAGAGAATTGATCTGTTGTATCCCTGTAAGTTGATAAGAGAGAATATGATGAGTTTTGGTTGTTACCCCTCCAGAGGGCAGCAAAGTTTTATTGATATGATGTGATGTAATGTGTCGTTTTGTTGAGGTTATTTGTGAACAGGCAAGAGGTCCTGTCATTCATGTAGTTGAAGGTAATTATGTGGAGGCTAGAGTTCCTGTGTCAGTTGTTTCAAGTGATTTTATTTCTGTTGTCTGTTTTGTTGTGAAAGCTCAGCAGGATACAATGAATGCTAATTATGTTGCTAATTGTATGAGAGATGATGAATCAGTGATGTCAAATGGCCTATTTTATGCTGTCGCCCCCCAGAGGTCAGAGCAGAACCATTAACCATGATTCATTTTATTATGCAGTGAGTTTCCAATTCAGACAATGTTTTTAGAGTTGTTTAAATTGCATGCTATGTTACCAGTGAATGCTTACTAAAGCAAGACGCCATGGTGCAAACACATGGACTGGCACAGCTGCCGCCTTGCAATAAGCCAGCCACACCTCAGCACACTAACACTTCTCTTCCCCTTCTTGGTCTTGTCTGCCATAATTAAGTCTAATTTTCATATTTTTATATGATTTATAAGTCATTTAATGCATAGGCTTTGAGTGAAAATATACTGAGAGTATTATATAGAGCATAAATATATTAAAGGGTTGTAAGTAACAGATAATATTTTTGTGAGAAGGATGGTCCAGATACATATCTATTTGTATGTGGAAAGTTAGGTATACTTCAAAATTTGGAGGTGTTTCAAGGTACCTTCTCTCATCTACTGTATACTTCTTTCTCATGTGATGAATTAAGCTATTTGCATTACTCAGGTTTGCTGTATAATTATGGTATTGTACTGTATTTCACTGTGTCTTTTTTATACACAAGGGTTTTGTTTTGTCTACTGAAAGAATGCATCAAGTCAACTTTACTAAAATTTTTCTACAATGCTACTTATTACAAGTCTGCTTCATTGAATGTTTCATTTTGTTGTCAAACCTGGAATGTGCAGCCCCTATTTGTGGTGTCTATTCTATTTGTCTTTTATTGTTCAATAAATTGTGATACTTTGAATTTTCATCTAACTTTTGCAACTAATGTCTCACTGTTCCACTTCTTTGCAGACGAGCTAATTCCACTATTGGTTTAGAATCATTTATTTCGTTGTTTTCTTTCAAGCTGTCACTAAGAGTTAAAATGACTGCATGTTTTTAATTCTTAGTTCGTTGAACTGACTGTTTCCCACCAGTCTGTCTTCATACAATGTTTCTGACCTGTGTCTAGCAAATCAATAAGCACTCTTTCCCTGTGCATGCCATAAGTACTCCTTGTCGCACCTCGGTCCTTCCGTATCAACATTTTCGTCATCTTGAGGCAACTCTGTTTTGGTTTTTATGCAGACAACAAATTCCTAAAACGACTGGCCAGCATTTTCTGAATTTTGTGTTTGCTGAAATTCAACAAAGAGATGCACTCTATCACCCAATTTCTGTTTTAAATTTAAAATTAAACCTTGTTTTTTTCATGGAGAAGTTAAGATCCTTTCATATAAAAATTTTGTACCACTCTGTACTTGGTGAGCATTGTCTTACTCTGTTTTTATGCATTCTTAGTGTTATACCGCCGGTACACACCACCAGCTGTGCTTCAAAAAATGTTTTCTTCAAGATCGCCTTAGCAAGTACACGTGTGCTGTGTCGAGTGATGAAAGTGCCACCTCCCCCTCACTCCTTCGCCCTTCCTCCTCCCTTGCGCCTACATCTCCGCTCTTTCCCCTGCCGCAAGAAGTGTGTTATGCTGCAGATAATTCCCCCTCCATCACCCTCGTATAGACAAGTGCCATTAAAGTTTGTTGACTTCATACAAGCACATCTCTCCTTCTCCACAGACTAGCCATGTGCTCTTCTCCTGTCAGTTGGAGGTTTGTTTATAAATAGTGCGTGTGCTTTTGCCGCACGGAACCACATTCTAGCCTCGAACCTTTTTGTATTTTATGAATTGATTATAAACTCACTGCATTCTTTCCTTCTTTTATGTGAAGTTTTATGAATTGGATGAGGATATTGTTAGCTGTTTTGTCACTGTGGACACCATTCTAATTATCTTTTCTAGAGTTTTGCCTTGTGTTTGTCCATGCCTATAACTTTGTTTTTACAAGCTTATGTTATTCCAATGAAGATCCTCTGATAATCTGAAAACTGTAAACTCTAAGAACAATTGAAAGGACATACAGTTTTCCTAGAACTTTGTCATTTTAGAGCAAAAAAAGGTTGTAACTGATCCTCATTTTCAATTGACAATCAATCAATTCTGGTCATGTCCTTCAGTTTTTCTAGTAATTTTAATTATAGATAATAGTTTGTTAGTAATTACAGAACCTATTGTATTTTTGCACAAAATTTGAACAGTTAATATTTTACTATTTTCTTAACTGATGAAATTTGATAAACTTGACTGTGTGAGCCCCTCCCAATTACGTATACTACATCAAATATCGTAACAGATCCCTCCCATGATATTAAAGCCTCTACTAGGGCAAACCGTCTTTCCAGGGAGTGAATAACACCCTTTTGTAAGTAATGTGAGTCACCACTTCTCTAGTAGGGAGAAGGAATGTAAATGGTGGCAGCCAGTCAAGGAACATTTTAGGGAATTGTTTAAAAAAATTTATTTCAAAGGCCCTTGTCACATCTTTTCAAGTTTTCTCCCAGAGCAGCTTCTGCTGTCCCTACGTAACACAAGTTGCCTGCCTTTCAGAACTGAGGCAGTTCTGTCCAGTTAAAGCTGTGGACAAGAAATGCCTTGAGCCCTATGCTGGAACTGCTAGCAAATTCACGTCATCGGTTTTAGCCAATAGAGTGCAAGGGATACAGGTCACATGTGTGAATGCTGGATGATTCTTAAGTGCAAAACACAGTTCTCTCTCTCTCTCTCTCTCTCTCTCTCTCTCTCTCTCTCTCTATCGTGATCCAGACCTCGAGCAGAACTGACGTCTTTCTTGGGAGGCAGAGTCTCTGGCTCTGTGCTCCAAGACCGGCCACTGACATCAATTATCTCAATTATCTTGAACCACCTCCCCTTCCGTTGCCCATTTCAATTAGTTGTTCAATCTCTTAGACTGGCCTAAACCTGGTAACTTCCAACCCTAGGCATGCCCTTTTGTATACTATACACTGAAATATGTTATCTTTATTTTACCTAGTTTCCTCCTCTGTCATTTAATGGCAGCCCTGGCCACTCGACCTCCTGTACATTGTCATCATAAGTAGAATCCAACAACCTTCTTCCCCCTTCCCTGCCCTTGCACACCACTGAACAATGTGTGCTTGTTCACTACCAGTACTTTCACTGGTATATGCAACTGTGTATTACCTGTTTCGACTTCAACCATTGCCTCGTGGCAATAGAAATGCAGATGCTTGCTGCTAGGCTCTACTAATAACCCTTAGTGATTGCAACAGTCCTGTTAATGTATGTATTACATACAAGAATAACATTCTAATATTTGCATCTGTAGATTCTTGCTGCTAGGCTCTACTACTAACCCTCAGTGATTGCAACAGTCCTGTTAATGTATGTATTGTGCTTGTGCTTGAACTTTCTCCAAATCCCGGTTTAGACTGTTAGCTGATCCCTTAGCATATTCTATTAACTCTCTAAAACGTAACTCACTAAACCACTGTTGCTTGCTATACTGCTTACATTCTGCATTGGCATTCTGTGCTGCTTGCAACATAGAATAATCTTGGGCCTGTGCTTGTATCACTGCTGTCTCCCTGGTTAATGTGTCTGCATTTCCATGATTCTTCCCTAGTTTGCAGATAACTTCATACTAAAATACCCCGAGCTTTAATACCCACATCATCAGTATACTGAATGGGTCCTTCAAACCTAGTAATACTTCAAAGCTGCATGGTCCATCACTCTTTCAAACTTCTTTCCCTACAGGTAACACTGAGAGTATGTTACTCTGTACACCAGCCAAAAGGTATCTCTTTCCATCATAGAACTATTTCCCTATGCTCCAGTAAGTTGTCTTGATGCAAAAGCAATAAGGTGTTCCTCTCCATTGACCTCTTGGTTCAAAACACATCTGAGAGTGTCATTTGATGCATCAAATGATAATATTATCTCCTCACAAAAATGTGGAAACAGCAATACTGTGCACAACATTAGAACGTCCTTAATTCAACAAATACTTACTGACACTCTTCAGACTACACAAACATGACACCTTTCTTTAATAACTGCATATGCAGCTATGCTATATCAGCATATCCTCTCACAAACTAACTATAATAATTCACAAGGCCCAGAAAAAGACTGTAACACGTTGCTTTCTCCTAGTACTGGAAAATCTCTCACTGTATGCGCCAATCTTGGATCTGTCCTCACACCATCCTTTCTAATAACATAAAGCCAAATAATTTACTTCTTGTAATGCAAAGTGACATTTTTCCATACTCCATACTAGACAGGCAGCTCATAACTGCTTAAGCACCTACCCCAGTCTTTGTCTCTGTTCCTTCACATCCCTTGAGGAAACAATTACATCATCTATATAAACTAGACATTTACAAGACTTCAATCCTTTCAGCACCCCACCCAAAAAACACTGGAAAGTCACTGGTGCATTCTTCACACTAAACACCATTCTTCTATACTGGTAATGTCCCCAAGGTGCTGAAAATGCAATCTTCACTCTATCATCTGGAGCCAATTCCACTGGCACATCATTCCCTGTCAGAATCCTGTGATGAGTCACTGGTGTTGGAGGCAACGATTCTTGTAGAAAAAAAAGTCCTGAAATTCTAACAGCAGCTCTTCCTTCTCTGCCGTCTCTGTTCCCTTCAAACACTTCACCTTTTCACGAACTGCAGCCTCGGCAGCATCCTGTGCCCTCTGATAGCCTACACCTTCTGTGCAGCAATTGTCCTCTTCCAGAAATTTTAACAATCACCAGCAATGTTACCTTTGACAACTTAACTCCACAGTGCCAAAATTATCTATAATGATGGGTACTACTTTACCTCCATCCTTCTGCTGCACACATACCATAATTTGCTGTACTAAACAACACACTAATATATTAATATCTTCCAGCAGTTCCATTACACACAATATAGCCACTGGTAAATCAGGCTCCAGATTCAACCACAGTGACTTCCTACTCAAAACACAATCATATGAATTAAGCCTTAATGTCATTGTTCACAGTTTAACTGAATTACCTTGTACAACAGATGCTCCTTGGAACAGATCAACACTGATGACAGGTTCCCCTATTGAATGTTTTCCCACTAAGTTATGCATGATGCTGATACAGAGAGTCTAATCCTAGGATCACACTGTGGCCCTCACTTACACAAGACATCACTTCCACACCCTGACTAAACTTTGTTGCCTCCAACTAAAAATTCATAATTATCGACCATAGCGGTTGTGTATCACTATCCACTATACCACAAAAATGTGGTGGGTTTCACTGCCTCTTACCACTAACTCTCTCACACATGTGCCCTTGTACCCAACAGAAACTTATACTCTTTACCACCTATTACACTCGCTACTCCTCTTTACACCTCTGCATTTATTTTTACTGCATTTACTTTTACTGGGAACGGCTTTCAGACAGTCTGGGCTTCCTCCTTAAGTTTAATGGGTGCTTATCACCGCCCCCTACCACCCACCCCTACTATTATTCCTGGTCTTACAGCATCCCTACAGCTAGTGTCGTCAAGCTGCTGATTGTTCATACCTCCCCTAATACCATGTGGCTGGTCACACAGCACATGCATATGCCCCATATATCCACAATTAAAACATATTATATTTGCTGTGAATACACTTAGATGATTTCTTACCCGTTGCACCATCAACTCCTCAAATTCCAATCCCAACCTAACTGCTGCATGAAGATCCATAGGTGCACCAGTGCAAAGCTCCTCTTGTGCCAAAACCCTCAGAAAAGCATTCAAGTGCCGTTTGCTTGGCTTCCTATAGTAACACCTTATTTACCTCCTTACTATGTGTTAACTCATATGTATGCACATTAAGCTTTCTAATTCCATCCACAAAATCCTGATTGTTTCTTTATGCCTCTTAGAAATACCACTAAGTTATTCACATAAAAACCATGTGTTATTTTGCTTCCTGTATCTCTGTACCAATTCCTGCTTGAGTTGCTGAAAAGTTCTTGCTTTGTTCAGTGCCTCTCTACAATGTACAAATAACTTTGCTTCCCCTTATAAGTGTGATCTCATTATCTGTAACAACTGCTTGTCCAACCTACCCCAATGTCAATTGATGATATGAGGCCTTCTACAAATGATGACGCAGTCTCAGACAACCTGCCAGAAAAGGAAAAAACAAAGTTCACAACAACTGGACCTAGCACTAGACTCTGTGAGTTCAATAGTCTTAATTCTTCACCCTTCTCTGTCAATTTACTATACACAAATGTATTCTCTGGCTTCAACTGCACTACCTCTTTGATTAATGACTGCATAACCTCCTCTCCAGTGACACCTTGTGCCATTGCATTGCCCTTACGCATATTTACAACTCAGAAATAGCAAGTCAAAAATAATAGGTACAGCACACTTGTCAGCTAGTAACACTACCCTGCTCACTTCCCCTGTCTACTCATGTGCCACCTGTGTTCTCTACATTGCTTTCCAATATGACCAAAACAATGACATGCGAAATAAACAGCTGCCATAGATTCAGCAAATTACATTGCGTGCATCGCACAGGCTCTAGCCATTCATTCCTAGAATCACCTTTAAACTGAGAGATATCCACTGGTTACTCCAGTCTCATGAAAGTAGCTCTACAATTATCACGAACCTTAACTCTTCACCACATGATCACCACCACACAAAAAAATACCGTCACATTCGCCCCACAACTATGGTCATAGGCTATGGTGCAAAACGATGCATTGCAGTGGGTGGTGCACCCTCCACTGTCACTATGGCAACATCATCATCTCTGACACCACTGGTGGTTACTGATGGTACTCAGTAGGCTGAGTGGTGATTGTGGGCTGGTGTGGCCCAGTAGATACATGGGTGAAACAATACTATATTAGCTTACATAACAATACTATATTAGCTTCAGATACACACCATATCATTAGCAACTTCAGCCAGATACACCCCTCTCCAGCAATCCAGGCCAGCAAAGGGTCACAAGTGGTGGCTTCTGCCCTGCCAAAAAGGGACGATATCAGCAGCCTGTGATGCTAACATCAGGTAAAGCAGTGGCTGATGCCCTGACAATGGGCCATAGCCTTGACATCAGTGGCACTCCGTTGTGCTGCGATGGTGTTCTGCAGTGGTGTACTTACACACTTCAGCAGCTCTGGCCCATCGACATCCACCACGAAGGTGAAAGAAGACACCATGACCCACTATCCCTGGCAGGAGTCGGACAGAGGTAGGAACAGACGGCAGGTCAGTGGCATTGTGACACTACGTCCCCTAAGGAGACTCAGTGCAGGAGGTGGCCTATCTGACCCAGTTTCTAACCCACAGCTGCAGCTAGCAATGCCCAGCCATTTTGTCATCTGGTGTGGCGTCATGGCGATGCTGCTGTAGTCCAAATGCCCCTGCCTCAAAATCTGCTACTATTTGTATGGCTCCAGTGCACACCCGTTACACTAAAACTGTGCACCTGGTCACGTAACTCACAGCAAGACTCTTGTCTTGGTGGGGTGACATCATCCTGACTACTCCAGCTATTACTGCAGGTGAGTACAGCTAGCTCATCATGCTATGCTTTTATGTACATGTTGCTATAACCCATATGATGCCATACTATGCTTACTGCCCAGCAGTAGCTTGACACAATGTGACGCTGTGGCTCCTTACAAATTATTCCAAGTTCTACTACAACTATGTAGTGAGACTAAACTTTACTTAAATGGAAACAATGCACTGTCTTGTCTTTCTAATTGTTAATGAAGTTGCAAAGACACATTAACCTGTGTTATAACACAGTGGTGCAAGATAACTGAATTTTCACTTTTTTTTACATACGAAAGTATTGATACGTCTTCTATTACCAAAGTAGGTGTAGTTTGAGGCATAAATTACGAAAAATTTACAAAGAAATGAAAATTTTTCTTTTTTCCTTTCTTCATACACAAAATAGTAAAAATAATATTGAAATGAACATTCTCAATGGTTTGTTTACCATCAGAAACATATTTGCAAGAAGTCACATGTCCTGTGTTGTGATTGGCTGATAGAAGCAAATGGAGCAGGTGTCATGTTGATTTATGAGCTTGTGAAGCTACAGTGCAGTAATCATCTGCTATGAAAATAAGCAATTTAACTGATGCATCACATTACAGATCTCAGCAACAAATTTTCATTTTTGGTATTATTTATTTTAAAAAATGGAAAATGTGATGTCACCAGATAAAACTTACCTTGTATTCCTTGTTAAACCACTTCACTATTGTGGGGAAATGAACTGAGATGAAACCACCAAGTTTTTGAGAAATATGAAGGGACAATACTTCAGGCAGGCTGAAGTAAAGGAAACATTAAAATGCACCAGGTTGCACCTTCAAACTAGGCTAACAACTCTGAACACTATTTATGCTGACATGGCAGAGAATCTGTTATGTATACCTGGAATGGCACATCTCAGCCATGTAGATATTTCCAAAGGGATATAAATCCCTTCATAATTTAGTGGAAGAGCACTTATCCACGCCAGCAGGAAATGAGGACATTGACAAATGTCTGTTTTGTGCTGAAGGCAATTTGTCTTCTGCATTCAAATATACAGATTGTCCCCAGCCCCATTTGTCTTAGTCACTCCAAATAATTTTTTGTTCAGAAGCAAAACAAAAATGCATTAAACACATGTTATTTAGCTACCAAGGGCACATTAACCAGTGTGAGTGCTTTTCTCGTAACTTTTTTCATCACAAAGATATAAAGAGCAGTACACCTTTTTTTTAAATAGACACTATATTTTTTTATTCGGTAATCCACTTTCTTTCCTCATGACCTTTTCAAAAATGTATCTCAGTGTACCATTCATCTATTCATGTAAACATGATGATACTAAAAATGTAATACAAAACGGATTTTTACTCTCCTCCACTGGCACACTGTGCACGTATCCAGGGTAATGTAACTCGTACACTTGCTGGACTTCACAGTAAACAAATGAAAACCCAAGGAAAATGGACACTTGATTTGCATTTCATTTACCTCAACGACTCCAAATGAGTAGCATTTCTACCAGCTCTTTATTGGTGTATTCATACAAACCGTCAACTGAAGATGACTGAACTGCTTGTATTGCTGTTCATATCTTCCTAATGAATGGTAGAAAACAACTTTTTTAGATACATTTTTTGTTTTGCTTCTGGTCAAAATGTTGCTTAGTGTGGTCAAGATAAGTGAAAGACCTTTAGACTGCAGGTGATTGTTCCCCCCCCCACACACACAATATAATGAAGTTTTGACAGATTGGCAGTATAATGACTCAGAAGATAACTTTGAAGTTTATTTTTAAAAACTTTTATATCAACAGTTTCACAGTTATTCTTCTTTTAATTGATTAGATTTAATATGCATAATATAAATTTCTTTTTTTCAATAATGTGATACTAATGTCCATAAGTATAATGTAACTGATAGATATATTTAATTTTCAACACAACACTGTAAATAAGGCAAAAAGAAAGAACATACAGTAATTCACATGTAAGTCATCAAAAACAAATATCAAAATTCAGAGAAAATAACACCAAATTTGGCAAAAACTAACACCAAACCTGATTCAACAAACAACAAAATTGCAAAAAAATTACACCAAACTTGGCAAAAAGTTACTACCAAATGGGTAAAAAAATTACACTGAAATCAGCCATAAAATAAAATAATTTTTTCCTATCTCTAATTATATACAATTAAACCTCTGTATCGAGAAAGACAAAAGCAGAACAAACTCACATGAATATTCTGCAGTGCTAATGCACGTGGTGACATTAGAAGAGCAGCAGTTGCATTGAGAAGACGTCCTGTGTCACCACGAACAACAACAAGGGCTAGAAGGCATGAACAGGCCACTGCTGTCAAGTGACTCCCATCATCAACAGCTGCTGTTTCTGGCCCATGCGAAGTAGCCAGATCCAGTAACAGATCAAACAGTGGTTCTGCAATACATCCAGTAAAGTCAGACTGCAACTTATGCATATATTTCTCTTATTTTTACAACAATAATAGTATAATGACACTCTTTTCTAATGTCTTCTCAGACATAAAACACTACCCCAAATTTTTTTAATGAAAACTGTCTCTTTTTTGTGGTAAGTTCCTACATGAAAACTGTCTTTCCAACATACATCAAGTCACTGCTACTCAAACTGAACAATAAAACAGTTCTGTAATTAATATGTGTGGAAATTCAAAGTCAATGTCATGGCTACACAATGAAAACTCTGTAAATGAACACTGGTGAGTACAAGACTTAGTGAGTTCAAAGTTTAATGAGTGCAAACCCAAATGCATGATATTATCCAGTGGTACAGTAAAAAGCTCTAACTTGTGGTAAAACAAATGTAAGCATTTAACAAATTGAAACTGATTCAACAAACAATGAACAAGCCAGGATGAAATAACTATGGTATGAAACGATAGATTGCTACTCACCACACAGAGAAAGAACTGAGTCACAGATAGACATAATGGAAAAGAATGCTAGATATATTCAAGTATCGGATAAATTCCTTCATCAGGCATAGAAAATCTGCACACAATATTATGAAAAGGATAGACTGCTACTAACCATATAGTTGAGGTGATGAGTGGCAAACAGGCACAACAAAAAGACTTATAAACAAATAAGCTTTCGGCCAAAAAGCATTCTTCTAAATTAGAGAATACACACACACACACACACACACACACACACACACACACACACACACACACACAAAAATGCAAATCTCACACAAATGACCACTGTCTCTGGCTGCCAAGGCCAGACTGTGAGTAACTGCAGATGTTGGGAGAAGTAATCTGGATGGGAGAGGTAAGGAGGAGGCTGAGAGGGGAATAACAGGATTAAGGTGGGGGACGGTAAAGCGCTACATGTAGGAGCATATAGGGATGAGGTGGAGAGAGGGTAGGGCAGCTAGGTGGAGTCGGGTGGTTAAGCGATGGTGGGGTGGGGTGCATAAAAGGAGAGAAGTAGAAAAACTGCAGGTACGCTGGCAGAATACAAAGCTGTTTAGTGCCAACATGGGAACAAAGAAGAGGATAGGTGGGTGTAAGGCAGTGACTAGCTAAGTTGAGCCCAGGGGGTTTACGGGAACATAGGATGTTCCCACCTGCCCAGTTCAGAAAAGTTGGTGGTGGTAGAAAGGATTCGGATGGCACAGGCTGTGAAACAGTCATTGAAATGAAGAATGTTGTGTTGCGCAGCATGCTCAGCAACTGGGTAGTCCAGCTGTTTCTTGGCCACAGTTTGTAAGTGGCCATTCATATAGACAGACACTTTCTTGCTTAGCATACCACAGTAGTTGCTGCTTGGCTTGTAGACCACACGAGGTTTCACAGATATCTCTGCTTATCTACATCTACATGATTACTCTGCTATTCACAATAAAGTGCCTGGCAGAGGGTTCAATGAACCACCTTCATGCTGTCTCTCTACCGTTCCACTCTCGAACGGCACGTGGGAAAAACGAGCACTTAAATTTTTCTGTGAGAGACCTGATTTCTCTTATTTTATCATGATGATCATTTCTCCCTATGTAGGTGGGTGCTAACAGCATGTTTTCACAATCAGAGGAGAAAACTGGTGATTGAAGTTTCATTTTCTGAATCCATGCTGTCTATACGTCAATAAATCGTTTCCTTCGAGGTACTTCATAATGTTAGAATACTTCATAATGTTAGAATACAGTATATGTTCTAAAAACCTACTGCAAATCGACGTTAGTGATATAGGCCTGTAATTCAGCGGATTACTCCTACTTCCCTTTTTGGGTATTGGCGTGACTTGAGCAATTTTCCAGTCTTTATCTTTCTGTGAGCGAGTGGTTGTATATAATTGCTAAATATGGAGCTATTTTATCAGCACACTCTGAGAGGAACCTGACTGGTATAAAATCTGGACTGGAGGCCTTGCCTTTATTAAGTGACTTAAGCTGCTTTGTTACACCGAGGATATCTACTTCTATGTTTCTCATCTTGGCAGTTGTTCTTGATTGGAATTCAGGAATATTTACTTCGTCTTCTTTGGTGAAGGAGTTTCGGAAAACTGTGTTTAATAACTCTGCTTTAGTGGCACTGTCGTCAGTGACTTCACTGTTATTGTCATGCAGTGAAGGTATTGATTGTGTCTTGCCACTGGTGTGCTTTATGTATGACAAGAATCTCTTTGGGTTTTCTACCAGATTTTAGGACAGAATTTCATTGTGGAAATTATTAAAAGCATCTTGCATTGAATTACACACTATATTTCGAACTTCTGTAAAACTTTGCCAATCTTGGGGATTTTGTGTTTTTTTTAAATTTGGTATGCTTTTTTCGTTGCTTCTGCAACAACGATCTGACTCGTTTTGTGTACCATGGGGGATCAGAATCATCACTTATTAATTTATGTGGTATATGTCTTTCAATTGCTGTTGATACTATCTCTTTGAAAACATTCCACAACTTTTCTACACTTACATAATAAGATTGGAAGAAGTGAAGACTGTATCTTAAAAAGGCATTAAGAGCATTTTTATCAGATTTTTTAAATATATATACTTTGCGTTTCTTTTTTATAGTTGTAGGTGTTACGGTATTCAGCCTAGCAGCAACTGCCTTGTGGTTGATAATCCCTGTATTCATCACAACAATGGGACAAGTGATGTTTGTGACTAGACTGGAGTAGATGGTGATGGGAGAATGTATGGGACAAGTCTTGCACCCAGGTCTATTACAGGTATATGAGCCATTAGGCAAGGGGTTAGGAGCAGGGGTTGAGTAAGGATGGGTGAGGATATTGTGTAGGTTGGGTGAGCAGCATAATACCACTGTGGGTGGGGTGGCGAGGACAGTGGGTAGGATATTCCTCATTTCAGGGTATGAAAAGAGGTAGTCAAAACCTCAGGGGAGAATGTGATTAAGTTGCTCCAGTCCTGTGTGGTACTGAGTCATAAGAGGAATGCTCCTCTGTAGCCATATGGAAGGGCTTTGAGAGGTAGAGGGTGACTAGAGAGATAAGGCATGGGATATCTGTTTCTGTTCAAGACCAGAGGGTAATTACAGTGAGATTTTGGCATATTTAAAGAGAGACTGCTCGTCACTACAGATGTGTCGGCCATGGGTGGCTGGGTTGTATGGAAGGGACTTCTTGGTATGGAACAGGTGGCAGCTGTCGAAGTGGAGGTATTGTTGGTGGATGGTGGGTTTGATATGGATGAGGTGGTGATGTATTCATGTTTGAAGCAGAGGTCAACATCAAGGAAGGTAGCTTGTTGGGTTTAGTAGGACCAGGTAAACCGAATTGGCAAGGTGTTGATGTTCTGGAGGAATGTGGGTAGGGTGTCCTCACCCTCGATCCATATCATGAAGATTTCATCAATGAATCTCAACCAGGTGACTAGTTCGAGATTCTAGACAGTTAGGAAGGTTTCCTCTACATGGGCCACGAATAGGTTAACACCAATGTGGGTGCCCACTGATGTGTTGTTTGTAGATGATGCCTTCAAAAGAGAAGTAACTGTGGTTGAGGATATAATTGGTTGTGATGGTCGGGAAGGAGGTTGTATGTTAAGAGCCAATTGGGCACTGAGAAAGATAGTGTCCCATAGCAGCAAGGTCATGTGCACTAGGAATGTCACTGTAGTCAGAAGTGGGACTGACACAGGCAAGCAGATTTCACGGTGGTAAAGGAACAGGAATTGTGGAGAGTTAGTAGAAGAAAATGTTGGTATCTTTTGTATAGGCAGGTAGGTTAGGGATAGTAAGCTAAAGGTATTAGTCCACAAAGGCATCTCTGGTAGGATAGCATGGAATGGTAGGGCTGAGGGGAGAGGGAGAAGGGAAGGGAGAGAGAGATGGGGGGAGAGGGGGGAGGGAGAGAGAGGGGAGAGGGGAGGGAGAGAGAGGGGGGAGTGGAGGGAGAGGGGGAGGGGGAGAGGGAGAGGGGGAGGAGGGAGGGGGAGGGGGAGAGGGAGAGGGAGAGGGAGAGGGAGGGAGGGGGAGAGAGAGGGGGGGAGAGAGAGAGAGAGAGAGAGAGAGAGAGAGAGAGAGAGAGAGAGAGAGAGAGAGAGAGAGAGAGAGAGAGAGAGAGGAGGGGGGGGTCCTGAGATGGGTGTAGGAATCTGAGGACGGGCTGGAGATCCTGCAGGATTCCTGGAATGTCACTGTGGCAGGGCTTGTGGTTGGACATATCTGACAACTAGCAGAGTACCTCCACCTGCAGTTCATAACCACAATGGTGCAGCCTTTGTCAGGAGGAAGGATTATAAGGTTATGATCAGTCTTTAGGTGGTGGATTGCAGTTCTTTCTGCAAAACAGGGATTTGGGGAATGATGGTGATGTCAGTAGATAGCTGGGCCATCCAGCTATCAAACACTTCACCCAACGCAACTTTAACGACTGCTTCACAGCCTGTGCCATCTGCATTCTTCCCATCAACCGTCCCTGCAACACATCCTTTGTTTCCATAACTGCCATGGCCTCAAGCTCTGATAGTCTGTCTACCACATGCCTATCTATTTCCCTGCTCTATCTCATCAACAAATCTGCATGGTCCTTTTCTCTTCCCTACTTCTCTCCTCCCCTCCACCCCCCTCCCCTTCCCTCCACACCCCCAACCCCACCCTACCTGAGCACAGCCTCACAGTGCCACATCTAGCAGCCCTATTCTGTAACCACTATGTCCCTGCACTTTCTCACACGCAGCATGAACACCCCTCACACCAACCCACCTACCTCTACCCCTCCACATCTCTTCAGTACCCATGCTACCCACCCCAGCAAAAATTTCTGATTATCTCAGATGCAGTCGCAGTCATACCTTAGTACCCAGAAAGGACAGCAGCCATATGCGTGCGAGTTGTGTTTGTGTGAATGTGCGCAAATTTTCTATGTCTGATGAAGGAATTTGTCAGACAGCTGAATATACCTTAGCCTTATTTTTCATGATTGCAACTCAACATCTCTTGTATGTGGTGAGTAGCAACCTATCATGACTGTTATTGAACTAATTTAATAGTACAATAATTGGAAGAAGAAGCCAATGCACGATAAGCTACACTTCTGAAGGTTATTTAAATTGAAAGGAATTTTAATGAGCATTTCTACAACTACATGGATGAAAAATCAGGAAGTGCAAATGAAATTGGCTCTACTAAATGTGGTGCCTCATTTGAGGGATCACGCAACAATGAAAGACATTAGCACACTGTATTGAAATCAAAACATGAATTTATATGACAGAGAAAGATAAACAAACAATAAATATGATCAAAAAATACGGGATCAACTAGTTTAAGACTAGCTCATCAGAACACAAGCAATGCCCGAAAACAGGAACCTAATCATTTCTATATTACATGTCCATACACTTACCCTCTAATGTTATTTCTGTTAACAGTCAGAGTGAATTTAGTATGACTCAAGAAATTTACAACCAAAATACTAAAAGTAAAAGTAATTTACATATAGACTGTGTGTCCACATATAGGGTTCAGAAAGGGGATTTATATAGGGTGAACATTAAGCAAACCGACAAACTGCAGGACGTATTCCTGACCAGAAATGGAGGAAAGAACATCCTATGAAAATGCATCCAGAAACACATTGTTGCCACACTAGATGGCACCGATGAATGAAAGTTCCTCTGACCGTGTGCCATGTGTTCCTTGTGTGTTGCAGGCTGTGTGACTGATGCAGCATACTGTAAGCAGCAGAATGGTCCAGTATTCATATCGGGAACAAGGTGAGATGGTGTTTTCTATGGCAAAACAGATGCAAAAGGTTGAGAGGCATCATGGGTACACTAAAACAAGTACCCTCATAGACATCAACCACATAACACAACATTTGACACCCTTTTTGAGCATTCGTGTGATCATGGGTCCTTTTAGACAGACAAATGTGCAGGGAGGCAGCGGACTGTGAGTGCACCAAATTTGGAGGACCAACTTGTACAGGATATTGAGACAAACCTGTTATAAAAAGAACAAACATGATGTATAACACTTTATAGAGCAACATGTAAGATACAGGTTGTGTATAGCACTGAACACATTGACTGGACAACAATAATACAGAGTAAAGAACAGACCAAGCACTCACTTGTTATCACTTAAATAATGCTTTTTTCTTTCATGGCTCACCAGAGTGCACCGGGAGGCTGACCCAGGGAACCTCTATGAGTAGGACTGTGAACTGCATGGATGCACGCTCTCAGAAATTGCGCGCATCACGAGTGAAGGCATGTCAGAACCCTAGTACAAGCTACAGGCGAGTGTCCTGCCAATGTGGTGTATGCCAGAGCATAATTATGTGTATCCTGTATAACAACTGCTCCTATCCCTATCACCCGCAAAAAGTGCAAGGATTATCAGCAGTGGATTTCCCTCTAAGGGAAGGATTTTGTTGGTGGTTTTTGCACCAGACCATCACAATTATGGGATTTCTGTTATCAGTTCTCTATACCAAAGAAGCACCCTTTACGAGAACTTGTAGCATCAATCTGCACAATTGTCATCTGTGGTCTACAGACACAGCACATGGTAAGCAACAGTGTCATTTACCATGGCAATGATTAATTTCCAGACACATATTCATAGTACCTTTTTTCCTCCGTTTTCAGTCAGTAAAATGTCACTGCAGTTTGTTGGTTTTATTAATGCTCACCCTGTACTCTGATGTAAATATCAGGTTGCAAAGTCAGGTTGCTGGTAGACATCAGGCAGAAATGTGAAAATGTCTAGATATTAAAAAATAAAGTAAAAGAAAATCTTATTAACCTCTCCTCTTATAATTTATAAGAATTTTGGGACTCAATTATGTAAAATCTGCTTAACTCTGGAGTTTATATTGAATGTGTTTTCAGTTTGCCAGTTTATAGACAGAAAACAGTGATATTCGTAAAGTTACATAAATGAACTTAAATGTAGAATTGCATTAAAATAGCAGCTGAGTAGAGTAGTGCAACAGGAGGGACAGCAGCTTTCTGAAAGTAGCCATCAGTATGAGTTGGTCAGCACTAGTCAGAATTAGTTGTTAGTATACTTTACAAAAGTGCTGTGGCTGCTTCTGTCTGTTAATTTATAACTTGAGTTGTTCCACATCTCTGAAGACTTTCCTTCATAATGTGACTTAAAAAGTGATATATGACTTAATGAATTCATTACAGGTAATGAGAACCACCTGCAGCAGCCATATTATTGAGCAGTGATTAATCATTTAATTACAGTATTCTGTCATCATTCAAGGACACAAGGAGGACACTAACAGCAGCAATACAAAAGGCACAAAAAACATGAATTTCCAAGAATTAATACCAGTTTGTTACCATTCAAGGTAAAATAAAGGAATAAAAAGGGAAGAAATACAAAAGAAATGCTATTAGAATGAAAAATAGAAGAAGAGTATGGAGACAAAAGTGAGGTAACAGAGACTGTGAGAAAGATATGCAACACAAACATATCATCAGTAATTTCATAGTAAATTCCATGTCTCACAGTGCTAGCTAGAAAGCAGAAATAAACAAATGTGGCACATTAACCATGGTATGCTCAACAGGAATTACTCAACTTGGGAGACATGGCTGAAGAGCATGTGAGAGATACATTCAAAGTAACAGTAGAAGAGTGGAAAGAAGGTTAGAGTTCAGTATCCCACTGACAACAAGGTCTCTCAGAAATGGGGTACAAGCTCTTTTTAGGCAAGGATAGAGCAGGAAACTGGATGTGCAATTTTTGAAGAAACTATTCTAACATTTGCGTTAAGTGATTAGAGAAACTGCAGATATCTAAATCTGAATGGCTGGGTAGGGATTTGATCTATCATCCTTCCAAATGAGAGCCCATGGCCTTGACCATTCTATCACCTTGACTGGTGTAATTTTACAAGGGGATACAGTTTCTAATCAGCTGATAATGTCAGCAAGAAGGAGATATGCAAATGGAAGACACTGTTTGAGTGCAGAGATATAATTGAAGTAACCGATAATCAATTACTGAAGCAAAACCAATTGCGACATCTCACAAAGTACGTATCAGTTTGACAGTAGACACTGATGCACAGTTTAAATGTGATATATCATCATCTATATATCATCATCTAAAAGTCCAACTGTAACAAATATTTATTACCTTTCGCTACAGTGGGAAACTGAATTTTTCTGTCCATGGGGCACAGTATTTCAGCAAGAAACCACATTGCCATCATCAAACACACTAATCAACTGATTGCTGAGGAATGAGCACAAGGTAGTGATTTACAGGAATGGTGTTTAATACGGTTTTAGTAGTTACGATAAAAAAAGTCACAGTATAGTGATTTTTATTATTTACACTCAACCAATTCAATTCTGGTATCCCAAAACCTAATAAATAATAAAATAGACCAGAAGTAAACTGCTCAGTCCATGTGACGTATTCCTTGAATAAAAATTCTTGGTGTACATGCCGCGTCAATTCAGGATAAAACTCCAAGCTTTCGACCACTACTTCCATGGTCGTTGTCAGGGCTAAAACTGATTGTCGTAAACTAGCGAGGCTCCCACTTTTATATGCAAAGGACGGCTTCTGATTGGCTGGAATACGTCATAGTAACAGTGATATGGCACATAGTGCACTGGATAAAGAAAAATTGCAGAGGAAAACTTCCCGCACTTTACCTCCTGATTCAAGGGATGGCACTGCAATCAACGCAGGATAGAAACTACATCTATGGAAGTAAAGGGCACCACTTCACTATGCGCCATATCGCTGTTGCTTGACGTATTCCAGCCAATCAGAAGCCATCCTTTGCATATAAAAGTGGGAGCCTCGTTAGTTTACGACAGTCAGTTTTAGCCCTGACAACGACCATGGAGGTAGTGGTCGAAAGCTTGGAGTTTTATCCTGAATTGACATGGCACATACACCGAGAGATTTTTATTTTACTGCTTAAACATTTGCAGCACATTTCATTTTGCCTTTCCACTGGAATATGGGTGAAATAGTGAATTAAAAAGATAGGGATGCAGAAACAGTCAAAAGCTGTCACCATGAATTTGGGCCCATTGCCCAATACTATGGTTTGGGGAAGTCCTTCGATGGCTAGAATCTGGATGAGCACCTTAACTGTAATGTCCATTGTGATGAGCATTGTGCTGATCACATATGGGTAATCGGAGTAAGCATCCCTGACTTTCAGCCACGTAGATCCCAGAAATGGTTCTGCAATGTGCAATTGAATGCGAGCCAAGGACTGAAAGATTTAGGTGGTGCAGCCCAATGCTGGATGCAAGTGGGACAGCTGTGCACTGTGGCCTCCATATCTGTGTTTAAACCTGGCCAGTAAGTGTGTTGCAGCAATAGGATTGTCACCTGTCACATTCCCCAGTGCCCATAAAGAATAGCTCTAAAACCCGATGCCACAGGGTGCCAGGGATGATGACACACTGAGTATCAGTCTCAGCATGTATCAGGAGAGCACTGTTGATAACTGGCGGATGGATGGTGTAGGTGAGCCCAGGCCCGGAGCTCTAGATTGGTTTTCTTTAAATAGTATATGTGGTGCCCATAGAGCACAAAGTGCATGACGTGCCATAACACTGAGTCGTGATAAATGTCTGCTGTGATTTGTGCAACTGCAGAGGTAAGGCCTTTCAAGATGCATCTCCATTCTATGTGGAAAAATGAGATTTGCTACTGGTCCAAGGTTAGGTCCAGTGCCACAAGTTCTGCATTTGTGTGTTGCGCTATAGGCTTGTACTCAATGGTATAATTGTAGTAGCTGAGGAAAAGCACCCAATGCTGGAGCCCTTGTGTTGTCTGTTCTGCAAGACTGAAGTGAAGCTCGAGAGGTGCTAACAGTGATTTGTAACCCGTAATTAAAGTAAACTCAGTGTGAACAGGTAAATATGGAATTTCTTAATGACAAAAACGATCTCTAAGGCTTCTTTTTTGATTTGTGGGTAGTTCTTTTGAGTGATTTTCGATCATGTTGGCAATGGGTTGCTCAGTTCCATCATTGTTTCTATGTGCCAACATTGTCCCAATGTCACAAAGAGTGGCATCTGTGGCCAGAACGAGTGGATGTGATCATGAAAATGTTGTAAGACAGGGTGTCAAGCACAGCACACGCTTCAACTGTGTGAAAGCATGGTGACAGGCAGCTCTCCACCTATACTGATTGCCTTTTTTTTTTTTTGCAATGGTTTAATTGATGCATGATGTGGGCCACTTCTGGGAGAAACTTTGAATAATAATTTACCTCTCCCAAAAAAAGCCTCCAACTCCTGTAAGTTTTGGAGACATGGTAGAGAGTCAATAGCTGGAATGTTGTTATCAACTGGCTGAATCCCTTCTTTGCTGAGCAAGTGCCCAAGGTATTCCACCTGCTCCTGGAAAAAACTATCGTTTGTCTAAGCAGTACTTTAGCCCCACATTTCATAATACAGTGAACAGAGTGCAAAGATTTCACAGGCAGTCCTGATGCATGTGGGTATGGTTAACAGCTCCAGATATTTCGGGAAAAGTGCCAGAGTAGAAGAGATCACAAAAGTCAAGCATATTTGTAAACGCTGAAGGGAGTATTGAGAACCACAATGTTTTGCAATTCTTTGTCCAGTGGGATCTGCAAATATGCATCACCATGGTAAATCTTAGAAAAAAATATTTCCTTCAACAAGCTCCGTGATGAGGTCTTCTGGACATGGCACAGTGTAGGTTTTGACCTGTACATGGGCATTGACAGTGTATTTAAAATCACAGCATAGCTGGATTTCTTGACCACTACCAGAGGCATGGCGCAGTACTTGATTTAACTAGTTCAATCTCCCAGCCTCACAGAGGTGATTAAATTTCTTCTTGTGGCTGTCCATAAGGATACAGGAATGAGGTGTAGTTGGCAGAAATGAAGCACCGTGTCTGGACGGTTGTGTGGGTGCCTCTACATTTGAGAAATAGCCACAGCCTATATTGGGCAAGTACCCTATACCTGCAGTTGATACTTCAGAAGCTGAATTTCCTGACAGACCAACTCATTTTGCTCCTGTTGCTGTTGTTGAAACTGTTGTCAGAACTATTGCAAAAACTGCTGCTGCAGTAGCAACTTTTGCTGTTGCTGTTCCAAGAGGTTTACAACCTTTGTGGTCAATACAGTGATGAGATTTAGCAGAGGGCCAGGAATGAGTAAAGAAACCACTGAAGTTGGACCGAGTGACTAGAGTCATCAAAAGTTGGTCACTGAGGGTGAACAGAAAGACAGACAACAATAGCAAACACACAACAGTGACACCACAGAAGAATACCAAGACTAAACAAGTAATCCACAGTGCATAAACCTAAGACTTAGAGAAATCTGAGAGCAAATCTACAATGTGTAATGAGAACTGTAAGAGCACGCATAGAATACACAACTTAAGGTGGAGCCATGGTGCAGTGAACTTTATAGTGCTGTCACCGACGCATTGCAATACAGCGAGGTCAGGGCTGCAGTAAGGCAATACTAGTGCTCGCAGCTGTAACAGTGCCACATATCAGCCAAGATCAAGTTTCATGCCAACCAGTGGGCTTTCAAAGTCACCAGGTTGGGATACCAGACTTCTCGTAATCATATGTAAGCAACAAGCAGTAATTTTACAACTATGGATATTCCAAGATTGAAATAATAAACAAAAATTGAGATAGACAGCCAATGATCTGCAACTGACTGATGTGTGGCACATAGACACCTGTTGTAGTCAGAGAACTGTACTCATTCTGGAACACACACACTCACAATCAAGCAAGCAACCAAATGCATGCATCTGTAGGCACAATCACATCTGCTGTTTACCATATTGAATATTTAAACTTCAGTCTTACTGAAAGGGTGAAAAATTCATGCATTTAAACCAGGGCCTCACACATGGGGAAAAATCACTTTCTTGAAAAGCAAGATGCAGAGTGTATTTGCATGGCGCATCAGTCCACCTTAGTTTAATTTGCCTCAACTCAGCTTGCACAACGAAACTGTCGAGTGCATTGATAGATGGCTTGCTCGACACTGAAATGTATAAGTGCAATACAGCTACTAGAATACTGGAACAACCTGCTCCAGGAAAAGCAAAGATTTCTGAATGTCCACTCAAACCAGAGTAGGAGCTTTCTTATTTTTTTGTTGGTTGTGACAATAAAGTCAAATGTCTAACCTGCAACACAGTAATTACTTGTATCAGAAAATCGTCTAGTGAAAGAAACTTCACAAAAGTACAATGAAATCATAGAGGATGCCTAACAGTAAGAATTAAGGAAGTTGCAAACTCTAGCAGAAGAGAATTCTGTGTCCACAAATGAGGTTTGTAGCAGTACTTTAACAGGTTTGTTTTGGTTAAAAGTTCTACGAAATGAACTAAAGTCTGTTTACAGTCTTCTCAAATGTGGTTTTGTTTTTGTTTGTATTATTGCTAACATACAGATGTCACGGTACACTTGACAGGCCCTCAAGGCGTAACCCCTTAAAGAAGAACGGACTGAGAATAAAGGTGCTTGTGAATCCACACCACACAGTCACATATTGCGAATGCAGTGGCTCTTTGTGTACAACACGTGGTTTAATAGTACACCAAATTCATCAGTTCTGTGTATTCACTGCATTTTGTAATGTAAAATGTGCCTTGTCATCAAATAGAATATTCCCCGACCACATGTCATTGTCTTCGATCCAATCCAGAAACTGAACAGCAAACTCTGAACACTGCTGCAGATTACGAGGTTCCAGTTGCTATCTGTATCTTGTATGGGTATCAGTGTAAAACAGATCTCAAAACTTCCCACAATGTTGACCATGGAATGGAGAATTCTTATAACACTGTATGAGCACTTAGCCACCTGCTAAATGGTTAGTTACAGCAATAGCAACCTCATCCATAATTTCCACCAGAATAGGACGCCTTCCTCTTCCAGATGCCACACCAAGTTCACCCGTGTTTTCGAATTTCATAATCATGTTCTTTAAACAATATAATGATATTGGGCCTCTCCTCAGACCTTCCAGGCAGAGACACTCTCTCAATGCAGCACTGTAATTGCTGCCATTCATATAAAATAGTTCCACTAACAATGCAAAATCTCTCTTCTCAATAGCCATGTCATACAAACAGTGCACAGTACAGATTTGAACCTGGTGGCCACAGCTGAAACTAATTTTTTTTTCCAGCAAAAATCGGACCTGAGCATATCTGCCAAGTTTTGCTGTCAAATGATAATAACAGCCCACACTGGACCACTGTGAGCAGCTGAACTTTCATTAAAATAACTCAGTATATTCATAGGCAACAAGTTACTTTGAAAAGAGCTACTGATCCTTTTCTTATACTATCTATCTGCTATTCTTTATCTAATACCCTAAACAAAGTCTTTATGTTATACAGGCTGCTATTGGATTTCTATACCTTGTCAAATTCAGTGTCTGCTTAATATGTAGAATTTACATCCCTGGGTACAAATATTCTGAGAAGTCGTGGGAGTAGTGTTTGGAAATTATTTTTATTTCTAGTTTGTGAATTGCAGTGTTCATCCTAAATTCTTTCTTGTTATGAACAGCAAATACCACTAGGGAATATATGCACTGGCACATAAATGTGAGAATTTCTAAGTCTATGAAGAGGCTTTGGTAAGATCCTTACAGCACATACACACTTTTGCAGAATACTTCTCTGACTTTAACTCCATTGCTCCTGAAGACTATGCCATAGAACAGTATTGGATGAAAGCATGCTACGAATGCTAGCAATGCTGTCTGCAGATAAACATAATGAGAGAGACTTTTAAGTGAAATGCAGATAGAACTGAGATTTTCACTTAATTTATCCACATATTAGTGCATCCACAGTTTATTATCCATCAGAATGGCTAGAAACTTCCCATATGAAGACATCCTGTGAACGTCCATTGATCTCTACTTCTGGTATCTATAAACGCTGTGGGACAGTTTTGGTAAAATGTGAACACTCTTGGATTAAATGAGACCACTCACCAAAAGGTAGAAGTGTTGAGTCATTGACAGATACACACAAAAAGAAAAACAGCTTGCTAGCTTTTGGAGTAAAAATTTTTCAAGCTAGAGTAAAACATACAGACATGCACGCATGTGCATTCACACACACACTTGACTATTCTACTCTCTATATGTGGCCTGCCAGACGAACAGTGCCAGTGCTGCATTTCAGCAGGTGGACTAGATTGTGGAGGAAGTTGTGTCAGGTAGGGCGGAAAAAGAGAGAGAGACAGAGACAGAGAGAGACAGAGAGAGAGAGAGAGAGAGAGAGAGAGAGAGAGAGAGAGGTAGGTTGTGGATAACTAACAGCTTAACACAGAGGGAGGCAGCTGGTTTCTGGCTACGAATACGGGAGGGAGGGGTGGCAGGTACGTGAACTCGGCATGTGATGCACAGTTGTTAGAGCCAGTGGGGAGCAGCGCACATTGTAGGTGACCTGTGATCGTGAATTGGGATGGGGTGACAGGACAGAGGATGGGAAAACTGTTGGGTGTAGGGCATGAGGACAATGGGTTACCAGAACTGGTGAGAGAATGGTTACAGGAGCGAATGACGTGTTCTAAGGATATAACTCCCATCTGTGCATTTTAGAGAAACTGGTGGTAGAGGAAAGGATCCAAATGGCCTGGATTGTGCAGCAGCCACTGAAAGTTGAGCATGTTGTGTTCAGCTGCATGTTTTGCCATCAGGTGATCTACACACATATTCGACAAGCCACCGTAAGGTGCATGATGGATGGTACCCTGTACTGCTCCTAGTCATTTCCTTTCCTGTTACACTCACAAATAAAGCAAGGGAAAAACAACTGTCTGTATGCTGCCATATGGGCCCTAACTTCTCGTACCTTACCTTCATGATCCTTACGCAAAATACACTACTGGCCATTAAAATTGCTACACCAAGAAGAAATGCAGATGATAAACGGGTATTCATTGGACAAATATATTATACTAGAACTGACATGTGATTACATTTTCACGCAATTTGGGTGCATAGATCCTGAGAAATCAGTAACCAGAACAATCACCTCTGGCCGTAATAATTGCCTTGATACGCCTGGGCATTGGGTCCAACACAGCTTGGATGGCACGTACAGGTACAGCTTCCCATGCAGCTTTAACACGATACCACAGTTCATCAAGAGTAGTGACTGGCGTATTGTGACGAGCCAGTTGCTCGGCCACCACTGACCAGATGTTTTCAATTGGTGAGTGATCTGGAGAATGTGCTGGCCAGGGCAGCAGTCGAACATTTTCTGTCTCCAGAAAGGCCCGTACAGGACCTGCATCATGCGGTTGTGCATTATCCTGCTGAAATGTAGGGTTTCACAGGGATCGAATGAAGGGTAGAGCCACGGGTCGTAACACATCTGAAATGTAACATCCACTGTTCAAAGTGCCGTCAAATCAAACAAGAGGTGGCCGAGACATGTAACCAATGGCACCCCATACCATCACACCGGGTGATACGCCAGTATGGCGATGACAAATACACACTTCCAATGTGCGTTCACCGCGATGTCACCAAACACGGATGCGACCATCATGATGCTGTAAACAGAACCTGGATTCATCCAAAAAAAATGACGTATTGCCATTCGTGCACCCAGGTACATCATTGAGTACACTATTGCAGGCGCTCCTGTCTGTGATGCAGCGTCAAGGGTAACAGCAGCCATGGTCTCCGAGCTGATAGTCCATGCTGCTGCAAACATCGTCGAACTGTTCATGCAGATGGTTGTTGTCTTGCAAACATACCCATCTGTTGACTCAGGGATCGAGACATGGCTGGACGATCCGTTACAGCCATGCGGATAAGATGCCCGTCATCTCGACTGCTAGTGATACGAGGCCGTTGGGATCTAGCACGTCATTCTGTATTACCCTCCTGAACCCACCAATTCCGTATTCTGCTAACAGTCCATTTTCCCAATAAACTGAAGTTAATCACTAGCCTTCCCTACCGCAATGATCACATGCTCAGTCCATTTTATATCACTTTGCAATATTATGCCCAGATATTTAAATGACATGATTGTCCCAAGCAGGACACTACTAATGCTGTATCTGAACATTACGAACTTGTTTTTCCGACTCATCTGCATTAACTTAAATTTTTCAACCTTTAGAGCTAGCTACCATTGTCACACCAACTAAAATTTTTGTCTAAGTCATCTTGTATCCTTCTGCAGTCACTCAACTTTGCATTTTCACATACATCACAGCACCATCAGCAAACAACCACAGATTGCTGCTACCTTGTCTGTCCAATCATTTATATATATATATATATAAAAAATATCAGAGTTCTATCACATTTCCCTGGGGCACTCCTGATGCTATCCTTGTCTCTGATGAACACTCATCATCAAGGAGAACACACAGGGTTTTATTACTTAAGAAGTATTCGAGCCACTCACACATCTGGGAAACTATTCCATATGCTCATACCTTTATCAACAGTCTGCATTGGCGCACCATGTCAAATACTTTTCAGAAATCTAGAAATATGGAATGTGCCTGTTGCCTTTCATCAGTAGTTTAAAGTAGATCAAGCTGTAAAAGGGCGAGCTGGGTTTTCCATGAGCGATGCTTTCTAAAACTGTGCTATCTCTTGTTCTATGCTTTGCACATAGATCTTTTCACAGACACATGAACTTCCTGTAACCTTTGCTTGCCTTCATTTGCACATCTCTTTTGAACAAAGAGTGGAACAGCTATTTCTTCCTCAATATTTTCCAAATTTTGTCATTAAACAAGGATGGGTATTTTCCATCCTTAATTCACTTAATAGGCATGTACTTGCCCAGAGCAATATTTACAATCCATTTAAACTTGCCCATAATTCCTCTATGTCCATCATACTGGAACTAAGTGTTGTCAGTTCATTGTCTACATGAGATGCTAACAAATGCTTGTTGTTGTTGTTGTTGTTGTGGTCTTCAGTCCTGAGACTGGTCTGATGCAGCTCTCCATGCTACTCTATCCTGTGCAAACTTCTTCATCTCCCAGTACCTACTGCAACCTACATCGTTCCGAATCTGCTTAGTGTATTCATCTCTTGGTCTCCCTCTACAATTTTTACCCTCCACACTGCCCTCCAATACCAAATTGTTGATTCCTTGATGCCTCAGAACATGTCCTACCAACCGATCCCTTCTTCTAGTCAAGTTGTGCCACAAACTCCTTTTCTCCCCAATTCTATTCAATACCTCCTCATTAGTTATGTGATCTACCCATCTAAGCTTCAGCACTCTTCTGTAGCACCACATTTCGAAAGCTTCTATTCTCTTCTTGTCCAAACTATTTATCGTCCACGTTTCACTTCCATACATGGCTATACTCCATACAAATAATTTCAGAAACAACTTCCTGACACTTAAATCTACACCCGATGTTAACAAATTTCTCTTATTCAGAAACGCTTTCCTTGCCATTGACAGACTACATTTTATATCCTCTCTACTTCGACCATCATCGGTTATTTTGCTCCCCAAATAGCAAAACTCCTTTACTACTTTAAGTTTCTCATTTCCTAATCTAATTCCCCCAGCATCACCTGACTTAATTCGACTACATTCCATTATCCTCATTTTGCTTTTGTTGATGTTCATCTTATACCCTCCTTTCAAGACACTATCCATTCCGTTCAACTGCTCTTCCAAGTCCTTTGCTGTCTCTGACATAATTACAATGTCATCGGCGAGTCTCAAAATTTTTATTTCTTCTCCATGGATTTTAATACCTACTCCGAATTTTTCTTTTGTTTCCTTCACTGCTTGCTCAATATACAGATTGAATAACATCGGGGAGAGGCTACAACCCTGTCTCACTCCCTTCCCAACCACTGCTTCCCTTTCATGCCCCTCAACTCTTGTAACTGCCATCTGATTTCTGTACAAATTGTAAATAGCCTTTCGCTCCCTGTATTTTATCCCTGCCCCCTTCAGAATTTGAAAGACAGTATTCCAGTCAACATTGTCAAAAGCTTTCTCTAAGTCTAAAAATGCTAGAAACATAGGTTTCCCTATTCTTAATATAGCTTCTAAGATGAGTTGTAGGGTCAGTATTGCCTCACGTGTTCCAATATTTCTATGGAATCCAAACTGATCTTCCCCGAGGTCGGCTTCTACCAGATTTTCCATTCGTCTGTAAAGAATTCATGTTAGTATTTTGCTTATCTGCTCTTTATAGCGCAAGAACTCTCCTAGCCTTCTTGACTGATTTATTAAATGTTGTGAACATGGCCACTATGATGACATCATGATCACTAATCCCTGTCCCAATTTTGTCAAGTTTTTTCTTCCTACTCCAGTCCTGTCCTGACTTATCCTACACCATCAAAGGCTGGGCCACATGTAAAAGCAGCCATATCATATACCAGCTCTGTTGCAATCACTGCACAGCTTTTTATATTAGTATGACTGCCAACAAGCTGTCTACTGCCAAACTGTTGCCAAGAACAAAGCTGATCACCTGATGGCTCAACATGCAGCTGAGCACACTTCACAACCATAGCCATTTGGATCCTTTCCTCCCTCAACAGCTACTCTGAGCTGCACAGATGGGACGTATATCCATACCACAAAGCCTTTGACCCTGTAATAATCCTGTCCTCAATTCCAGTAACCCACTGTCCCTGCACCCTCTACCCCACAGTTACCTCTTCCTCTGTCCTGTCACCCCTCTCGCAATTCACGACCTCATGTCACTTTCAGTGTGCGCTGCTACCTACCGCCTCCAACAATTTTGCATCACTTGCCGAGATCATGTACCTGCCACCCCTCCCTTCTGCATTCCTAAATGGCCAACTGGCTGCCTCCCTCCGAGCTACTAGCCAGTGTGTGTGTGTGTGTGTGTGTGTGTGTGTGTGTGTGTGTGTGTGTGTGTGTGTGTGTGTGTGTGTGTGTTTTACTCTAGCTTGAAAAGGGATTACTCCAAAAGCTAGCAAGTTTTCTTTTGTGTGTGTGTGTGTGTGTGTGTGTGTGTGTGTGTGTGTGTGTGTGTGTGTGTGCCTATCGAGCAAAATATGAGTTTTAATGTTTAAGCTGTTAGTTGCAATCCTGTTCTATTATTATCATGGCTACATCTGATATGAATGTGTTTTGGTCCACGTATCAATATACTTGTGTCTTCAGCAAACATTATTGTTTATGAAAAGTCTCTAAAGTTCCAGTAAATCATTCATATAGGTCAATAGTAGTTAAGTCTCTTGCTCTTCTCATTATTTTCATCTTTACTCAAGTTACTCTCAATACGTACTCTGTACTCACTAGATTATTCATTCCATTCAACAGATCCTGTAACTCTTCCTCACTTTCACTGAGGATGATAATGCCACCAGTGAATGTTAAAAATGTTATCCTTCACGGTGGACCTGCCCCCCCTCCCCCCCCCCCCCCCCCCATCATTGCTTCTTCGATGTACAAGACTGAACAGTACGGGCGAAAGATTGCATCCCTGTCTTCGCGCCCTTTTTAATCTAAGAACCTGACTCTTGGCCTTCTATTCTTATTTTTCCCTTTTGTTCCCCATAAATATTATACATTATCCTTCTTTCCCTACAGCTTACACCTACTTTCCTGATAACTACAAATATCTTGCACCATTTTACATTTTCAAATGCTTTTCCTAGATCAACAAATCCTATGAACCTGTCTCGTTTTTTCCTTAACTGTTGCTTCCATTATCAATCAAAACATCAGGACTGCTTCCCTAGTGCCCTACCTTTCCTAAAGCCAAACTGATCACCGTTTAAATGGTTCTCACTTTTCTTTTCCATTCATTTATATCATTCGCATCATCGACAAGGACGCTTGAGATGTTAAGCTGATTATGAGGCACTCCTCACACTTATCTTTCCTTGTTATCTTTGGGATTGTAAGAACGATATTTTTTTAAGTTGATAATATGTTTCCAGACTCATAGGTACTACAAATCAAAGTGAAAAGTCATTTCATTCCCACTTCCCCCAAACGCTTGCTGAAATTTCAATAGAATGTGGCCTATGTCTTCTGCCTTATTTCATTGAAAGTCCTCCAAAACCCTGTTAAACTCAAACACTAATATTGGATCCCCTATGTCTTCCAGAACATCTCCCATTTCTTTTTCTATCACATCATCAGACATTTCCTCACCCTTACAGAGACCATCAAAGTACTTTTTCCATCTCTTATACTCTCGCTCTCAGTCTCTCCTCTGTAACTAACAGCAGAATTCCCATTGCACTCTTGATGTTAAAGACTTTGTTCCTAATTTCACTGAAGGTTGTTTTGACTTTGCTATATGCTGAATCTGTCATTCTGATGACCATTTCTTTTCTGATTACTTCAGTTTTCCTGCTGCAATTCTGTCTTGACTTTCCTACATTTTCTATTCGTTTCATTCCTAAGTGATGTACATTGCTGAATTCTTGTTTTTTTATTTAAGATTTTTTGTACTTCCTTCTTTCAGCAATCAAGTGAAGTATTTCTTTTGTTACTCAAGGTTCCCCCCACAGTTATCTTCTATGTACTTATGTCTGTTTGTTCAACTTTTGTGATTGCCCTTTTTAGAGGTGTACATTCTTCTTCAGCTGAACTGCTTATTGTGGTATTCATTATAGCAGTAACTCAGAAAATTTCTCCTTGTGAGGGCTCTTTGCCAGAGTACAGTGAAGACCTCAATGGCGGAGCTTGCTGAAGAGGCAACCCCACTTTCTGGGGCTAATACAGATGGCACCCACTGTCTTGTGGGCTGAGCAGGGATCCCTGAAGACTAAGGGAGTACGTATAAGACTGCGGCAATGACAAAAGTTAAGAATCTGTCTTTCCAAAATAACATCAGTTTTATTGTTAAAAAGAAATTGTGTGAAAACTGTAAGGATGAAATTAGCAAACTGAATGAGTGCATAACTAGATTATAGTTTATTATCGGTGCTTTAAAAATGGATATTGCGAAACTACAGCTTGAAAAAAGTTAACTGAACACACTAAAATTACTGCACAGTAGTGCAACTATTACAAAAAAAGTGGACACATGTGACATGTAATAGCAGCAAGAAAAAAGTGCTACATCAAAAAAAAACTGTAAAACTAACATAAGCTCTGTAAACGAAAACTTATTTCAAGTACTTTCTGCTGACAATTGTAGAACTACAGGCCTACGTAGTTCTTGTAAACGAGATGAAGAGGAAAAGGAAAATGTGAATAAAGCAGGAGAAGAAAATCTGTCAATGCTGACAAATAAGAAACCAAGTTTAAACGTGGACAGTGCAAATCTGCTGACCCAAAGTTGAGCTGAAGTGCTTAGTGAAATGACACAAAATGACTTCCAGACTGTAAAATCCAATAGCAAACTGCCTGTGCTTTCAGCCCGCCATGGTCATGGTCATGGTCATGGTCTTGCAAATAAACTAAGAGAAAAACTAATATATATTCATGTGGTATAGTGAAACCAGGAGCCCCACTTGGTGAAATTAAAAACATGATGGCATCTACAAAGATAAAAAAAAATCTACATGATAAAGACTTTGTCATACTTTTGGGAGGTTCCAACAACATATACAAAAATGAAACGGCAAATGCTACATGTGATCTTAAACAGTGTCTGAAAAATCTTACACATACAAATGTCATAATTGTGAATATTCTGCATCGCCATGATCTCATGAGGCAGTCGTGTGTTAATACAGAGATACAAAGTGCCAATAATCAGTTTGCACACATTTTAAAAATGTGAAATGCACTGATGTGTGTGATACAGGATGTAGATTCCACACACAACACCTGAACGGCTTGGGTAAAGAATATCTGGTGCAAATGATAGCCAAGGAAATTAAAAAAAAACACCACAATAACTTCAAAACCAAACGCACAGTCTCAATGCCATCACCAGACCAAATAGGAATAAGAAAAACACCTCAAAAAATATACAAGCAATACATGTAGAAAATTATAGGCCCATCTCTTTACTGTCATCATTTTCAAAATTAATGGAAACTATAATGAAAATTAGACTTATGGGGTACCTAAAAAAAGTACAATCTTCTGTGTAAGGAACAGTTTGGGTTCACGCTTGGTAAAAGAACACAATCAGCTACAGCTCATTTTACAAATGTGGTTTTGGAAGCACTAGATGAAGGAGATCACATAACAGGTGTCTTGCTTGACTTCAGCAAAGCCTTTGATACAGTACACCACACAATTCTGTTAAATGAGAAGTTCTAGGTATAAGAGGGGCAGCAAATAAGAGGTTTCATACATACCTGAAAAACATAGTGCAACGGGTGGAGGTCTCTCAAACTAACTGCAATCATACCATAAACTATCTTTCTGACCCAGAATACATTAATATTTGAGTCCCCCAAGGAAGTGTGCTTGGCCCAAAACTCTTCTTGATGTATATCAATGATTTTCCCCAGAGTGTCAAATACGGTGAAACAGTATTGTTTGCTGATGTCAGTGACATCACCAAGTGATACATCACCAAGTGTACTAAGGGACAGAGCTGAAGAAACACTCATGCATGTAATCAGATTGGTAGACAACAACAACTTTAAATGCAAAAAAACAACATATTAGTTTCCACATAAGCAGAAAACCCAAACTTTTTAAAAGTTAAAGATGAGCTCATAGAATGTGTATCACAAACAAAAATTCTAGGGATGCATGTTGATGCACAACTAAAATGGACTGGGCATGTAACTGCCCTCAGGAAATGACTAGCTTCAGCATGTTCTGTACTTGGAATGATAAATTCTGTGTGTACTAGCTCATGCATCGAAGCAACATATTTTGCATATGTCCATTCTGTGATGAGTTTTGGGATAATGTTTCGGGGAACAAATGAGCAGAACAGACAAACAATCTTTAAGCTACAAAAAGGGCTGTACAAATTAAGATAAACAGTAGTAATGGGACTCACTGCACTGAGTTGTTTAAATCTAAGGGAGTTTTGACTGTTCCAAAAGACAACCACATTAAAAAGAACACTGATCAGTACCCAACGAACAGGTCTCTACGCGAACATGAACCAGATCCAGCCACTACTTACATCTCAATAGAAAAAAAAAAAAAAAACAGTGTTCTCTATAATGGAATTAAACTATACAACAAACCTCCACAAAAAATCAAAGGCAAAAGTGACATACATGCCTTCTGGAATACTCTCCAAAATTATTTGTTAGAAGAGTGTTTTTATACCGTAAAGGATTACCTAAAATGATGTGAAAATTTTTTTGACAATTGTGCTCATGATTAATTCTGCAATTTGAGGCATTTTACAATATGTTCAATAGAAAAGTGAAATACAATGTCCAAAAGGGGCAACTCAGTATGACAAGAAATGTATGTATCTATTTATGGGTGTAATTGGGTACGTTTATGTATCTCTGTGTCTGTATTTTATGTATTTATTTGTTGACAACATCCATACAATTTACATTGTCTATGGATGGAGAAATAAATAAATAAATAAAAATAAAAACCCCTAACAGAAAATGCTCAATATACTCTCTGTATGAAAAGTCCACTCTACTACACCAACTGCCTCCTAGGAAAGTGAATGAGCCGGTAGGGTCTTATATAAAGTTCAAAATGGTAGACCAGGTACAAAAACAACCGAAGTTTCCCTGACTGCTGGAAAGGCAGATGAAGGTTGTTGCAGTTTTGGAATCTCCAGTCCTCGTAACTATTATGCCACTGGGTACAGGTTTCGATCCCGTCAAGAAACGCGTGAGTGTTGTTGTGCAGCAGCATTTCCACACTAAATGACATCACGCACAGGCATCTTCTGGAGAACAACAGCACAACCTAACAAGTCCTGCAGCAATTGCAGAGTTGTGACGGGAGCAGGATCATGTAGTCTTGGAGCTCATAGTGATAAACCGACATGTAAGCAATGAATGAGTGATGGCCACTCTGCTTGAAGAGGTGCTTTAAAGCAAATCATGTGTTGCATTTGTGACTGAGCAGGCCTATTCCGGAGCCCCTCTGCTCACCTCTAATGGGAAGGGGGCTATAAAAGGTGCCTTAAGCCACACTTAGCAGGTACACCATACGCAGCTGACAGAAAAAAAACATGAACTTTGCTACTTGGAACATCTGAACTCTAATGGATAATGATATGGTAAATTGACCAGGAGGGCAGGGATTTAAGATTGATATTGCATCATTAGATGAAACTAAAGGACTAGGCAAAGGAATCAAAGAACAAGGAGATGCCTACATTTTCTTTTGGAAAGTAAAAGAAATTCATGAACCCTGTATTCATAGTATTGGCTTTGCTACCACAAACAAACTCTTTCCACACCTTTCTGAGCTACCTTCTGGCAAAAGTGAGACTCATGAGCCTACACCTTTAAGTCACCAATTGCCAACGAATAGAGTTACAAGTGCATACACTCAGAATCTCACTTGTGCAGATGATGAAAACGAAGTCTTCCACTAACAACTTGAAATACCTCCAACAATAAAACCCAATGATGACAAAATCATCCTCTTGGGAGGCTGCAATAAATAAGTCAGTAGAGGCTCAAGACTATGGCCCAAAGTAATTGGAAATGATGGGGTAGTGAAATGCAGTTCTAACGGAACTCTTCTGCTCATGAAATGTTCAGAGCACAACTTATCACTCATCACTAATTCCATGAACTCTTGAATAAAGATCCAGAGATGAATGACACAACACTTTCCACATTTCTGCAAAAACCTACAAAACTTCACCTTGGCAAAGTCCCTTCTCTGCAAGAAGTTGTGTGAAAACTATTAAACTACTCAAAAACAACAAAGCTGCTGGATCAGGTGGAATCCCTCCTGAATTTTTCAAGGAAGGTGGACGTATTCTTGCTGAACATATACTAATGTTTACTGTTAAAAATGGAACACTGAAAACATTTCTCCTAATTTCATAGATGCACCGACAGTTACCATCTGAAAAAAGGTAACAGAACTGACTGTGGTAACTACCATGGAATATACCTTCTATCTGCTGCTGGAAAAATGATTACTCGAATTCTATCCAACTGTCTCATACCTCTTGCTGCAGACTGTTTGCCTGAAACACAGTGTGAATTTTGACCTAAATGCAGTACCACAGATATGATTTTCTGTGCCAGACAAATGCAGGACAAGTGCAAAGACTGTACATGATATTCACACCTCTTGTAAAGGCCTTTGAACTGAAACTGGTAGCTGGGAAACTACTGCACTTAATTGTTCAACATGATGGGAAGGAATTCAGCACTTCGAGCAACTGAGGCGGAAAACAGAAGCCGACAACCACAATGGTATGAAACAATGGGATCTGCTGAAAATAAACGACACTATGAAGCAGGCCCCACCAGAAAAAATACTTGCCAACAATGTGGAAAACTCTGCAGCTCCAGGATTGGCCTCTATAGCTACTTAAGATCTCACAGAAACTAAGTTTCGAAAAAGACGATAATACTTGTCAGCAAGTGATACCCATCAGAGAATTTCTAATGCATCTCATCATTCCTCACTATTTCAGTATTCCACTTTTTTCCACCTTGATTCTCTTAAGTTTCAGTCTATTATTCATCATTATTAAATTGTGATCTGAGTTTATATCTGCTTCCAGGTACACCATACAACACAATATCTGATTTTGGAATCTGTCCAACCATAAAGTAATCCAGCTGGAATCTCGCAATGTCTCCAGGCCTTTTGCTAATATATCTTCTCCTATTGTGATTTTCCAACAGTGTGTTTGCTGTTACTAATTGAAATTTACAGCACGACTCAAGTAGTCTTCCTCCTTTCTCATTTCTCCTACTACTGAGATATTCTCCCATAACTGAATGAATCAGGAATAAAAGTAACAACTCACCAAACAGTAGAGATATTGAGTCATTGACAGGCAAGTTAGTTACCTTTACCTCTAAATCATTTATAATTAATGTTACTCAGTACTGAAGAAAGTATACACAATTCTGTCATAATATCTCAAATATGCATATATGGAAATATAATCTGTCAGTTCTTTTAAATTAGCACTGTCAAGTGTGTTCATCAGAGTCAAGTTAAGTTCCCTCTCCATTTAAGTGAATATTTCTTTATAACATAAATACATCACTTTAACATAAAAGCAATTATAATAAAAATACCACAAGTGTAAACAGTATTTTGCCTATTACCAATCACTTCAGCTGGTTCATTCTTTAGACCCTCAGGTTGCTGGCCCTGAACAACATCTAGTAGAGCACCAAGTGCTTTGGTGCAAAGCACAGGATGTGACGACCGACTCTCTCGAATTAATTCAAACACACTTCTTAGGCCAACACCAACTATCTGAAAATTAATGAACAATTAATTTATAATATGCTCATCAAGTGTAGAGAAATGAAAATGAAACCATAAAACGTAATATATTCTGAAAAAATTATGACATATGAGATGGGTACAGGAAAGATCACTTTAAAAAAATCAAGGCTAAGAGCTACTGCAGATTAATTCAACCGAGTATTGCTTATAAAGTACATTACAAGACAGACAGCAAAGAATCCCTAATGTATTTTTTTAACCACCATGCAGACTTAGGAGGAGCAGGTGCACTGCCATATGTGATGTTTCTATTCTCAAACAGATAACTGAAGAAAATTATTAAGATAAACATATACATTGCACTCATGAAGAATGAGACAATATTCAGATAAAATTGCATGAAATTTACTGTGTGAATCGGAATACCAACACAAAAGCTATTAAAATAAATAGGAGTGTTAGACAGATGTACCACAGTCCTTTTCCTAACCTTTTATTATGGGTTAGTTTCACTATATAAGGTATTAAAAATATGTTACTTGGCAACTAGTAAGACATCCTTCAAGACACAGGAGACAACCTGCAATATGTTGCACATAACCTACAGAATTAAGCATAACATTTCAGCGGAACAATAAGAAACAGGTGAGAAAACTCATGTGACTTTTTAAGAAGTCATAAATAAATATCTACATGAACGATTCCCAGACTTCAAGTGTTTGGGATGTAATACAAATAACAAAATATTCGAAAAACAAAGATGGTGAGACTTACCAAACAAAAGTGCTGGCAGGTCGATAGACACACAAACAAACACACAAAATTCAAGCTTTCGCAACAAACGGTTGCTTCATCAGGAAAGAGGGAAGGAGAGGGAAAGACGAAAGGATGTGGGTTCATCTTTCCCTCTCCTTCCCTCTTTCCTGATGAAGTAACTGTTTGTTGCGAAAGCTTGAATTTTGTGTGTATGTTTGTGTTTGTTTGTGTGTCTACATAACAAAATATTCAGATATATTACTGACAAAGTAAACAGGTTCATAACAATTACTGAGACGAAAGAAATACCACTTTATTTTCATAAAAATATGAAGTTCTGACTTTGCGTTGTTGTGAAACACCAACCAATCACAAAGTTGATGAGAATAAAATTCCAGAAGCACAAAAGAAATTTCTGTGGACCTTCAAAGATGTAGTCTTATATTTCAAATAAATACATAATTGAAGAACAGAATGTGGAACTAATATTAACCAGATCTTGGCAAATACAAAACATTCAAAGAAAGACTGCTTCTGATAACAAGACAATGAAAATAGAGATGTTGACAGTTCTTTCAGAGAAAATGCATGATCAAATTAGATGGTATTCTGTTTGTTTCACAGATCCATTGTGAGTGTATCCTTGTGATGGAAAAACATGAGAAAAAATAGTAAGTTAACACATGAGAAAAGAATTGATCTGCAAATCTGCCGTCTCCAAATCCTAGGTGGACTGGTCCTGAAGGAAGTGGAAGAATTAACATATTTTTAAATCATTTTCATTTACAGAGGAATACAAAACTTAGTAATTAATATAAAGGTGTCCTATGCAATCATTGTCAAGCATTTTCGAAAGAAAACAGTTTATAATGCTCGTTTCCACATGTAGCAGTCACTAATGATATGGTTCTAAGCTTGCATAAATAGGGTAATGTGCGCTATAGTGTTCACATATATCTGGCATGAGTTTTATATGACATGGGTTTAAGCCTTTGATTCATTTCTGAGTTACAATTTTCCATTTAAAATGACACTAATTTGTAATGTTTTTTGGTTGAGCATTGTCTCTGCAGCAAGGTAATGAGTAATACAGCACTAGCTCCATTTTCACAATAATAACAGCAGCCTTTTAAGGAATATTACTGGAGAAACACCTGGAACTATTTCAATGGTATACAGCCATCAGAAAACACAAAGTGATCACTAGACGTGAGTTTTCCTGATTTCTCTCCTATAAGTGCTCCATCATCTGTCACTGTATAATATTGATTATTAATTTTTATATCCACTAATGGGGACCCTGATCATAACCAGTCTGCAACTCGACGATATACTAACCTACACCAAAGGTTCATCATATTTAAGTGAACAGCCCTATTGTGTTCTGTAGTTGATTTAACAACTAAATACTAAATTAAATAACCTTCACCGTTATGCAATTTTCATTTTAAAAATATTGCAGTTGATTAATGAAGTACTAACAAACACAATAAGTCTGTTGGATGCATGTGTTACTTTTACTTTAAATGCGAACGTTTTAGGATAAACATTACTGTGACTGTTATTGACAACGAATGAAACATCAAGTTTACTGTTACCAGTCACTGTTTAATTTATTTCCACAGTGCCTCTCAAAGGTTTAGAACTCCATCATCAGGGGGATTAATTTGTATTAGTATAACGTGTGCATGTTGTGTTATGACTTTCAGGTAAACTGTGGCTCTGTGTCCAGTGGTCACTGGCTCCTTTGTCCGTCATAACACATCGCATATAAACTGTCAGACTTTGTAAACAAAAGATGGTATCTGGAAACAAGACAGCACCTTTGTTTACAAGCTGTGGTAGTTTATTAGTGATGTGTTACAACAGAGAAAGTAAGTTTCTTTACCATCTTTGCTTAAAAGTGTGAGGTGAGACTGTTATCACTCGAGACAATGCCACAGTTTACGCCAAAGTCATAATATGACATGTATTGTCAAACTAATACATAAAAATATGCCTGATGATGAAGGTTTAAGCACTTGAAATGCATTGTTGATATAAATAACAGAAAACCTGTTTCATTTGGTATGTGTTAGTCCTGAACTGACATAAATTATAACAGCAAATGTCATCAGATACAGATAACTAAGCATTTATTATTACTGTGTACATAATTATTGAACAAACAATGTGATATTAAGTAGCTTCACTTAGTTTTACTTTATCAAGTTTGTTGAAAAAACCTTACACAATGTGAGCAAAGGGGAACTATTTATCTTACAGAATTGATGGACAATAACTGCAGGCATCATGTGGACAAACTACTTTTCTTGAATTAAGTAATATTAAAGTGGATGAATGAGTACAGCCTCAAATTATATCTTTGTAATTAAGCATACAAGGGATACAGAAGGTATTAAACCTGCAACAAATGAACAATCTACTTACAAAACAAATGGACCTACTTTAAATAGTCTTTAATTACAGCAAGCACTACTGTAATATACAAATATATAGTGGTAAATGAATGACAACACTTTTTATCATGGTGTAAAAATCAGGCAATTGGCCTAGTTACAAATAAGTGCTGGAAGAGAGGCATGTGACTGTGTGGCTTCAAAGGTTCACTCCTTCTTTTTACAGAAGCATGTATGTGTGTGACACCTACAAATAAATGGAATATTTATTTCTCGTGCCATACACAAATGAATGGACTGTAGTGTCAGACAATCTAAGTCTGGAGGAAAAAAAAAAACATTGAAGTGCAATTCCATAAGAACACACCTTTGGAACTTTCAAGATGTTATCCCTGACTTTGTCTGTGTTATCTTCACTGTCACTTTCAACATCATTGTTCCCATCGGTTGCGGGAACACTGGACGAAGAAGATAAGTAAATCTGACAGGCTTGTTTAACCCATCGCTCCAGCACCGCTTGCCGAACATTGGCGAATACGGCGAAACTTGATGCGTTGGTTGGTAATTCAACGTCTGGTGGATTTGACAGATTTGTAATTTCTCCACAAGGTTCTACTTTGACTTTCCTTTTCTCTTTTCCTTTCGACAGTTTTGCAGTTTTCCCTTTCTTCCATTCCGCTTTTCTCCTAAAACAAATGGCATTCGACGATTTGCTTAGTAACGAATATTTGGCAGTAACCACAACAAACTAATTTGCAATCAAAATCAGCAAAGCTAAATTTCTACACAGGCAAAAAAAAGGGGGAAAAAAACAAGGAGTCGTCACTACAGCATACGAAAGTGTTTGTCCTACCTTTGGTGATCAGGTAAAACTTTGAACTGTTCATGGAAGTATCTCCCAAGAAGTTCTGGTTCTGGTAGCATTTTGTCCCACTCACCCGCACCCATTTCTTAAAGCTATCTCCAAATAACACATGTCAACATGTCACTTGATCTGTCATGTTGGAGATTAATTCTGTATGGTAATAAAATGAGACTTTTATTCATAACAGTTGGGTAGGAATAATTTTCATTTTAGCTATTTTTAACTATTGATGCCACACACAGCCTGGATTTTCAGGTATGTTTGGCTTCACCGCATCTGTAAGCCGGCGTAATATTGTCAACCTTCCAGTGATCCATAGATATTGTACTTCTAGCCGGAGATATTCCTGTGCGCAGCAATTGAACTTCTCAGATACTGCGTGCAAAAATAGATTATTTTATTTATTTATTCGCCCAAGAACATTCTTTTAATGGTATAGTATTTATCATTGTACAGCAACGAACACAAATAGCTCAAAATTATACATACTTAATGAAAAACGTATATAAGTATGCTCTTATGAGGAACCGACAGGAGGTCCGCTGGAGCTTTGATGAAGCACTATCCCAGCATTTGCCTGAAATTATTTAGGAAAAAACACGGGAAATTTAAATCAGGGTGGATGAAGAGAGCAAACACCATCCTTCCGAATATGTCAATGCATCTTAATAACTGAACGCCTCAATCGGTTGGTCACTATTGTACAATGTTTATAGAATAATGGCCTACATGTCTTAAGGCCATTTCACACTGGCCGTCATGACACGTCACATCAAAACATTCCACAATGCATTTCAAATAGTGACATTCACACATGCTATCAACAGAACATCACGTCGAGGTTGGTTTCTCGGGAAGAAAGTTTTGAGATTAAATTAGATACACTTTTAGTTCCAATTGATTCAAAGTGAGGAGATCCTCCACGATGTAGAACACTTCAAGAAAAGAAGAATACACAACAAATGTTTCCGGTGAAAAACAGATATGCTGTAGGAAACACCAGCTCCAGAATAACGTGCAAAGTGTATTTGGCTGTGCTTTGTACAGCAGATGCACATTAGGGAACATTTTTTACTCTTAGACAGAGAAGTTTTTAACAGTTTGTGATTTTTGTCTATCGACTCGTTGTGTCAGTTTATCTGGCTTAGTAAAGATACGTCCACAGATGAAGGTACAATTTCCGAAATTCATACCGGTAAAAACGGAATTATGGTTCGCGATGTTGGACTTTGTATTCACACGGAACAACTTTACCGATGATCGCACGAAATCTGCAATAACAGTGAGCAGTGTAGAGGTGCGTTTATTTATATCTACACATCACGCTCACGAGAGGTACTGTGGCTGGGCTTCTTTTAAAGATAAACTTTGTCTTTCTCGAAGGCATTGATAGATTTCTCTGTCATCAAGGTATGGACTAAGGTATCGTTCTGACTGTGGCAGCCTTTCTAGAAAACGAACTAAAGCAGAAGCTCTTTATACGTCTGCTTGTTCATTCGTTGAAAATTTGGAAACTAATACTGTATTTTCTTCCATTTAAAGTGAGAACATCCCACTTTGTACTAAGTACATAAATAGATCTATGTAGAACGAAAAAGTACTTAAGAAACGTCCCCAATGCTATATAAATGCCATGGTTGTGTGACGTTCTAATTTGTGAGAAAAATTTCAACTATTGCTATACTTTCTTTCTTTGAAACCAAGAAACCACCAACTACTTACCATACTGGTACTTACATAGTGGTACGTATTACAAAAAATAGCTCCTGTAGTACTAACGAAACCCAAGGGTTGTGTGAAGTGTGTTCTAGTTTGTGCGAAAATTACAATGCATTGCCAGGTAACTAATCCTCTTCCTCTGCTCCTGAAAGTAACTGAAACAACAAGAATAACTCAACCAGGAATAAACATTTACCAGTACCAGAATATATTTCGTCTGCATACATGCTTTATTTGAAGACGTTCTTGTTGTAAAAAGAAGTCTTATCAAAAAAATTAACTTCTAAATTTTTTAAATATTTTATCGGCTGCTGAAAGTGAGACTACGTCAGTCGCATATTTATGTGGTTTCTGGCTCAAAGACAACATTTTTCTAAAATTCTCTAATATAACGCAAGGTTACACTATTGTCATTTCCCCATTTCAAGATTTATGTATATCTCCAACCAAAGTTTTCAAAGATTATGTTTATCTACATTTGTGAACCAAATTTTATTTACAAAATGAAAACCTACTGAATTTGTTTCTTTATGAATAAGTTCTACAAGATAGTGTTTATCTCAAACAACAAACGGTATTTCCATTTTATTTAAAGAACCAAAAATCCAATAATTTTTTTAAATAAACTCTCCAAGATCGTATTCATACCATTGTTTTTAAAAATAAAAATATAATGAATTTTTCTCTTTATAAATAAGCTCTGTCATACCTCGTCTATCTATTCCATAGATTTCAATTTTAATTAAAAACTCATAGAATATTTCAATCATAAACATTTTAATTTTTTAAAAGCTACATTTTTTATATATAAATCAAATCAGAACAAAAATGCACTCCAGACCCGAGCTAATTCAAACTTTGAATATTATGGGAAAGAAAAACATGGATTAAGTTATGCTGTTTTAAAAATTATTGTAAACAAAAGAATTATTCAAATCAAAGTAAACAAGAATTAGAGAGATTTCTTGATTATTTTAACATGAAAGAAATGAAGAACAGACAGTTAGATACAAAAATATAAACTAATTTATAGCATTTGTAAAACAAGAAAATAAAAAATTATACTAAACCTAATAAAGCAAAATTGATCTCTATTATAGTAAACCATGCAACAATTATATTAATAGATAACCAACTGAATGAAAAATCTTTAAAGGAACTTCATGAAATCTGAAAACAAAATAATTTAAAAAAGAGTTCGAAACTTAATAAATAACAGTTTATTGCCTTACCAAAAAGATTAGAAGACAATATTAATAATAGTGATAGCTTATTGAATAAAAAGTCTTTAAACGATCTTTGTAAAAACTGTAAAACAAAAAAAATTTATTTGAAGACGTTCTTGTTGTAAAAAGAAGTCTTATCAAAAAAATTAACTTCTAAATTTTTTAAATATTTTATCGGCTGCTGAAAGTGAGACTACGTCAGTCGCATATTTATGTGGTTTCTGGCTCAAAGACAACATTTTTCTAAAATTCTCTAATATAACGCAAGGTTACACTATTGTCATTTCCCCATTTCAAGATTTATGTATATCTCCAACCAAAGTTTTCAAAGATTATGTTTATCTACATTTGTGAACCAAATTTTATTTACAAAATGAAAACCTACTGAATTTGTTTCTTTATGAATAAGTTCTACAAGATAGTGTTTATCTCAAACAACAAACGGTATTTCCATTTTATTTAAAGAACCAAAAATCCAATAATTTTTTTAAATAAACTCTCCAAGATCGTATTCATACCATTGTTTTTAAAAATAAAAATATAATGAATTTTTCTCTTTATAAATAAGCTCTGTCATACCTCGTCTATCTATTCCATAGATTTCAATTTTAATTAAAAACTCATAGAATATTTCAATCATAAACATTTTAATTTTTTAAAAGCTACATTTTTTATATATAAATCAAATCAGAACAAAAATGCACTCCAGACCCGAGCTAATTCAAACTTTGAATATTATGGGAAAGAAAAACATGGATTAAGTTATGCTGTTTTAAAAATTATTGTAAACAAAAGAATTATTCAAATCAAAGTAAACAAGAATTAGAGAGATTTCTTGATTATTTTAACATGAAAGAAATGAAGAACAGACAGTTAGATACAAAAATATAAACTAATTTATAGCATTTGTAAAACAAGAAAATAAAAAATTATACTAAACCTAATAAAGCAAAATTGATCTCTATTATAGTAAACCATGCAACAATTATATTAATAGATAACCAACTGAATGAAAAATCTTTAAAGGAACTTCATGAAATCTGAAAACAAAATAATTTAAAAAAGAGTTCGAAACTTAATAAATAACAGTTTATTGCCTTACCAAAAAGATTAGAAGACAATATTAATAATAGTGATAGCTTATTGAATAAAAAGTCTTTAAACGATCTTTGTAAAAACTGTAAAACAAAAAAAATAAAAAAATATTCTCAACTTGATAAACAACAATAACTACATGATTTTATTTCTTGATAAAGGAATTTGAGTCGGAACTTTGCAAAGTATTAAAAGATAGTTCAAATCAAATAATTCACATACGAGAAATTTGGAGCCAGGAAAATAATCTAATTATATTACATATTTGGATTCAAACAATTTATCTAGTTGGGTAATGTCTCAATTTTTACCATTTATCGATTTCAGTTGTATAAATCCAAAATGATTTAATTCTGACAAATACTTCATCTAGCAAAAGAACATCTATGTGGTTATACTTTAGAAGTCGATTTAGAATATCCAAAAAAATTACATGATTTACACAAAGATCGTAGCATCAGAAGAGGTATGTAAATGATTAACAACATTGTGTAAAAAAGAAGATTATGTGTTACATTACAGAAAATTATAAACAATATTTAAATCTTTAATTAACTTTTAAATAATCAAAGAATATTTTCATTTGAACAAAAAGTTTGGTTGAAAATATATGCTTATTTTAATACAGAAATGAGAATTAAAGCCAATAACGAATTTGAAAAACATTTGTATAAGTTAATGCACAATTCAGTGATTTGGGAAACGATGAAATATATTAGAAATAAAAAATATTAAAATAAGACAGATCCAGAAAACATATGAAATGTATTTCAACACTAAACTACCAACATGCTACAAATATTCAGAAAATGTATGTGCAGTTCATATGAAAAATACAATAGTAAAATTCAATAAAACTATTCATATAGGACTGAGATTCAAAATATTACGAAAATGAAAATGTATGTTTTTCATTACAATCTTATGAAACAAAAACACAGTGAAACTATTAAGTTAAGTTATATGGATACAGATTCGTTTATTTATCATATAAGAACTGAAGATTTTTATATAGGTATGAAATCCATGACAAACGAATTTGACACAAGTAATTATGGAAGTCAAGAAGAAAGTTTTAGAAAAAATGGAAAATAAAACTTGTGGAAAATTCTTTTCAGAACATGTTAGTTCAACATTGAAATTGTTTACATCTAAAAGTGGTGATACAGAAGAGGAAAAAATCTAAAGGTGTTAAAAAATCTGTTATAAAAAGAGAAAATATGAATGTCAAGTATTAATTACTTTAGATAACATACAACATAAAGAAGAATTTAATTGGAACATTTAAACATGAATTATGTACAACTGATTGTAGTAAAATAGTTTTTAAGTTGTGACTGTGATAAACTTGTTATATTACAAGATGCAATTAATAAAATACCACAAGATCATTATATACTAAACTCAAATAATATATGCTAACAGAGCTGTGTTACTTGAATTAAACAGTTGCACAGTAGATTAACTAACTCAAAAATTAATCAGTTCTTAATATTTGTTCATGATATGGTAGTTTTTTATACGTTTTCAGATTCATTTTAGATACAAGATCCCAACAAAAAAATTTAACTTTTGGTAGTACCTTTTATTTTGTTTTTGGTTATACATACAGCCGAGAATATATTTAAAAGAAACTTTAATTTTTTTAAAAACTTTTGCAAGTAAATGTTTTTTATTCCTGTTTTTAATACGTCCCTCTATATGTTCATATATATTTTCTCTATACACTTTCTTGTTACTTTTTTATACAGTCAGTTCAGCTCATGTTTGAATGTATATTATAAATTGAAATTTTTATTTTTTTATTAATTTATTTTTCTTATTTGCACAGTAGAAAAATATATTTATTTTCACTTTCCTTTTACAATGAAAAAATTTATTAAAATTTAAAATGATACCTAATAAAATTTTATTATGCACAAAAAGGAAGCCAGATTAAAAAACAGACAAAGCATTCAAACAATTTGATGGTAAAGACACTATTACATTAGAAAAGCTAAACCCCCTCCAATACAGAGACTTTGCAAGGAAATGAAAAATCAACATTTATTAATGAATCAGGAGTATATCCTTAAATATTAATAACCAAAAAAGAAAAAGGAGAACAATTTTCAAAAAATTAAAATTTAATAAATTTATTGTTACATATAAAAGGATTAATTTTTTGATCTGAAAACAACAAGTATTAATAATTATTATTAAAAAAAATAATCCATGGGCTGAAGGAAAGGATATTTGTGATAGTTTTTTAATTTGAAAGATGTCTTGAAAGTCATTGTTAAAAGAGAAATAGAAAAAATTAATAAAATTGTGAGGATTTTGCAGCTATGGTTTCATTCATATATAAATTTCTGAAATCAAAAATGACTTTAACACAAATTTTTCAAGTTCATAACTATGAATTTTTACCACAATTTCGAAAACATGGCGAATGTAAAACAATGACTATTGTAAAACAACTCTAAAAAGGTAAAAAAACCATTCTAAATATCTAAATAAATTCAGGATAATTAAATATAAAATCAAATTAACAGTAAGGGAGAACTATACAGATTTTCCCTGAAAAAATGAATAAATCAATAGTTTATTCCCACATCATGCTCCTCAAGTAAGCGATGAAAAATTAAGGTCAACTTTTGTTATTTTAAGATGGCCAGATAACAATTTTAATTACATTTATTATGTTATTCGAGCACATTATAAGAATGTTGAATAACAACCAAATAGTATCAGAGATAGATATCGAAATTGTGAAAATTTTTTAAGAATTCACTATGTACCAAATTCAGTAAATTTATATCATCAAATAAAAGACTTTTTGGGAGATATTTGTTGTCTAAATGCTTTGAATAATTATTCGCAAGGACAATTGTATGATGATATAACTGACCAGCAAACGTGTCTTAGAATTTAAAAATAAATTACAAAGTCTGTCTTTCCTAATTAAATTTTTAATAATGTTCCCAAGAATGTATATATAATTCTAATAAACTAAAATTCTTAATAACCAGGTGATTCCATTAATGCAGTTTTAAATTTTTCAAATCATTCCGATAAAAAATCATTTTTGTTAACCTTTATTTGAATATCAAAATATACTCCATCTTCTGCAGCAAAACATTAGGCATAATGTATGTTGCATACAATACGAAAGATGTTTAAATTTTCAGTAACTTACGCCATTTATATATAATATTTTAATTACCTTTTTAACAAATCACATTACTTTTATTTACCCAACTATAATGTGAATTATTGGGAACTAACCATTTAACATATACTTGGTTTCTTTTTTATTTAAAACGTCTCCAACAAGTTAAACATATGGAAAACTTGTATTGCTTGGATCTTGTTCATTAAAATTTCCTTTTATTTCTTCACAATTTAAATCTTTCAATTTGCATGTGACTGGATTAGAATGAATAACATCTTAAATTTCAAAAATTTCTGTTGAACAATTTGCTCTATGTCCTTTTTCGAAACTTCCTTTTAATTTAGTTCTTTTTCCTTTATCACCAAATTTATATTTATCATTAGTGCCTAACAAAATTGTAACGTAAACATTTTCCAATAAAATTTTCCCTTATTTTGTTTAGATGTGTTCGTTCTATTTTTAATGTTGAAAGCTTTCTGTTACTATATTCATCATCTAATATCGAAACTAAATAAACCTATTTATAATTTCGTTGTATGTGAAATTATTCCACTAACTTTCTCTTAATGTTCTGTTAAATCATTCAACGACAGATGCTATTAATTCACTAAAAGTTGAATAATGACAATACTAAATTTTTTCATTGTTTCTGAATTTCTGAATATTTTCACTCTTTTTATCTGTAACTGGAATAGCGTAGCAAATTTTACAAAACTACAATAAGTGTTTGAAATATTTAAATTTTTATTTTTGAAATGCCTTTCTATTTTCCAGAATGCATTTCCAATAAATCAGCTTGACATAAATCATCTATTCGAAAAGAAATTACATCTTTTCTTTTAAAGTTTTTATCATTTGTTTATTTAACTCATTAACGAATTATTTTTGAATATTTACCATTACCTACAAGTTTTATATCGAATTTGCTTTTTGTGTTTTAGAAATTGAACAAATGCCTTCAATATTTTCTTTATAATTTTTAGTTGTAGACAGTAAGCATATGACTGCTGTATTCTTTAGCTGGCATTCATTAAACTCTTAAAAGTCTGCTCCTGTAAATGTATGCACTCTCTGTTCTTAAATTTTGTAACTGTACCAAGAGAGTTCCCTAGAGAGATTGTTTGTTCACACTGTATCATCTGGGGAGAGTAAATGTTTCTGTGGGACAAGGCTGAAATCTGCCCTGAAACATCGTTTAGTCACTGCCATTCTTCCATGAGTAATATTACATTGACATCACTAAATCAAAGGTTTTCAAATACTATCATTGGGTGAAACTGACTATTCGATATGATACCAACATTGACACACTTACACCCATTGGTAGTCAAACAGTGTCTTTGGTTGCACAGGATTATATCCATGTCAGGCGCCTGCTGCTGCAACGACTTCATCTCACCTGCAAGGAAAACATGCATTATTAGTTAAGCTTATTTGCTTTTCTTCCGCTGTTCATCACCATTGCCATTGATACTTACACTACCTCGTAGCAGAGAGTGTTGATATCATCTTGACACCATTACACTTTGACATTTCTCTCATGCGTGGGTGAACAATTTATTGATTACTTTTCTATGTCTATGCTCGTATGTTAGGACATGCAAGCGGCGTGGCTGATAAGTGCCTCAGTGCCAGAGTGGCACGACTATTGTTGTGAGGAAGAGTACAAAGTTATTGGCTATATTTACATAATTGCTGACAATATTCTCATTAGTATTTCTGAAATCCATAGCAACAACAGCAAGTTGCTTCAATATCTTCATCATTCGTGCTCCCATCACATCGTGCTGTGGACAAAAAAAATATTTTACTGTAGAAGATTGAATGCCAAGCAGTCGTACTATAATAATAAAAAAATACATACATATAAGAATGGAATGAAAATATTTAAAAGTATATTACAAGCGCATTATTAGAAATGTTCCGATTGTACTAATTTAGGTTAATCATGCTTCCTGGCTTACATTTCAATTGTAGATGCAGGCAACGGACTTCAAGGGCACCACGGTGTGTCAAATAAATAAAGAAAATCCGCTTTACTTAGTTCCACTTCACTACAAGAAAAAATACTTAATACTGATTTCAAGTCTTCTCTTAATTCGAAACATATGTGATACAAAACACTCGTAGCCCATCACAATCCGAGCAGGACATCTTACAGAACTACTACATATGAGAGAGAGAAAAACAAAATCATGAACAAAGAAATATGAATGATTTTTTTCCATTTGGTCGCGCCTTACAGCGCATTCGTAATTTATGTCTTTGCCGAAGCTTATGGTCGATCGCTGTTTCGTTTTTGTTTTTAATAAATTTATATCCTGGGGGTTTTTCGCCATGTACCTACACAGTTGCCCCCACACTGTACATTGACATGGTATGGAGATGTACAGTGTTTTTGTATGTCCATAATTAATATTTACATTCGCCGAGAGAGGTCGATGCCCTTTATTTGTCAGCTACTCTTTTATTTAAGTGAATGGATATATCAGCTTATTCTATTTATGTTACAGTTCCACAAGAAATTAAAAGATTGTATACATTTTATGATAATCCATTACATATTTGAATTTAGCATGCTGACAATAATGTGCAGTTTGCTTCGGTCTCGCTGCCGGGTTTCGCGCTTGTGCACTGCCATGTTTGACGACTAAGCCCTAGTCGCTAATGGTCAATATGTTGGTTGCTACTGTCGCATGTGTATGCACTCGTTTTCTTAATGTTGATGTCACATTGAGAGTTACACTGAGTATCACGTATTTAAGAACTGCCGTGGCGTTTGTCTTTATTCTGGGTGCAGTTGGTGTAAATTTATTGCACAAAATCTGACGCTGTGGCAGAGGATCCCCATTTTCACAGCCCAAGCGTTATTATTGCCGGTCGTACTCGGATTTTCAAGGAGAGAACCCTGGCCAACAGCATCCATCGACAAGGTAAGTACTGGCTCAAAGAACCATAGTTCACTTAGTAATGCCTTGAGCGTTGTGAGCCACGATACTCAGAAATTATTTTGTTGCACACGTACATTAACGTCAGCACACTTGACTGTCTACTTATTGAAAGACACATACAGCCATCCAAAACATTGTACAAATTGCTTGTCTTTAAAGTTCATTCTTTCACATGGAGTTTGGTTCCCAACGAAAATTTATGCAAGTATTGTGTTACAACACTATACATAACATGATAGCTTATAGCTATGGCTGACATTCCATCCATCACTTATATTATGAACATAAATTTCTTAAGTGTTAAAACGTCATAAATTTATCATTAACTTTTCTCCGTTACTACAGTTTGTTTGTTAGTTTTAACTAATCTTCCTTCACATCTCATATACAAATTAATTACCTGTCACATTATTATGATACAATACAAGCATATGATACAGTCATACTTCATTTTATAGATGGGCTTTTATTACTTATGGGAACTCATTTCTTCCTTAGGTAGAGGAAGGAAAAAACATTCGAAATAGGACTAAAACATTACGCATTGATGGCCTAACCTCACTTGGCCACACCTCCATTGTTTGGGAGAGAAGAAAGGAAATACTCGTCTACTTGTTCAAGGATTTATGACCTAATGTTACTCGTACAGTCATGGACTAGTTTCCAAGGAACTTTTATTTCATGTAAATAATGTGTACCGACTAATCATTCACGTAGTATCATGTTGTTTCTTCATCTGCTAGTGTTATTTACTTCAATTCACGTGTAGCTAAGTGTGAAATATGAAGTTTTAACCATCCTAGACTTATCTTTATCGAATAACTGGAAATGTCATTATTTATGCTTTCATGTGAGACGAAAAAAATGATTAAATGCTTATGTTTGCAGAGGTAAAGTCCATAGAGTATACTTTCCGGATGGTCGATTTTAGTTGCCACAATGTGGACAAGATACCTATATATTTCATATAATTTAAGTACCACCTAAGTGTCGTATGTAATATTGAGAAATATTCCACCTTTCGCGACTGTAACAAAAGTTTTACTTACACTGGGCATGTTTGGCTTTATTTTAAAGCACTTCAATCAATCAAAAGGAAGTAGACAAAATACATTAAACAAAACTGTGGACTTACAAAAACAGTAGGACTTGAATATACCGTCTGTCAGTGAAGTGCTCAGAGATATGTCAAATATAATTTTGTGTGTGGCACACACAAACAGCATTTATTTGCTAAAACACTGATGAGCCAACACAAATGTTGAATATTGTGCTACCGCAGCACAAAACTACGAAAGGTGACTTGGCAATGGAGGACACAAAATACAGTCCTCTTATGATTCTTCAAAAGAGAGAAACGCGTCTGGTCTAAATAAGTCGCTTATTACAGTTGCAGTAGAGGGATATATTTCAATACCATTGGTAAAACTGCGACTGTGGAACAAAAACAAGAAATAGATCATGAATACCATTGTGTATGTGCCATACCTTTCATCGATGGAAGTGCTTTAAAATAAAGCCAAACGCGCCCAGTGTAAATAAAACATTTATTACAGTCGCGAAAGACGGAATATTTCTCAATATTACATACGACACCTATGTGGTACTTAAATTAAATGAGATATTGTTATACAATAAATATTATATGAAATTTAGGTATCTTGTCCACATTTCATTCTGAACATTGTGGCAACTAAAATCGACCATACGGAAAGTATATGCTATGGACTTTTACCTCTGCAAACTCTTCAAAATTTCGTGCAATGGTTTACTACATTTAATGCTGCACATCAAAACAAAATTAAGTCATTTATGGGGGGAAGGTATCAGTCAAGAAGACGTGTAAAAATCAAATTTTTTGGCCAAATAGTTTTTGTGAAATCGAATGATAAGTGTGTCAAAGCAGTGGGAGCACCATGTGACTGCACAGGCGAGAAGTGCAGTGATGACAAAATCGCGCACAGCGCGGAATGCGGGGAGCACGTGTCTGCAGCAGCGAAAAAGTTAATGAAGAGTCAAGGCACTAGAAATTTCGTTCAAACGAATAACATTCGTGAAGTAAGGCACTCCAATATTGTTTTTAAATAAAGAAAATATTAAGCACCTCACAAGGTTTGAACTCATAACCTTTCGTTTGGTAGCCCAACAACTTAACCGTTCCACTACCTCAGCTCATTGGACAGTTTGACTCCATAAGAACTCTAACACCTCACGCAACTACTTATAAACACTGTTGGTATGATTATGAATTACTCACGCTTCGTCGAAGTACAATAGGAAATAAACAATTACCACTGTTCTTTATTGCGAAAAAGCAGTTCGTGAGATTGAAACAAACTCCTTTCCTTGCTATCGCCTGAATTAGGAGTCTTATTTCTTGTTTGGTTTAATTAATTAATAGAATATGAAGCAATTGGTATAAAGAATGCTTATTCCAAACTTTGTATAAAAGAAAGTCTGCTATCAAGACATTGCTTTTGTTCTATTACTTTATTTATGACTGAACGTTTGTAAAACTGAAGACACTCGTCTGTGCTCTGCACTGCAGTCGAGATCTGGCAACGTCGTTCTCTGTTCATTGGCTGACTGTGATTTGTGACGTCACATGCGCAGAACGAACCTAAACTCGGCCGCCAAGATATATGACGCGCACTTTAGCAGGAAATACAGTAAATGAAAATGTCTTGCACAACAGCAAAAGATGAACATGAATTTTAATTTTGTATTCCAGGGACCTGGAAGCACTGACACAAACTGAAGATTATGTAGTGGAACTGTTTCCTTCCAGAACTATCACAGCAGTATTTAAGAGAAAAGAGATTTTGATAGACACATTTCAAAACTGGTTTGCAGATATCCCTAAAGATACTGCTCACATCCTGCTAGACGAACCAGCTGGACAACATGGCGGTTGCATTTGTCAATTAAGGTAAAGACTTAGTCTTAGTAAGTCTGCTGTGGAAGCATCACAGTGCTGATGGGGAAAATGTGAAATGTGAAATAGCTATAACAGAAACATTCTAGACAATCGAATCGTAAATTATTTTGTAATGAAACGTGCAACAAAACTGAATTTCACGATCGACACTTGCGGCATCATACCTGTACAATCACCAAACTGTCTTCCACTTTGTAGCACAGATCATTCTGCAAATGGATTAACTATAAGGATGTATGATCACATTAGGAAATATTTTTACTGGGACTTGTTTGATAACTTTATATGGGGCCTCTTACTGGATTTGTTATTTTATATTATAGAAATGTGATAGCCAAGCACTAAATTTCTGATATTATACTTGGTAATCTTATGAATCATTAAAAGCTTGAAACTGATGCCTTTTCAAAAATACATTAAAATATTCTGAAATTGCATACTTCTTTTTGTTTGCATCAATGTTATATTGACTGCATACAATATAACAGGTACAGTTCGACATTTCACAGTTCTAAAGCACTGTTCTACAACAGTAATCAGTCTTGTCTGTATTTTCTTTACAGGTCATGTGTCAAATTTTATTCATAGCAAGTTTGGTGTTCCAAAGGCAGATTATGTTGGAGTTTTTACAAGTGGTTTATTGGTTTGAATTTAATTGGAACTTTTCCTGATAGATGAGCTAGGTTTTCTGGTGCAGTCAGTGGGCTACCTTTGAGGCCCAGAAGAAAAGTGAGACTAATCAGTTCATTCATCATTGCATATTCTGTAATACAACCTTTTCTTGTATTATCATAAATAAAATGTGAAAAAGAACTGATAGAGAACGTCACCTTCCCTTGTCTTCCAGTATTCTGAGTTTATTCTGATATTCAGGTCTTCCTGTTGTACAGTTCTGATGACGACTTAAAGAATAGTACACCTGAAACATTATGTCTATTCACATTTTGGGCCAGTTGCATAAGAGTGGCGCTAATAGGATGAGGGTGCAAATCAGACTTTCTTTAAATATACGTTGTAATGGTCATGAGCGTTAGTCACCTTTGAGACACCCCACTGACTTTGAATGTGATAATGTGATAGGGCCACAAGAAAGTGCAAGTTACTTCTGTGATACTGTAGAAAGTATTGGCAGGAATATAGCCAGTGATCATGATTATTAAAAGCAGTGGTCATGAGAATGTAAAGTCACAAGAAGACTGGGTTCTGGACAGCCACATAGCACTATCAATTGGGGTTCTGGTGCATCATACTGGACTGCAGCAGCAATTGGTACTACAGCGACTCAACGAACTGTTACAAATCGATTACTTCAAGGAGAGCTCCAAGCCAGACACCCTGTAGTGTGCACTCCTCTAACCCCACACCACCACCATTTGCAACTTCAGTGGTGTCAAATGAGAGTTCATTGGAGGTCTGATGTGTTTTCCAATGAAAGCTGGTTCTGCCTCAGTACCAGTGATGGCCATGTGTTGGGCAGACAGAGGCCAGTTGAGGACCTGCAACCAACATGTCTGTGTACTAAGCAGACTGTACCTACACCTGGAGTTGTGGTCTGGGATGTGATTTCATTTGACAGTAGGAGCACTTTCAGGTTGTCCTACGCACCCTGACTGCAAATTTGTACATCAATCTGGTGTTTCGACCTGCCATGCTGCCATTCATGAACAGCATTTTGGGGGTTGTTCTCCAATTGGATAATGCTCACCCACATAGGGCCGTCATAACACAACTTGCTTTACAGACTGTTGACATGTTTTCTTGGCAAACTCGTACATGGGATCTGTCTCCAGTCAAGCACATTGGGCCATAATTGGACGACAACTCCAGTGTCATCCAATAACAGCATTAACTGTCTCAGTATTGACAGACCAAGTGGGACAGGCATGGAACTCCGTTCCACAAACTGATATTTGGCACCTGTACAACACAATGCATGCACATGGCATACTTGCATTCAACATCCTGGCATTTACACAAATTATTAATGTAGTAGAAGCTCACATTTGCAATGTCTTATCACCTAATCACCTTAACATGTGATCTTGCACTGTTAATCACTTAAATGTGTTAACTAGATAAACACATTGCCTGCTTTTCACTATGTCATATTAATTATTTTTTGCCTGCGATTTTTTCCATCAGTGTATATGTAATAAAGGGGTAAACATTTTAAAGTGTAGACATTGGTTTCTTCAAAGTTGTTAATCACCCGAAGTTCTCATCTGAATATTTTGAAATCTTGACACAATATTGGATTCTAATATAGGTATGTTTTAGATACCTAATTCTTTAGTGCACCTATATTCTTAATACATACATATTTTCGATGTTTTATGTGATCTGATTCATACATAATTTTCCATCTTGTTATTTTTACTTTACCATCATATCTTCTTTCTTTTTATTTCTTCCTGTTTTCGCATACCTTCTTTGAATATTCCCACATGGTCTTGAACAGACATAATTGTACATGGTGGAAATTCAATTTCTCCAGTTTTTTGTGAAACATAACTTCGAAAGGTGAAAAACAAGTAGAACTGTGTTGTAAACTGTTCATAATGTATTCAGATTCACTTACATGTCCAAAGTATATTCGATGTTTATGACTATGACTTGTACAACACACATGTATCTAGCTGCAGGATTTGATGAAGTATTATATACTGAAATTATAACATGTTTAATTCCAGATCTTTCTAGAAATGATTTCCAATTTTTAGACAAGAGCTAAGACCTATTGTGTAAGAAAATAACTTCTGGTTTCCCGACATTTTTAAAATAGTCTTTTTCAGATTTGAATGAATTTCTTTGCTTGCAGCTTTCTTGAAAGGATACAGCTTTAGCAAGTTATAGAAAGCATCTACAATTACAAAAATATAACAAGACCACCTGTTTTGGTAAATTTTCACAGAAATCCACAGCCACTATATTCAAACGTTTTTCAACAATGGTTCTTTGTATTTCACCTTGGCATATCTTGTTACTTAACTTGACTTTCTGACACTTATCATAGATTGACAATTATTTCCTTACCTTTTCAGCTGTATTATAAAAGTTAACATTTTCTTGTAGTTTTTACAAACACTTTTGAATACTGCAGTGACCACAGCTTTCATGTACAAAATTAATATCTCTGCATCCTGCTCTGTTGAACGAAATTTTCAGTTATCAGAATTTGTATTGCTTTTCTAAATAGTATCCCTTTGAATACTTGGTAGTACATACCTAATTTCTAATATTTCTTTTTTACACAAACAGATTTTACATATCTTATATTATGATTCTGACTTCTCCTAATTATATTGAACATGCACCTAATAATTTTTCTTCAAGTACACTTTACATACAACTCATCTTAAATTCTTTTTCCTTTTCCTGAGCAGAAGTTTCTCTAAATCCTCCCAACATCAATCCTGATCAAGCATTTACAATAAAGTTGTCGGAGCCTTTAATGTATTTTATCTCATAACAAAACTGTTGTAAGTACATTGCCATTCTGGTGAGCCTACTAAGGTAAAGTCTGCACTCCTGAAGATAGCAGAAGGCTTTGTGATATTAATCTACTCTTATCTTATGAAGCATCAAATAAGTGCTAAACTTTGAAAATGCTCACTGTATTGCTAATAACTCCATTTTGGTAACTGTGTAAGACTTTTTATTTTTAAAAGCATTCTGCTTGTGAAAGTAATTGTGTACTGTATAATTCCTCCGTTAAATTCTTTTTCTGCACTAAAATCAAAAGCACTACCATCAGTCTGTAACCAAAATGGTAAACTAAAGTCAGGTTATGTAATAAATTTTGGTTATTTGAATATTTTTTGAGGTTTTCAAAAGCCTTTTCACATTGTTTACTTACTCCACACCCAAATGGTGTTTTTTTTAATAAGCTACGTAGACTGAGTGCATTTAAACTTTAACCACTTACAAATTTTCTGCAAAAGCCACATGAACTGTAAAATTATTTCAATGTGCTTTGTTTTTTTTTTTTTGTTATATGGAGCTGGAACATCTAAACTAGCTTAAATTTTCTCTGGATCTACGTTAGTAATGACATGTCCTAAAATTTTTAATTCAGGTTCTGCAATTTACATTTTTGTAATTTTAGTGTCATTCCTTCTTGCTTGAACTTTTCACATACTTTTCTCAAAAGTTCAGTCTGCTCATTCCAGTCTTGTCCAGTTACCAAAATGTTACCTACATAAACTGTTAATTCAGATACAATTTCCTGTCCAAGTTCATGATATGATGCTCTCATTAATTCTGCCCCAGATCAATTTATACCAAAGGTGCTACACGATACTTATAGCATCATCAACTGTAAAGAAAAGCAGTACACTTCTGATTTCTGTTGTTAAAGGAACCTGATAACATCCTGATGTTAAATCTGAGCTTAACATAATCTGAATATGTTTGATTTTATGCAAAAGTTCTTCACTGTGCTCAGGCTGACGTTTCCCTTTACAAAAATTTCTTCAAATGTCTAGAATCAAAAACTAACCTCACTCCCTCACCTCTTTTTGAAACAGTTACAATTTGATTGTTATGTGGACTAACACGTCTCTCAATAACACCACATATTTTCACTAGCTCCTTTTCAACAGCTGCTCATATGGCCGTGGGTACCCTGTATGATTTTATGAAAAGAGGTTGATGCTGTTCTAACTGTACATTGCTATTCATAAACTCAGTGTGGGATTTTACTAAAAGCATCAAAACATCACTATATTCCGACAGTGAACAGGAGATGTCATGCTGTTACCAAAGGCACTCACACCAGTCGCCTGCTGCCATAGGCCATTAATGCCAAATTTCGCCTCACTGTCCTAATGGATACGTTCGTCATTCGTCCCACACTGATTTATGCAGTTATTTCATGCAGTGTTCCTTGTCAGTACCGACAACTCTACGCAAATGCCACTGCTCTCAGTCGCTAAGTGAAGGCTGTCGACCACTTTGTTGTCTGTGGTGAGAGGTAATGCCTGGAATTTGGTATCCTCAGTATCCTCTCGACATTGTGGATCTCGGAATACTGAATTCCCTATCGATTCCAAAATGAAGAGTCCCACCCATATAGCTCTGACTGCCGATCTGTGTTCAAAGTCTGTTAATTCCTGTTGTGCGGCCATAATCACATAGGAAGCGTTTTCTTATGAACCACCCGCCCTTTTATGCCTTCTGTATGCCGTATTACTACCATCTGTACATGTGCATATCGCTGTCCTGTGACTTTGACGCCTCAGTGTATAATTCAATACGATAAATTGGCTTAATAGTATGAATTGTTATTGTATTAGAATGATAAAGTAATTACACAAACCAAAATATTAAGTTTAAGAATTTTTGTGAAGATCTCTTCAACTGAAAAGAAATGGCTGCACACCACAAAGTTTAATTCAGTCTTAAACTTCACAATCTTATCCACAAGATTTTTAAAATGTTAAGGCAAGGCATAATGGCCACCAGCGAGCATTGGTGTTGTTCGTCTTGTAATGGAACTGCTCAACATACTTCTGTTTTTGTAAAGTATTGTAGAACCAATCCACTATAATTTAAAAAATGATCCAAATGGATTGAAACAAAAATTATGCAATTTTCTAGAATTTCAGTGAATTTACACTCTTAAAGCATAATATTAATGTAAAGTATCTATTTTATAAGACACAACTACATCCGTATTTCTAACATATTTCACAGTTTTCTTCATTTGTGAAGTAGAGAATATTCAGATAAAATTAATAGAATGCTCTTGTCTGTATATTATTACTTAACTTTATCTATCTGGTTACAAATCATCGACAATATCGATTGTACATATATCTCTTTGTACATAAAAAATTGATATCTTTGTAATTGCCAACAACTAGGTCAGTTATTTATGGAGTAGTGAGTTGGGAGTCTGCAAATTAAGGCCAGTTAATAGTGGCCATCACGTGATATGTTACAACCCATCAAAACATTCTGTAATGCATTTCAAATAGCGGGAATCACGCTGACCATCACATCACATCTCATCATGACACGTCATGACATTGGCAAGGTTTCTCTGGAAGGCAGTATTTACAGCTGACATCATCACCTGTAGTTCATCGCAAGACCCCGAGGCTCATTTCCTCCCGATTCACAGCTATGTGAGCATCTACATTAGTTTCATACTGCTTTTCATGGTTGATATCATTTGTTATTCTAAGTCTTTGTTATTCGATATTTTTGTTATTTGTTGTATACTGATTCGCTTCGTTATTTATGTCGCTAAAATTTCTAATTCTCTAGTGAATGACGAAAGATTATTGAATGGGCTCATGACTATTTCAGTTGGACCCTAAACGACTGGGAAACCATGACCTGGGCAGATGAGTCCCGATTTCAGTTCGTAAGAACCATGGACCCAGGTTGTCAACAAGGCACTGTGCAAGCTGGTAGTGACTCCATAATGATGTGGGCTGTGTTTACATGGAATGGACTGGGTCCTCTGGTGCAACTGAACCGATCATTGACTGGAAATAGCTAAGTTTGGCTACTTGGAGACCATTTGCAGTTCTTCATGGACTTCATTTTCCCAAACAATAATAGAGTATTATGGATGAAAATGCGACCTGTCACTGGCCCACAAATGTTCGTAATTGGTTTGAAGAACATTCTGGACAACTCAATCGAATGATTTGGCCATCCAGACAGTCTGATATCAAACCCATCAAACATTTATTGGACATAACCGAGAGGTCAGTTCGTGCACAAAATCCTGCACTGGTAACACTTTCGCAATCATGGATGGTTATAGAGGCAGCATGGCTCAATATTTCTGAAGGGGATTTCCAACACCTTGTTGAGTTCATGCCAGGTCGAGTTGCTGCATTACACAGGGCAAAAGGGGGTCCGACACGATATTAAGAGTATCCCATGACTTTTGTCACTTCAGTGTATAAAACGTATGTCTTTGTCTTCTTTCCCTATCAGAGACCCGCAAGATCAATGGAATATGGCTACTGTAATTTAGTATAACTTTTTCTCTGTGATTGGGGTGGGAGGGACTGTAGTTTCATTGCACTGGCACAAGAATTAACATTGGTTGTGGCACTGATCTTAGAATATTATCTTGAGTCCATGAAAGACAAGTAAATATTTAACAATAAGGAGTTGCTGTGTGCAACAATACTCATTACATTCATACATCAAAACATCGATCATTACCTAGCATAGACTAATTATTAGGAGTGAATCTGCTACAAACTCTAACAAAGTGAAATATTCAATAAACACACTGTAAGTGTTGGCGACAAACGTACTTTTCTTAATCTGTGCTGAGGTATCAAGCCATAGCTTTGACATGATTCCTTTCCTAAGATAACTCTCGAATGATCCTACTGTAACAAGAGGAATTTGTGAATGAAGGTGTTGACTAATTTCGTATATTTTCACACCAAGATGTATGGAATTATTTTCTGGTTAGTTATTTCCATGTTCCACAGGAAGAGAGAGGTAAATTTCCTTCTAAATGATAACAGGAAATGGACGGTTTTAGTGACAGCACAGCTTTTACAATCGTGAAGTTAGAATTTTTTTCCTGTGTCTGTGTAGATGTGTCATAAACTTGTAGGCAGCAGTTTAATAACAGTTTATGAATGGTGATAGAGGTTTTTGACTTTGTTGTCAAAGCTGATTTTTGTGTGTAATCTTTAAATGGCAAACTATTTCTCTTCTGAAGAACTACAGCTCTAAATGTGAGTGTTGGAACTACCTATTTCTGAGATAAAAAATAATATATCGAACGTGACGAAGTTGGATATTTATTTGATGCACAGTTACACACACAAAATATTGGGACGAATGGATACGTATAATAACAATACAAAGATACTGGTCTGCAAAGAAAATGCCCACAGCAAAAAGGTGTGAGAACCAAAGAAAATAAATCACTGAGATTCTAACATACATATAACAAATAAATTTGTCCTTCTTTCACACATTTTCAGCACTCCCAATTAAAAAGGACTCAAATTTATTAATAAGTGTTTAGAAATTTCTCACAAATATCCTGAATGCTTTGGATGTTCAGCATCTTCCTCTGCATCTGAAGTGTCAGCTTTGGTAATGGCTTGGTTAGTAAATCATCCTGCTGGTCATTGGATGGAACATGCTCTAGTACAAACTCGTTCTCCTTGTGCTTATTGCACACAAAGTGATAACATACATCAATATGCTTACTTCTTTGATGAAACTCTGGGTTTTCACTGCACTTAAATTGTCAATCCCCCCCATGAACCATGGACCTTGCCGTTGGTGGGGAGGCTTGCGTGCCTCAGCGATACAGATAGCCGTACCGTAGGTGCAACTACAACGGAGGGGTATCTGTTGAGAGGCCAGACAAACGTGTGATTCCTGAAGAGGGGCAGCAGCCTTTTCAGTAGTTGCAAGGGCAACAGTCTGGATGATTGACTGATCTGGCCTTGTAACAATAACCGAAACGGCCTTGCCGTGCCGGTACTGCGAACGGCTGAAAGCAAGGGGAAACTACAGCCGTAATTTTTCCCGAGGGCATGCAGCTTTACTGTATGATTACATGATGATGGCGTCCTCTTGGGTAAAATATTCCGGAGGTAAAATAGTCCCCCATTCGGATCTCCGGGCGGGGACTACTCAAGAGGATGTCGTTATCAGGAGAAAGAAAACTGGTGTTCTACGGATCGGAGCGTGGAATGTCAGATCCCTTAATCGGGCAGGTAGGTTAGAAAATTTAAAAAGGGAAATGGATAGGTTGAAGTTAGATATTGTGGGAATTAGTGAAGTTCGGTGGCAGGAGGAACAAGACTTCTGGTCAGGTGACTACAGGGTTATAAACACAAAATCAAATAGGGGTAATGCAGGAGTAGGTTTAATAATGAATAGGAAAATAGGAATGCGGGTAAGCTACTACAAACAGCATAGTGAACGCATTATTGTGGCCAAGATAGATACGAAGCCCACACCTACTACAGTAGTACAAGTTTATATGCCAACTAGCTCTGCAGATGACGAAGAAATTGAAGAAATGTATGATGAAATAAAAGAAATTATTCAGATTGTGAAGGGAGACGAAAATTTAATAGTCATGGGTGACTGGAATTCGAGTGTAGGAAAAGGGAGAGAAGGAAACATAGTAGGTGAATATGGATTGGGGGACAGAAATGAAAGAGGAAGCCGCCTGGTAGAATTTTGCACAGAGCACAACATAATCATAACTAACACTTGGTTTAAGAATCATGAAAGAAGGTTGTATACATGGAAGAACCCTGGAGATACTAAAAGGTATCAGATAGATTATATAATGGTAAGACAGAGATTTAGGAACCAGGTTTTAAATTGTAAGACATTTCCAGGGGCAGATGTGGACTCTGACCACAATCTATTGGTTATGACCTGTAGATTAAAACTGAAGAAACTGCAAAAAGGTGGGAATTTAAGGAGATGGGACCTGGATAAACTGAAAGAACCAGAGGTTGTACAGAGATTCAGGGAGAGCATAAGGGAGCAATTGACAGGAATGGGGGAAATAAATACAGTAGAAGAAGAATGGGTAGCTTTGAGGGATGAAGTAGTGACGGCAGCAGAGGATCAAGTAGGTAAAAAGACGAGGGCTAGTAGAAATCCTTGGGTAACAGAAGAAATATTGAATTTAATTGATGAAAGGAGAAAATATAAAAATGCAGTAAGTGAAACAGGCAAAAAGGAATACAAACGTCTCAAAAATGAGATCGACAGGAAGTGCAAAATGGCTAAGCAGGGATGGCTAGAGGATAAATGTAAGGATGTAGAGGCCTATCTCACTAGGGGTAAGATAGATACCGCCTACAGGAAAATTAAAGAGACCTTTGGAGATAAGAGAACGACTTGTATGAATATCAAGAGCTCAGATGGAAACCCAGTTCTAAGCAAAGAAGGGAAAGCAGAAAGGTGGAAGGAGTATATAGAGGGTCTATACAAGGGCGATGTACTTGAGGACAATATTATGGAAATGGAAGAGGATGTAGATGAAGATGAAATGGGAGATATGATACTGCGTGAAGAGTTTGACAGAGCACTGAAAGACCTGAGTCGAAACAAAGCCCCCGGAGTAGACAATATTCCATTGGAACTACTGACGGCCGTGGGAGAGCCAGTCCTGACAAAACTCTACCATCTGGTCAGGAAGATGTATGAGACAGGCGAAATACCCTCAGACTTCAAGAAGAATATAATAATTCCAATCCCAAAGAAAGCAGGTGTTGACAGATGTGAAAATTACCGAACTATCAGCTTAATAAGTCACAGCTGCAAAATACTAACACGAATTCTTTACAGACGAATGGAAAAACTAGTAGAAGCCAACCTCGGGGAAGATCAGTTTGGATTCCGTAGAAACACTGGAACACGTGAGGCAATACTGACCTTACGACTTATCTTAGAAGAGAGATTAAGGAAAGGCAAACCTACGTTTCTAGCATTTGTAGACTTAGAGAAAGCTTTTGACAATGTTGACTGGAATACTCTCTTTCAAATTCTAAAGGTGGCAGGGGTAAAATACAGGGAGCGAAAGGCTATTTACAGTTTGTACAGAAACCAGATGGCAGTTATAAGAGTCGAGGGACATGAAAGGGAAGCAGTGGTTGGGAAGGGAGTAAGACAGGGTTGTAGCCTCTCCCCGATGTTGTTCAATCTGTATATTGAGCAAGCAGTAAAGGAAACAAAAGAAAAATTCGGAGTAGGTATTAAAATTCATGGAGAAGAAATAAAAACTTTGAGGTTCGCCGATGACATTGTAATTCTGTCCGAGACAGCAAAGGACTTGGAAGAGCAGTTGAATGGAATGGACAGTGTCTTGAAAGGAGGATATAAGATGAACATCAACAAAAGCAAAACAAGGATAATGGAATGTAGCCTAATTAAGTCGGGTGATGCTGAGGGAATTAGATTAGGAAATGAGGCACTTAAAGTAGTAAAGGAGTTTTGCTATTTGGGGAGCAAAATAACTGATGATGGTCGAAGTAGAGAGGATATAAAATGTAGGCTGGAAATGGCAAGGAAAGCGTTTCTGAAGAAGAGAAATTTGTTAACATCCAATATTGATTTAAGTGTCAGGAAGTCATTTCTGAAAGTATTCGTATGGAGTGTAGCCATGTATGGAAGTGAAACATGGACGATAAATAGTTTGGACAAGAAGAGAATAGAAGCTTTCGAAATGTGGTGCTACAGAAGAATGCTGAAGATTAGATGGGTAGATCACATAACTAATGAGGAAGTATTGAATAGGATTGGGGAGAAGAGAAGTTTGTGGCACAACTTGACCAGAAGAAGGGATCGGTTGGTAGGACATGTTCTGAGGCATCAAGGGATCACCAATTTAGTATTGGAGGGCAGCGTGGAGGGTAAAAATCGTAGAGGGAGACCAAGAGATGAATACACTAAGCAGATTCAGAAGGATGTAGGTTGCAGTAGGTACTGGGAGTTGAAGGAGCTTGCACAGGATAGAGTAGCATGGAGAGCTGCATCAAACCAGTCTCAGGACTGAAGACCACAACAACAACAAATTGTCAATGGTCAAAGTTGTTTTTATTTTCCTGAACAAATCCAAGTCTGCAATGTATTCAGCCTCAGTTGTAGAAAGTGCTACCACTCTGCTTTGTTGAGGCCCAAGCGATAGTGGATTCACTGAGCTTTAACAACATACCAGTTGTGGATCTCCTACTTTCTGCTTCACCAAAATAGTCTGCGTCATTGTGTGCATCAAGGCGATTCTCCTGCTTTGTAGAAAAATGAAGTCCATAGTCCATAGTGCCTTTAACATATTTCAGGATCCTTTTCGCAGCACTCCAATGCATTTTCATTGGTCTCTCGAGATGCTGACTGGCACTGTTGAGCCGGCTGGAGTGGTTGAGCGGTTCTAGGCGCTTCAGTCTGGAACCGCGTGACGAATCCTGCCTTGGGCATGGATGTGTGTGCTCTCTTTAGGTTAGTTAGGTTTAATTAGTTCTACGTTCTAGGGGACTGATGACCTCAGATGTAAAGTCCCATAGTGCTCAGAGCCATTTTTTGGCATTGTTGACTGCGAAAGTGATGTCTGAGAGTGTTCCTACTGAGAAATACATCAGACTACCCACAGCTTGCCTATATGGAACATTGGACATGTCCTTCTCCCCCCCCTTTTATGCAGGTCAGCACACATATGATGATGATGGTATGCAGGTACTATTACAGGGTTAGCAACCTCCATCCTGAAGTGGCATAAAACCTTCATGGCATAAGCCTCTTGACGCAGAAAAATGGAGCCATCTGCTAATCATTCTATATGCAGGCCCAAGTATGTATCCAATTTTCTATATGTGATGTCAAATTCTCTTTGTAATTCACTAAGCAAAAGGTTAATAGTAGAAGGATCTTCAGCAGCTATCAGACCATCATCCACATGTACTGCCAAGATTAATGGATTATTTGTGTCCTGACTGGTGGATACACATGGATCTGCATTTGTTGGCTAAAGTCCAAACTTGCATAAAACTGTTGTGAAATGTTGGTTCCAGCACCTGGAAGCTTGTTTCAGGACATACAAGCTTCGATTTAGTTTACACAATCATCTTCGAAGCCTTTTGGTTGAGCCATATAAATATTCTCTGCTAAATTACCATAAAGAAAAGCAGTTCGAACATCAAATTGTTCAAGACACATGTTTCTGGATGCTGCAATGGATAACAATATACGGATTGCGTCAAATCTAGTCACTGGACTATAAGTTTCCAGATAATCTATACCTGCAACTTGCTTGAAACCTCTAGCCACAAGTCTAGCCCTGAAATGCGGAGCATCATCACTGTTAGAATACTTGAGTTTGTACACCCAATGGTCATCAATGACTTAGTGATGTGCAGGTAGATCCACTAATGTCCAGGTTTGGTTAGCCTCCAAGGAATTAATTTCATCATTCATAGCATCTTTCCGCTTTTCTGCCTATCACACATAAATGCTTCGTCATATGTCTCTGATTCACCAATATCTAAAATACATAGATGATTCTCGTATCTTGCTGGAAATCTTAATGATCTGCGATCTCTTAATCGATATTTCCCATCAGACTGAACAGCTTCACCAGCTACTGCTTCCCATTCACTGATATCATCAGAATGTGCATCATTGTCTCTTTATTGACATGCTTCTGTAGAATCCCATATCCACAGGAATAGTTTGAAAGTTGGCTTCTACAGATGATAAACTATTTTCAGGTAAGAAAAAGTTCACCGCTCTTGGTGTTGATGTTTCACGTTTGCTGCAGTTGTCCTTAAACAGTTTCCCTGTAAAAATACCATCTTTGTAGACATTTACTTGTCGCAGGTCTGGAAACCACACACGATAACCTTTCGTGTTTTGCTCATAGCCGACAAAATATCCCCTTTTAGCATTTGCATCCCATTTTTGCTTCTCTTTACGAACATTGACATAAATTACTTCACAAAAAGTTCAGAGGATTTTGAAGCTTGTTTTCTACCCTAGAAACAGCTCACATGGCATAGCTCCCCTTTCTTTACTTGTTCCAGTCCAGTTGAGTGCGAACACTGCATAACTTACAGCTTCTGCCCACATCTTAGTTAGCAGTCGACCTGCATGCATACAAGCCCTGGCTAACTCGACAAATGTTCTGTTTTCCCTTTCAGTGACTCCATTCTGTTGTGGACTGTATGGCACTGTTTTCTGATGCAAGATGGCGTGCTGGTTAGTCAAATTGGCAACCACTTCATTACAAAATTCTAATCCATTATCTGTTCTTAATGTCTTTATGCCTCTGCACAAATGTTTCTCACTCACTTTAAAGAAATTTTCCAAACATTCAGCTATTTCCATTTTATTCTTGATACAGCACACCATTCTCCAGTGACTATAGTCATCTTTCAACATCAAGAAATATTTTGCTCCACCCAGATTTTCTTCTTGCATTTTACCACACAAAGCTGCATGTACAAGCTCACCTATTTGTTTTGATTTTGTATCACTGGATGGAAATGGCAGTTTGCACATTTTACCAATAAAGCAGTCTTCACACTGAAACTTCTGATCTTGGAAATTTATGTTAGCACTTGCACGATATTCTGAAGTGCCTTCCTCTTGTGCCACAGAAAAAAAGGCTCTAACTCAGCAACATTTGCACAATACTCACGATATGACACAACCTTAAATTTAATTTCAAACAGCTTGTTCTCCCACTGCAACAATACTTTAGTTCTTTAAAAATTTACACATTCTATTGTCAGATTGATGTGTCATACCATTGTCGAGGGCAGCACCCAAAGAGAACAGATTGTAGGTCAACTCTGGAACATACAAAACCTTGCTAATGTGCTTCTTCCATTCCTTTCCAGTGTAGGCCAGAATATTAATGTTTCAAGATCCAAGAGCAGGAATGTATTTTCATCACCAATACGAACAGGTCTTGCCTCTGGAAATTCTTCATAAGTAATGAACCAAGAACATTGATTGGACATGTGGCCAGTCGCTCCTAAATCCATACACCACGCTTCTCCAGTTGTATCTGAATCACTTGCACTAAACATTGCTTTTCCAATGAGATCTTCTCCACTGGGTGAAGACTGGTTTGCAATTGTGGCTTTTCGCTTTTTGCAGTCACAGATCCAGTGCCCTGGCTTATGACAATAGTGACAAGTGCCTGATTTTACGAAATGGTTGTGTTTTTTACCACCTTTTTTTTTATGAGAGCTGATGTTTGCTGGATATGCTGCACTTTCACCTTGATCACTTACATTTATTCCATTTTCCTCCATGGCAAGTCTGGAGACCAGATTACTAAGTGTTCGTTCACTTGCCCCCGCAGATTCCCATGCACTCACAAAATATTTCTATGCCACTGGTAAAGTCATCAAAATTTTTGTAATAACCATTTTCTCCAGTATTTGCTCACCAAGAATCTGCAAGCGAGGTGCAAGATCTTCAATTCTAGCAATATGAGTCAGAATGTCAAGTGTTGGTTTCTTTTGCAAACTATACCACTGTTGCAGTAGCATGTACACACTGGGTCCAGATTTTTGTTCGTAAATAGACACTAGCTTGTCCCACATTTCTTTCAATGTGTTGCAGTTCATAATATGCAGCATTAACGAAATAAATCTCGGGTGAACAGCCGGGTACGAGTGTGCATAGGACACAATATTTCGGCAATCTCCTACGTTGCCATCATCAGGTGCACTGATGTACTGACCAACGGTGGGCCAGCGCCATGTATATATATATAGCACAATCCTCCTCCTGCTCCTCCCTCAGGCGCTTCCTATGAGTCAGTGCGGTCAGCGCTCCGCGTGCGGTCCAGGTACAGCGTCCGTTCTCCCATCGTCTGGGTGCTGCATCCTAGGTCTTCTCGTTCAGGAGGGTCTACTGGCACCGCTCTCGTTATTCTTCCCTCCTCCCCCGAAGTCGGTACACGCTGGGAAATAACCTTTTTCTTTTTAATCCGGGTGATCGTGGGTTCCCACGCCTTGCTAAGGATGTAACTGCTGTCACGATTTAGTTGTGGCTTCCTTACTCTGATCTCTATGGCTTCTTTGATGACACAGTCATAGTATTTGCAAGTCTGAGGCAGGACTTTGGTTTGGTCATAATCCATGCTGTGGAGTTCCGACAGGCAATTCTCAGCGATTGCCGACTTACTGGGCTGTTGCAGTCTAGTGTGCCATTGATGTTCTCGACATCGGTCCTCAATGGTACGAATGGTCTTCCCTATGTATACACTACCGCATTGGCAAGGTATCTGATAAACCCCTGATTTACGAAGACCAAGGTTGTCCTTGACACTACCAAGAAGGCTCTTGGTTTTGCTTGGAGGATGGAAAATGGTTTTCACTTGGTATTTACGTAAAATGCGTCCAATTTTTCGGGATAAGGCCCCACAAAACGAATTAATAGCCAAGGCCACCTCCTCCTGAGGGTCATCCTCAGTTTCTGCCGGTGCTGCAGATGTGAGATGTAGAGCCTTCCGAATTTGCCCTTCCTTGTAACCGTTCCTCCGAAATACAGTCTTCAGATGGGCCAATTCTTGTTGGAGACTGTCCCTGTCAGAGATGGTGTAAGCTCTGTGTACAAGAGTTTTGAGCACACCATTCTTTTGTGCCGGGTGGTGGCAGCTATCCACATGTAGATACAAATCGTTGTGCGTCTTCTTCCTATACACGCTGTGCCCCAAAGTGCCGTCAGCTCGTCTTCTAATCAAAATATCTAGGAAAGGGAGTATCCCATCCGTTTCGATCTCCATGGTGAACTTAATATTCTTCAGGCAAATGATATGAACCATCGACAACAGTCCAAGCATTGTGTGATTTCAACACTATGCACACTTGAAACTGCCAGGCAGTCCAATTTTCAACACCTCTGAGCTTTTTTATGCGAACGATCTCACTTTCTATCCTAACGTTAAGCTATTTTTCTCTTCGCTCGTATCCGGAAAACTAACCTCACTTGGCACGATCGTATTTAAACTATTATTTCGGGTCCGATACTAACTTTTTACAAAATATTATCTGTCTTGCGTTCCTGGGCCCATAACCCGTTGGAACTACTTATTTCTGAGATGCCAAATAATATATCGAACGTAATGAACTTGGATATTTATTTGATTCACAGTTACACACACAACATACTGGGAAGAATGTATACATACAATAAAAATACAAAGATACTGGACTGCAAAGAAAATGCACACAGCAAAAAGTTGAGAACCAAAAAAAAAAAATCACTGAGTTTCTAACATAAATATAACAAATAAAATTGTCCTTCTTTCACACATTTTCAACAGTGACTTTAAGCGAAAACACTCTGTCAGATTAAAACTGTGTGCCGGACCTAGACTCGAACTTGGGATCTTTGCTTTTCGTGGGCAAGTGCTCTACCAAGCAGTTTTAATGTGCCAGGAAGTTTCGTACCAGTGCACAATCCACTGCAGAGTGAAAATCTCATTTTCAAAACACCCTACTTACAACGAATGCATTCCAGTAACAATTTTAGTTGCAGACGTTACATTATCACATTTCGAGACCCTTTTTGCAAAAAAACAAGTTTTGAAAGTAATATGGGGCATCAGTCAAACTGTATGTGACCAAACTATGCAATTATAGATATGAATATCACCAAATACGGCACTTTAGCTTTGCAAACATGTAAATAAACATGGTGTCCACTCCCTTTGTTCACAATCTGACATATACCTTAGATTATGGTTTGATTCTATGATCACAGTCTAATATATATGATAGATTGTAGTTTGATTCTATGAGCCAATCATTTCATATGTTATGTGTCAGTATGTGGATACCACTGTCCTCACATATGTCAGACGAATTTAAATCGTGCTGTGTGAGTACAATAACAGCTTTTTATGAAATTTTGTGAAGTGGCTTTACCAACTCACAAAAAAATTATCATGTTTTAACTTAAACTTCATCTTGAGCTAGGTAAAGTCAATTTGCATACTATTGAAAAATGTAACATTGTCATTGTTCTTTGTACTGCCAGAAACATGTTTTCATAACATTGTGTACCAAATCAAATGGTTCAAATGGCTCTGAGCACTATGGGTCTTAACATCTATGGTCATCACTCCCCTAGAACTTAGAACTACTTAAACCTAACTAACCTAAGGACATCACACAACACCCAGTCATCACGAGGCAGAGAAAATCCCCGACTCCACCGGGAATCGAACCCAGTGTACCCGAGTGCAGGAAGCAAGAACGCTATAGCGCGACCACGAGCTACGGACATTGTGTATTCTGTGTTGAGGACTTATAGGAGAAAACCAAACAGGCGCCAGATTGAAGTACAAGTTTGTGAAGTGTAAGTGCTGTTCTTTACGGATTTCGTAAGTATACCTCCAAACTACGAAAATATGCGGTGTAACAGATGCACTGCATTTAAGATCTCTCCATCACTTTTGGTAGAATTTAAATAAATACAAGTTTCTTTTAATGGCTTCTTCAACAAAACTGTTTCAAAATCTTGCAGAACAAACAAGGAGTATCGTTTCATTTATGTGGCTGGGTTCGTGGTTTCCTGTCAGGAAGGTCAAATTTGACAGTAACTGGCAGGAAGCCATCCAGTGAAACTGACATTACAATTCGGTTTCTCAATGCAGTATTATTGGCTGTCTGCTGTTCTAAATCTATATAAACGACTTGAGGGATAAAGTGTGCAACCTTCTTGGATTACAGGTGATGTTACTGTTTACCATTTAGTGCAATAAATCGAAGATCAAAAGAAGTTCAAAAAGAAATAGACAAGATATCTACTTGGAGTAAAAAGTGGCAATTGACCCCAAACAATAGAAACACTATGATGTCTTCCAAGTAAGTACAAAAAAAATATTTTCCTACATTGACAGGCACGAAGCAACTGGCAGCCACAGTAGAGTATGCCTGATGATGCAGTATGCCTTCTGTGTGACTGTGAAACACGCATCACTATGCATGTGATAGTCATCAATTTCAAGTGCTAAAATGAATACAGTGCAACTGTATCATCAGTCGTGTTTTCTTTTTCCAAGCAACAATTAACGTCAAAAACCACTTTTTTCCACGTTGAATGGATTTATCTCTTTGTATTATTTAATAAAATTGTTTCACCAATTTTTGTTGTTATTTCTACAGTGTGAAGTCTTTTTCTCTGTCCATTTACTGTAAAACCTAACTACTACAAAGAAACAACTGCACAGACTTCACCAGTGTAATATTAGTAAACATGTGAAAATAGATTAACTGAAATCGGTTTATTTTGTTTTGGTGACAGACTGATCTGTAGTGTAGTAAAAAGTTGAAAGGTGGTAATTTCATTGATAGTTGGCGACGCCAATGGTAAATAGAGATTGTGGTTGCAAATTTACCTGTTGCATAGGGTAATATTTACATTTCCACCACTTTTAATTGGTGGTTTTAGACAAACAGCAGTTGTACAGTACTCATTTTAGCTGTCCAACATTTTGGTTAAATAGTGAATCACAAACATATAAAGATTGTCAATTCGACTAACTACCTAGGGATTAAAATTATAGTCAATTTAAATTGAAACCATTATACAGAAAATGTGCATGTTATTGGCAGAATATTTAATTGATGCATCAAATCTACTAAGGCTGATTCACACTCGACTTGAATGGATCAGAAGGGACTGTCTGGAGACATCTCTGTCAAACGGTGGAGTGTTCGCATTATACGAAACGCCAGCATCGCGTCAGTTCATTTATCCCAGTACCAAACAGTGAAAGTGGCGTTATAAGATACTATTTGTGACGCAGAAAGTCAGAAAATAGCACCAGAATAGAGGAAGTAACAATAATAAAGTTTATCAATGATCAGAGCAAAGTGCGTAATGGATGTTCTTGATAAAGATTACCATAAAAACTGCTGATAATTGTAACAACAGGGAAGTGTTATCAAAACATAGAGTTTATTTTCTAGCTAAAACGAATACATACAAACAAAGGCACCAAGCAATATTTAGAAGGTAATACACAGTCGTGTTTTCTTTTTCCAAGCAACAATTAGCGTCAAAAACCACTTTTTCCACGTTGAATGGATTTATCTCTTTTGATTATTTAATAAAATTGTTTCACCAATTTTTGTTGTTATTTCTACAGTGTGCCGTCTTTTTCTCTGTCCATTTACTGTAAAACCTAACTACTACAAAGAACCAACTGCACAGACTTCACCAGTGTAACATTAGTAAACATGTGAAAATAGATTAACTTCCGATATTAGCAGACAACTATACCGTCCCTTCCACCAACATCGACATTTCCTTCCCGAGAACCTGTTCCATTCCGTGCCATTGCTGCCAGTGTGAATGCTGCCATTTCAAATGGTCTATGAAACGTTTTGATGTGATGTTCCGTTCCAAAAGGAAGTGTGATGGTTCCTACATAAGCATGGGAGGATTAATTTTTTGTGCTGAAGTCAGAAAGCTTTTGAGAAATATGAAGGGACAAGCACCTCAGGCATAGGTGATGGAAGACCTGTAATACACAGGGTTTCACATTCAAATTAGACTACCAACTATTGTGACCTGTTTCTGTGTGCACAGACCTAAGTTCTCGATTCAAATTGAAATAAAGACTCTGGGTAGCTGCTATCATACTACCAGATGGTTCGACAAATTAATTTCTTAATGCCCTGGGAGAACTTTGAAGTTATGGTAATGCTTTCTTTCGAAAAATTGTGAACTGTAAGGCTGCAGAAATATTTTTTCTTTATTTGATTAGATTTAATGCTTTAACATAAATGTTTCTTTCTTCCCAATAATGTAATTAATGTGATGTTGATGTCAATAAATATAATGTAACTGATATATACAGTAATGAGTCAAAACATTATGACCACCTGCTCAACAGCATGTTGAAGCGCCTTTGGAATGCAATACAACAGCAATTCTGCGTGGCGTGGATTCGACAAGTCGTTCGTATGTTTCCCCTAAATTATGGGAAAGTGGTTTGTGGTCACAGAACTGGCATCCAAAAGCGTCCTAGTTGAGACCAGATCAGGCGAATTTGGTGCCCTAGACATCAATTTAAGTATCTTGTAACAAGGACAGTTGTGCTGCTGCAACACATCATAACCATTCAAGAAGACTTTGGGCATGAAGAGATAGATACAGGTGGTTTGCAATACGAGGAGGTACCCCCCAAAAAAAGCGGAATAACATTGCTATGGGTGGAGCTTGAATAGCAAGCATTTCTGCCTCTTGGCGGGTATTAGTGCAACGCATTGCCAGTTCTGTGCCACCTGTGTTGTCGACCAGGCTTGTCCTGTTGATCTGCAGTGATTTTTGCAGCCAACTGCAGGTAGTTGCTCACCTCGGTACCATAGAGTAAATGTCCCTGGAGTGAGGATTCACATTCGCAGAACAGATTTTGTATTGTCAACATACATTGCCGGTCTGGTCACGTGTTCTCGGAACGTCGTGTGTTTGTCCGTATAGCGCCCTGTACATTTCGAATGTCACTACATCCCTAGTACAAACGGATTCTATTCGTACATGTCGTGATTATTTATATATGTTGCGCAGACATTTTGACACTATCCATTTGATATAGGGAATAAACCAGTTACGGAACTTTTAAGGGCAAGTGATATTGCATTCTGCTTCTTTGCGATAGATGTCACAGTTCAGATGCACTCGATTTTTGGTAGTTTTCGGTATGATACGGCACTTTACAGTATTACAGAGCCTGACGTACATTTTTGCAGTGATAGTCTTGCAAAACGACTTGGCAGTACGCTAGTACTTTTGCAAGTGTCCGAAAAACACCGAATTTGCCACACATTAGCGATTATATCCCTGCTAATGCGTCCTTTTTTCTGCTATTTCTGCGTATTTATTTTCTCGTTTTTGCGACCTAAAGCACAATTTATGTTACTGGTGACACTTTGATGTTTTTATTTAACGCATTTTACGTACTTGCTCCCAGTTTATTAAATAAATATTAGACTGAGTAAGAAGGGGGAAAAAGGCGATCGGAGAATAAATGTAGTGTAAAGTAAATACAGTTGGTCATGTAACAGTCAACCCATATAACACCATTTATGGAAGTGGAAAGTAACACATATGAAAAGGTTTGGGGACATGTTTACTAATATTTTACGCTTCTTAATCAAATGGCGAAGAAAATAAATTGAAGGCAAAATACACCAAAGAAGATGAATGTGTACTTTGATTAGCTACACTATTGTGTTTTTTATTTGATTTGTGTACAAATTGTATTTAAGCTGAATGTAGAAATTGGTAGTAGGTGCTGTGGACAATTAAAAATAGGTGGTATAGCATCTACCTTCAGCCACACACATCCAAATTTTTCTCTGTCTAAACATTCCTCTTCAAAGTGTTTTGAACATACTTTGGAATATTTTGTGGGGACAAAATACTCCTCCGTATTTTCTGGAGCCACATCTTTACTTGTTGTTCATCCTTCGGCAAACTAAAATATAAATCACACATAATCATTCTCCATGCCCTAGACACACTTAACATGGTCTCCTACTGTAACTTTATGGTAAACAAAAAGGTTTGGACACACATATTATTCGAATACAATTACAGACTGCCACTCTATTGAATTTATCTGTGTCCTGTCTTTCAAATCTATATACATAATCGACAAGTCATTGATAAATGCACGGAGGATAGTATTTGCTGAAAGAACTAACCATTCCCTTTCCTGTTCCACTAGCAAATTTACGAGAGGAAGCGATTGTTTGTAAGCTTTTGTACGAGCCGTAATATCTATTATATAGTCATAAAACCGTAGGAAAATAGGTCTAGAGAATCAAGCCTTAATTATAATGCGTCTCGAAATTTTTAAACATAGTAACCATGAAAAGTCACTATCCCTCCTTTCACATATTTTTCTTTGCATCCGTAGCAACAACAGTAATTCACCATCGTTTTTACACTATCAACAAACGGTGAAAACACAACAAAAAACTCTTCGTATTATAAAGTTCAAACTCTGCGGAAAGAACACACGCACAGCGAAGTCCCGAAAACACGCGACAATCCTGGTTTAATGTTGACAACATGCGCAGAACGCAATACTCACTCCAGAGATATTTACTCTATGGTCGGTACCAATGATGACGTGCGTCTAGCGGGCCCCGAGGAATCGCTTCATGATGACCACAAGAGGTGGGCCAAACGATTATTCTGGAGTAACCGTTATCACAGTTCCAGTTATTCTTTGATAACCGTTATCGTTTACCGTTATTAATAACTGCCAAGTTATTTTTCGCTAGCGAATACCGAATACTCCGACAGTTAAATAACGACATAGTTGGAATCCATCAGTTTAGTTATCAGTATAACTGCGAGTAATGTGAAATAGCAGGAATGTCGTATGAATCGTGTCATAACCTTAGCTTATTAACTCCGGGTACATTTTAGTTGATGTTAGAACGATTATTAGTGTTTCATATTATATGTTTGTAGGTTATCGGTCGCTATTAGAAATATTATCTTCGCAGCTGCGACAGAAAGTACGCGGAACTTCGCCAAAGCACTGTTTAAGTAAAATGTTAACAACATGCGTTTTTAAGTATGAAGTAATATGTAAACTGAGTACTGTAGGTTAAATTCGAAGCTTAATTTCTTGTGCCGCTCACATAATAGAATAAAGTGTACAGCTTTGTAATACAAAAAATATACGTAATGTGACAGATTCGTTTACTCCTGTGCTGTAAAAGCTAGTCCTATTGGGGAAAGTGTGAGTACGCTAATCCAAGATGTATGTCATATATGCAAACTGCTCGATTTCTCCAGCGACAGCATGTTTATAACATATGAAGACATGCAGATCGAAAAGATTGACACTGTTACATTTCTGGGACTACAACTCGATAATAAATTCAGTTGGGAAGGGCATACCACATTTTTTCATTCTATTATTTCATAAGGGAGCATATTCTGTGGTAACTTATCAAACGTAGCAAAAGTTTTTTGCATGTAAAAGCGTGTAATAAAAATCGTTTGTGGTACCAATTCAAGAACATCATAGGAACCTGTTCAAGGAACTTTGTATTCTAACCACTGCTTCCTAGTATATTTATTCCTTAATGAAATTTGTTACAAGTATTTCCAACCAATAGCTTAATACATAATATCAGTACTAGAAATGGGAACAGCAATCTACATAAAGACCTAAAATTACTTACCTTGGTCCAAAAGGGGTCCAATATTCAGGAACATGCATTTTCAATAAACTGCCAGCAAGTCAGCAACCATTAAAAACTTGGTTTCAGATAAGGCACGGTTTACAGTGTGTTTGAAAGACTATTTGATACAGAAGTGTCTGATTCCACCTGTCATCAATATGCCGGAAATGGCTATTTTAAGTGTGTCTATGACGTCACTACATACACATGGCAACAAACACGAAGATACATATAAATAATACAATAACATTTCCCACCAAAAATACAATCAAACCAATGGGACAACTGCGGGAAGTTGGGGGTTTTAGGGTGAGGACAAGCTAGTAAAAAAAACACACCATGATCCCAAAACACAAAATGAAGAACAAAAAGAAAAAAATACAGCATTCTGCTACACCAACAAAAATCTGCAGGAATCGAACACTTCACTTGAACAATATAGGTCAACTATAGGTGACCATACCAAAACACCAATACCCACAAACTAAAAGTACGAAAATTGGAATCAGACATTTCCCTTGACCTACATAGGTCAACCTCAGACGACGATACTAAAACATCAACACACACAACTATGAAAATGGGAATCGGTCATTTCCGGTGACCTATATAGGTCCACCACAGCTACTGATGCCAAAAAACCAACACCTACAACTGCGAAAAATAAAACCACAATCCCAAAAGTCCACAAATCAATCATCCCTACATAAATTAAATCACATTCAATACTTCATAAATACACAAAACATCACAGCTAGAAAAAAAAATAATTACCACCAGCAAATTCCGGCACTCCAACCTAGATCGACAGTCCCCCCCCCCCCCCCCCCACACACACACACACAAAAACCAACTCATAAACACCGTGCTGTAATGACATTCACACACCACAACACCTTTACGTCGAAGCAGACGGGTGGAATCAGACGCTTCCATTGACCCCTCCTTCTACTATGTAGGTGAATATCGTAACAGAGACTGATAGACCAGCTTAGGTAAAAATTCTGCTATATTTCAGTTTTGACAGCACTTGGTTGCAACAGTCAAGATCGGGTATTCTGTGTACGATAAATTTATTAAAAGTACGTAACTGTGTTTTATTCTGTCAGTGTACCAATTCTGTAAATATTAGCAGTTACTGTGATATATTCACATATTTTGTCAATCTCCTGACAAATTATGAGGATAATAATTATTATATTCCACTGTATTATGTTATACTTTCTGACATGTTATTTGTCATTCGCGATGGCCGGCGGCTATTTCAGTAGCAGTACGAAAATATTTGTTCGCTCCAGTTACTATCCTCTCTGGAAATAACACCTGGAACTACGACCTTTAACTGGAGTCACCGAGTCAGGAACGTCTAGACACACAGTTACTCCATTACCATCTTCCAGGTTATCTGTGGTGGTAGCCCGATAACTACCACAGAACTAGAACTACGAGCCAGTAAAGATAACTGCCAGAGGAGAATACCGGTCTCTGACAGTTATTTCCATAGTCGCTCGAATTCCTTAGTAACTTTCCTTGTACTACCCGTCCAAGCTAAATTAACACGTAAGGCGGTGGCTTAAGGGAACGACCGTACTTGTTAATGCCTGTACTGCAGCTCCTATCAGCCACGGCTCAGACATTAACTTTATTTAATTGTTTATGCTAAAAGTAAGGAAGGCCCACGAAATAGTACACAGTTCTTATCAACAGATGGCGCGCAGTCTCACAGTTATTCCCATGGTCTATAGAACGCCTTCCAAATGCGCAGTACGATCTTCGGTCAACAGATGGCGCGAGGCACTGTTGACACTAAACAGTTATTGAAATATAACTGCCAGAATCAGAGGAACGGTTATCGCAGTAACCGTTACTTCTCAGTAACCGGTTATTTCTATCAGTTACGTTATTTTTTGCCACCTCTAATGACCACTATACGCAGGAGGCTGCAACACGAGTAGCAGGAGCTGTGCGGCATGGAATGGGTGGTTTTTTAGGTTAGAGGGTCTCGGGAAAACACAAGAAAGGCTTTGGCCACAAAGGGTGCAGGTCGAACACAGGAAGAACATAGATACAAACAGGAACCATCGATATAACAGTTGTAAATCGTCGTAGCCGTGTTGGAAAAGTACCAGAGTTCCAAGCGCTAATAGAAAGCACTGATGCTCAAATCGTTATAGGCACTGAAAGCTGGCTAAAACCGGCCTCAGCCGAAATTTTTGCGAAGAACCCAACGGTGTTCCGAAAGGGTAGGCTAAATACGGTTGGCGGTGGCATGTTTGTCACTAAATTGAAGTAGATAGTTCCTGTGAGTTAGTACGGGCAAATGTCAGTTTTGGCAACCGGAATAAAATAATAATTGGATCCTTTTACTGACCTCCGAATTCAGATGATTCAGTTGCTGAAAGGTTCAAAGAAAACTTGAGTTTGATTTCAAACACATACCCGACTCATACGATTATAGTTGGTGGTGACTTAAATTTACCCTCGATATGTTGGCTAAAATACACGTTTAATTCCGGAGGTACGCATAAAACATCATAAAAAATTATACTAAACACATTCTCTGAAAAATTATTTCGAGAAGTTATTTAATGAGCCCACGCGAATAGTAAACGGTTGTGAAAACACATTTGACCTCTTAGCAAAAAATAATCCTGAGTTAATAACGAGCATCAAAACGGATGCAAGGATTTGTGAACAAAGGGTTGTCGTAGTGAGACTGAATATTTAACCTCCAAATCCTCCAAAAATAAACAAAAAATAAACCTATTCAAAAAAGCAGATAAAAATTCACTTGACGCCTTCCTGAGAGACAATCTCCCCTCCTTCCAAATTAATGATATAAGTGTATACCAGATGTGGCTTGAATTCAGAGAAACAGTATCGGTAGCAATTGAGAGATTCATACCAAATAAATTAACAAATGACGGAGCTGATCCTCCTTGGTACACAAAACGGGTCAGAACACTGTTGCAGAAACAACGAAACAAACATGCCAAATTTAAACGGACGCAAAATCCCCAAGGTTGGCGATCTTTCACAGAAGCTTGAAATTTAGCGCGACTTCAATGCGAGATGTTTATAACAGTTTTCACAACGAAACTTCGTCTCGAAACCTGGCAGAAAATCCAAAGAGATACTGGTCGTATGTGAAATATGTTAGCGGCAAGAAACAATCAATGCCTTCTATGCGCGATAGCAATGGAGGTACTGCCGAAGCACAGTTAGTTAATACTCGTACATCCTTCCGAAACGCCCTCACAAAAGACGACGAAGTAAATATTCCAGAATTCGAATCAAGAACGGCTGCCAACATGAGTAACTTAGAAGTAAATATCCTCAGAGTAGTGAAGCAACTTAAATCACTTAATAAAAGCAAGTCTTCTGGTCCAGACTGTATACCAATTAGGTTCCTTTCAGAGTATGCTGCTGCATTAGCTCCATACTTGACAATCATATACAACCGTTCGCTCAATGAAAGATCCGTATCCCAGAGACTAGAAAGTTGCTCAGGTCACACCAATATTACAAGGGAGACAGGGCAACCAAGAGTACAGGATGATGGCATTACCATCACAGCAAATGGAAACTTGACATACAACAAGCTGGAAGTCAAAAACATCTTGAATAATTATTTTTTAAATGTTGTAGAGAAAATAGGATCTAAATGTTCATTAGAAGAAGCGAGGCAGTTAATAGAAGAGGCGTTACCCACACCATTTGATACAATTGAAATTCCACCCACCTATCCTTCTGAAATTATGAAGATAATACATTCTCTCAAGAATAAAAGCTGACATGGAATTGATGGCATTTCCAGCAGGATAATAAAAGCTTGTCCCCAAGAGATAAGTGGGATTCTTAGCCACATACGTAATAGCTCTCTGAAGCAGTGTATTTTCGCAGATAGACTGAAGTATGTCATTGTTAAACCACTGCATAAAAAGGGGGGTACGTCTGATGTCAACAACTACCCCCCAATTTCTCCTCTGACTGCCTTATCCAAAATTTTTGAAAAGTAATGTATTGTAGAGTAGTTTCACACATTTGTAAAATTAAAGGTTTACAAAATGTCAGTTTGGTTTCCAGAAAGGTTTTTCAACGGAAAATGCTATATATACTTTCAATAATGAAATATTAAATGCTCTGAGTAACCGGAAATCACCTGTTGGGATTTTTTGTGATCTCTAAAAGGCTTTTGACTGTGTAAATCATGGAATATTTCTAGATAAGCTCAAGTTCTGTGGTATGAATGGGACAGCTCTCAAATCATACATAACTGGAAGAGTGTAGAAAGTTGAAATAAGTAGTTCACATAATATGCAAAAAACTGGTGATTTCTCCAACTGGGGAACAATCAAGAAGGTTTGGTCTTGGGTCCTCTGCTGTTCTTAATATATATTAATGACTTGCCATTTTATATTCACGAAGATGCAAAGCTGGTCTTCTTGCTGATAATACAAGTATAGCTATCACACCCAACAGACAAGAATTAACTAGTGAAATTGTAAACGATATTTTTCAGAAAATAATTAAGTGGTTCTCTGCAAATGGGCTCTCATTAAACGTTGACAAAACACAGTACATACAGTTCCACACGGTAAATGGAATGACACCATTAATAAATACAGACTTTGATCAGAAGTTGGTAGCTAAGGTAGAATATTCCAAATTGCTGGGTGTATGCATTGATGAGGGGTTGAAGTGGAAAAAACACACTGAAGATCTGCTGAAACGTTTGAATTCAGCTACTTATGCTATTAGGGTCATTGCAAATTTTGGCGATATAAATCTCAGTAAATTAGCTTACCATACCTATTTTCATTCTCTGCTTTCGTATGGCATCATATTCTGGGGTATCTCATCATTGAGTAAAAGAGTGTTCATTGCACAAAAGCATGTAATCAGAATAATTGCTGGAGCTCATCCAAGATCATCCTGCAGACACTTATTTAAAGAGATAGAGATCTTCACTGTAGCCTCACAATATATATATTCACTTACGAAATTTGATATTAACAATCCGAATGAATTCAAAAGCAATAGCAGTGTACATGGCTACAACACTAGGAGAAAGGATCTTCACTACTCAAGGTTAAATCTAACTTTGGCTCAGAATTATGTTGTCACAAAAGTCTTTGGTCACTTACTCAATAGCATCAAAAGTGTAAGAGGTAGCCATATAGCATTAAAAGGAAATTAAAAGAATTTCGTAATGGCAACTACTCCTACTCATTAGATGAATTTTTGGATATAGTAAGTGGGTAATTTCCCCAACCCCACAAAAAAAATTAAAAATATTAAGTGTCATGTAATATTTTGTGTAATGTAATATCTTGTATAGACATCTTTTATTAACCTGACACATTCTATGTCATTACGAAATTTCGTGTTCATGATCTATGGAACAAGTACTAATCTAATCTAATCAAGAAAGGTAGTAGGAGTAATCCAATTAATTACAGGCCCATATCATTAACATCGATATATAGCAGGATTCTGGAACATATATTGTGTTCAAACATTATGAATTACTTAGAAGAAAACGGTCTATTGACACACAGTCAACATGGGTTTAGAAAACATCGTTCTTGTGAAACACAACTAGCTCTTTACTCGCATGAAGTTCTGAGTGCTATTGACAAGGGATTTCAGATCGATTCCGTATTTCTGGATTTCCAGAAGGCTTTTGGCACTGTACCACACAAGTGGCTTGTAGTGAAATTGCGTGCATATAGAATATCGTCTCAGTTATGTGACTGGATTAGTGACTTCCTGTCAGAGAGGTCACAGTTTCTAGTAATTGACGGAAAGTGATCGAGTAAAACCGAAGTGATTTCTGGTGTTCCTCAAGGTAGTGTTACAGGCCGTTTGGTGTTCCTCATCCAGATAAACAATTTGAGAAAAAATCTGAGCAGCCCTCTTAGGTTGTTTGCAGATTATGCTGTCGTTTATTGACTAATAAAGTCATCACAAGATCAAAATAAACTGCAAAGCGATTTAGAAAAGATATCTGAATGGTGCGAAAATTGGCGTTGACACTAAATTATGAAAAGTGCGAGGTCATCCACATGAGTGCTAAAAGGAATCCGTTAAACTTTGGTTACACGATAAATCAGTCAAACATAAAGGCCGTAAATTCAACTAAACACCTAGGAATTACAGTTACAAACAACTTAAATTGAAAGGAACACATAGAAAATGTTGTGGGGAAGGCTAGCCAAAGACTGCATTTAATTGGCAGGACACTTAGAAAATGTAACAGACCTACAAAGTGGACTGCCTACACTATGCTTGTCCTCCCTCTTTTAGAATACTGCTGCGCAGTGTGGGATCCTTACCAGATAGGACTGACGGAGTACATCGAAAAGCTCAAAGAACTGCAGCACGGTTTGTTTTATTGCAAAATATGGGAGAGAGTGTCACTGAAATGACACAGGATTTGTGCTGTACTTCATTAAAAGGAAGGCGTTTTTCGTTGCGACAGAATCTTCTCACAAATTTCCAATCACCAACTTTCTCCTTCGAATGCGAAAATATTTTGTTGACACCGACCTACATAGGGAAAAATGATCACCACGATAAAATAAGGGAAATCATAGCTCGTACGGAAAGATATAGGTGTTCATTCTTTCCGCGCTATACAAGATTGGAATAATAGATAATTGTGAAGGTGGTTTGATGAACCCTCTGTCAGGCACTGAAATGTGTTTGCAGAGTATCCATGTAGATGTATTTTGAAGGAGATAAGGTTGTTTTGTACACAGTTTGAAAATATTGAGCTTCTAAAAAATAATTCTGATTTTTTTTTGTGTACCCCCTTGTACAACATGCAAAATGTAGTTGTTCAGACAGCCCACACCTAGCCTTCCAGAAACTGGTGACCTCGACTTGAATGGCCTACATAAACAGCACAGAAAAGGCAAGAACATCCATAAAACCAATTTCGCAAAATGACAGACACAGTGCCTGTGACAGTACCTTCAGTATCCAGACTTGCCATGCAATTGCCACCTTTCTGGCCACACTACCCACACCATGGTTTGTACAAGTCGAGGCAAGCTTTCATTATGTTGGAAAATCTACAGATTCTTCAAAGTTTACCTTAGTGGTCAGCCAAATGGAGCACAATTTCATTGTGTAGGTCGAGGACATGGCATTGGCGCCACCTGTGACTAACTCCTACGAAAAACTCGTCAGAACTGATCCAGAGTGTCTCTGCCTTACAAGAAGATTGCATGGGCCAGGGTTTGACATAGAAAGACATTGGCGATCGGAAATCATTGCAGAATCTGAGTCATTTGAGGAGCAAAGTTGATACCTGCACTATACCAGATAGCCTGCTATGTACCTTGTGGAATAGGTGCCTACCACCATAAGTCAAAGCTATTCTAGCATCGCAAACGGAGACGCTTTAGATGCAATAGCAGACCTAGCAAAATACAAGATGCTGTGATATCCATTTGAGTCAGTACAGTGACAGTGCTGTGTAATAGTGTATCGGCATCAATGTTTGCATGCACAGAGTGTTATTCTATTGCACTCAGTGTCAATCTGTTTTCAAAACTAGTCACTAAATTGTTGTCTTGTCACTATAGGGGTTGATATCACAAGAGGTTACATAGCTGTTCTTCAACAAACTCTTCAATACCTGGTGTAGAACAACAGCCTATTTGTTGATATCACAGAAAATTTGGCGATCAGCCACCTACCTAAATGTCAGCTGCAGTCGGGATTAGACACGTTCGGTTGCTGAGTACACTTATCATCAGCCTATTCATCAGCAATCGAAAGTCAGGATGGAAATTCTTGGTGGACACTGAATCAGGTTTGTGCATTTTATCATGTACCTTGTACATGGCAGTCGGCAATCGACATTGTTCTGCTTACCTGCGGCAAACAATTCTCTGTTATCAACACGCAGCAGACTGAATTAAGATTTGGGGCTGTGCTGTGCCTTTGAATGGATTTTATGATTGCTGACGTCATGTAACCAATACCTGGAGCACACTTCTGGGTGTATTACCACCTGCTGCCAGACATGGCGAATGAAAGACTCTCTGGTAACATCACCAGGCTGACAGCTAAGGTCAGTTGCCATATGTGGGCCCAGGGGGTAACTGGGCCATGGTTTTTTTTTTTTCCATAAGAGTTGTCAGAGGAATTTCACTTCAAGTGGTTGGCAGCACTGAAAGACAATGGCATCTTCCTTGAGCAAGCAGTGTCATCTTTCACAGTGCTTTGGCTTCCGTGTGAAAGTTTTCAATTTTGTAGTGCTGGATTTCTATAGCAATATGGTGCCATCACGATTTGACAGAATTCTACGGGTTCACTGTAAGTACTATCAGGGCAGCATATGTGATCCTTTAGGTTATAAGTTTGAGGGAGTGGCCCAGTTACCCCAAAAGTTTGTCAAAAATGGGGCAATTGGGCCAGGTGCTTGGGGTATCTGGGCTCACCTAGGACCCTTTAACCCGAAGTACATTAATTATCATTATTGTTATTCTTTAATTCATTACTCAAGTCAGTTTTTATTATTTACTTGGAATTATGTTAAATGAATTTTACCTGATGTCTACTATTTGAGTTCTAACTGCGACTGTCTAATCTAACCTTAATTTAACCTATCCTAAACTTCTTTTGACTATCTCTCTCTAACTTTTATTTGCAGATAATGGTGAGAACATACGTCAGAAAAACTCAGAGGGGAGCTGGCATTAACTACTCTGAAGAGCATTTAGAAAATACTATCAAATATGTTCGGAATGGCAATAGTACCACCAGAGGAGCAGCTACATTCTACAGTGTTCCTAGATCTACACTGAAACACCATATTCTGGGCATATGTGGTAAAGGATTCACTTCAAGAAACAACAAAGGTGGTGGTGGTGGTGGTGGTGGTGGTGGTGTTGAATCGTTCTTGTCTGCTGCTGAAGAAGAAGAGATTGGGAACTGTTTGAAAGTAATGGACAAAAATGGTTTTGGCTTATCTCGACAAGGAGTTTTGGTTTTAGTTCAATGTTACATCAGACAAAACAGCATCCCTTGTAGATTCAAAAACCAGAAGCCTGGTGCAGACTGGTTTATAAATTTTAGAATTAGGCACCACTTGTCACTCAAGAAACCACAAAGTATTGAACATGTCAGGTGCGAGCAAATCAACCCAGGGGTAGTACACAACTTCTTTGATGTTTTAGAAAAAACTGTAAGGGAAATGAATCTTCATGGAAAACCAGAGAGCATTTTCAATTGTTATGAAACCTCATTTTGTCATGATCCATCGAAAACCAGAATTGTTGGGGTCATTGGTGCAAAAAGTAGATGCAAAACAAGTGCATCTGGGCATGAAAATACATCGGTGCTCTTATGCTGTTCTGCTGCAGGACAATAGCTTCCATTACTGTGCATATTCAAAGGCAAATATGTAATGGAGAGTTGGATTAATGCGGATCTTGCTTCACAAACAGCAGTTTCAGCAAGTGCACGTGGATGGATGGATGGAAACCACTTTATTCTTCAATTGGTTTCTACCAAATATAGGTAAAGAAAGGCCAGTGCTGTTGATCTATGATGGTCATACTACACATATTTCAACTAACTTGATTAGACTAGCCCAACAAAATCAAGTCACCATTATGAAGCTACCTCCCCGTACTATACACCTATTACAGGCTCTCGATGTGGCAGTTTTTAAAAGCTTCAAGACCAAATGGGACAGTGAATTATGTAAATGGCAAAGAGGAAATCCACGGAAAAAAATCCCTAAGCAGACATTTGTCTAACTTTTAACCAGACTGGCGCAAGATGTGCCAATAACAAATATTATCAATGGATTTAAGGCTACTGGAATTTATGATTGGGAAGTACAGAGGGTTAACAAAGAAGTAATCCCAACTTCAGTATCCAAGACAACTGATCTGATGAAGTACAAAAAAAATTGCCTAAATCCAAATGTACCACCAAAGGTAGCTACCATCTGACAAGAAACACACTTCAAGAGACGTAGTGCCTTCAGAAATCACTTCAGCTTCTAACCTTATAGACACAGTGCCACTGGGAATGGTTGCTATTTCTGCATCCACAGCTACAAACCCACCAGGAGTAGCCAGTACATCCACAGCTGCAAGCCCACCAGCAGTAGCTAATACATCCACAGGAGTATGCCGCAAAAGTTTTGAAGATGTGTTATTAGACATGATTAAGAGTGAGAAAAAACCTGAAACAAGTGATAAGAAGCGTAAAAGACTTTTGACCAACTGTAAGATTATTATATCAGAAAAATATTTATTAATGAAAGAAAAAGAGGAGGAAGCGAACAAAAGACACTCAAACAGACCGCAAGAGAAACGAAGAAAGAGTTGGCAAAGATCAACCTTTCTAAGTCTGCTGCCAGCAAAAAAATTAAAAGGAAGAAACTTAATACCGCTGAAGAGACAAGTGAAGAAAGTGATCAATCTTCTGTATGTGACAGTGACGATGATTATGCTCTTATAAGTTATACTGACAAAGAAGTAGATGAACACAATGTGAATTCAATAGAAGTAGGTGAATATTATGTTGTCAAAGACCATGAAAAATCAGAAGTGACTTTCAGGCTGTACATAGCAAAAGTGACAAACCAGTCACACACTGGATATGATGTCATGTTTTGCAGACGTCATTCCCAAACAATGAAATTTATGGAAACAGAAGAAGAGGCTTACATTGCCAAAAAAGATATAGTAAGGAAGCTGTCAAAGCCTCTTAAAAGCAGCTCTGCTAGCTTCAAGGACATGAGTAGCTTTACAGATGATTTGAGTGACCTATCAAATATTTATTAACATTTTTTAATTATACATATAGTATAATACTTAAATATTAATACCTGTAATTGGATTGATCTTTACTAATAACTGTAACTCCTGATCCTTAATAAAAGTTGTGTTATTCGAAAATCTGAATTAATTTAATACCCACTTACTTTGAAGCTGTTATCTTACAGTGTCGATAGCTCAACTACAGGGTCGCGGAAATGACTTGTGTTAATTTTCTCATGGGGTTTACATATTTGCCAACAGGGCCAGTTACCTCAATTGAAACAACAACAGTTTGTATGAAACTAATGCCCTTTTGACCCATTTGCCCCATTTTGTAGGGGTATCTGGGCCCATTAGGTTTTATTTTCTTTTTTTCCCTTTAAGTTTAAATATCAATAAAATTACGTTAATTTATAATATCCTCCCCTCCATGAACCATGGACCTTGCCGTTGGTGGGGAGGCTTGCGTGCCTCAATGATACAGATAGCCGTACCGTAGGTGCAACCACAATGGAGGGGTATCTGTTGAGAGCCCAGACAAACATGTGGTTCCTGAAGAGGGGCAGCAGCCTTTTCAGTAGTTGCAGGGGCAACAGTCTGGATGATTGACTGATCTGGCCTTGTAACACTAACCAAAACGGCCTTGCTGTTGTGGTACTGCAAACGGCTGAAAGCAAGGGGAAACTACAGCCGTAATTTTTCCCGAGGGCATGCAGCTTTACTGTATGGTTAAATAATGATGGCGTCCTCTTGGGTAAAATATTCCGGAAGTAAAATGGTCCCCCATTCGGATCTCCGGGTGGGGACTACTCAAGAGGACGTTGTTATCAGGAGAAAGAAAACGGGCATTCTACGGATCGGAGCGTGGAAAGTCAGATCCCTTAATCGGGCAGGTAGGTTAGAAAATTTAAAAAGGGAAATGGATAGGTTAAAGTTAGATATAGTGGGAATTAGTGAATTTCGGTGGCAGGAGGAACAAGACTTCTGGTCAGGTGAATACAGGGTTATAAATACAAAATCAAATAGGGGTAATGCAGGAGTAGGTTTAGTAATGAATAGGAAAACAGGAGTGCGGGTAAGCTACTACAAACAGCATAGTGAACGTATTATAGTGGCCAAGATAGACACGAAGCCCATGCCTACTACAGTAGTACAAGTTTATATGCCAACTAGTTCTGCAGATGACGAAGAAATTGATGAAATGTATGATGAGATAAAAGAAATTATTCAAGTAGGGAAGGGAGACGAAAATTTAATAGTCATGGGTGACTGGAATTCGACAGTAGGAAATGGGAGAGAAGGAAACATAGTAGGTGAATATGGACTGGGGCTAAGAAATGAAAGAGGAAGCCATCTGGAAGAATTTTGCACAGAGCATAACTTAATCATAGCTAACACTTGGTTCAAGAATCATAAAAGAAGGTTGTATACGTGGAAGAATCCTGGAGATACTAAAAGGAATCAGATAGATTATATAATGGTAAGACAGAGATTTAGGAACCAGGTTTTAAATTGTAGGACATTTCCAGGGGCAGATTTGGACTCTGACCACAATCTATTGGTTATGAACTGTAGATTAAAACTGAAGAAATTGCAAAAAGGTGGGAATTTAAGGAGATGGGACCTGGATAAACTGACTAAATCAGAGGTTGTAGAGAGTTCCAGGGACAGTATAAGGGAACAATTGACAGGAATGGGGGAAAGAAATACAGTAGAAGAAGAATGGGTAGCTTTGAGGAATGAAATAGTGAAGGCAGCAGAGGATCAAGTAGGTAAAAAGACGAGGGCTAGCAGAAATCCTTGGGTAACAGAAGAGATACTGAATTTAATTGATGAAAGGAGAAAATACAAAAATGCAGTAAATGAAGCAGGCAAAAAGGAATACAAACAGCTCAAAAATGAGATCGACAGGAAGTGCAAAATGGCTAAGCAGGGATGGCTAGAGGATAAATGTAAGGATGAAGAGGGGCATATCACTAGGGGTAAGATAGATACAGCCTACAGGAAAATTAAAGAGACCTTTGGAGAAAGGAGAGCCACTTGTATGAATATCAAGAGCTCAGATGGAAACCCGGTTCTAAGCAAAGAGGGGAAAGCAGAAAGGTGGAAGGAGTATATAGAGATATAGAGGGTCTATACAAGGGTGATGTACTTGAGGACAATATTATGGAAATGGAAGAGGATGTAGATGAAGATGAAATGGGAGATATGATACTGTGTGAAGAGTTTGACAGAGCACTGAAAGACCTGAGTCGAAACAAGGCCCCGGGAGTAGACAACATTCTATTAGAACTACTGACGGCCTTGGGAGAGCCAGTTCTGACAAAACTCTACCATCTGGTGAGCAAGATGAACGAGACACGCGAAATACCCTCAGACTTCAAGAAGGATATAATAATTCCAATCCCAAAGAAAGCAGGTGTTGACAGATGTGAAAATTACCGAACTATCAGTTTAATAAGTCACGGCTGCAAAATACTAACGCGAATTCTTTACAGACAAATGGAAAAACTTGTAGAAGCCGACCTTGGGGAACATCAGTTTGGATTCCATAGAAATATTGGAACACGTGAGGCAATACTGACCCTACGGCTTATCTTAGAAATTAGATTAAGGAAAGGCAAACCTACGTTTCTAGCATTTGTAGACTTAGAGAAAGCTTTTGACAATGTTGACTGGAATACTCTCTTTTAAATTCTAAAGGTGGCAGGGGTAAAATATAGGGAGCGAAAGGATATTTACAATTTGTACAGAAACCAGATGGCAGTTATAAGAGTCGAGGGGCATGAAAGGGAAGCAGTGGTTGGGAAGGGAGTGAGACAGGGTTGTAGCCTCTCCCCGATGTTATTCAATCTGTATATTGAGCAAGCAGTGAAGGAAACAAAAGAAAAATTTGGAGTAGGTATTAAAATCCAGGGAGAAGAAATAAAAACTTTGACGTTCACCGATGACATTGTAATTCTGTTAGAGACAGCAAAGGACTTGGAAGAGCAGTTGAACGGAATGGACAGTGTCTTGAAAGGAGGCTATATGATGAACATCAACAAAAGCAAAACGAGGATAATGGAATGTAGTCAAATTAAGTCGGGTGATGCTGATGGAATTAGATTAGGAAATGAGACACTTAAACTAGTAAAGGAGTTTTGCTATTTGGGGAGCAAAATAACTGATGATGGTCGAATCAGAGAGGATATAAAATGTAGACTGGCAATGGCAAGGAAAGCATTTCTGAAGAAGAGAAATTTGTTAACATTGAGTATAGATTTAAGTGTCAGGAAGTCGTTTCTGAAATTATTTGTATGGAGTATAGCCATGTATGGAAGTGAAACGTGGACGATAAATAGTTTGGACAAGAAGAGAATAGAAGGCTTCGAAATGTGGTGCTACAGAAGAATGTTGAAGATTAGGTGGGTAGATCACATAACTAATGAGGAGGTATTGAATAGGATTGGGGAGAAGAGAAGTTTGTGGCACAACTTGACTAGAAGAAGGGATCGGTTGGTAGGACATGTCCTGAGGCATCAAGGGACCACAAATTTAGCATTGGAGGGCAGCATGGAGGGTAAAAATCCTAGAGGGAGACCAAGAGATGAATACGCTAAGCAGATTCAGAAGGATGTAGGTTGCAGTAGGTACTGGGAGATGAAGGAGCTTGCACAGGATAGATTAGCATGGAGAGCTGCATCAAACCAGTCTCAGGACTGAAAACCACAACAACAACAATTTATAATATATTCGAAGGCTGCATGTTGCATTATAAGAAAACATATTTCAGATATTAATTTAATGTATTAGTGGTTCTCAGGCTAGTACTAAATTAGGAACTACATGCTCACATTGTAAAATCATAGCCCAGATACCCCAACTAACCTTACAGGTTTCTGGTGCAGCACAGCTGTCGACACTGCCAAGATTGTTCAGTTGGCAAGTGATTAGTATGCAGATCTACTGCAACAGATTCCAGCCTTAATGTGACCTCCAGTAGCTCCTAGAAAGGTACATCATAGCACTGTCCACCATATTAAGACTGCCAATGGCCCATCTATCTTGTGTAGGCCCAGACAATTAGCTCTTGACTGTCTGGCCATTGTGAAGGCAGAATTTGATTCTGTGCTCAAGGAATATGTCATTCAACCATCAGGCAGTCTATGTTGTCTCCTCTCCGCCTTGTGCTGAAAAAGTGTGATGCGCATTGGGGTGCAGTAAATATCAAACACTTAACACTCCGTCAGTGTCAGGCTGGTAGCCGGAACTCATATTGTGGGTTACAGTTCCACTTTATGTGGTGCAACTGTTTTCAGTGTGGTTGGCTGTGCTAAGGCCTTCTTTCAAATGCTGTTGACAGCAAAGGACATCCCTAAAGCAGCCATCATCACTCCATTATGTTTATTTAAGAATCTTTTTATGACACTTGGCCTATGTAACACTGCAGAGTCATAGAAAAGGTTTCTCAGCTTAGTACTACAGAGTCTACCATGGACAATATCCACATCTTTTTGGCTACTGCGGAACAGCAGTCTTTAAGCATTTAGGACACTACAGAGTGGTTCTGAACATTGCTAAGTATGTGCTTGATCAGTCTTAAATTAACTTTCTAGGCCACCAGATCACTACCATTGGCTGAAAAAGTAGAACTGTCTGAAGATCACGTGACCAAACACATTTAAGAAATTACACTGCTTCTTGGGCACACTGAAGTTATTTTCCTTCCTGGTGAAATTCATGTATGTAGCCTTCTTTTCATTAATTGCTAGGCCTCTGGCTAGTGTGGCTTCTTTCAGCTCACATATTATTCTCTCTAGTGAAACTTTTCTTTTACTAATAATTGCTACATCATCAGCATATGCACAAATTGGTTTGACTTTGTGGCTATGTAACTAGATATTTGATGTCTTAGAATGGCCACTTCAAGAATCAGATTCAAAAGTATTGTAGAGAGGGCATCCCCTGGTGTGAATCCATTACTATCGCTAAATCATTTACCGAGTCCCCCAGCCACTCACACTGCAGCCTTGTAACCAGCCAATGTCGCTTGGATAAGTGAAACATACTTAGATAATAGAATACCAAGTAGTAGCAAAGCATTTAGCATTTATGCTCTATCAAGACTATCAAAGGCCTGCATGAAATCTGTGTACATGTTATGAAGCTCAGTATCATACTCAGATGCATTTTCATGTATTTGCTTCCGCACAAACACCTAATCTGTTGTTGACCTATTAGGCCAAAATCCACAATGGTATTCTCCCGCAATAACTCCTGCATATGCAACTAGTCTGTTGTGGATAATACTAGAGACAATCTTATAGCTTACATTCAGCAGGGTAATTCCTCAGTAATTTGAACAACAAGTCTTCTCTCTTTTCTAATGGATTGGTTGGATTACCTGTAAGGTCCACTATTTTGGGATTCTTTCCTGATCCCGTATCAGCTTGATGAGTTAGCGGATTCACTTATGGAGACCAATTCCCTCATTTTTCAACAGTTCTGCTGTTATTCCATCAGTTCCTGGTGCTCTGAAATTTTTTAGACACTGCGTTTTCTTCTGTACCTCATCTAATGTGGGTTCTTCTATCTCTGAATCTGCAGTGTAATAGAGTGGCTGCACACTCTCAGTAGGGTTGCCCTCCAGAATTCCCTTGAAGTATTCTGTTCATCTATCAGGATCATTTTGCAGCAAATTTCCCTCTTTGTCCTTACAGCCTGTTATTTTTGGAATACACACCAAAAATAACAGGATATTCTTGAGTTTTTCTTTAATTTTCGTATAAAACTTTTTGCTCTCATTCCTTTGATAGTGCTCTTCCACTTCCTCTATCTTTCTCCTTATGGCTTACCCCTTACCACCCCCCCCCCCCCCACACACACACACTCTTGCAACCTCTATTCTCTTGTCATCACTTAATGCCTAATTTAATCTTGTACTTCCCTGAAAGCACTTCAGCCTTCCTTCCTTTTTCTGTTCCCCTGCCTGTCTGCATTTATCATCAATCATCATACCATTCTTCATTTTTAATTCTCCTTGTTTCCCCCAGTATTTCATGTGCTGTTGTCAGAATGGCATTTTTAATAGAGTTCTAGTCTTTGTCTGTACTGTTTCACCATCTTTTGTTCATAACTCCTGTTTCAATCTGTTCTTAAACTCTTGAACAGTAGACCTATCTTTCAGTTGTTCTGTAATCAATTTATTTATTCTGGTATCATTTCCTATAGCAAGTTTCTGCCTCATTTGGGATCCTATAAGATAATGGTCAGAATATCAATTAGCTCCTCTGAAAGGGCACATATTTTCCATATCAGATGCCCACTCTTCAATTTCAGTATATGGTCTATTTAATTTGCTTCATTCGTTCCTGGTATTTTCCAGGTCCGTTTCTAGATTTTTTCCTTTGGAAACAGGTACTTACTGCCTTTAACTTATTCACAGAAGCAAACTGGTCAACACTCATACTGTTATTACTACTTTCATTGTGCACACTTTCATTACCAAGCACACTTTTGAAACCCTCTTCTTTGTCAAGTTCAATATTAAAGTCAACAAAGAGCATTTTGGAATCATATCTAGGTGTTTTATCACAAACTCCCTGTAGTTGACTGTAAAAATCTCTATCTTTTCTTCATCTGACTCTTCTGTTGGTGCATAAATATTCACAAATGTCATGTTGCGAAATTTGCCTTTGATATGCAGAGAACACATTCTTTCATTATGTGGAGTGAAAGCAATAACAGATCTACAAATATCTTTGGAGACTATAAACCCAACTCCATGCTCCCATTGTCTTACGAGGGCTGCTCGGAAATTAGGGAACATTTTCGTCTGACGCCGCTATGCGCATGCCAATCGCGTATATTTTGGTATTTGCGTGCTCGGCAGCTCAGTCGGCATCTATCTGTGATAGCGGGAACATCTCTGCATATCTGGTTTTTTCAATATACAAATTTGAAATGTGAGCTGCTATCGAAAATCCCCCAGTTGTGAGTGCGATCTGTGATACGGGTTTTGTTGGGAAAAAAACTAAAACCTATATAAATTTATTGTGAACTGTGGGAAGTGTACAGAAATAATGTAATGAGTGAATGCTCCACCCAGAAATGGTGCATTTGATTTAAAAATGGCTGAACCAATGTTCATGATGAAAAGAGTGGACGCCTGGCCTTTGTGACTGACAATCTTGTCGCTAAAGTTGACAAAACAATTCATGACAACCGTCGCTTCGCAATAACGGACCTTTCGCTTTATTTTCCCCAAGTTTCACAGACTTTGTTGTTTGAAATTGTCACTTAAAAGCTAGGGTACCACAAATCTTGTGCATGATGGGTGCCCAAAACGCTTGCAGAGCACCATAAAGAACAGCGAATGGGGGCAACTTTGACATATCTGGAGACCTATCACAAACATGATGATTCATTACTGGATTGAATCATAACCAGTGACGACACTTGGGTGAAACACGTCAATTGCGACACAAAATTACAGTCCATAGAGTGGGGACAAAACCAAGAAAATGTTCGCAAACCTTGTCAGCAAGGAAGTTGAGGGCACCAGTGTTTTGGGATAGGCAAGGTATGCTACTTATTGATTTTCTCGAACGTAGAGAAAGCATAAATTCTGCCTGGTACTGTCAAACTTTGCACAGCCTTAGAAGAGCAGTTCAAAACAAACGCCAAGGGAAGCTGATGTCCAAAATTTTGTTTCTGCACGACAATGCCCGACCTCACATGGCAAATCGCACTAAAGAATTCCTTAATTCATTCAAATGGGAAATTTTCCCTCATCTGCCCTACAGCCCCAATCTTGTACCAAGCGACTTCCACTTGTTTCCCAAGATGAAGAACTGGCTTTCAATGCAGTGCTTTGATGACGAAATTGGAAACTCCAGGTGGGTATGACTCACTGGCTGAAGTCTCAGACGGCACAATTTTACGACGAAGGTCTTTCAAAGCTTGTCCACCGATATGATAAGTGCCTCAATGTGTTTGTTGACTACGTGGAAAAGTGATATGTCAGTCACTCTTTCAGATGTATGTAATAAAATGTATTTCTTGTACTTAGTTTTTTTTATGCCAAAATGTTCCCTAGTTTCTAAATAGCCCTCGTATTATCTATTCCTGAATAATATAGGGAGAATTTAAGCTGATGAATCTCACCTCTTTCCTTCCACCTGATTTCCTGAAGTGCAACAACTCCCATCTCATACTTTAGCGTCTCTTTGACAATGCTCTTCGTGCAGCAGGGTACGCACATTCCATATCCCAAATTTAAGCACCTGTATATCTATATTCCTGTTCTTTGGCACACCTTGTCTTCATAAAGGCAGCCCAGGATTTCTTCTTAAATTATAGTGGTGACAGGCTTTTTACAAGGCAGGGGTATCAACCCTGTGTTCAACCCCCAACCTGGAGGACCAAGCTTTCATTTCAGGGTTAGCTCCACTAGAAAGGTAGATGACTTAGAGTATAGAGCTGCCTCTGATCTATGATGTGGGACACACTTTGTCTGGCTTCTCTGCTGGGGCCAATCCGGCTTGGGTGACCCTGCCAGCAGCTACACTATGCCAGCATAACTCCCAGCTTCTTCAGAGCGCACAAGCCTCCCCATCCAGCACATAAGGTGCCTTTGACAGGGCAGTATCCAATGGAGAGGGTTTGGTGGAGTAGTTCGTCCAAAAATAACAAAGAAGGACACCAGCTGCTGCTTGGCTTTGAGTCCTGAGGAAGAGATAACAATAATATTGAGGTAAGTGAAAACCATTTTATTACTTCCAGAGGGTCTCAATTTCTACAAAGGAAAGGAACAATATGAAATTATGTGTTTAGAAGAAGAATGAAAGAGTAATTCTGAGGAAGATTCTTGGTGGACACAAAAAATTGGTGAAAACTGAGCAATGAGCAAATCTATCAATTTATTAAACCAGTCACAATGGAAATTAGAAAGAGAAGGCTGATGTTCTTTGGTCATCTGGTGAGAATGGATGGCAGATTAACGAAGAAAATCTTCAATATAATTCAACAGAGGAAAACAACCAACTCTTGGTTGCAAGAAATAAAGAAAGACCTCGGTGAACTTGGACTTACAGAATTGGTCGCAATGAATAGGGACAAATACAGAAAGGCAATAACTGAATTCGAGGTTTTTCAGGAGGCTCCAAAACTGAAGACCAACATGAAACTAACAGCTGAACACCTGGAAAAAATGGCAGCAGGCAGAAGGGCAGCCCGTGAGAGGAGAAAGAAAAATGTGAACATGAAATAAAATTTGTAACGTGGTCCTTAGTTGGCCAATTCCTGTAAATAAATAAATAAAATAAATATGTTTAAGACTGAAAATTGTATGTACTTGCGTAAAATTAATGGAAAATAATTAAACTAGGGGTTCTTTACAAGAAAGGCCACCAGTTCAGTACAGAGTGGATCACATTGCAGCATATTGAAGCCTTCATGAAGTGGAAACTGGACTCCCCTGATCATGAGTGTGTAAAGATTGGGCTCAGAGGTGGCTGCTATTGGTGGCCAAACTGGTGACTGTCAACTGTTGGAAACCATGCTGGAGCAACAATCCAATCTATCAGGTGAACAACCTATTTTTCAGAAATTCTTTAACTGGAATTTAGACATATATTCAAGATCTGAAAGCAAACAATAAAAAATGCTTTCTAGGATTATCATTTGAGGGCACGGTTTTTTGAACTGATGTAATTCACAAGTATTTCATCGGCATCATTTGACTGGATTTTCTTCTTTTCCTTATGTTTCTTGGGAAGTGGTTCCATTACTCCAGTTTTCTCCGAACTTTCCTCATTTCATCTTCTCATAGCACCATCTTGCTCTGAATGTGGATTTAGTGTTTCATTTATGGCCTCGTCAGTTTCCTCTTTTTGCTCAAATTCACTGACAACTGATGAGTCATCAGTGTCCATTGAAAGAGACGATGGAGATGGAAGATTCCGAGGTACGTCATTTCCTTTGGCAGTCACATGTGATTTTAGGATCGTTATGGTTTGCAGCGGAGGCCATGACATCTTTTTGCTCTTGGAATCAGATGGTGGTTTTTTAATGCTCCTCATAAATAAGATTCTCACACTCCTCCATTACATTCTTTCACTGAAACAGAATATAGAATTAATTAAAAACTGTTCGTTTATTTTACTCATTGAAAATGTGTTACATTATTTATTTCATTTTACTGTATTTAACAAATTTATTATTTTTCAGATACCTGGCTACTGGCAGATCTTTCAAATCTCTGGCTCCATATTTTATTAGAGGAGAACAAACAATTGGTTTTGTTGTAGGTAAGACAACAGATGGACTAGGGACCTGTTTGCAACCAATGTACATTGTAGTTCCTGATGGGAATGGTGGAAGCAACCTTGAAGTTTGTCCCATGCATCAGTTCAATAGGTGGCGAGCATACTAGAACTACGCACGAATAAAATAGGATCAATTATTATTGTTACAGAGGTTATCCTTCAGTTCAGTTTACAGAATGTGCTATATGCGGATGACTGTGGGAGAACAATGATGGGGGTGTATCCTGTTCATCATGTTTAGGTCGCTAGTGGGATCAAAGGGGTTGAATTTACCACAACCACACCCACTACCATTTGACACAAATCAGGTTCCTGTCCCCTGTTTCTTCATTGGTGACGAGGCCTTCCCTCTGAAAACTTACGTCATGCAGTCATACCCAAGAGCTATTCTGGCAAATAAAAAACGCATTTTCAATCTTCGACTGACTATAGGTTGCAGGACAGTACAATATGCACCTGGAATACCAACATCAAACTTCAATGCATTTGATGGACCTGTTGTTTCTTCAGGGTGGAGCTGCATTGGAAGGGGGGTGGGGGGTAGGGGGGGGGGGAGGAGGTGCGGGGAAGGGGAGGAACAGTTACATCCATGTTGCACAATTACATCCATCAGGGAATATCTTACAAATTATTTATTAATTGCTAGCTTAGCAATTCATTCACAATGGGAGAGGATTAATGAAAAGTTGAGTACTTCAGTTTAATTTTATGTATTCATTCATTTTTTTTTTAATTTTAAATGGGCAATGGAAGTAACTACATGATGATTTGTTAGTAACTTATTATTATGTATTTAGGCATTAATATTGTATTTGAGTTTACTTTTAGTATACCTACATGCTTTTATAGTTGATATTGTGTTCATACGCTTTGTTTATGTTCTAAAAACTTCAATTTCATAATTACTTACACACTGAAGGGCCAAAAAAACTGATACACCTGCCTAATATCATGTAGGGGCCCCCGCGAGCATGCAGATGTGCCACAACACAACACAGCATGGACTTGACTGATGTCTGAAGTGGTGCTGGAGAGAACTGACATCATGAATCCTGCAGGGCTGTCCATAAATCTGTAAGAGCACATTGCAAAGTATCCCGAATATGCTAAATAATGTTAATGTCTGGTGAGTTTGGTGGCCAGTGTAGGTGTTTAAACTCAGAAGAGTGTTCCTGGAGCCACTCTCTAGCAATTCTGGACGTGTGGGGTGTCACGTTGTCCTGCTGCAATTGCACAAGTCTGTCAGAAAGCACAATGGACATGAATGGATGCAGGTAATCAGACAGGATGCTTATGTACATGTCACCTGTCAGAGTCATATCTAGACTTATCAGGGATCCCATATCACTCCAATTGCACAAGCCCTAAACCATTACAGAGTCGAGTCTCCACCAGCTTGAAAAGTTCACTGCTGATGTGCAGGGTCCATGGATTCATGAGGTTGTCTCCATACTCATTCACGTCCATCTGCCGACCAGGCATCATACTTCCAGTCCTCAACAGTCCAACGACGGTGTTGATGGGCATAGGTGAGGCGTAAAGCTTTATGTTGTGCAGTCATCAAGTGTACAGAAGTGGGCCTTCAGCTCCAAAAGCCCATATTGATGATGTTTTGTTGAATAGTTCACACGTCAATGCTTATTGATGGCCCAGCACTGAAATCTGTAGCAATTTGCGGAATGGTTGCACTTTTGTGATGTTAAACAATTCTCTTCAATTGTCGTTGGTCCCGTTCTTGCAGGATCTTTTTTCAGCTATAGTGATGTCAGAGATTTGATGTTTTTCCTGGATTCCTGATATTCATGGTAGACTTGTAAAATCCCCACTTCATCCCTACCTCGGAGATGCTATGTCCCATTGCTCATGCGCCAACTATAACACTGTGTTCAAACTCACTAAATCTTCATAACTTGCCATTTTAACTGCAGCAACTGATCTACAATTAGTAACATAAATCACAAATGAACTTTTGATGTCCATTTTTACTAACTGGACTTGAAACTAGTTTAGGTGAATCTTTTATCCAACAGTAGTGCAAATTATTTTCTTTTTTGAAATATAGTAAATGTTTTTCTTTTTTAGATTTTGTTATTTTTAACGGGTATGCTTCATAATTTTCATCAGAAGAATGAGGAGTAATAGATATACTAATTTTAGTCTCAGTTTTTGCAATATCACTACCTTCAACAGGAAATAAAATATTAGGTATTTTCCCTTCAAGTTCTGTAACCAATTTTGTATAATTACTTGTTCCATCTGCATTTCTGCACTTCTATCTATTTACTGGATTTAATGCTGAAGCTATAGACCATATAAATCACTTTGATCATTATTTTTAACATTAATACAAGCTTGTTTCTCTTTTATTTTTGCGGTAGTTCAGTACAAGATGAACCTCTTAATGGGACATGTCTACTGATTGATAATTGTACTCTAAATATTCTATTTAATGCCCAACATGAACCACAAAATTGACGATTAGATATGTGTGTTAAAATATTTTATTTTCTTTTCTTAAATTTGTTAGATATATCTTTTTCCCTGATGAGCCTATAATTTTGACTTTGATGCCAAAGTTCCATAATTTTATCTTTTGTCTTCAGTTTGTACTATGATAAAATTTATTTTCAATCCATGATGTAATTGTCGATAATATTTCACAAGTTTCATAATTTCTGTCTTTGATGCATTCAAGAAGTAGTTTGAGTCAAACAAGTTTATATTATTTTCAAAATGTATAGTTTGTAATCTTTTTTTAAACGTTTATTCAACTAAATATTGATGGACTGTTCTATTTTTTTTATGCCACAAACATACTAGTAGAAAAAGGAATTATTTCTTTTAATGGCCTACCGTCTTCATTTTTAAAAACTTCAATACTATTTTCAATATTATAATAAGGCAATTGTTTACATTTTTTTCTTTCAATTCTTGTGACAGGTTATGATGTGTTTAATTACAAAATTAATTAAATTAAGTTTTCTTAATTTATAATACCCCTTTAAATCACTTATATACAAAAGTGATGTAGTTGAGATATTTGAGGTGATTTAATTGTTCTTTCATTTATAAGGAAAAATTTTTATAATGTTCTTTAAAAAATAAAAAAAAACAAGTAATTTAATAGATTTAAAAATGAAAAATCTGTTCGGTTTCTTTTAAAAATGGAAAAATCGAGTTTATTTAAGTTTTGGATATTTGAATACTAGAGTTGTGGGCAAGATAACTTATAATATAAAAATAATTATTAGGTTTTTAAAAATGAAAAAATGTTGTAAATATTTGAATACTCGTTTTGGCAGAGCTAATTCATATGGTAAAAAATTTATTAGATTTTTAAGGAAATGAAAGATTTATTAGATTTTTAAAAAATGAATTTATGTTTTGTATTAGGTTTATACATTTTAGTTTAAAAATTCAATATTTTTTCCTTTATATTTTAATGTAATATTTCCTTCTTCAAAACAATTAAAATCATAGTCATTAATTAATTTATTACATGTGCTTTGCAAAAATAATTTTAAATTCATTATTAAGCTCTATAAAATTATATCACCGTGTCTAGTATTTAATATTCACAGTCAGTAACATTATATAAAAATTTAATTCTAACACATTAATTTTTTGAAAGAATTAGAATTGTTGTGCTTCTTAATAAATGAATCCACACTAATATTATAAATGCAAGAGTAACCCTGTGTGTTGTACTTTCATGACGGAAACACGATTTTGTTAAAGTTTGGTATGGAGGTAGCTTGTGCACTGAGGAAGAACATAGGCTACTGTAGAGTGTAATGCAACACATTATTGATTTGGACAATATCACATGAAATATGGAACAATAATTAGTCTTTGAAAGAGCTACTTACTCTGACTTTCAAACTTCATCGTCGTATTTGTGAAAATGCTGTCATTGGTTGATATGCTGTATGTAATATATTCATTACAATACTTACTCAATTCTCTGTGTGTTTAATCCATATTTCCATACTAATACCAGTATTATTAATCATGAAAGTCACTCATTCTGCTATGTTTTAACAAGTATCACTGAACCGATTCCACTGGTATTTAGTATGGAGACAGCTTGAACCCTGAGGAAGACCGCAGGGTACTTTAGATAGTTGTATCTTTTTAAGTATTATTAACATTTCTAAATGTGATATACACAGTGGCATGCCAACAATGCTGGCATGATGGTTGGAAACTCTTAGTGTCTATAGATTATTCCATGGCAGTGCAAGTACAATTTTCCTGAGTGCATGGTTTATGATGTTGAGTTCCTACACAGCCTGACTTAGCTGGAGATTTTTGCTGGAGATACAATAAAATCAGACTGTAAGCGTGAGAACCACATTTACAACTATTACTATAAACCTCGCAAACCTGTATGATTTAGCATATAGTTCTAAGAGAGCTCAAGCTACTCAGATCCAACAAACCTCAGAGGAATCTCATGTCCGCCAGAACATAGATGCAGAATGCCAGGTGGCCAGAAGAGCTACATAGACATTAGAATAGTCACAAGTCCTTCGCATTTCAGATGCTGAGCTTCAAACATCTCTTACAGCTTCCAAGGTGCTTTAACACTCACGACAACAGCATCATTTGAAAAGGCTGTATGACAAACAGAGTCTTATCTTTACCTTTTTGATTATGCTCTGTTAACTTTGTTAATCATAAATTAGCCATCATAGGGGGAAGTATCAAAAATGTAGCCACCATAATGCATTAGAATGAAAAGGGTAAACAGTAGGCATATGTCACTCTCGTGGCAAAATCTCACATCCAGTACTTAGTGAGCCAGAGGAACCCCTAAATACCGTACTTCTGCACAAGTGTAATGAATCGAGGCATTTTTTAAAAATATACTTATAAAATATGTTACATGCTTTCAGCTTCACTATAAGCAAAATAACAGAAACATTTTCATACTGTACCAGCACTGCATACATTCTTTTATTTATATATCTCTAAACCACTATGTACACAGACATCTTGTAAAATTACTAGCTTCCTTACTCACCATAACAAAACTACTGATATGCAAGCAAAACGGAGAGTTACAGCTATTCCTTCTACATATAGAAAAAATTTAAAATTTTTTGTGTGTGATATTTTTTATTTGGTTAATTATTTATATTTAACTGCTTTTTAATTGTTTTTATATTTGGTTAAAAATTTAAAATTAAATGATTTTCAAATCATTATATATTTGGTTAAATTTGTCATTTTTATTTAGTTTTATTTATTATATTCAGTAAAATTTATTTTTTTACAGAAGGTTGGTGGGGTGGTGGGTAGTGTTTAACGTCTCGTCGACAACGAGGTCATTAGAGATGGAGCGCAAGCTCGGGTTAGGGAAGGATTGGGAAGGAAATCGGCCGTGCCCTTTCAAAGGAACCATCCCGGCATTTGCCTGAAACGATTTAGGGAAATCACGGAAAACCTAAATCAGGATGGCCGGAGACGGGATTGAACCGTCGTCCTCCCGAATGCAAGTCCAGTGTGCTAACCACTGCGCCACCTCGCTCGGTACAGAAGGTTGGAAGGGTTGAGTTAGGTGGGACAAAGATCGTAGTAGTACATGAAAATTGCCAATTATCCCACCTTGAGTGACCAGATCGGCAATTTTCGTCTACTGGTGTCTAACACTGGAGGCATTGTGGCTACAGAAGGAGACTGTACAAGAGGATGATTATGGAGGTCCAGAGATAACAAGAAAAATTTAAAGAAGTCAGCACCCAATATGGGCCTAGTTATGTCAGCCACTAAGAAACACCACAAGGGGGGAGAACCATCCTACCGAGTCAATATTACATGTTCCATACATATGTCTTAACTAGAGATTGATTTGTGGCTGTTGGTATAGGAACACCATTAGACTGAGGCTTATCCTTCAATTCACGTGGCATGACCACGTGTCGAACAAAAACTCCATTCCAGATCTTTTATCCATGGCAAACAATCATGAAGATTTGCATTTGGCAGAAACTGTGACATTATGTAGTTCAGGAATGCACTTGATGACTTTGGAACAGACTCATGCACCTATATGCATCCACTGCCGTATTTTGGGAACCTGCAAGGTCATGATCATTGCCTACCATTGCACTAAAAATCACGCATAGGCTGGTCATTGGCATGCCATATGCTATCTTGGTGTTGAGTCACGCCAGTTCAGTGAGGGTTCGCTCCATAGGTGGGTCTGCATTTTGCTTTGCTGAATGCTCAGCTTGTGGCCTCATAGGCAGAAAATGCGGTAGTTTTACACTACCCCGTCTTGATAAGGTATCATCAGGGGAGGCAGGAAGTGACACACACACACACACACACACACACACACACACACACACACACACACACACAATCTTTGCAGCTCCGTCTTGATGGAAGGGGCATCGTCATCTACACACTGATAGTGCTGGGGTCACCACTTTTGGGTGAAGAGCCACATAAAATGCATCTGATACACCTACTTTACTTAACACAGCAGAATCCTAGTTACACACAAAACTAGAGCATATACAGCAAATATCACAAATAAAATTTGCAAAGAAAAGACCAACAAAGATATGACAAACATATAATGTACACTCGTTAAATTCGAGCTACCTTTGTCATTGACCACTGCTCTCGTTGGACACTCCACGAGTTCAATTTGTGCATTTAGCATGTTCTTCATGAGATGAATTTCTTGTAATTTTTTTGTTTCTTCTTGCCCTAAAACTATTTTGACAGCTTTGAACAAACAAGGTTTCATGAATGTTTCTCCTATTGTGTGAGGCGTTTTTGGTCGTGCTGTCAATTTCAATATTTCAAGCAACTCTACTTATATGTTTTCTAATGACAAAAATCTTGTACCACTAGACCTGAGTTTCATCTGGTGGATGGTGAGGGAGATTAGGATGCACTGTTTGTCTGTGGCATTTTAATTTTGCTGACTTCAAGAAATCATTCGCAAGAATGATTGTGTGTATAAAACACTGTGATTTTATTTCTCCGTCATTCATTATGGAAGTAAATCAGTGTTTAATAATATTACTGTTGTATTTTTTTAATGCCTTTTTGCAAAAATAAAACAGAAATGCAATTAAATATTAGCATAACAGGCAAAAGCATATAAAAAAGTAGTTTTACTCACACCTATGTTCGCTTTTGTAATACCTAGTTTTGATTAAAATAATTTAACAGAGAAAAAGGTGTACTTAATTTGTATTTACCTCTTTTGCATAAGTCATAAATTGGTAGCAATGTAGAGGACTAATGATCAATTAAGTTACTGATGCTACTGAACTACTAACAGCCAAAAACAATAACTGACTGACACTGCCTAGTGAGCCAAAATAAAGTGTAGTGCGATTAACTTGTTCTCCTCCAACTTACCCCCCTTTCCCTACCCTCCCCACCGACCCTGGCCACCTACACTTGCCATTACTCACAGTGCATGCAACGGTGCACCGCCCACGTAAGAGTAAAATATTGGAAATGTTAACAACCTTTCATGGCCCATATTTCAGCTCTTGCACACCACTGGTTGTAAACCAATGAGCAGTCATAATTATTCCTGTAATTTTCATATGATTACAGAATGAAATCTTTCACAGTGTGTTACGAACTTTCACACGTTTGTAAGACACTAATATATTTATAGCACATATGCCAACCATTCCCCCTCCTCCTCCAAGTAATTGACATACTCCAAATATTGCAACCAAAGAATTTAATACCACTCTCTTCCTGAAAGCATATTTTTTTAAAAAGTTTATACATAAACCTCCTCCTCCCCCCACCCCACCCCCCACCCCCACCACCACCCAGGCAACTTGTATACTTTCATTTCATACAAATACCTCCAGAAAGTACATGGATCCATGTACCATTCCTAGCAATAACATTCAGCTATTACTGCTCTCCATACAATTCAAATGTACAAACTTTTGAATGGTCCATACTGCCAGAAACTGAAACCATACTTCCTTTACACTGAATATGAAGAAATATAATTCATTTGTTATTACACAGGAATTGCTAAGAATAATATAATTGAAACATAGAATGTTGCTGGATGACAGTATACTGTGCAGGAAGCACCTCAGGCTTGCATTATCAAGTTTTCATTATACCGGTTCCATTTTATTACTGTACCACACCAATTGTTGGAAATCCTGATTGGCACTATTGCTCCCTCAGGAGCATTCATTAATGGAAACAGATATTAACCCTTCCACAGTGAGCAATTCTAGCAGTGTGCACTATTTAAATTGTACACCACTGCAAACAGTTTAGCAAAATCATTACATCTGATCAAAATAACTTTTTGATTGGCAGATTGTAGTGACAAGGCAAGTGCTGGTGCATGCAGCCAGCCATGCTAGACAAGGCTCTGCACTGTGCGTACTGTAACGTTCCCTGGCAGCACACACACACACTATTAATAAAATGAAATGACATTTAATTGTACTATGTACGCCGCTATGGAGCAATTCGTACGTACTGTAATTGTTTAACAAGAAATATTATTTAATTTTGTATAAAGGACGTTGGTATAATGTGCATTCTTTGTCGTCTTCCTCGAGAGCTGAGAGAGAGAGAGAGAGAGAGGAACCTGTGATGTAGCATTATATGAATGAGTAGACTTCTTTTGTCTGTATCTATCTTTAGCCGCCATTAGAGGAGAAATTATAAAGGTGTGTAATTTTAATTATTGTTATGGTCTAAATACATTATAATTTATCAAAATTGTGTATTACTAATGCAAATTAGCTTGCCTACCTCTATTTCTTTAAAGAATTTTCAGCACTTTTGGCAATTATCGTTGGTGTTGCTGGGCTGTGCCGCAACCGAACGATTTGCAGCGGCGGCACATTTAAAAAATTGTTCTGCTATAAAATTAACCAAACCTGTAAATCGGGAGCAGGTAAAATTAGAAGTGAATTACGAAATATTTTTCTTTTATAGCGATCCTGAGGCTGACTGAATTTATTACTGGTTTTACGGGTCTAGTGCAGCAGGGGATACAACCCGTCGGCTTTGAACAATGACGTCATTCCTTAGTCATAGATAGTAATGTCTTCACTTCGAGGCATAGATAATAAAGCAGTTCTGTGTTCTAATAAGCGCTATCATTAAAATAATTGAATGTGAATCTAAAAGCGATCGTTTATCTATATTTCACTATTTTACCATATTTCACTTTCTTATTCCACCAATATGCTTCAGTAGCTGATAAGTGTTTTTTGGCTTATTAAAAAAAAATCTCACGAGATAGAATAAACTGATCCTACTTCATTAAGCAATCATTAAAAAAACAGCTTTTGCTGTTATGTTTTAGTTTAGTTTTTTTATTGATTGCTTAATAAAGTAGGATCAGTTTATTCTATCTCGTGAGATTTTTTTTTTAAAAAAGCCAAAAAACACTTATCAGCTCCTGAAGGGAGCTACAACACTAAGAAGAATCGCTTCTCGGCTTTTGACAAGATCAATGTGTAGTTCCCTTTCAACAAGTGAAACACAAAGATTAAATAAACAATCAAAACATATAAAATGAAACAGGTTGCAAATGTAACGTACGTGTATTTCCACCTATTCGTTACCAGTGAACATATATCAAGGTCAATGGAAGTCTGGTATACATATATTACATACGTAGGTCCTTCTGTCATCAGTAATACTGATATGTACGTAAGAAAAGACTGTTAGTAATAGCGGAGACGTATAGTTCAAGTGAACAACAGGACAGCAATGCTAGTTGAAACTAAGAAATCGACTACGCTGAACTTGTATCCCGTACTGCACTTAAGCAATACAGTTCGAAAGACTTTCGAGATACAACTGACATACATGTAACGTGATGTATTCTTTGCTAGTAATTTCATTCATTTCTTTCCATTGTATTTTGGGGAGAAATACTAAGATACAAACACGCGATATCGTTAACGTGAAAATACTACTGGCCCTTACATATGTGAAATACAGTTTATCTCTCTCGCATTCCTTTGTTTCTCAACGTTCTCCTCAGCTCTTTCATCATTGTAATACATGCTCTCTGGCGACTTGTTAGAAGGTGTTGGTTGTATCCCCTGCTACACTAGACCCGGTTATACATTTGTGCATTCATAGGCGGATAATTAACATTGAAGTTGATAATCTGTTGGTTCTTTCAATTTCTAAAGCAAATAACTTAAACTTATAGTGAAGTGTGTTTTGTCAATGATAATTAAACATTCAGGTCGGCTTGGCAAATTTAACCATTTTATGCTAACAGAGACAGTCTTGTGTTTCATAGCTAACGCTGGGAAAGAATTCAGTAAATATTTAAAAACCCACTGCATCTAGAAAATATGTGCCAAGGCCGAAATACGTAAAAAATTTAATTTAAATAATTTTCAAAGTCATAAATGTTATTGATCAATTAGTTTGATATTATTGTAATATTTTCTGTAATAATATTCTCGATGTATATATGATTGTAATATTTCTATACTCATAATGTAATTACGAAATATGTTAATATCCGCAATGAAAAAATGTAAAATATAGCCACAGAGGAAAATAATGTTGCAAGATTACAAAGAGACATTCACAATCAGCAATAGTATAAATACACTACATTTATCAGCATGAGAGGGTTGCTAAAGTTCACGTAATTTTAAACGTGCTTAATTCCGTCTAAATGAATTTTTATTACCACAAGGAAAAAAAAGGGGGTTCTACAACAAAGTTCGTACTTAAAGAGTAAATAACAAAAATATTAAAAGCCATTTCTTCCCCATTTTCATCCACTCATTTTTGCATAGTAAATATATATTTTTTTCATTAAACCGGCACCCAACATGGGGCTCGAATAAGCAGTGGCCACAAAATACCCATGAGATAATTAGGGAATTATTGTGGTCAAACTTTGTTGGAGAACAATTAATAATTTTTTCATGTATTGTATGTATTGCCTAACCAATATTGTGTGGTAATACCTGTATATGATTTTTCTCATGAGAACACTATATACCCAGAGGCAAGCTGAAGAAGAGAGCTCATTATATCAAAAAATTAATTACTTACCACATTACCAGGGGGCAGCTGCACCCAAGATAGATCACCAAAAGGTAAAGCTACAGTGTAGTTGTCCTGTGGGTAGTAAAGTAGCCTCAGTGCGGTGTTCTCGGATCATTAGTGGTGTGCTTGTTAGTTTAGTTTTTTTTTTTTTTTTTAAATAACAGGACATTTGAGTAGTTAGTCATTGTAGTATACAGGGTGATTCAAAAAGAATACCACAACTTTAAAAATGTGTATTTAATGAAAGAAACATAATATAACCTTCTGTTATACATCATTACAAAGAGTATTTAAAAAAGTTTTTTTTCACTCAAAAACAAGTTCAGAGATGTTCAATATGGCCCCCTCCAGACACACGAGCAATATCAACCCGATACTCGAACTCGTTCCACACTCTCTGTAGCATATCAGGCGTAACAGTTTGGATAGCTGCTGTTATTTCTCGTTTCAAATCATCAATGGTGGCTGGGAGAGGTGGCCGAAACACCATATCCTTAACATACCCCCTTAAGAAAAAATCGCAGGGGGTAAGATCAGGGCTTCTTGGAGGCCAGTGATGAAGTGCTCTGTCACGGGATGCCTGGCGGCCGATCCATCGCCTCGGGTAGTTGACATTCAGGTTTCATAACTAACCTTTTTCGTAGGACTCTCCATACAGTTGATTGTGGAATTTGCAGCTCTCTGCTAGCTCTGCGAGTCGATTTTCCTGGGTTGCGAACAAATGCTTGCTGGATGTGTGCTACATTTTCATCACTCGTTCTCGGCCGTCCAGAACTTTTCCCTTTGCACAAACACCCATTCTCTGTAAACTGTTTATACCAACGTTTAATACACCACCTATCAGGAGGCTTAACACCATACTTCATTCGAAATGCACGCTGAACAACTGTCGTTGATTCACTTCTGCCGTACTCTATAACACAAAAAGCTTTCTGTTGAGCGGTCGCCATCTTAGCATCAACTGACGCTGACGCCTAGTCAACAGCGCCTCAAGCGAACAAATGTACAACTAAATGAAACTTTATAGCTCCCTTAATTCGCCGACAGATAGTGCTTAGCTCTGCCTTTTGTCGTTGCAGAGTTTTAAATTCCTAAAGTTGTGGTATTCTTTTTGAATCACCCTGTATAATAAGTGTGTTTCAACGAATGACCATTGCTTGTATGATTATGTCAGTGAAACCTGAGTGTTAGGATATTTAGTTCAGATTTTGTTTCTTTGTTGACTATGGTTAGATTGCGTAGTCAGAAAAATATAAACATGGATAATGAACAAAAGATAGCAAGCAGTGATACCGAGTTAGAAAGTGGGGCACAAAGTAATGTTAGTGGCGTAGTTCAGGAAGTACAATGTGAGAATCTGGGGGCAGAAGGGCAAGAAATGTTGCCACTGCCAGCCAGTGACTCAGTTGAAAGTAGAAACACTGTGCCACCCACACGCACTAGACACGGAACAGAGAGTGGTGAGGTGTCAGAAGTGCAATCATTAAGAGTTATGTTTGAGCGTATGCTCAATTTCCAAGCTACGTTTATGCATGAACAAGCAGAGCGTGATCGATGCCAGCATGAGAGAGACTTGGAGTTAATGCAGTCTTTGGAAGCTATGCAAAGTGAGATTGTTAGTCTGAGACAAAACTATGAAACCATACCCAAAGCGGTGCAAGAACTGAGCGAAAGAGTAGATAATATCCAGGTGGCTAACGCCAGTATCGTAGATGAAATCAGTGTACTGGCTAACAGGATGGAAAAATTAGAAATTGACACAAGTCAAGCAATAGAGCAGAAAATGTCCGAACAGGCGAACAAAATTTAAAAGGAATTTACGAACTGGTTAGAGGTGGGGGACACCGACCTTAATCAAAAAATAGACGAGAGGGTGCATGCCGCAATTGAGGCCAGGGACTTGGGCTCGAGTGCGGAAGTGCAGGACCTAGGAAGGGCGGTGCACACTGACATTCCGCTGCCACAGCGGAATGTCAACCGTCGTCTTGCGGAGCTGGAAAACAGCTTGTTGCACAGTGACGCACAGGCGTGTGTGACGCCAGCCAGGTCCAACAATGATAGGCATATAAATACAGCAGTGAAAAATTGCGACTGCGAGACAGAACAGGCAACCAATGTTGGCAAAACAAACAAATGTCACTCCAAAATAGTGATTGAAGAAAGCCTGATTAAAAACCGACAGTATCAGATCTTTACAACGGAGAAGAAATCTGTTCACCCTGTAGTATTTATCAAGGGATTGAGAAACATTTTGCCTAGTGTTTGGAGTCATACACAGAAAATACAGTTCATTATGTCTTACATACAAGGAGATGCTGCATTATGGGCAACCGAAGCAGCTGACAGTTGTGACACATATGAGCAATTTGAAAAGGCATTCTTGGCCAAATATTGGTCAACATGTATTCAGGAGAGATTACAGAAAGAGGTATATAATCCAGAGCCGTATTCTCCATGATTAGGCAATTTGCGAAAATATTTTGAGAAATACATTAATAAGACCCGTTACTGGGACAAGCAGATTTCATCCCGGGATTTGATCAGACTTTTGAAATCACACTTGCCGATACACGTAAAGGAAAAACTTATACACGTACCGGATAACGACATGGAACATTTCTTGTCTGTTCTGGACTCAAT